>NW_027490095.1:2010000-3210000 GCF_050948175.1 Xylocopa sonorina
CCGCCGTTGCGAGATCGAATAATTTTATACTCGCTTCGTGTTGCCAGGAAAAACTCTTATAGACCGCCTCGAGAATGTGCGCGAAGACGACGAGTGTGTCCCATCGATGATAACATTGTTATGTTCACCCGAACGAGAGCGTCTTGTCGATCTCGAAAGCAATACGCCGCTGGATGTTTGGTTTTTTTTCCTCTCAGTTCGACGCGCACGTTCGTTCCAGAGGGGACGATTCCGCCGTTGCCCGTTGTCCTCGTTGTCGAGAGTCTGTAATCCCGCCGTTGCGAGCTCGAACAGTTTATGCTCGCTTCGCGTTGCCGGGAGGAAAAAGACCGCTTCGAGGCTGCTGGTACGCGGAGGAGTCCTAACGAATTTTTGAAGGAATTTTTTTTTTCTCTTCACACCTGGACGCGCGTGTGCATTTTTCGTAACTTTGAGGGAGACCTTACGCGCCAACCATCGGCGTATGCGTCTCTTTCACCGGAGACGTTTGGGTATCGACTTGTTCGAACTTTAGTACCAAGAGACTTAAAGATCAATAAAATATACATATACGATTACCCTGAACGGTGGATCACTTGGCTCGTGGGTCGATGAAGAACGCAGCTAATTGCGCGTCAACGTGTGAACTGCAGGACACATGAACATCGACATTTCGAACGCACATTGCGGTCCACGGATACAATTCCTGGACCACGCCTAGCTGAGGGTAGTTCACGTAACCAGAATACTGCTTGCGTTGCGTTTCGTCGAATCTTTTTTCCCTACGGTGCTCGAATCTGCCCGCCGTCGTTCATTCTCGAATTAAATTACGAACGTTTCTGAGTTCGGGCGGCACCGAGAAAGGGAGGAAGAGGAGCGATACGCGACGTACGAGCGATCGTTGGACGTTCGTCCGAGTCGTCTGTGGCCGTGCCGAGGCAATCCGCGATTGGCAACGTGTGTGCGCGTGCGGCGTGCGTAAACGTGTTCACGGAACTCGACGGTGTGTCGATCACGAACTCGCGTGAGTTCTTCGTGGCGTCGTGAGTCGTCCGTTAAACGGACGACCGCCCACGGGAACCGCTTCGTGTTTCGATCGCCGATTTTGTTCCGCGTTCCGAATTCGCACACCCGCCACACGCATCGCCTTCGCCTGCCTTTAGCGCACGATACGAACATGCCGCGCGCTCGACGTCGTTTAAAATGAATTGTTTTTTTCACGCCGCAAGACCGAGGGAGAATTCTCGGTCGAGAGAGAAGAGATATACAAGAGAGAGAGAGAGAGAGAGAGAGAGAGAGAGAGAGAGAGAGAGAGAGAGAGAGAGAGAGAGAGAGAGAGAGCGACATCGTCGTAACGCGAGGGACGATGATGCGCATCCGATCGTTCGAAGTTCTCCTCGTACAGCCCCAGGGTGTTCGATCAGAATAACCCGTTCTCTCTGCGCGCGTATACCATGTTTCCGCGAGGAAACAAAAAAAAAAGATCTCTCGCGCAGACCGTCACTCGAACATAGTCCGTCGTTGCGCTCGTGTAGCGTCGCAACGTTTCTGGCTTATGACGCGTGTCCGCGCTTCGGAGATCTCCCGAAGCGAAACTCGAATCGGTAACACGCGCGACAAAGGAGAGAGTTTTCAGAGCAGATACGGGAAGATTGGCTCCCCTTTGGCGAGGCTCGAGTTTTTCTTCTACGAGGTGCCGCCTCGGTGCCGCAAGGTACTACTGCCCTACTTCGTGATCATCGAGTTCGTTGGTCACCCCATGTCTTCGTTGTCGAGACGGAACCGCGCGACCAAAAGCCGGTCATCCAGTCCCCGGAAGCGCAGCTTACGCTACGATCGCATCGTACGCTTTTCCACGCGTGCGTTCCCTTTTATTTCCCGTTCACGCAGCAGAGAGATTCGTGCGGGCGCTCCAACTCGGCCTGTCCTTTGTTCTGAAGGATCAGGGTAATAAAATCGGGGGAAAAGGAGCCGCTCCGTTTCGATCTCTGCGTGTTACGCGCGCAAGGTGTGGAACCGCTGGAGAGTATAAACGGTTGTTGATCGTTCGCAGCTACGACGATAAAAAGGACGGATTTTAAAGAAACGCCGGTAGCTTGGTCGTTTAGCGAGAGTCTCGTATTTTTTTTCTTCTATATTTTTTACGAATCTTATATAAAAGAAATACCGACACACGAAAGGCATTGGCGAGGTGCATAAAACGCTTCAACGAGAACAACAACGAAGACAGGTGCGTGTAGTTTTTTTCTTACCGGTTTCTCGAGCGGTAAATCAAAGGATCGCTGTGTCGGAGATGGACGAAAGTTCTTTTCGTCGTCTGCCGTCCCCGTTCGCCGATGCTCTCTCCTCGTCTTGTATATATTTATACATACGAATCTCTTTTTTTACCTTCTCTCCGTAAGCGAGCTCGATGGCACGAATGAATTTCGTGCGTCACGTAGAGACGACCTCAGATTAGGTGAGATTACCCGCTGAATTTAAGCATATTACTAAGCGGAGGAAAAGAAACTAACCAGGATTTCCTTAGTAGCTGCGAATGAACAGGAATGAGCCCAGCACTGAATCCCGCGGTTCCGCCGCTGGGAAATGTAGTGTTCGGGAGGATCCGTTTATCCCGAGACAACAAACCGCGTCCAAGTCCATCTTGAATGGGGCCATTTACCCACAGAGAGTGCCAAGCCCGTAGCGACCGGTGCGCGTTTCGGGAGGATCTCTCCTTAGAGTCGGGTTGCTTGAGAGTGCAGCCCTAAATGGGTGGTAAACTCCATCTAAGGCTAAATATGACCACGAGACCGATAGCGAACAAGTACCGTGAGGGAAAGTTGAAAAGAAATTTGAAGAGAGAGTTCAAGAGTACGTGAAACCGTTCAGGGGTAAACCTGAGAAACCCAAAAGATCGAATGGTGAGATTCATCGATGACGATACTGGCTCCCGATGGCGCGCGATGCCCCGGTGGTACCCTCGCGGTTCCACAGCGAGCGGCACGCCGTCGTCGACGAACGTTCCGGTGATGTAGTCGTGCACTTCTCCCCTAGTAGAACGTCGCAACCCGTTGCGCGTCGGTCTACGGCCCGAGTGGGCGCCTGTGGCGTCGCAATCTTGCGCACGCGGCAGACCCTCGGTCGCCCGGCCGGCTGCGCGACGGTACTCGTATGGTATCGGGCCGCAACCAATCCATTCTCGAATGTATGTCAAGAACGTGGACAAATTGCATTGAAATGTCCCAAGAAAGCTAAAGGGAGTGAAGAGAGCTGCGCGTCATTAGGAGTATCGTACCGAAAGTATCTCAAAAGCGTTTTACTTAACGGATGCGAGATCGAAGTATTAATGGATTCAGGAAGTGATTTTAGTTTAATTCGCACAGACGAGTATATTAAGCTTGGTTCTCAGGAATTACAACGGAACGAATTACACTTCGATGGAATAGGTTCAAAGAATAATACAACATTAAGTGAGTTTCAAGCAGAAATTACCGTAGATGGGCACTTATATCCGATTTGAATACAAGTAATCTCTGATACCATTGTTCGACACAAGATGTTGATAGGAACGAATTTTTTAAATGCAGCCGATGTTAGCATTAGCGGTGGTAAAGTAAACATTTGTCCTTTACCGAAAATAACGCGCGAAATTGTTGGAAGAGAAAGTATTGTACTGGAAATGTGTTAGAAGTAAATCAAGTTGATGTGTTTCATGTATTAGATCCTAATTAGCAAGTGACGACAGAAAATCTTGTTAGTAATTACAAGCCGAGTAAAACCCTCGTACCTGAAATTGCAATGAAATCATTATTGAAAGGCTAAGAATCTGTATATCCGTCGGCGAGACGATTGTCAGCGTCGCAAAAAGAGATTGTTAATGCGCTGATAGAACAGTGGATTGCGGATGGAGTCGCTCAGTTATCTACTTCTGATTATGCGAGCCCGGTTATTCTTGTGCGGAAGAAAAATGTCTCGTTTAGATTATGTGTGGATTATTGACAAATTAGTAAGAAGATTATTAAAGACAGGTATCCGTTACAATTGATTGAAGATCAATTAGGTTTGTAACAAGGCGCGCGCATTTTCAGCACTCTTGACTAGAAAAACGGTTTCTTTCACGTGCGACAGGATAAATCAAGTCGAAAGTATACAATTTATTGTACCAGATGGTCGTTATGAATTCTTACGAGTCCCTTTTGGTATATGTAATTCGCCAGTAGTTTTTCAAAGTTTTATAAATACCATATTTAGAGATCTTATTCGAGAGAGAATAGTTTTAGCATACGTGGATGATTTGATTATTTCATCAAATGATATTGAAAGTGGGATCAAAAATCTTGATTGGGTGTCAATTATAGCCAGCGGAACGGGTTTAATATTCAGTTAGGGAAAATGTTGTTTTCTGCAAACTTCTGCCGAATTCCTCGGGCATGCAATCAATAATGGTTGTGTTCGTCCCTCACTAAAACTGATGCAATCCGACGATTTCCATAGCCGACAAATATTAAACAAGTACAAAGTTTTCTTGGACTAATCGGGTATTTTCGAAAATTTATATTATTATATATTTATTGAGTGAGAAACCAATATTGAATTTGTATCAAGTAGAAGTAGAGACGGAGTTGCATACAGATGCTTCTGCGTTAGGGTACGGAGTGATTTTATTTAAAAAAAATAACGAAGATCAACCTTTTCATCCTGTATATTATTTTCTAGTGGTAAGACAACTTCTGCTGAATCTATATACAGTAGCTATGAGTTTGAGATTTTAGCAATAGGAAAAGCGTTGAAGAAATTAGGAATTTATTTATTAAGAATTACGTTTGGTATTGTTACTGATTGCCGAGCTTTTACTCTTACAATGAATAAGAAAGATCTTTGTGTGTGAGTTGCGTGATGGGCATTATCATTAGAAGAATTTGATTACCGGATAGGGTATAGTCCAGGGAAGAACATGATACAGGTTGATGCGCTTAGTAGAAATCCTCCTTCTACGAATTTCTTAATCGATGAATCTGACATCTTACAGCACGTTTGCAGAAAGCACAGGAAGAAGATGGGACTGTAATGAAACTTCGAGATTTGGTACTTCAAAACAAGACGAACGATTATGTTTTACGGTGAAGTTTTCTGTACAGAGAGTCTGGAGGTGATAGTCAAATAGTAGTACAACGTCGGATGCAGATATAAGAAATAAGGCGAGCTCATGAGTGTGAACATTTTTCTGTGGTCAAGACTGAAGCTATCGTACGTAAAGATTATTAGACTCTAAATCTTCGGCGACAAGTTGAAAAGGTGGTAAGAATTTGTGTTGCATGCATCTTAGCCGAAAAGATGCATGGGAAGCAGGAGTGTCATTTAAATCTGATTGAAAACGGGAGTATTCCTTTTGATACATTTCATATCGATCATCTTGGACCGCTGCCATCAACAAAAGAACGTATCAGTATATATTTGTAGTGGTAAATGCTTTTAAAAAATTTACATGGCTTTATGCTACAAAATTTGCTACTACAGCTTAAATTTTGTCACGCCTGAAAAAGCAAGCGACTATTTTTTGTAATCCGCGTCGAATAATTTCTGATAGGGGAACGGCTTTCCCAGCAAATGATTTCAAGCAATATTGTCAAGAAGAAAATATAGAACATGTTTCAACTACAACAAGAATTCCTAGAGCTGGTCAAGTTAAACGTCCTACTAGAATATTCATACTGTTGTCAGAAAAATTAGCAACACCTAAACCCTGTGAATGGTATAAGTATTTAGAAATAGGAAATTCTCTTTGAGGTACATCCAGGACTTAAAGCTTATCTTGACATCCGAGAAATATTTGAAAAAGAATGGATCGCACTTTTTCAAGATAAACGAGATGAAGTACGACTTCAAGCAAGCAGAAATATATCCAGGATCCAACAAGAGAATAGGCTAACTTTTAACAAGAGTAGACGAAAGGCTAGAATTTATTGTGAAGGAGATTTAGTAGCAATTAAACGTATGCAACAGAGTCCTAGTCTAAAAATAGCTTATAAATATTTTGAACCGTACAAAGTTACACGAGTTTTACGCAATCAACGATATGTAGTTCGAATGGTAGGGGAAGGAGAAGGACCCTTACAAACTTTCACGTCAGCAAATTCTATGAAATTGTAGATCGACGAAATCAATGGTGCTTTACTTGAAATCGAAAACGACATGAATGAAGACATTCGGGACAAATGTTCATGCAGAACGGCCGAGTGAAGGATAACGAAATTGTCATAATGTAAAAGCTAATCAATAATTCAAGTTTCAAATGTTATGTGCATGGAATATTCTAGAATACGAGAGAGCGAATATGCGGAATAAATGAGATTTCGGGTATATGTTTTAAAACGATGAAGCAGTTGTTCATTAGCAGTCCTTGAAGTAATATCTCAGTTGAAAGGAACTATCTAATGATTTACAAAATCTTGTAATTGTCTTCCATTAATAAGTTTCCTGCATTATGCATAGAAGATTACAGCTTACTTAATTCGATACAAACAAATGAGATGCGCCATCGCATTGCAAGGAGCATAACAACTCCACTGCTAAGACACGCAGACACTATGAATCGCCACCCATATGCATAGAAATATAGGATTTACATTCCTTTGAGGCGTAGAAGCAGATAAGCATAATGCTGTGCATTGAAGGTTACAACCTACTTGCTTCGAAGCGTTGAATTGAGATGCACAGTATGTTCTATATTACTATGTACGTAATTTCTACAGAACCGTTTAACAGTTTATCTCTTCCAATTGTCAACTTGTCAAAGTAATTGGTGCTTCTTTGCTCTAAGTTTCAAGGTATGTAAGTTGTTAGATTCTATACAACACAATTATGCTTACTAAATCCTACATTACAATGTATGTAATTTCTACAGACTCATGTATCTACATAGTGTGCTTACTGTGCATGCTTACTATGATAATTTGATACTTTAAAGCACTATACAGTTACATTGATCTGTACTAATTATGTGCCTTGTAACGTAGAACCAGGTAAGTATAGCTGCGTTGTATAAAACCTTCCAACTTAGTTCCTTTAAAACGTAGGGCTAAGAGGCGCCATCGCTTTGCATGGGCCTCAAGATGTTAATTACACTGACATGTTGAAACTGAGAAGCTCAATACAGTTACTTGGATGCGTAGTAATTACATATTTTATAACGTACAACCAGATAAGAATATTTGCTTTGTATAGAACCATTCAAATTACTTGTCTTGAGACGTAAATCTAAGAAGGGTCATCGCATTGCACGTAGCTTTGGAATTTAATCGTCTTGATAAGTTCACACTTAGAAACCATGTACTGTTACATGGATCTGTAGAAATTGCATACTTTGTAACGTAGATCCTAATGTGCATAATTACGTTGTATACAAACTTACAACTTACTTCCTTCAAACGCAGAACTGAGAAGCATCATTGCGTTGCATAGAACTTTGGAATTCAATTGTTTTGCGATGCACAAACGAGCACCCGACGCGTATGGCTCGCTCATTCTGCGTGCCACCTCACCACCTCACCACAACGGCCGCTCCACTACGCGGGCCGTGCGGCCTCTCTTCTCCGACCGTCCGTCCCAACGCGGGGCCCGAGCGATACGCGTGCCGCGCAACCAGAGGTGGTTGCGGACGCGTGTCTCAAAGATCAATTCCGATTACTCAAGTCACTTTTGCCCTTAGGCCTTTCTCCAAACCACATGGGAGTGTCAACATACTAATTCTAACTTCTAATTTCAATTCAAGTTATAATCATTAAGAATTAACGTTTACTTTAAATTAGGATATATTCTTCAATATAACTTAGGATATATATAACATAGAATATATTTATTTGTTTTGATAACCAGTGCACAAATTCACTTTTCAGATTCCTTACTCAATAAATTCATTTATTCCCAATTCAATACAAGTTTCTCGCGATCAAGAACCACGCGTAGGTGAAGCTTTGGCAATTCATTTTGTTAGAGCCGAAAGCCGCTTAACTGGTTGACCCTCTGTTACTCTATCCGTTGAAATTCCGTCGATCTTTTTCATCATTGGATCTGGGAGCCAGCGCGGACGGCCACTTAACAAACTGTATCCAGCTTCAAGGAAGCCGACACGTATGCTCCGCGGTGTCCAAAGAAATTGACGCGCGAGCCGTAAATGGTCTTTATGCCAACACTTCAACACTTCAAAAGAATGTGAATTCTACGGTTATTTTTAGCGGCATGGCTCTTCGCAGCGTTTTCGAGTCACAGTAATAAAGATCTTATGCTCCATGCAATGAGATTGCCCATCAAATATCAACGTTTCAAGCTAAGAGAGCTGTAATGTTCTATACAACGCATAATGATTATCTGCTTCTACACAACAAAAGATTGTGAATTCTACAGTTCCTTGCAATGCTATGGCGCTTCATAGTGTTTA
Organism: Xylocopa sonorina; assembly: GCF_050948175.1. Lineage (NCBI taxonomy): Eukaryota > Metazoa > Arthropoda > Insecta > Hymenoptera > Apidae > Xylocopa > Xylocopa sonorina. The sequence goes on from NW_027490095.1 coordinate 2,018,399, forward strand.
CGTATCAAAGAAATAGAATTCTAATGTTCCATGCAATGCGATGTCGCATCTCTTTCGAACGTTTCAAAGTAAGTGTATTTTAATGTACCATGCATAGCGTAAGGCTTAATTGTTTCCACACTTCTGAAGAATGCGGTTTCTACAGTTCCTTGCTACTGGATGGAGCTTCATAGTGTCTACGAATGAAACCATGCATATTATTATGCCTGTCTGCTTGTACATTTCAAAGGAATATGGATTAAACAGTTCCTCGCAACGAAATGGCGCTTCATTGTGTCCACGTGTCAGAGCAATTGTGTTCTAACGCTCCATTCAATGCGATGACGCATCTAATTTCAACATGCTAAAGTTAGTAGTATGTAATGTTCAATGCAACGCATTATCCATATCTGCTTCTGTACTTCAGAAGAATGTGAATACTACATTTCCTAAAAACTGGATGGCGCTTCATTGTGTCTTTGCGTCAATGCTATAGGGTTCCAATTCCCATGCAATGTGATGGCGCATCACATTTCAAAGTTTCAAACCAAGTAAACTATAATCTTCTCTGCATAGCGTTATGCTTATCTGCTTCTACACTTCTAATGTAGTAATGTGTTGGAATGTGAATTCTACGGTTCCATGCAATGGGTTGACGCATTATAGTGTCTGCGTATCAGAGCGACAGAATTCAAATGCTCCATGCATTGTGATAGCGCACCACATTTCAACCTTTGAAGGTAAGTAAGTTGTAATTTTCTATGCACATCATTATGCTTAAATGCTAATAACCTTCAAAAGAATGTGAAATCTATAGTTCAATGCAACCGAATGGTGCTTCACATCAGCTGCGTGTCAATGCAATAGAGTTCTGAAGCTTCATGCAATGAAATGGCGCATCTAATTTCAGTGTTCTGATGTAATTATGTTTACTGCTCTTTGCATAGTACTATGTTTATCTACATCAACACATAAAAACTATGTGAATTCTACAGATGCTTGCAACGGGATGGTCCTCAATAGTGTGTACTTTTCAGAGCAATAGAGTTTTGAATGTTTCATGAAAGGCAATGGCACATCTCATTTCAGCGTTTCAAAGCACGTTAGTCGTAATGTTCTATGCGCAATGTTTGTCAGCCTCTACACTTCAAAAGTGTGTGAATTTCACAGTTTCTAACAACTGGATTGCGCTTCATGATGTCTAGGCGTCAGAGCACTAGAGCTGTAATGCATAAAGTGATGCTTGAAACAAAACAGCTTGTTTACTTTGAAACGGTGAATTCAGATGCCCCGTCGCTACACATGGAGCATTAAAACTCCATTGCTTAGACACGTAGACATTATGAAGCACAATACTGTTTCAACGAACAATAGAGTTCACATTCTTTGGTAGTGCAGAAGCAGATAAGTATAATGCTGCGAATAGAAGATTACAGCTTACTTACTTCAAAACGTTGAAATCAGATGCAACACCGCATTGCATGGAGCACTACAACTCTGTTGATTTGATACGTAGGCACTATGAAGACCAATCCCGACGCATGGAACTGTAGAATTCACTTTCATTAGAAATGTTGAAGCAGATAAACATAAAGATATGCATAGAAGATTACAGATTACTTTCTTTGAAACGTTGAAATGTGGTGCGCCGTTGCAATGCATGGAGCATTACAACTCCATTACTCCGACACGCAGATACTATGAAGCGCCATCTCGTTGCATGGAACTGTAGAATCCTCATTCTTCGGAAACGTAGCAGCAGATAAACATAATGGTAAGCATAGAAGATTACAGCTTACTTACTTTGAAATGATGAAATGAGGTGTCGCATTGTGTTTGAGTACACGTTACGTTGAGACTTATTTTCAGTTGATAAGAAAGCGAAGTGCGTAAACCTTCGTCACGAATCTTTTCGTCTCCTTTGCAATGCACGGCCTAATACGTAATATGGATGTAGATAGATACAATTGGAGTTGACAAGGTTTCTCAAAAAATAACAATTATATTTAATTTCAAATGAAATGACAAAGATTGAGTGTTTTTCATATTTTCAGATGTGTCTGAATTTGAATTTCTACTAAGTTCTTGAGCGATGAAGTCAGACTGTTTTGTATTAAATTCGTGTAGAAGGGTGGTCAATGGTGTGGCATTAAGATGAGACGTTAATGGTAGAAAATCTGTAGATTTGCTTTTTTTCTGGAAGTGGGGGAGACAAGAAGGCGCGAAGCGTGGTACGATGGGCTGTAGGTAGGTTGCGACTGGTGAGAGGGAGCAGAAAATAAATTAATAAAACTGCCAGGTATATAGTATATGCAATTTGAAGGGTCACTACGGAGACTTAATTTTGAAATTTATTATAAGGCGATATTCTCTTGCTTTACGTGTTTATTGCTGCTGCGTGTCAGTTAGGGTTTTCGCAGGATTTGTGGAATTTGAAGTTTGTTAGCCAGATGTTTCGTTCAATAAATTATGTCGAGTGAACGGTGATGAGGATGAACGGTTTAATTATTATAGCTTGAATAGTATGTTCATCGCTGGACACAGTTCTCCCGTTGAGAGGCTAGTGAGCATCCAGATGAATATGTGATGTATTGTGAGGTAAGAGTGTGTGGTTGTGTTATGATGTGTCTACTGCAAGCTGGTACTCTTGGTCTCCGGATGAGTTTCATTCTTGTTAAATTCCGGGCAATCTTCTTCGTCTATCCGAATCGGTAATGGAACAAGCTTTTTGACAGTTAGATCAAACTTGTTCGAAGCCGTTCTAACGGTGATTGCGCGCTCGATGCCGTCAGAGCCGGGATAGGTTTGGATAATTCGTTCCAGTGGCCATTGCATAGATTGCGTGTTTTCTTCATTAAGGACAATCTTTCCCTCCGTAATCTGATGACTACCCTTCGTCCATTTGCTGCGGCTAGTGAGATTATTAATATACATACTCGTAATGTAAATATTCGTAACGTCAACGAGTCCAAAGGTGTTGCCACGTCTTTTAGACCTGTTTTCAACTAGAAAAGCGATTGGATTGCGTGTCTTCAAAGTTGTGTTCGTGTATACTTGTGGGAGCATCGGAAATTAGGAAATGTCTTGGGGTGAGGACTAACAGGTCTTTGAATCTGAAGAAATTGGAGTGAGTGAGTGAGAATTAAGGATAATTCCGACGTGGCTTATAAGGGTTGTGAACTGCCCTACTGTGAACAACTCAGTTTCTGCAATGCGCGTTAAATGGCGTTTATAGGATTTCACTGCGGCCTCCCAGAGGCCTTCGAAATGTTGTGCGTTTGGTGGGATAAAGTGCCAGTTGATTGATTGATTTGATAAAAATTGACATGACTCTTTTGTGGTGACCTTCTGAACATAGTATCTCTTTTATCTCTAGAAACTCATTATTTGCTCCAACGAAGTTTGTTTCATTGTCAGAGCATAGATTTATGCATATTCTCTTGCGATGCATATTCTCCGCGATGGAAGCCTCAATCGTGAAGTCGTGGACAGTTTCGAGATGAGCGGCCTTTACTGCCAGGCAGACGAAAACAGCCACATAGACCTGCTTTCTTCTACAATTGTGGTATTGCCGATCTTTAGTGAAAAAGGGTCCACAATAATCGACGACTACATTGATGAAGGATCGAGATTGGGTGGCACGTTCTTTCAGTAGATTCCACATACGGTAACTGACCGCTGGTGGGTTGGCGCGGCAACAATGAATGCAACCCCGTATTGTTTTCTAGATTTGGCTTCGGCCATCAATGGGTCAATATTTTCTTCGTTTACTGTATAATGTTGCCTGGACTCCAGCGTATAAATGTGTGAGATGTTCGTTTGTAATGATGAGAGCAGTTACATGAGTTTTCGGTGGAATTATGGGCTCTTTCTGGGAGAATGGTGGTAGCGAATGTGTCAATCGACCACCAACTCTTAGGATTCCATCTTCGTAAAAAAATCAATCTTGTCAATTTCCTTTTGATTTGGTCGTGGCACTTGTTTCGCAGAAATCGCAATTCGTCGATGATGTGTATACTCTGTACTGTTCTTAAGATGACCTGTTTGGAGTGTTCGAGTTCAGCTACCGATAGGACTCCATTTTCTGTGTTTGACCTTTTCGCTGTTGAACCTGTGAACGTGATGAACCTGTCGCGACGTGTCGCCAATCATCGATGGTCGTTCTTGTTTGTATTTCTGATACGCGACTTGCTACGAATGTTTGTAGAGTGTGTGACGATGTTTTGAGCTAATGTAGAACGATGGTGGAATCCGTCCATAGAACCGTGCGATTGCACTCTAGCTGTAAAGACTGGCGAATCATAATGAGTAACGTCGTAAGCAATAGTGCTCTGCACAGTTCGAGTCGTGGAATCGATTGACTCCTTAGGGCTGCCACTTTCGATTTCGTTATGAGGAGTTCTACCTGTATATGTCCTTACTTATCGACGAATTGTAGGCAGATACAAGCTCCTTAATCTCTCTCGCTGGCGTCACAAAATCCATGAATCTATGTTTTTTTCCTTATTGATAATAGTCTTTCGAATTGAACGTTGCTTAGGAGTGGTAGTTGAGCATAGTACATTATCCACTCGGTATGAATGGCCTCCGGTAGTGATTCGTCCCAATCCACCTTCAGGCTCAAATCTTCTGGAGCAGGATCTTGGCCACGATTATAACTGGACGAAGGGGCCTATTGGGTCGTATATTTTCGCGATTTCAGAACTAATCGAGCGTTTGGTGATGCGCGGTAAGGGTGACGTTGCCTTTACTGCATATCCGATGGAGTCATCTGCGGAAATCCAAACCACGCCGAGAGTTCTGATGATTGATGACTCACCAAGTTTGAGTAATATATTGATATCTTGTTCAGGGAGGCCATGCAATAGAGATCTATGATTTGCCGCCCATTGTCGGACCTTTAATCCGACGGTTTGTAGCAGCTCGGATAGTTCTTCTCGCAATGTAATGGTCTCTTTTACGGTTGTTCCAGTGAGCGCGTCATGGATGTAAAAATCGCGCCTTAAGATTTTAGATGCGTTGGGAAATCTGTGTTATTCGTCATTGGCTAGTTTGCGTCAGACAATGGATGACCAAGAAAGGTGCAGCTGAAAGCCCGAAGCTGATCGTGTTTAATTGATATGTTCGAATTTGTCCGGTGGCATTGCATAATGGAATGCGTTGGTATTTGCTATTAGCTGGACGCACTATAAATTGTCTGAAAATTTTTTTGATATCGCCCGTGATAACATATTTATGCGTACGGAATTGCATTAATATGTGAATCAGGCCTTCTTGGATCTTCGGTATGTAGTGTATCGTTGAGGGATACTCCCGTTGTTGTGGCATCGTAGCCGTAGTACCACCCTCAACTTGGTCGTTTGGCTACCGATTTTCGTGACCTCATGATGGGGCAAATAATATCCCCCGTTCACATGTTGGTTGGTTCCGATCTCTGACACCTGACCAAGGACAAGGTATTCTTGTTTGACTGCGTAGTACTCCCTTCTTAAATTTGGATCGCGCTTCAGTTTCCCTGCTAATGCAATGAATAATTTTAAAGCTCTAGATCTGGATTCACCGAATCGTGGTCCTTTATCGTTGAATGGGAGTGCCACAACGTATCTGCCATCCGCGCTTTGCGTAGTATGTAGTCGGTAATGTGTCTTGTAGTGTCTCTCCGATTTGGAGAAACGTTGGATTGTGGATACTTACTCAATCTTCCAACATTGTCGTGCTGATGTCAAGTGGTAACGTGGTGGTTTTATGATATAAGTTGCTGCGTTTGGGTTGGTAGATGGGGGCACTTCCCCCGATTACCCATCCGAGCCTTGTTTTTGAAGATATAAATCTGTAACAACGCTAGGACGGCTCCAGCGCTGAGGAGCGGGCCGACTGTCACTGGACAATAACAAGTTGTATTTTGAAAGACCTGGAAAGATGGATGAATGGGTTGATCGAGAATGGACGATGAGATATTTGCGACTGTAAGAAAGGTCAGATCTCGTTCATAATCACTGACTCTTGATTTAAAGGTTGCCGTGATGGAGTATTTTGCTATTGTGTACATTATGTTTAGAACACCGATGGGTATGGAGCAGCGTTTTTTTGGAATGCCAAGATTCTTCGCGAGGGTTTCTGACATAAAATTTATAGTTGCGCACGTGTCGATTAACGTTCGACAGTTGACTGGTTGTTGATCGTGGTTTCAAATGTGAATTTGTGTGGTTACGAGTAATTCATTTGTGACTCAATCGACGACAAACACGTTTTGATGTCCCCCTTCCTTCGGCGCCTCAACGTCATGACGTCTTTCGGACATTGAAGATTCTCCGTTCGTTATCGGTTCTTGTTCTTCGGGTGAATTGATGGTTGGCGGTTTAGAAGTAGTCTGTTGCCGGGTTCTTTACGTTTGATGATGTATCGTGTGATATTGCTTGATACGTATGCGACAGGAGCCACTGTGGCACATGCTATATTTGTGTCCCTTGCGCAAGCAGTTTATGCATAGTGAAACCTTTTCGACAGTTGCCTTGCGGTCTTGAACAGAGAGCCCGTGAAACGTTTCACATGCCCAGATGCTGTGTCCTCCGATGCATACTGGGCACTTTTGGGTTCTTATGATTGTCCTGTTTGTCCCACTTTCGGTGTAATCGTCATTAGAATGTCCTTGTGACAAGAGCACCTGGTTCTGCCTAGTACGTTGATTCGTGTAGTGTGAATGGTCAGATGGTCTTCCTTCGACCCGACTTACGGTTGAGCTTGCTCTTGCGTTGATCTCTGGTACACAGTTGGCCCGTTTCTCCAGAAACTCTAGAAGGTCTGTGATCTTATCTTCGTTCGAATGATGGATAGCGGAAGTATGTTCCATTCCGAGATATTTTTTCTGGAATTTTTCAGTGCGCGAAGATGTTGGTGGACGGTGTCGACGAGATTGCCTAGTATTTCTGCAGTGTCCTTTGGCGATTTTGAGATACTCCAGATTGCATTATAATGTTTAGAGGCAGCCCGTCTTATACAATCGAATTTAGCTTTCAATAACTCGATGGCGCCATTCTAATTTGCGTCCATTGTGATAAGGGATTCAATGCTGGCAGCGGCCTTTCCGGTTAAGGTCAATCTCAAGTATTGCAATTTTTGTACTGGAGTTAGGCTTTCGTTCCGATTGATGATCGATGAGAATACATCATGGAATGATGACCAATTTTCATATGTACGGTCGTATGATGGGAGTCGCATTTCTTGTAATTTAATAGCATATGAGACGGTTGCGGAAATGGTCGATAATTCGACCGTGTTTTGCCTCGTGACACTCGGCCGACTTCTCTCGATTAGAGATTCGGCGCGAATGATGATAGAGAAGTAGTTGTTTTGAATTTCGTAGCGACGTGACGTTTCTGTTTCATCTAATTCGTTGAGACCATGTAGGATGTCATCGAATCGCTTCCATGTTTCAGTTAATGCGTAAAGGTGGGTTTGTAATAAACGTATGTTCGGCTGTTTTGATGAAGGCAGTGATCTGACCGAATATGTTACCGCGTTTACGGCGCAGGGAACTGAGACTAATTACATGAGGAATGGACTGAGCTTGTTCGAGCGATCGGGCTGACATCGAGGAAGATGAATCAGAAATGAATTGACGAATAAACGAGTTTATCTTTCGATGTGAGGATGTCAGGTATGTTGAGATCTGCCACGATGTCTGGAACCCCTGGGATGTTCGAAATGTTGCTGCAAAGAATCTCAAGTTGTCCTGGAGCGTTGGCTTGATCACTGATATTTCAGTCGCTGGGTGTTGGTTGAATGACACTATAGTTCGGGCACTCACAACATTGACTTTAACGGTTCCTTTTTATAACTTGCTGTTTGCTGGAGTCCGATTTTTATTCCGACTTAAAGGACCAAAATGTTTGAGTACGCGTTACCACGAGGCTTATTTTTGTTTGGTAAGCCAACGAAGGGCGTAAAGCTTCAACAGGAACCTTTTCATCGCCGTTGCAGTGTGCGCCCTAATACGTGATACAGTAATAGGGAAGTAGGTAGATACAATTAGAATTGACACGATTTCTTAACAAGCAACAATTATATTTAACTTAAAATGAAATGACAATGATTGAGTTATTTTCATATTTTCTGATGCCTCTGAATGTGAATTTCTACTAAGTTCTTGCGCGATGAAGTTACACTGTTTTATAGTGAATTCGTGTGGACAAGTGGTCATTAGATGGTACGTTATTGGTGGAAAATTTGCATCTTTTTCGGAAACTGGGAGGAAACAAGAAGGAGCGAAAAGGGGTACCAAGGGTTGTAGATCGGTGACGACACGTGAGAGGAGCAGACAATAAAAGAATAAAACGACCAGGTGTATGGTATATGCAATTTGAAGGTTCATTACGAAGTATCAATTTTGAAAATTATGATAAGACGACATTTGTTTGGGTTACGGATTATGCAGGATATGTGGAATTAGGAGCTTGGTAGCAAAATGTTTCGTTGAGTGAATTATGGCAAGTGTCTGAATAAGGATGAATCAATTAATTATTACAGCATGAATCGCATGTTTGTCGTAGGATACATTGTATGCAGCATTAGAACTCTACTGCTTTGACCGGTAGACACTATAAGACGCCACGCTGGTGCTAGAAACTGTAGAATTCACATTCTTTTGATGAGTAGAACGGATAAGCTTAAAGCGCTGCATAGAACATTACAACTATCTTACTTTGAAACGCTGAAGTGAGATACGACATAGCATTGCATGGAGCATTACAACTCTATTGATTTGAAACGTAGACATTATGAAGGACAAGTCAGGTGCAATGAATTATATAACTTACATTCTCTGGATGTGTAGAAGTAGAAAAGCATAATTCTATGTATAGAAGATAACAGCTTACTTACCTTGAAACGCTGAAATCTAGATGCCCCATCGCAATGCATGGAGCATAGAACCCTATTGCATTAATACGTAGATACTATGAACCACATCTCCATTGCAAGGGAATGTAGAATTCACATTATTTAGAGGCATAGATCCCTATAAGCATAATGCGACGCACAGAATAATACAAACTACATACTTTGAAACGTTGAAATAGTTGCGCCATCGCATAGCATGAAGCAGTAGAACCTTATTGCTTGGAGACGTAGACAATACAAAGCACCATTCCGTTACATGGAACTATAGATTTCAAATCCTTTTGCAGTGTATAGGCAGATAAGGATCATGTGATGCATAGATTATTGCAAGTTACTTACTTTGGAAATTTGAAATTAGATGCTTTTTCGCACTGCATGGAGCCAAAATGATCAAGCATTATAGGCTACTCGATCACGTACAATAATACTCAATATATATAGTATGTATAATAATCAAACGCTATGCTTCAACGTACGTTATGTTGATCCGGTCAGAAAATGGTCGCGGAAATTACGCAATAACGCAATGAGCAACCGTGGATTACCACTCGCTTAACGATATAAAACGCAGTACAAGGCAAGAAAGAAAAATGCAGGTGGAAAATGGGACGCTTTAGCGTATAAGCACTTACGCTCTCCTTTCCAGATGATCTTGGCTCCTTATGGCGGCCCACGTACTCTATCTCTCTTCCTCTACAAAATCGCTGGCTTATAGAATTCGATTGGTTGCTCGCTAGTTCACTCGCTAATTAACTTGCCTGCAGTCCTTGGACTTTCCGAATCCTCCTCGGGTCTCCCTGGTGGGGTCCCATGGGGCTTCATGGTTTCCTGCAACGGGATAGCGCATCTCATTTTAACATTCCAAAATAATTAAGTTGCAATCTTCTATGCATCGCATTATACTTTCCTGCTTCTGCTATTCAAAAGAATGTACTTTTTACAGCTCTTTGCACTGGGATGCAGCTTCATAGTGTCCCCATGTCAAAGCAATAGAGTTCTAATTCTACATGCAACGCAATTGCTCACGTCATTTCAACGTATCAAGACAAGTTGTGATGTTCTATGCAATGCATTGTACTTATCTACTACCACGTTGCAGACGAATGTAAATTCTGCGCTTCCTCGCAACGGGATAGCGGTTCATAGTGTCTACCTGCCAAAGCAATGGAGTTCTACTGCTCCATGCAATGAGATGTCGCACCTCACTTCCACGTTTCAAGGTAAGTAAGCTGTATTCTTGTATGCATAGCATTATGGCTGTCTGCTTCTATGCTTTAAAAGAATATGAATTCTGCTGCTCTATGCAACTAGTTGGTGCTTCATAGTATCTGCGTACAAAATCAATAGACTTCTACTGCTCTATGCATTGAAATGACACATCTTATTTCCAAGTTTCAAAGTAAATAGATAATATCATAATATGAAATTAGTATAGCATAAGATGCGCCATCGCATAACATGGAGCAGTAGAAGTCTATTGCTTTTGAACGCAGACACTACGAAACACCAACTAGTTGCATAGAACCGTAGAATTCACATTCTTTTAAAGCGTAGAAGCAGACAGGCATAATGCTATGCATAGAAAATTACAGCTTACTTACTTTGAAACGTGGAAATGAGGTGCGATATCGCATTGCATGGAGAATTAGAGCTTTACTGAGGAAAACATCATGCAAATATTAATTGACATACAAACTAACTAAAACAGCGAGTTTGTTAACAAAACTGTAAGCTCAAATACTATATTGTTCATTATATTAAAAAAAAATTTATTAGTCCTCGTACATTGCAGCATATCATAGATCAGTCTGAATAATTGCCCAAGTAATCACAATTCAACAGTTAATTAATATCATTTTTGCAAAAATTTACAATATGTAAATTTTGTAAATTTTAAAGGTGACGAATCTGGTACACGGTTTTTGGATCTTAAAAATGGTAAAAAGGTGCGGCAGAGAGAGGAGAACCTTGTCAACCACTAGTTACAACATTAATAATGGATTCTCAAAATTTTTTCGCAATGCTTTCTCATAAAAAAAATATGTTTTTTACGTTCAAATTAATCAGAAATGCAAAATAATTTTACTAATAACATAATATTTTATACCTTTCGGAGAATTAAATCTTGCATCGACAAAGTCGCAATGGGAAAGCTGAAAATTAGTGGTGATCTACGAAAAGCAATGACATTAGAGAAATTAATGGTTAATTTAAATATCGAAACTTACTTTGAAAAATTAAATACCGTCTTCTTAAAAAGAACCGACATATTAACTAATCAGGGAAGAATCATACCTACTTATAAAAATTTTGTTACTTTTTGTAAAAGTTTAATGTGATAATATAAAATATTTAAAATATTTAAAAAAATAAAGTAAATATATTTTTGTATATTTTTGTCATATATTTTGTAACGCTAAATAATAAAAGTTAAATAAATTACGTTTGTCAATATTTATTTATATAAATTGAACTTTACCCATACATTTATAATAAAATGAACATAGTTATTTATATTTAATATTTCCTTTGGAAACAATGGGAAAAGATATAAAGTACTTTGTTATTATAGTTCTAGCTGCTTCACGAGCTCCGAAAATAATAAATTAGACCAATGCCAGCAAGAAGTCTAGTGTTTCATAATTATTTTATAGTGTAAAGATTATCAAGCTTTATGTTTGGATGGATGCTTATATATAAGTATAACTGCCGAAATGAAATGAGATCGCAGAGTGATATTTACACACTTGCGTGTCGCAATTTTAACGTATTTAAATTTCTGATAAAAGCATATGAATCTTTATAATCTAATTATCAGTTACAAATGGATTTATCCATGTAATAATCTTTTCTTAGTGCACGCAATCTCCAATATATATACGCAGTATTTTTAATCTTGATGGATTTCATGTGTGTGTGTGCGTGTGTGTGTGTGCGCGCGCGCGCGTGTGTGTATGGTAGCAGTTGCAGAAATACCACCTAATAGGTTTTATAGTTTCGATTCTAGTAAATTGAGTAAAATGGCCTAAGATTTTCTGTAGAATATCAAGGGGATGTGAAGCTGCTATTGTACTGCGTACAGCATTTTTCACTGGAAAAATTTTTCTTCCAATGTGTCGACTCCAGATTTATTTGAATTGTTCTCGTTTAGAAAATTAAAACTGAATGTCATATCCCTTAACACAGCACGCCGGTAACCACGATACACAACAGATCCAAGGTTCATTTGTCTGAGATTAAGGCCTGCTTTCTTTGTTTCCAAACTTCTTTACATTGCATTACATTCTTAAAACTCTTTGTAGGTTACAAAGAACAGAAACACTACATGGATTATAAAAGTGTAGTAGTTTAATTTATATAATCTTGAACATTTTAAATCCGTTTACGTCGCTTTGCTTGTTGTATATGTTTATCACCTGGCGCTAAACAAACTACTTCTGGCATCACCCCTTTCTAAAATTTGGAAAATCCTTCAGATCTAATGAAACCTTGCTTAGATTGTAAATGTGTTTTTACTGTATCCAGCAGAAATGAAATTAGATTGCGCGAAGTACCAGCTAGTTCTCCACGCCTATTTGAAACAACATTAAATCACCTTGATAAACAATAATTTATTAAATGTGACTTAGGCCTTTAAATTTGAATTTATAAACAACTAACAAATAAATATGTTTTTTTACTATTCATATTGTAGGAAATTTATTAACTTATGACAATTACAAGATTATTAGATAGTTCTTTTAAATTGAGATATTAATTGAAAGACTGCTAATGAACAACTAACTGATCGTTTTAGAACATTCACACGAAAAAATCATTTACTTCGCGAATTCGCTATCGCTCGCATTGTAGACTATATCACGTACATAACACTTGAAACTTGAATTATTGATTAATTTTAAATTAAGATAATTTCATTATACTTTCAGTTATTTATTATGTTCTGTCATTTGACATATTAACTGCTTGATTATATTTTACAACGCACCTTGCGTAACAAACACTGTTTCTACTCTTGATAAGTATGGATAGTTCTTCGTTTTATAATCTTATATCGCATTGATTATGAAAGTATATGATGTTGTTTTTATGCAAGTCATGTATAATTATGTACATACAAATTCGCGGTTAAGTAGCTATGTGTTCAAATTCAATTCCGAATAATGCTCTAAAAAGCATCCTAGATAACAAACGGCAAGATGGTGGCGACAGCATACCGGCACTATATTGCCACTTCCGAGGAATGTCAGCTGATCCGTAACCATCTGTGACCGAATTCGTCAGCTAAAATGCCAGAACGTGTTACCAGCACGTTCTAGACAAGGGTAACACGCCGTGTTTCCATTCATGAATCTTCTCAGCAATGACGTAGGGTCAAATTTGGTAATGGGGAACCTGTACTTTCATACAAATTAGAACCCTTAGATGTCAGTAAATGTCCAACATATGAGTATTGATAGACATTTTGATAGTCGTTTTCCTATATTTATAGTTATTGAGAGAGTCGTATATATTTCTTTCAACCCGTCATAAACTAAAAATATTATTTATAAAAAAAATATTGCATATAAAACAAAAATTCATGCTGTTGCGTCCCTAACTTCGCCTTGTGTGATTTCTTAAATTACATGCTGCCATTGCATTTAATATAACCCTCAACTGCATGAACTTGTGACGATGAATTGAAGAAAATATATATAAAATAAATCTATATATTTTTATGGTAAAGTAATTAACGACTTTATGGAAGAAATCGCCGTATCGAGCTAATTTATAGAAAATAATAAAATCGAGTTCTTATATCTTTGTTTCGTGCCGGTGTATCTATTTTGGAATCAAAATAAATAAATTGCTTAGCTTAGTCATTTTTCATATTCGTTTATAATTTTTATGGAAACAACTTCCCCATTAGTAAATGTCAGCCTACGCCACTACCACGCTTGTAGCTATGACGAGCTGATAGTGTCATTACCACGGCCGTGTAGCCCGTGTGCTATATCGCGGTGCTTTTATAGTGCCGTGATACGAATGTTGCCCCAGTACTAAGAATATGCCGTTACGAGAGCTGAGTAGGAGCACTGTTTTAGGACAGTTCTGTCACGGAATTCGATCCATCCGTTGTCATTGGCGTGCCAATCGCTCGCTGTTTGGGATATTGTAGTGCATGAGGAAGACTTGTTTCTTATCATCGTCAAGAAGATGAATTTTTACTGGCCCCTTTCTAAATTTTGTTAATTATTGTTTGGAATTTTTGCCGTTTCTGTATCTCTATGTCCGCATTGTTGATTCAACTTATGTATGATCTTTTTGGTCTTCATTTTTGTTACTTGTAACATTATATATGTAATGCACTTTTGTTATGTAATGCTCAGATTTGTAATCCTCAGATTCTTTTATTCTTTGGTAAAGCAACTTATTCGATTAACATATATTTATTAGGCATAGATATAAATAATTAGAAAAATGTTAATAAAACGGTATTAAATATGTTGCACAATTATATATTTGAGGTCTAAAGGTGTAGATGGAATTAGTGCCCGATGTTTTAGTGATCCAATCGACGTATCGAGTGAGGCTATGAAATATGAAAACCTTTTACTGTTCCTCGACCTCTTTCCATGTCAAATGAATGATTAGATCTGCAAGAAGAGAATCCTAAATTAGTGAGATCTCCGCAAACATAAGTAATTTGTAAGTAATACATTTTTTCTCTTTGAAATATTTGCCTTCGCATAGAACAGAACGTATAGATGTAAATGCGTGTTTTATATCCATTTCGGTCCATTTCTGTTATAGCTTTTGAGCAGAAGTAATATTGATTATACCTGATTTTTGCAACCGTTCTTTGTTTAACAGATTTTATTGTCGTAGAAACATCACTTGAGGGATGTATCGATCTACTTTGCAGTTCTATCAGTTCCTTTTTCTGCTCGCTGCTTTCCATTTTCAGTTCCGTATACTTTTCCTTTATCGCCATCATATATGTTGCGTTAGATTATAATAACTTTTCTGTACTTAAATTTTGCGGATATTTCAATTAAATTTCCTTTGATTAAAAAAACAGAAATTAAAAAAGAGTGACACGTACCATTTCTTGGAAATGTTGTATCGTAATTTGCATCTGACTGTTTTGAAAGCCACACACTTTTCTTAACGTTTGCAATGATTCGGTTAGCGGAGTAAAGAAATATTCTACTTTTGAAATTGTCGGCTCTTGTAATTCTAAGACAAATACACTTATCTGCCGACATCGTAAATACTGTTTTTTTGGCCAAATTAGATAAGAACAAATATATTATAAGTAATATAATAAACATCGTAGTATTAAATTTAACGTTGTTCATCATTGCCTTGTTGGACACATCCATAACAATATCCAGGGTGGGCAGAAATAATTAGCACCTCAAATATCCTTGAAACTATAAGTTTCATATAAATTTTTGCTGATATAAAATTGCACAGTACAAATGGGAGTTGGAGGTATGTTGGAAATTTGAAGGTTACCTTCATTTTTTAAAATAAACTAATATGTTTATGCTTCCGTAATACGATGGAGCATTTTAAAACGTGTTCAAAGACCTGTAATATGAAGCCATTGAAGGTTACCAAAAGTAAAGGAGGGCGATAATACTTACGGCTGTGGTAGTAAATGAAACATACGTATTGTAAACAGTGGTGGAAGGCGTAATGTTTACCGTTTACTTCACTGTGAATAAACGCTGTTCGAAGGGCATTTCAATAGTCTGCAAGATAAGTTAAACATGATAAGATTAGTATTTAAAAATCGGTTCAATTACGTTTGGTTAGGCTATTCTTTGTTTCGTTTATACTAAAAATACTGAGCTGCGGATTCCTGAGGACAGCGCACCAAATTGTTGAACTATGGAAGATTGTAACTGATAGATTGTACTGATAAGATTGTACAAGTGTAACATATAAAGTTGATTAAATCTTTTGCAGAAACGTTCATAAACCAGTTACTAAATAGTAATCAACCCTAAGCAATCATTTTTAAACTTAAATGATTACATCTGGCCTTCATTTAAAAATATTGTAAACGTGTAAAGTAAGTGGTTTATCAAAAACTCTTGTAAAAGGACGGACGAAGCCAATAGAAATCCTTGTTGAAGTAAGCAAGTTCTAAAGTTCTAAGCAACGCGATGGCCCTTGTCTGCCTACGTTTCATAGCAAGTAAGTTCTGAAGTTCTATGAAATCCGATGGAGCTCCTCACTATCAATGTTTCAAAGGAAGTTCTCAAATTCTCAGTTCAACGTTTAGAGCTATGTGTGTTCTATATATCTATGTAGAATGATGGTCCCTATCAGTATATATGATTCAGAGTACGTAAGATGCAAAGTTTTGTACGACATTTTCATAGTAAGCACTTTCTAAATTTCCATGCAACGCGATGCAGCTTCACAGTCCTACATTTCAAAGTAATTCCTAAAGTTCCACGAAAGGGATGTCGCATCTGAGTGTCTACGTGTCAATGTGAGTATCTTCGAAGTTTCCTTGCAACAAGATAGAGAATTTCAGTACTATAATTCGTCGTAAGTAATAAAAGTATTCTGTGCAACAAGATGTTGCTCGTTAGATTCAAGCTTCGAAGCAAGTATATTGTAATTTTCTGTGCATCGCATTATGCTTGCCTGCTTCTACACTTCAAAATGATGTGAATACTACAATTCCCTGCAACGGAATGGCCTTGCATAGTGACTACGTTTCAGAGAAATAGAGTTCCAATGCTTCATGCATCGCAATGGCCCATATCATTTCAACGTGTCTAGATAAGTAGGTAGTAATGCTCTATACGTCGCATTATGTTTCCCTACTATAATTCTTCAGAATAATGTGAATTTTACAGTACCCTGCAACGAGTTGTCGCCTTGCAGTGTCTTCGATGCAAGGCAATAGGGTTCTATTGCATCATGCAATGCGATGGCTTTCCACGTTACGAAGTAAGTCAGTAGTAACGTTCTATGCATCGCATTGTGCTTATCTGCTTCTACACCTCAAAGGAATGTGAATCATACAGTTCCTTGCAACGGGAGAGAGTATGTTATTGCTCTGATACGTAGATACTAAGAAGCGCCAACCCTTTGCATGGAACAGTACAATTCACAGTCCTTTGAGGTGTAGAAACAGATAAGCATGTTATTATGCATTGGAGATTACAGTTTACTTACTTTGAAACGTTGAAATGAGATGCACTATCTTATTGCATGCAGCATTGGAACACTATGGCTCTTAAATGAAGGCATTATGAAGAGAAATCCCGTTGGATGGAACAGTATAGTTCTAATTCTTTTGAAGATTAGAAGGAGATAAGCATAATTCTATGCATAAAGGTTTACAGCTTATGTACTTTGAAACGTTGAAATGAAATGCGCCATCGCATTGCATGGAGCATTAGGGCACTACTGTTTTGACACGCAGACACAATGTAGCGCCTTGAAGTTGCATGAAACTGTAGAATTGACGTTCTTTTCAAGTGTAAAAATAGATAAGCATAATGCCATACATAGAAGATTACAACTTACTTACTATGAAACGATAAAGTGAGATGCACCATGGAATTGCGTGATGTTTTTGAACTCTATTGTTTTGGCACGCAGACACAGTGAAGCACCATACAGTTGCACGTAACTGTAGAATTTACATTCCTTAGAAATGTAGGAGAGGATAAGCATAATGCTATGCATAGAGGATGACAGCTTACTTACTATGGAACGTTGTAATGTGATGCGCCATTGTATTGCATGTAGCATTAGAAATTAGTTGCATCGACATTAAGACACAATGAAGCGCCATCCCGTGGCGAGGAAGTGAAGAATTCACATTCTTTTGAAATGTAGAAGCTGATAAGAGAATCCATTATTAATGTTGTACCTAGTGGTTGAGTAGATTCTCCTCTCTCTGCCGCACATTTTCACCATTTTTAAGATCCAAAAACCGTGTACCAGATACGTCACCTTTAAAATTTACGAAATTTACATATTGTAAATTTTTGCAAAAGTGATATTAATTAACTGTTGAATTGTGATTACTTGGGCAATTATTCAGACTGATCTATGATATGCTGCAATGTACGAGGACTAATAAATTTTTTTTTAATATAATGAACAATATAATATTTGAGCTTACAGTTTTGTTAACAAACTCGCTGTTTTAGTTTGTTAGTATGTCAATTAATATTTGCATGATTTTTTCCTCAGATTTATCTGTATAATTTGTTCGTTCTTTTCAATTGTCATATATGATTATCCAAATCTATATGTTTTAAATTCTACTCTAGGAAGGAATCAGGCAACAATTTATCTTATCAATAATATTTATATTCTGTAAAATAAATTGATTTGTTTACTAAAATATAAATTATACATTCATGTATTAATTGTAAAGCTTTAGTTAATTATTCATGCCTGGATTACACGCATAATGGATAAAATCAGACATTCCTTCAGTTTTTTAATATTGCTTCATCGATTAAAGACTGATTAGTATAGCCATATGTATACCTGAAACAACGTGTGCGTAAGGTAATCTGAAATTGAGAGAATTATTTTTCTTAACAATGAAATTAGAAATATGTGAGTTTGCAATCATATTCGTTTAATTTTTATACTTAGTGGTGGGCTGATATTTACTATATCAGGATTTGTGTCTTTCTTTAGATATGGTAAGCATACCTTGATATTATTCACAAGATCATAATTTTTCATACCTATGGATTCTACGCCTGTTTAAGGTAATAGCACTAGCATTATTAACCCTTTGAGCACTGAGTTGTATGGCAAATGGTTTTGTGAGAACCCATATGTGGCGTTCCTTGTTGTCAGACCGGTGAAGTCATCTATGTGAAAAGTGCTCAAACTGTTCGCAATTTTGTTTCAGTAGTGATTGTAGAGATGGCAAAACGAGTCAATGCATGCCTACGGATGGGTGTTCCCATTATAAATAACTTATAACTTACCGATGGATGGTGCTGCTGACGGTCGGTTACTCACAATCGACCGATGGCTGGTGTTGCTCGTGGATAATTATTCATAAATTATCGACGACTGGAGTTACCAACAACCGATAACGTATGCTTTTACACACGGCTGGTATAGCCAATAGTAGGTAACTAGGTAACATATCAACGACTGGTGTTTTGTCTGCGGTCGGCAACGCACGATAAATCGACAGTAGGTGATACCTGCGATCGATAACTCATGATATAACAACGGCTGGTAAAGTCAATGGTCGGTAATTCAAGATCTATCGACGGATGGCACTGCCAGCTATCGGTAATCCATATCTTACTTGGGTTAACTTAATCTAACATCATCTAAACTTAATTTAACCCAAGTTAACCTCAGTTACACCTTATCTGACTTAACCTACCTTCCCTCAAATCTAACCCAACCTAACACAACCTAACTCTATCTTTTTTACACAAAAACTAATCAAGCCTACACTTCCTTAAACCTTATTTTTAACGTGGGGAAATCCTCATGGATCCCTCGGAGCTGGGGAACTCTAAAATCCACTACTACTGGGGAACTAAAACCCACGGTGTCCGTCCACGGCGCTGCCGGGAAAGAACCGGGAACTATGTACGAACACGTCCGACCCCCCCCCCCCCCCCTCCGGGCGCCGGGGTTCACTGTGGTGACTTAGAAGACCCCACTCCCAGAGGGAAGTTCCCCCGTGGTGGTTGGGTCACACAACCATTACTCCCGTCCCGGGAAACACGGGCAATGGTCGATACGCATCCCCCAACGTTGCGCCCACCGGACAACACCGGTGCAGATACGCGGGGTACGACCGCCAAA
This sequence comes from Xylocopa sonorina, assembly GCF_050948175.1. Classification (NCBI taxonomy): domain Eukaryota; kingdom Metazoa; phylum Arthropoda; class Insecta; order Hymenoptera; family Apidae; genus Xylocopa; species Xylocopa sonorina. The sequence continues at coordinate 2,038,094 of NW_027490095.1, forward strand.
GGTGGTCCACCCCGCACGAGTGATGTCGATGCTTCGAGCCGAGCGTGACTCGGACGGACTGGAAGCCCCAGATGCTTCAGACCCGACAAACGCTAAGTCGTGGTCCCTGGGGCGTAATCGCCACCATCATGGCCCGCACGTGCGGCAGTGGTGGCGAAATCCTAACCCCCGAGGGGTTCTATGGAGTGACTCCCACCCTAAGGTGGAAGGGTCTAGGATATCGACCCCATAGGCGACATAGAATAGGTCGGGATTGCTTGCTAACACGATCAGCGACCTTCTTCCGGCCCTCTTCGCGACCATGACCCCCTGGCAAAAGGAGACCATGGCCTGCCAGATACTCTCGCGACCAAACATCCCAGACAGGATGCTCGGCAACGATAGTTCCGGACCCACCTCCGCCGCTAATGCCCAACGCGGCACCCCCCCAGGCAGGACACTCCGGGAGAGTGTGCCTGTGCACTGTGCGCTCGCCTCGCGTCCGATTTGGCACAGGTACCGACCGAAACATCCATGGTCGGTCAGAACCTGTGTGGATCGGAACATAAGTCGTCCGGTGCTACGACCTATCCATCTATCTAAGACGGGCAGGATTGCCCTGACGGTCCAGTGTTCGCTGCGACCGGACAGCTCGTCCCGCCACCTTGACATGGTGGACCGCCGGGCCTGAAGCTTGAGCTCGTCCTGACTTGTCATCTGCCCTGGGGGGCTGGAAATTTGACCAAGACGAAGACGCCAATAAAGAGAGGTGGAAGTCCCACCAGAGTGGTGGCCGCCTCGTAGGACACTGTGCAGTACCCCCTAATGACGCGTATGGCCGCGTGTCTTCACTCACTTCGGAAAAGCGTGATGCTTTTCCGACTTGCGATTAGTGCGTTGGCCCATACGACTCAAATGAGTCGTGAGTTTGCCCAACCTGACGGCCAGACGAGCGAATTGTGGGACGAAGCTCCAGCAGCTGTCCAGGTAGACACCTAGATATTTGTTGTCCTTGGCTACCTGGACGTCGGACGACCCGATTCTCAGCAGACACGGGGCCAGAGCGCCCCTCCTACGAATGCAGAAACAGACGATTTCCGTCTTTTGAGGGGATAAAACCAATCCCAAGCCCCGAATCCGCGAGGCGATGGCCGCAATGGCGACCTTCGCTCGACGGATGGTTCTCCCCAAGTCCCTGCTTGTGGCTAGCACTATAGTATCAACGGCTTAATACGTGAATTGTACGCCGACCGGCAGGTAGGCCCGCAGAGCCGCGTCGTATGCCACGTTCCAAAGTAGGGGGCCCAAAACGGACCCCTCGAGTACTCCATGGTTTATTTCACGCCTTGCAGGCCCATTGCAGCCACCGTAAACAATGGCCCTCTCCTGACGTAATCTCCGACTACCATCTGTAGGTAAAGAGTCACTTCGTGACTTTCGAGTGCCCCGCTGATGGCCGCCTACGAGAGAGTATTGAAGGCATTCTGCAAGTCCAGCGAAACTGCCAGAGCAACTCCCCCTCCCCCGCCGGGGGATGGGGGGTCTAGCTGATGGGCGGGTCAGGGAAGGCGTGGAGACCTCTATGCGAATGTACGCATGATCTGAGAAAGTCTCCACGTCGTCGACTCTTCAACCCGACACACGGCGCGCGGCCAGGACATTTGCGAAAGAAAGATTCACAATACTTTCACCCTGGTACCGCATGCACGTGCTGGCCGAGCCCCGGTTTAACAACCTGAGACCCAGGCCAGCCGCCCCTTCCAGCACCGAGTGATACCTCTAGTCCGTCCTCAGGGAGTGCCATGTAGGGGCGTGAGCATTGAAGTCCCCGAGGACGAACACTGGACAAGCTGCGTGCAAGGAAACGCTGTTCTGCAGCTTCTACAGTAGAATGTCAAAGAGATTGAGGGGCCACCTCGGTGGCACATAGATGCCCACCACCAAACAATCCGCCCAGTCGAACGTCTCGAATCCGTGGTCGCGTGCAACAGGCGCGATTGGCCACGAGACCGACTGGGCAATCACTACGGAGTCATTCAAGTCACCAGCCCAGGATGAGCGCTGGAGAAATCGGCACGGTTCCGTGACTACCACCAACTCAACCATGCGACCGCAAAGACCCAGAAACATTAGTTCCTGTGGCAATCGGTCTGGTGATGGTTTGGTTGAGGTTGGTTTGGATGATCTGGCCGCGAGGAGGCGGGAGCGTTATACCGTGTACATTGCCCCCCCCCCCCCCCCGCCAGGATCATCCACGAGAGCGGGTGTAGTTGCCCTCTCAACCTCATCTTCAGTGTCTATCCGACGGCCGGAACATCCTACGGTGGTAGGTGATGCCGATGCACCACCCCCGTGATGGACACTGGTGTCGTTTCCCCCTGTTAATCCTCCCTTCTTTTGCGCAGCCGGCGACGACTGTGCTCCCTTGCTGTTACGGCGGGTTTTAGGTGGGAAGCAAGACTTGCCCTCCGTTCGATGGTCCGTGGGCCGCCCTGCCTCCTTGCACTCGAAGCATAACGGCGAGGCCGCGGAACAAAGACCTGCCTGCTGACCGGTCTCGCTGAACTTGTAGCACAGGTGCGACCGGTCTACCTGTGCAGTGCACCACTGCTGGACATACCCAAGAAACCAGCAGTAGCAACACTGCTCTTTCAATGTCACTACGCGGGCGTCACACCACCTTAACCGGATGCTGCCGGCAGTGACTACTTTCATGGCTACCCCCAGAGGGCACTGCCCCCAAATGATGCCGAGTCCTCTAGATGAAGACCGGATTGAGCCTCCACCCGGCACTCTCCGGTGCCGGCAATAGCCTCGGCCACTTCAGTTGTGGTGAGCAACTCGTCCAGGTCGAGCACACGGAGATCCACCTTCTTGCTTGGCCTGGATACAGTGACGCCGTCGCCGGCCAAAGCCTCGCCCATCTTTTCAGCTAAGGCAATTGCCCTGGCCTTTTTCTCCGGACCAGCAATTTCAAGAAGGAGCCCGCTAGTCCGTGCCTTCATGGGGCGGACACTTTTCACCCCAACGTCGGGTATCTTCACCCTCTGCCTGGCAGCAGTCATAACGTGCCTAAACGTGGACTTGCTGCCAGGCTGAAGGATCAGTGTACCACCGTTGTACACGACAGCCGACCCAACTTCGGCCTATCTTCCGCCTTCTTTTCTTTCTGGGCCTTCGGTGGAGGAGCAGGGGCCGATTGGGCCTTCTTGACCGCTCTTGCAGCCTTTGTTTCCACCACCTGGGCCCATTTACCCTCCTTTGCAGCACTAGATGAAGTTAATGGGGTTTGTGCCGTTACAGCTAAGCACTTCATTTCCTGACGCGCCATCGCCAGCCGTCTTGATGCCCCGGATGGGGCACTTTTAACTTCAGAAGATGATGGGGAAGTGCGCGGCTGCTCGGCTTTCGAAGTCACAGCTCTCTTTCCTTTCTTCTTCTTGTCCTGCTTCTTCATCATCGTCTTGCCTCCGATAACCTGTGTCACTAGACCACTCGAGGGCATGGTGTCCCTCTTCTTTGCAGGATGGATCTCCCTACGGATTTTCTCCATTTTGGTGTTGATCAGGTCCGCTACCTAATCGAGTAGTGCGGACCTTGTCTCCTACTCGAGTGCCGAGACACCATTGCGTGGGGACAGAATCCCCACTTCCTTCAAGGGCGAGCTTGGTGATAGCCTCGCGTGGCTCTCGATCTTCAGGTCCGCCATCATTATTGTTAGCGGGCTTGAAGATCGCCTCTCCAATTCACTGAGTCTGCCTTGCAGGCGCATACTTTCCGCCTGCAAGGCCTCTAACTGCGCCTTCAGCGCAGCAATGTTTTCATCCGGCGGTGGAGCAGCCGGACGTTTCACCCTCTATGCCAATTCGATGGTGGCAGCCCTCAAACACCTGGCACCAATCCTTAGATCCCTCTGGATGATGCCCTTGAGATTTCTCGATTTGGCCGTGGCCAATTCGATCTTATTGGCCTCCTCGAGGGCCCAAGCTCCCACCAGTGGCTTATTCTTTGCCTCCAGAAGGAGGTCCTCCATTTCCGATACACGCGATGTCAACTTTCATTGCGGTAATGGCGAGATGCCTGTGTCATGGTGGGTTTCCAGCTCGAGATCTACCATCTCCACCTCACGTTGCGCCTGAACGTAGGCCCACATTGCCTCAGCGAGACCGACATACACCCCTGTCGTTGGGGATCTCCCACGATTTTTCAATTTCGAGCAGTGTCGCTGCACCCAATAAGTGGATCGCACGTAATGTATGTCCGCATCGAATACAGGAGGGCCTTCGGCGAAATGAAAACGAACAGTCGGAAAAGAATAAAACTTCACTAAAGTATCGTACGGAAATCCGATATATCGACGCGTATCTAATATACATCTAACTAAAACATACTTGGAAAAATACAAAGGATAAGAGGGAACATTCTCCAATATATGACATATATAAGTCAAAGGATGCAAAAGAGAACACTCAATCTCGGTGTAGCGAAATCGGGGCGCCATCCTGAAGCAATCATATAACGCCAGTTCCGGGATGGTGTAGAGAGGGAATGTGGAGGGTGGAAAGCATAAAATAACAACAATGTAACTAAAGAGAAAGAAAAAGAAAATCTGTGTAAACATTGCATTTATTAAAAGGAAATCCTAGAAATATCAAAGAACAGATTATATACCATGCCGTAAGAGCAAGGTACAACGAAATAGACGATATTGTGGGAGAAAGTAAAAAAATCAAGAAACTTAGAAAGAAAATATTAATTTAGATTGAACGAGTCAATATCACTCATCGCGGCAATCTTAATGGAAAACGCGTAACTACGAATCGATTGGAGTATAAGATAGATGCTGGTCGCGAGTCGAGTGGCCCTAGAAGTTCTTCGCCCTCATCAGGGCAAACAGTAGGTTGACGGATGGATTGCAGCACCCAACCCAGGCGTGAGCGAGGCTGCTTGTATATGCTGCTGGCTCGCGATTCGGAATCAGACCCATCGGATCCTGGCAGAAGATTGAAGGTTGAGCAGGCGGTTCGGAGCCTCCTGTCGATGACACAAAAGAATAAGGGAATAGAAAAGAATACAAAAAGCGTATATAAAGGAGAAAAAGGAAGCCTTGGAAGGAAGCACAGACACGGAAGGAGAAGCATCAGGAGCCGAAGTGAGGGAACCAAAAAGAAAGAGCAGGATAGTGGGAAAGCTACCGATAAGAATAACGCCTACACTTTTAAATAGACGAATAGGCAGCCACACATCAGACGTAATGATAAATATTATGAGTGAGGATACGGCGAAGCCAATGACATATTAGAAAACGTTAGAGGGAAACATCAGGCATATAAAAAGGGACTGACATTGAACACTTGATCGAGCTAGTGGCGAACATTACAGAGAAAAATTAAGCAATTAAAGCAGCAGAAAGCAATCGAGGACAAGCAACGAGATGAGGAAAAGCAGGAAAAACAACAGAAATATGAAAAGATGACGGAAGAAAATCGAGAGCGGGAGATATAATCCTGGAATTTAACAAGAAAACAAGTATAGAGAACAAAATAAAGGAGATAAAAGGAACGCTGGAGAAAGAATTTGAAGTAAAATATACGAGTACAAGTATAGTGCACCAACTAAGGGACATATACCTGTTGGATTACCAGAGAAGAAATAAAGGAGGATATAAGGCGAACATTGAATCAAATCGAAGGAAAGGATAGCGATATAAACGTCAAGTTGTTAAAACAAACGTGGAGAGGCAACCAAGTCGCATTAGTTGAATGTGAACAGAAGTACAGCAAAAAGCTGGAGAAGGTTAAACGACTCAGAACAGCATTAACCTCTTGTCCCTGCTAAGTGCTACCTGCGAGTTGTGCAAGAGTGCCACCTGTTAAGAAGATATATGCTTCATATGCAATAAACTGGGACATATCGGCAGAAATTGCAAGGAAGTCAAGGATAAAAAGGAAACCTACAGAAGATGCGAATTCCAGAATCATACGATGATTGATTGAGTCGCGAACAAACCGAAATGTATTATTTGCAGCGGGGCAGGAAGAAAGAATCCGTACACCAGACACGTTACCGGAGCTTTAATTGTCCGGTCTACAGAAACGCGTTGATAGAAAAGAACAGGAAACGAATATGGAATTGAAAGTTCTACAAATCGATCTGAACAGATGCCGAGTCGTGTAAGAAATCATGCAGAAAATGTAAGAATACTGACGTCACCGTTCTCGTCTTGCAACGCTCCGATATGGATAACCGATGTTTATCGAAAATGTTCCACATGTGGCACCACGTACTCCTCGACCGGAATCGTTCATGCAATGCTCGAAGGAACAAAAGTTATAAGCTGTTACTTTTCGCCTAACAGGAACGGAAAGAAATCGATGAATATATAAACGAAATTGAGGTTAACATAGAAAAGGTAGAGAAAGCAAACAGAATGATAATCGCAGGAGACCTGATCGAAAAATCGGTAATCTTGGGTAGTAAGGAGAACAACCATAGAGAGGAAAAGATCATCAAAATGACTCTAAGAAACGAAAACGAAAGAAGAATATACATACTTTGGGAACCGAATCAAATCAAAAATAGACATAATGTTAATAGGAGGTTGCATATATGCTAAGTTGCGTAAAGCACAAGAGTTTGAGATATTTTCAGCGTCGGACTGTCAATACGTACTACATACCTTCCAGAGTACGAATTACAAGAATAACGAAGAGGGATTTGCAAGCCTCGATGGAAAGAAAGCGAACTGAGGCGATGCAAATAAATGATCGATTTATACAAAATATATATATAAGCGATCGCGTTTCATAGTGTCTGCGTGTCAAAGCATTACAGTTCTCACGCATCATAGATCGTGATAGCGCATTCCATTTCAACGTTTCAAAGTAGGTAGGATGCAATGTTCGATGTAACGCGTAACGTTTATCTGCTGCCACGCTCCAAAAGAATATGAATCCTAAAGTTCCTTTCAAGGGGATAGCATACCCGGATGTCTACGTGTCGATGAAATAGAGATCTAATGCTTCATTCAACGTGATGTCGCAACTCATTTCAATGAATCATGATAAATTGCAATATTCTATGTAATATATTATATTTGTCTACATCTAGACTTTACAAGGATGTGAATCCTACACTTGCTTGCAACAGAATATTGTTTCCAGATCTCTACGTGTCCAAGCAACACATTTCTAATACTTCATGCAGCGCGATGTTCCCTCTCATTTCAACGTTTCAAAGCAAAGAATCTGTAATCATCTATCCATAGCATTATGCTTAACTGCTAGAGGTTTTCAATAGAATGTGAATTATATAATTCCATGCAACGGCATGGCGCTCCGTAGTGTCTGTCTGTTAAAGCAATAGAGCTAGAATTCTCCATGCAACGCTATGGCATATCCCATTTTATCGTTTCAAAGTATCGGCGCTTCATAGTGTCTGCGTTTCAAAGCAATGGAGTTCTATTGCTCCATCCGATGCGATTGCGCAACTCATTTTACGATTCAAAGTAAGTATGCTGTATTCTTCTACATCTTCTTCTGTATAGAATATGCATAGTATTATGCTTATCAGTTTTGGCACTTCAAAAGAATGTCAATTCAACGCTGCATACAACGGAATGGCGCTTCATAGTGTCTGAGCGCCAAAGCAGTATAGCACTGTTGCTCCATGCAATGCTATGGCACATCCCATTTCATCATGTCAAAATGAGTTATTTGTATTCTTCTATGCATACCGTTATACTTACCTTATACTTACCTGTCACTACACTTCAAAAAAATGTTTATTCTACATGTCCATGCAACAAGATGTCCATTCATACAGTCTTCCTGTTGGTACAGCTGGGTCCTAATGCTCCATGACATGTGGTGGCAAATCTCACATCAATGTTTCCGAGTAAGTAAGCTGAAACATTCTATGCATAGGATTACGCTTGTCAGCTTTTATACTTCAAAGATATGTGAATTCTGCAGTTTCTTGAAACGGGATTACGCTTCGAATTGTCTGCGTGTCGTAACAATAGAGCTCTAATGCTATATGCAATGCAATGGGCCATTTCATTTCAACGTTACAGACTTTGTAAGCAGTAACCTTACATGCATAGCATTATGTTATCGGGGTCCGTCTGCATAGTGTCTGCGTGTCAAGGAAGTACGGTTTTAGTGCTCTATGCCATGCGATAGCGCATCTCATTTCAACGTATAGAAGTAAGTAAGCTGTAATTTACTATGCATGGCATTATGCCGTCTGTTTCTACTCTAAAAGAATGTAAGTTCTGCAGTTCCACCCAACAGGAAGGAGCTTCATAATGTTTACGTGTCAGAGCAACGGAGTTCTAATGCCCCATTCAGTACGGGGTTGAATCTCATTCCAACGTTTCAATCTAAGTAAACTGCATTCCTCCATGCATAGCATTGTGCTTCTTTGCTTGTGAACTTCAAGAGAATGTGAATTCTACAGTTCCCTGCAACGGGATGGAGGTCTACAGTGTCTGCGTTTCAAAACAGTAGGGTTCTAGTGCTCCATGCAATGCCATGGCGAATTTCATTCCAACGTTTCAAGGTGGGTAATCTGTAATCTACTATGCAAAGCAATACACTCATCTGCTTTTACACTTCTAAGGAATGTGAAATCTACAGTTCCATGCAACGGGATGGCGCTTCACTGTTCCTTCGTGTCAAAGGAGTAGAGTCCTATTGCTCCATGCAATGCGATCTCGCATCTCATTTCAACGTTTCAAAGTAAGTATGCTGTATTGTCTACGCACAGCATTATGCTTATCTGCTTCTACACTTCAAACAAATGTAAATTCGACTGTACCTTAAACCGCGCTGGGGTTTCAAATTGTCTGCTTATCAAAGCTGTAGTGATCTAATGCTCCACACAGTGCGATGGCACATCTGATTTCTACGTTTAGCACGTTGACGCCGGTGTGCATCACGGGTGGTTCACACGTGTCTGTTCCGTGAAGCAGTGTGCATCTCCGGTGAGTTACACGCGCGTCTATTTCGTGGGCCGGTGTGCATCACGATTGGTCGAACTTATATTTCACAAAGTAGATAGTACAAAGTAGGTTTATTCTTCGATTCTCAGCATTATAAACGGACATTATAATCAATATTTAACATTAATTATATAACTAATATTTAAAACATAACAAATTATTATTACAAACCTAACATAATTATTTAATTTTTTTATGTAATTTTTCAAAACATGTTGGGTAGAGTTCCGGTTGGCCCTTACATCGGTTAAAACAGGTTTTTACTTTTATCGTCATATTCGTGGCATACTGGCTACCATTTATTCTAGACATACGCTTATAACATTCTTTACATCGTTATCTCATTTTTCTCGCGCATCCTTGGAACGACCGCAGAAAATATGTATGTTTCTTGGGCACTACTTCAGTTTCAGATGACGTTTGTTCACTGCGACGATCCTCTGTACTGAGGAGATAATCAATAATTTTTTCACGAATGTTTCATATTTTCATACCTGTGGTACTCCATTTTCTATGTATATAACAGACATTGACGAGAGAAGTCCCGCATACTAATTCGATAACTATTTTTCTATACCACTTTACTGTTCTGCGTAATCAACTGTGATAAGAAGACATCGGACATCGGTCGGATGCTCAAACCCCTTCTTAGCTTTGTTATAAGGGAACACTGTGTCCGGCTTCAACTTATTATTACTATCCTGGACAATAACACATTTGTGGTTTTCAGAAGTGGCTAGCATGCATACCCATTCTTATCCATCCACATAAAGATTTAAAGCCGCTCCGATTTTAAAAATACATAAAGCCACTCCGTTGCAGTTTCCGTTTAGCCTGCAGCAGAAGAAATTTTGTATTAATTTTTACTGTATCAAATAAATGCTACTTTTTACAGAAGTTTCTCAGCCAAAGAGACACAAGTATATAAATTATTTGCGTATAATACGCAGCTTTCAAATAATAATTCACCCTCCCACGTCATAACTACAGCATGCGCATGTGCTTTCGCTATTCAGGTTGCATTATTTCTGGCGTAAATAAGAATGTTATGCGTGTATCCTTCCGGAAGACAAAGTTTACAATGTTTTATATCATATTTATTCCGCTTTCTTGGTATATATTGTGAAAAACTGTGGTGTCGTCGGCATAGAACCATGATTCCGTCGATTACAACATTTTTACCGGACTTAACACATTGAGTGCCAAGTCAGTCCCCAGGGACTGACGGTGAACTTTCCGTTCAGGCGGCGTGATACATTTCGATATATTTGCGATACAACCGACCATCTTATAAATCGGGGATCTGCATCTTCTGCATGAGACATAGAAACGAGATGCGATGTCACGTTTTATGAAGAATTAGAACTCTATTGCTTCGATACGTAGACATCTAGAAACGATGTTTCATAGCAAGGAAATGTGGGATTTGAATTCCTTTGAAGTGCTGACGAGAATATACATAACGCGTTACATTGAATATTACATCTTATCATGAGACATAGAAGGGCGAAGCGATATCGTGTTTTATGAAGCATTAGAACTCTATTGCTTCGAACCGTAGATATCTAGAAACGCTACTCCGTAGCAGGGAAGTATGGGATTTACATTCCTTTGAAGTGTTGGCGAGATATACATAAAAGTTGCATTGATATTACATCTTATCATGAGACATAGAAATGAGATGCCATATCGCGTTTTATGAAGCATTAGAACTGCATTGCTTCGATACGTAGGCATCTAGAGACGCCATTCCGTAGCGAAGATGTGTGGGATTTACATTCTTTTGAAGTGCTGACGAGAGATACATAACGTGTTGAATTGAATTACATTGAAGCGGCGTTGCTTCAGTTTGCTGTAAAGATGGAGGAAAAAAGAAAGAAGGAAAAGAGAGGGGAAGAACGTTTCGTCCTGGGCCTGCTAGTGGACTCATCAGTAAGGTTCCCTAGCAGACCCTGCCTTAGACGGTGGGATATTAGGGACAGGTCAGAACTCCTATATATTGGAAAGGATAGGTTATCAAGTACTTTCAGGAAACTGTAGGCTGTGCTGCCCCTCTAGTGGCGATAGTCGAAAGGCCGCCACATCACTCCGTTGCCAGTGATGAACGATATCTGGCCGTGCGTCTTTCGTTCTTCGTGATGTTCCTCAGGTGCGACGATGTGCGTAGAACCTCGGATAATGGTTAATTACTAGGTCGTGTAATAACCGCTGTGCCATATGTGCTGCTCTTCGAACGCGGCAGGGCGCAGTGCTCAAGCCAAGGCTTGAAGTAAGTCTCAAGCTAAACGGCGAGCGCGCTGTAAGAAACCTGCGGTGAGCAGTCGTATACTCTGCTGTCCTAGGATGGTCCGTAAGTAACCGACGAAGTGTGTCCTAATGATGCCGCACGGTCCCCATGATTATCGAATGCGGCCGAACTTTAGTGAGATCGTCTTGGGCTCGGCGTTAAAGCATGGCCACTCTAGGAGAGGGGTTACGATTTCGGCGTGTTGCGGAAGAACGCAAAGTCCATTGATGAAAGTACGTCCTTCCAGATATCCTGGGGCGAGGCTCGTCGTCGTAGGTCGAAATATGTTCGATAGGCTGCTTCCATTGTCCTCGTGTGTTGTAGTGGGCTGCGTGTCCATATCACTTCGGGGTCACCAGTTGAGGCGGCATGCTTCGGTTACCTATAGAATAGAGGAGGAATGAAGGGCAGGAAAAGAAACGGGACACGAACGTTTCGTCCTGGGCCTGCTAGTGGACTCATCAGTAAGGCTACCTAGCAAGCCCTGCCTTAAACGCTGGGATAGTAGGGACAAGTCAGAACTCCTATGTATTGGAAAGGATAGGTTATCGATTACTTTCAGGAAATTATAGGCTGTGCTATCCCTCTAGTGGCGAGAGTCGGAGGGCCGTCACAACATCTTATCATGAGACTTAGAAGTGAGATGCCATATCGCGTTTTACGAAGAATTAGAACTATATTGCTTCCATACGTAGACATCTAGAACCGCTTTTCCGTAGCAAGGAAGAATTGCGTTTACATTCTCTTGAAGTATCGATGAGTTATACATAACGCGCTGCATTGAATATTACATCTTATCGTGAGACATAGAAATAAGATGCGATATCGCGTTTTATGAAGAATTAGAACTCTATTGCTTCGATACGTAGACATCTAGAAACGCTGTTCCGTAGCTAGGAAGTGTGTTATTTACATTCTTTTGAAGTGTCAAAGAGATATACATAACGCGTTGCATTGAATATTATATCTTATTATGAAACATTGAAATGAGATGCGATATCCCGTTTTATGAATCATTGGAACTCGATATGTAGACATCTAGACGCGCTAATCCGTTGCAAGGAAGTGTAGCATTTACATTCTTTTGAAGTGCTATCGAGATATACATAACGACTTGAATTGATATTGCTTCTTATCATGAGAAATGGAAATGAATAGCGATATCGCCTATTATGAAGCATTGGATCACTATCGCTTCTATTTGTCGACATCTAGGAACGCTGTTCCATCGCAAGGAAGTATGGTATTTACATTCTTTTGAAGTGTAGATGAGATATACATAACGCGTTGCATTGAATTACAACTTATCATGATACACAGAAATGAGATGCGATATCGCGTTTTATGAAGCATTGGAATTCTACTGCTTCGACATGTAGAGATCTAGAAACGCTATTCTTTAGCATGGATGTGTGCGATTTACATTCCTTTGAAGTGTAGACGAGACATACAATACGCGTTGCATTGAATATCACATCTTATCATGAGACATAGAAATGACAAGCGATATCACTTTTTATGAAGCATTAGAACTCCATTGCTACTATCAAAACCGTAAGTTTTATCGCCCTTCTTTACTTCTCGTAAACTTCAATGGCTTCATGTGACAGGTCGTTGAACTCGTTTTAAAATGCTCTATCGTATTACGGAAGAATGAACATATCAATTCATTTTAAGAAATGAAGGTGACCTTCTAATGTCCAACATACCTCCACTTACAGGAAAACTATTTTCATCGACGGATGGTCCCTTTGTGTTGTGCAATTTTATATCAGCAAAAATTTTTATGAAACTTATAGTTTTGAGAATATCTGAGATGCTAAATATTACTGTCCAATCCTGTATATTGTTATAGATGTGTCCAGCAAGGCAACGATGAACAGAGTTAAATTTAATATTACGATGTTTATTATATTATTTATAATATATTTGTTTTCCTGGAGTTTAGCCAAAAAACAGTGTTCGCGATGTTGGCAGATGAATGTATTTGCCTTAGGATTCCAAGAGCTGACAATTTCGAAAATAGAATATTTCTCTAGTCCGCTAACCAAATCATTGCAAACGTTAAGTAAAGTGCGTGTCTTTCAAAACAGTCAAATGCAAATTACGATACAACGGTTCTGAGAAATGGTACGTGTCACTCTTTTTTAATTTCCGTTTTTTTAGTCAGAGGAAATTTAATTGAAATATCCGTAAAATTCAAGGACAAAAAAGTTATTATAATCTTACACAACATATATGATGATTATAAAGGATAAGTATACGGAACTGAAAATGGAATGTAACGAGCCGAAAAAGAAACTGATAGAATTGCAAAGTAGATTGATACATCCCTCAAATGATTCTACATCAATAAAATTTGTTAAACAAAGAACTATTGCAAAAATCAGGTATAATCAATAATATTCTGCTCAAAAGCTATAATGGAATTGAACCGAAATGGATATAAAACGGACAATTATATCTATACGTTCTCTTCTATGCAAAGGCAAATATTTCAAAGAGAAAAAATATATTGCTTACAAATTACTTATGTTCGCAGAGATCTTACTAATTCAGGCTTCTCGTCTTGCATAACTAATCATTCATTTAGCATGGAAAGGGGATGAGGAATAGTAAATGGTTTTCATATTTCATAGCCTCACTCGATACGTCGATTTGATCACGTAAAACATCGGACACTAATTACATCTACACCTTCAGACCTCAAATATATAATTTCAACAACATATTTAATACTGTTTTAATAACATTTTTCTAATTATTTATATCTATGCCTAATAAATATATATTAATCGAATATGTTGCTTTACCAAAGAATAAAAAAAATTGAGGATTACAAATCTGAGCATTACATAACAAACGTGCATTACATATATAATGTTACATGTAACAAAAGATGAATATCAAAAAGATCATACATAAATTGATTCCATAATGCGGTCATAGAGATACAGAAATGGCATAAATTCCAAGCAATAATTAACAAAATTCAAAAAGGGGGAGTGAAAGTCCATCTCCTTGACGATGATAAGAAACAAATTTGTCTCATGTACTATAATATCCCAAACAGCCAGCGATTGGCATATTAATGATAACGGATGGAAGGAATTCCGTGGCAGAACTGTTCTAAAACAGTGCTCCTGCTCCGCTCTTGTAACGGCATACTCTTAATACTGGAGCGACACTCGTATCAGGGCAATATTAAAGCACCGCGATAAAGCACACGGGCTACATGGCCGTGGTAATGACGTAGGATGACATTTATAAATGGGAAAGCTGTTTCCATAAAAATTATAAACGAATATGAAAAATGATTAAACTAAGCAATTTATTTATTTTGATTCCAAAATAGATACACCGACACGAAACAAAGACATAAGCATTCGATTTTATTATTTTCGGTAAACTAGCTAGATACGGCGATTTTTTCCATAGAGTCGTTAATTACTTTATCATAAAAATATATACATTTACTTTATACATATTTCTTTCATTTCATCGTTATAAATTCATGCAATTGAGAGTTATATTAAATACGATGACCGCATGTTATTTAAGAAATTTCACAAGGCGAAGTTAGGGACGCAACAGCATGACTTTTTATTTTATAAGTAATATTTTATTTTATAAATAATATTTATAGTATATGACAGGATGAAAGAAATATATCTGACTCGCTCAATAACTATAAATATAGGAAAATGACTATCAAAATGTCTATCAATACTCATATGGTACAACATCTACTGACATCTAACGGTTTTAATTTGGATGAAAGCACAGGTTCCCCATTACCAAATGTGACCCTACGTCATTGCTGAGAAGATTCATGAATGGAGCGATGACACGCGTGGCATGATGGTGCTGGTGCTGCGCGATTCACACGGCGTGTTACGCTTGTCTAGAATGTGCTGGTAACACATTCTGGCATTTTAGCTAACGAATCCGGTCACAGATGGTTTCACATCAGCTGACACTCCTCGGGAGTGGCAATATAGTGCCGGTATGGTGTCGCAATCATCTTGTCGTTTGTTATCTGGGATGCTTTTTAGAGCATTATTCGAAATTGATTTTGAACACATAGTTACTTAATCGTGAATTCGTATGTAGATAATTATACATGACTGCATAAAAACAATATCATACACTTTCATAATCAATGCGATATAAGAATATAAGACGAAGAACTATCCACTGGTATCAAAAGTAAAAACAGTGTTTAGTATGCAAGGTTCGTTGTAAAATACAATTAAGCAATTAATATATCAAATGACAGTACATAATATATTACTGAAAGTATAATGATATGAACAGCAAAAAAAACATATTTATTTGTTAGATGTTTATAATTTCAAATTTAAAGGTCCAAGTCACAATTAATAAATTATTGTTTAACAAGGTGATTTAATGTTGTTTCAAATAGGCGTGAAGAACTAGCTGGTATTTCTGTCAATGTAATTTCATTTCCGCTGGATACAGTAAAAACACATTTGCAATCTAAGCAATGTTTCATTAGATCTGGTGCATTTTCCAAATTTTAGAAAGGGATGCTGCTAGTAGCAGTTGATTCAGCACCAGGTGATAGACATATACAACAAGCAAATTAGAGTTATTCTGATGATCTTTTCCTCTCTATGGTTGTTCTCCTCTGTTGTTCTCCTGTACTACCTAAGATTACCGATTTTTCGATCAGGTCTCCTGCGATTATCATTCTGCTTGCTTTCTCTACCTTTCCTATGTTAGCCTCAATTTCGTTTATATATTCTTCGATTTCTTTCCGTTCCTGTTAGGCGAAAAGTAACAGCTTATAACTTTGGTTCCTTCGTGCATTGCATTAACGATTCCGGTCGAGGAGTACGATTAACACCGGTTATCCACATCGGAGCGTCACCGTTCTCGTCTTGCAGTCAGTATTCATACATTTTCTGCATGATTTCTTACACGATTCGACATCTGTTCAGATCGATTTGTAGAACTTTCAATTCCATATTCGTTTCCTGTTCTTTTCTATCAAAGCGTCTCTGTAGACCGGACAATTAAAGCTCCGGTAACGTGTCAGGTGTACGGATTCTTTCTTCCTGCCTTGCTGCAAATAATACATTTCGGTTTGTTCGCGATTCAATCAATCATCGTATGATTCTGTAATCCGCATCTTCTGTAGGTTTCCTTTTTATCCTTGACTTCCTTGCAATTTCTGCCGATATGTCCCAGTTTATGCATATGAAGCATCTATCTACTCTTGGTAGCACTTAGCAGGGACAAGAGGTCAATGCTGTTCTGAGTCGTTTTACCTTCTCCAGCTCGTTGCTGTACTCCTGTTCACATTCAACTAACGCAACTTGGTTGCCTTTCTACATTTGTTTTAACAACTTGACATTTATACCGCTACCCTTTCCTTCGATTTCATTCAATGTTCGTCTTGTGTCCTCCTTTATTTCTTCTCTGGTAATCCAACGGGTATTTGTCCCTTAGTTGGGGCATTATACTTGCACTCGTATATTTTGCTTCAAATTCTTTTTCCGGAGTTCCTTTTATCTCCTTTATTTTGTTCTCTATACCTATTTTCTTGTTAAATTCCAGGATTATATCTCCCGCTCTCGATTTTTTTGCATCATCTTTTCATATTTCTGTCGTTTTTCCTGCTTTTCCTCATCTCGTTGCTTATCCTCGAATACTTTCTGCTCCTTCAGTTGCTTAATTTTTCTCTGTAATGTTCGCCACTAGGTCAATCAAGTGTTCGATGCCAGTTTTTTTTATATGCCTGATGTTTCCCTTTAACGTTTTCTAATATGTTATTAGCTTGGCCGTATCCTCGCCCAGAATATCTGTCATTACGTCCAACGTGTGGCTGCCTATTCTTCTATTTGAGAATTTAGACGTTATTCTTATCGGTAGCTTTTCCATTATCCTGCTCTTTCTTTTTGGTTCCCTTACTTCGGCTCCTGATGCTTCTCCTTTCCTGTCTGTGCTTCCTTCCGAGGCTTTCTTTTTCTCCTTTATATTACGTATCCTTTTCTATTTCCCTATCCTTTCGTGTCATCGACAGGGGGCTCCGAACCGCCTGCCCAAACTTTAATCTCCTGCCAGGATCCGATGGCACTGATTCCGAATCGTGAGCCAGCAGCACGTCTCAGCAGTATATGCAAGCAGCCTCGCGCAAGCTGGGGATGGGGGCTGCAGGCCCTCCGTCATCCTACTGTCTGCACTGATGCGAGCGAGGAACTCCTAAAGCCACTCGACTCGCGACTAGCATCTATTTTATACTCTAACCGATTCGTAGTCACGCGTTTTCCATTACGTTTGCCGCGATCAGTGATATTGATTCTTTCAATCTAAATTAATATTTTCTTTTTATGTTTCTCGATTTTTTTACTTTCTCTAATGATATGATCTATTTCGTTGTACCTTGCCCGGACGGTATGGTATATAATCTGTTGTACGATATTTGTAGGATTTCCACTTAATAAATGCAATGCTGCCACAGATTTTCTTTTCCTTTCTCTTTAGTTATGTTGTTGTTATTTTATCCTCTCGATCCTCCATATTTCCTCTCTGCACCATCCCGGAACCGGCGTTATACGTTATCACGATTACATCATGATGGCGCCCCAGTCTTGCTACCCCGAGATCGAGTGTTCTCCCTTGCATCCGTTGATTTGTATTTGTGACATATTGGAGAATATTTCCACTTATCCTTTGTATTTTTTGAGTTACGTTTTAATTAGATGTATATTAGATACGTGTCAAAATATCGGACTTCCGTACGATTTTTTAGTAAAGTCTTATTCCTTTCCGACTGTTCGTTTTCATGTCACGATAGGCGCTCCTGTATTCGATGCAGACCCGCTCTGATTGAACCAGCCGATTATTATATTATATTACGTGAATAAACGTTCAATCGGAGCGGATCTCTGCCACTCCGTAACTGTGGAAGGCTTGCTGCATAACCTCATCCCTGTGAAAGTTGCGGAAGTTACTTCCGCCCCGAGATGGAAGTGTGCTTATGTTAGATTTAGTTAGGTTACGCTAGGTTATGTTAGGTTGGGTTATGTTTGGGAATGTTTGTAGGTTGCTCAGTTATGTTGGGTTAGATATGAGAAAGCGTAAGTTTGATTTGTTTATGTTTATGAAAGGTAATGCTAGATTGTGTTAGGTTGGGTTAGATTTGAATGAAGGCAGGTTAAGTCAGATTAGCTGTAACTGAGGTTAGGTTGGTTTAAATTAAATTTAGTGCATGTTAGATTATGTTAAGCCAAGTAAGAGATGGATTACCGATAGCTGACAATGCCATCCGTCGATAGTTCTTGAATTCCCGGCTATTGGCAGTACCAGCCGTTATTATATCATAATTTATCGGCCACAGGCATCATCTACTGTCGTTATATTGTGAGCAACCGACCGCAGGCAACACCAGTCGTTCATAAGTCTTGAGTTACCTACTATTGGCTGCACCAGCTGTATGTGAAAGCATGCGCTATCGGTTGTTGGTAACACCAGTCGTATATAATTTATGGATTATTAAGCACAAGAAGCACCATCCGTCGTCCGATCGTGAGTAACCGACCACCAGCAGCACCATCCATCGGTAACTTATAAGTTATTCTTAATGGAAGCACCCATCCGTAGGCATGTATTGACTCGTTTCGCCATCTCTTCAATCACTCCTGAAACGGAATTGCGAACAGCTTGAACAGTTTTCACAGAGATGACTCCACTGGTCTGACAATAACGAACGCCACATATGGGTTCTCACAAAACCATTTGCCACACACCTCAGTGCTGAAAGGGTTAATAATGCTAGCGCTATTACTTTAACCAGACATAGAATCCATAGATATGAAAAATTATGATCTTATGAATAATATCAATTCTAGAGGAACATTTCTAGTGTAAGTATAAAAGTTCTGTTTTAGTTGTAGAAATAAAATTCACTAATATGACACTATACTTATTTTCAGGTCCAAGATATGCTTACCATATTTAAAGAAAGGCACAGATCTTCATATAATAAATATCAACCTACCACTAAGTATAAGAATTAAACAAATATGATTTCAAACTCGTGTCGATTATATAATATCCAAGTTTGGAATCTTAATGTGTGCTCTTGGAAGCGCCGATGAATATGAAAATGATGGTATTGCTGTGAATGCAGACTCGTCAAAGACTGCAGTAAATTATATATATTTCTAATTTCATTTTTAAGAAAAATAATTCTCTCAATTTAAGATTGCCTTACGCACGTGTTGTTTCAGGTATACGTATGGCTGCGATGGAGATGTTAGTTGGTTCAGAATCACAAAATTATAGTGGGAAGCTGGAAATAATGGGTGATGCAATGTACGCATTTATTTTGCAAAGACAGTAAATCTGTTACTAATCAGTTTTTAATCGATGAGGCAATATTAAAAAACTGAAGGGATGTCTGATTTTACCCATTATGCGTATAATCCAGATGTGAATAGCTAACTAAAGATTTACAATTAATACATGAATGTATATTATATATTTTAGTAAACAAATCAATTTATCAGCTGGCGCTGAACCAACTGCTACTGCCACCATCCCTTTCTAAAACTTGGAAAATCCACCAGAACTAATGAAACCTTGCTTAGATTGCAAATGTGTTTTCCACACTATTTACAGTAATAGTTTCTTGCTACTGGATAGTGTTCCCAGATCTCTACGTATCGAAGCAATAGAGTTCTTATGCTTCATTAAATGCCATATCGCATTTCATACCAACAGATCGAAGCGTGTTAATAGATTTTAATGCTATATACATCTCATTATACTTATCTGCATCTACACTTCAGTAAAATGCCATTTTTAAATTTCCATGCATGTGGACAGTGTTTTCAGATGCCAACGTGGCGAAGCAATAGACTTCTAATACTTCATTCATCACGAAAATGGAAATAGAATAAAACAAGGACTCCACTATAGTAGATGTGAATGAGTTGGATGCATTAAGCTGGGAGCTCGTATACCTGAGGTACAATTGTTCTGTTCGTGTCGGAGATCGAGACTCCTTAGAGCCAATTGCTCTGTTCGAATCGAATGAGACTGAGACTGTATCGACGCGAAAAATTATCAAGAAGACATTCAAGAATTAAATCGGATACGTTCTAAAAATTGGAATATTGTCGAGTATTTGAAAACAGAACGTTGGAGAAAATGACTTGATGGTCTAGAACGTTCGAGAAGTTATTCATGCGACCCGAGTGCAGTTTTGAGAGATATTGCGAGGATGAAAAATAGACTTTCATGTAGAGACAATTCGAGTTTATACGCGAGTGTCGAGTATAAATTTTCACCATGAATGATTAGAGTAAAATCACAGTTACTGCGCTAAGAGAGATATTAATGGAGCATAAACTACCAACTGCTAGCTCGAAAGCTAAATTAACTTCCCGTTTGATGGACATTGACGCAGACGGAACGAGGATAGATGACAAGCAGAAAGAAGTTCGTGAAGATAATGAAGGGTTGTGTGCTGATATATCATCCAACGCGCAGTCAGCAATGAATGCTGAAGAAACAGAATTAGCAGAAGGTGAGTTAGCCATGTTGCACCTTGAGTTAGATGCAATACGAAGGACAATTCGTTTAATTACAGGTTGAGCAAAGTTTGGATAATTATATAATAATGAATGAATAATAATGATGAATGAATAATGATGAATAGGATAATAATGAGCAGGGACGATCGACGCGTAATTTTGGAAACGAACAATATGATGTTAGCGGCGGTGACAATCTCTTGGCATTGAATAATGGCAATGAATGCAATGTTTTATCTCAATTCTGTTAGCCGCGAACGAATATTTCGGCAGTTGCAAATTTACTTTTTAAATTTGATGGCAAATCTGGTGACAGTGAAATTTGGAAGAAGTAGATCAAATTGTTGAAGACGATATATAAATTGGAAGATGACGTTGCATCATTACCTACGGGTTTGCGACTGAAGGGAAAAGTAGTTTAATCGTTTCATTCTAAACGAGAATATATAACTATGCCATTCAACCGACTGCTGGAAGAATTGAGAGTTACGTTTTATCATCCACAAAGCAAAATTGAAATAAGGAAGAAATTTGAAGCATGATTATGGAGGAGGAACCAGACATTTCATGACTATTTGCACGAGAAAATCATTCTCGGAAGTCGAGTACCAACCAACGACGATGAAATACTTGAATATCTGATTGACGGTATCCCCGATTAAATGCTCCGGAACCAGGCGCAAATTCAGCAGTTTACAACAACCGATCAACTTCCGAAAGCGTTTGAAAACGTAATTCTTCGAGATCAAGGTTTGTCGAGTGTACAAATGTCAACAAAATTTGAGAAGTGTGAAGACAGTTTCGTTAGAAATGATCGAAAAGAGGTGGTCAATATTGGTAAGGTGAAGGAGTTCACCGGTAATATTGTACGATGTTATATTTGTGGTGGGCACGATCATATTAGCGTGAATTGTCCAACGAATGATCGCGGTGTAAAATGTTTTATATGTCAAGAACCTGGACATATTGCGTCGAAATGTCCCAAGAAATTTAAAACGAGTGAAGAGAGCTGCGCGACATTAGGTGTATCGTACCGAAAGTATCTCAGAAATGATTTACTTAACGGATACGAGATCGAAGCATTAATGGATTCAGGAAGTGATTTTAGTTTAATTCACACCGACGAGTTTATTAAGTTCGGTTCTCCGCAATTACGACACGATGAATTACATTTCGATGGTATACGTTCAAAGAAAGATATACTTGGTGAATTTCAAGCAGAAATTACCGCAGATGGGCACTCATATCCGATTTGTATACATGTAATCTCTCATACTATTGTTCGACACAAGCTGTTGATAGGAACGAATTTCTTAAATGTGACCGATGTTAGCATTAGAGGTTGTAAAGTAAATTTTCGTCCATTACCGAGAGTAACGCGTGAAATTGTTGAAAGAGAAAATATTGTACCGGAAATATTTAAAATAGATGTAACGAGTGACGTGTTAGATATAAATAAAGTTGGTGTGTCTCATATATTAGTTCCCAATTAGCGAGTGGCGATAGAATATCTTGTTAGTAATTACAAGCCGAGTAAAACCTTTGAACCTTAAATTGCATGAAATTAATATTGAAAGGCGAAGAGTCTGTATATCAATCGGCGAGACGATTGTCATCGTCGCAAAAAGAGATTGTTAATGTGTAGATAGAACAGAGGATTGCGGCTGGAGTCGCTCAGTTATCTACTTCTGATTATGCGAGTCCGGTTATTCGCTTTCGGATGAAAAATGATTCGTTTAGATTATGTGTAGATTATCGACAAATTAATAGGAAGATTATTAAATATAGATATCCATTACAACTGATTGAAGATCAATTAGATCTGTTACAAGTCGCGCGCATTTTCAGTACTCTTGACTTGAAAAACGGTTTCTTTCACGTGCGACAGGATAAATGAAGTCGAAAGTATAGAGCAATTGTTGTACCAGATGGTCATTATGAATTCTTAAGAGTCCCTTTTGGTTTATGTAATTCTCCAGCTGTTTTTCAAAGATTTATATATACCATATTTCGAGATCTTATTCGTGAGGAAATTGTTTTAGCATACATGAATGATTTGATTATTCCATCAAATAATACTGAACGTGGGATCGAATTCTTGAAAGGGTTTTAATTGTAGCGAGCGGAGCCGGTTTAATATTCAGTTGGGAAGAATGTTGTTTCGGGTAAACTTCTGTCGAGTTCCTCGGGCATGTAATCAACAATGGTTGTGTTCGTCCCTCACTGAAACTGATGCAGTCAGACGATTTCTAGAGTCGACAAATGTTAAACATGTACAAAGTTTACTTGGACTCATCGGGTATTTTCGTACATTTATCCGTGAATACCCTGTAATTGCGCGACCTTTGCCTAACCTTCTGCAAGTGAATGCTAAATTCTGTTTTGGAGCGACTTAAATGGAAGCATTCAAGTAGAAGTAGAGATGGAGTTGCATACAGATGCTTCTGCGTTAGGGTACGGAGCGATTTTATTTCAAGGAAATAACGAGGATCAACCTTTTCACTCTGTATATTATTTTCTAGTGGTAAGACAACTTCTGCTGCATCTAAATACAGTAGCTATGAGTTTGAAGTTTTAGCAATAGTAAAAGCGTTGAAGATATTTGGAGTTCATTTATTAGGAATTTCGTTTATTATTGTTATTGATTGCCGCGCTATTACTCGTACAATGAATAAGAAAGATCTTGGTGTATGTGTTGCATGATGAGCACTATCGTTCAATGAATTTGATTACCGGATAGAGCATCGTCCAGGGAAGGACATGATACATGTTGATGCACTTAGTAGAAATCATCTTCCTACGAATTTCCTAATCGATGGATCTGATGCAAGTCTTACAGCGCGTTTGTGGAAAGCACAGGAAGAAGATGAAACTGTATTGAAATGTCGAGATTTGGTACTTCAAAACAAGCCGAATGATTATGTTCTACGGGAAAATTTTCTGTACAGAAACTCTGGAGGTAATATTCAACAAGTAGTGCCATGTCGGATGCAGATACATAAAATAAGGCAGGCTTATGATTGTGGACATGTTTCTGTGGTCAAGACCAAAGCTATCGTACGTAAAGATTATTAGATTCCAAACCTTCGGCAGCAAGCTGAAAAGGTTGTAAGAAATTGTGTTGCATGCATCTTAGCCGAAAAGATGCAGGGAAAGCAGGAGTGTCATTTAAATCCGATTGAAAAGAGGAGTATTCCTTTTGATACATTTCATATCGATCATCTTGGACCACTGCCATCGACATATAAAAACGTATCAGTATGCATTTGTAGTGGTAGATGCTTTTACAAAATTTACATGGCTTTATGCTACAAAATCTACTACTTCAGATGAAGTTTTGTTACTCCTGAAGAAGCAAGCGACTATTTTCTGTAATCTGCGTCGAATAATTTCTGATAGGGGAACATCTTTCACAGCAAATGATTTCAAGCAATATTCTCAAGAAGAAAATATAAAACATGTTTCAATTACAACAGGAAATCCTAGAGCTAATGGTCAAGTTGAACGTCGTAATAGAACATTCATACTGTTGTCAGCAAAATTAGCTGCACCTAAGCCCAGTGAATGATATAAGTATTTAGAAGTAGATCAACAATGTTTGAAATCAACAATACATCGAGGTATAGGCACGTCACCGTTTCATCATGTCTTTGGGACACATCCTCGACTTAAAGGTTATCTTGACATCCGAGACATACTTGAAAAGGAATGGATCGCACCTTTTCAAGATAAACGAGATGAAGTACGACTTCAAGCAAGTAAAAATATATCCAGGGTCCAATAAGAGAATAGGCGAACTTTTAACAAAAGTAGACGAAAAGCTAGAATTTATCGTGAAGGAGATCTAGTAGCAATTAAACGTATGCAACAGAGTCCTGGTCTAAATATACCTCATAAATATTTTGAACCGTATGAAGTTGCACGAGTTTTACGCAATCAACGATATGTAGTTTGAAAGGTAGGGGAAGGAGAAGGACCCCTATAAACATCGACGTCAGCAGATTCTATGAAATTGTGGATCGAAGAAATCTATGATATTTATCTGAAATCGAAGACGACATGAATGAAGACATTCGGAACGATTGTTCATGCAGGACGGCCGAGTGAAGAATAACGAAATTATCTTAATTTAAAAGCTAATCAATAATTCAATTTTGAAATGTTAAGTGCGTGGAATATCCTAGAATGCGAGCAAGAGCGAATGTGCGGAATAAATGATATTTCGTGTGTATGTTTCAAAATGATGAAGCAGTTGTTTATTAGCTGTCCTTGGAGAAATATCTCAGTTGAAGGGAACTATTTAATGATTTACAAAACGTTGTAATTGTCTTTAATGAATGAGTTTCCTACAATATGCATAGAAGATTACAGCTTACTTAATTCGATACGTACAAATAAAATGCACAGTCGCATTGCATGGAGCATTAGAACTCCATTGTTTTGACAAGTAGACACTGTGAAACGCCACCCTGTTGCATGGAAATGTAGAATGCACAACCTTATGAAGTGTAGAAGCAGATAAGCATAGTGCTATGCATGAAAGATTACACCTTACAACCTTACTTTGAAACGTTGAAGTGAGATTCGCCAATGCATTGCATGGTGCACTCCAAATTTACTTCTTTGACACGCTGGCACTATGAAGCGCCATCCTGCTGGATGGAAATGTAGAATTCACAATCTGTTGAGGTGTTGAAGCAGATGAACATAATGCTATTCATAGAACATTACAGCTCACATACTTTGAATCGTTGAAACGAGATAAGCCATCGCAATGCATGCATCATTAGTACAGTAGTACTGACGCGCAGACATTGTGAAGCACCATCCCGTTGCATGAAACTATAGAACTCACATTATTGAAGATTGTAGAAGCAGATAAGTATAATGAAATGCAAACACGATTACATCTTACTTACATTGAAACGTTGATATGAGATGCGACGTCGCATTGCATGGAGCATTAGGACTCTCCTCATTTGACATGCAGGCACTGTGAAGCGCCATTCCGCTGCATCGAATCGTAGAATTCACTTTCTTTTAAAGTGTAGAAACAGTTAAGCATAATGCTATGCATGGAGGATTGCAGTTTACTTTGATTGAAACGTTGGAATGAGATTTGCCCCAGTATTGAATGGGGTATTAGAACTTCGTTGCTTTACCACCTAGACATTATGAAGCTCCTTCCTGTTGCATGGAACTGTAGAACTTACATTCTTTTAGAGTAAAAGCAGCCGGCATAATGCCATGCATAGTAGATTACAGATTACTTACTTCTATACGTTGAAATGAGATGCGCTATCGCATGGCATGGGGCATTAAAACCCTACTTCTTTGATACGCAGACACTATACAGACGGACCCCGTTGCATTGAATTATAGAATTCACATTCTTGTGAAGTGCACACGCAGATAAGTATAATGCTATGCAATGAAGGTTACAGCTTACAAAGTTTGTAATGTTGAAAGGAAATTAGCAATTGATGGAAAAGGCAATTGATGGCAAGTTGAAAGGAAAAGGTAGCATTAGAGCTCTATTGTTACGATACGCAGACAATGCGATGCGTAATCCTGTTTCAAGAAACTGCAGAATTCACATATCTCTGAAGTGTAAAAGCTGACAAGCGTAATCCTATGCATAGAATGTTTCAGCTTACTTACTTGGAAACATTGATGTGAGATTCGCCACTGCATGTCATGGAGCATTAGGATCCTGTTGTTCCAACAGGCAGACTGTATAAAGGGCTATCTTGTTGCATGGACATATAGAATTGACGTTCTTTTGAAGTGTAGTGGCAGATAATTATAATGCTATACATAACAGCTTACTGCTGTTGCATTATTTCAAATGTCGACGGAGAAACAAAAATGAATCATGAGTTAGGAAATAGAATCCAGTATATGAACTGTGAAATAGTTCTGTCGGTTCGAGTAGGGTTCACGACTGTTTTTAAAAAATTAAGAATTGGTGCACTCTTAAGCGAATTGTATAATTATTGATGAACCCATTCCAGTAAAAATAACTGAAAATTGGAGGAAAGCAGAGAGGATGCTGAATATTTAGCAGATTCCATTTTGAGCTTCGCAAATAATGCGAAAACTGCTACTGAAATTTTGCAGAAATTCGATGGCATATATGAAAGGGATAGTTTAGCCACGCAATTGGCTGTTCGAAAAAAAACTATTAAGTTTAAAACTACAGGCAGAGCAGCCCTTGATCAAACATTTTACACCACTCAACGACATAATCACTGAACTCTTAGTAGCGTGTGCAAAATTAGAAGAAACGGATAAAGCTTTCCATTTACTACTAATCCTTCCAACGTGCTATGGCGAGTAATTACGGCAATAGAACATTTCCCGAAGACAATCTAACATTAGCATTTGTAAAAACTGGTTTATTGGTCCATGAAGTAAAATTACGAACAGGCTGCTCGACAAGCGCGAAAGTATTACATACTGAGATGATACATACAGATAGAGATAATTTAAATGGCCAAAGAAACGATAAATATAAAATGCCATGATTGTAGGCGAAAGGGCATAAAATAAAAGAACGTTTCTATTATAAAAGAACGGCCCAGCACGCGAAAAAGAAAAAGGTGAGCGCCCAAGCAGCTCAAGTAACAGAAGAATTGGATATTGCAATGATTTGGTCATCCTCGTTTGCCTTTATGACGGGGTACAATGAAAATGGGGAAGACGATAAAAACAAATTAAAGTTTCTGTTGGATTCCGGAGCGTCGGATCACATTGTCAAATGTGATAATGTCTTTTCGACATTCGAGAAGTTGAGTCCACCCTTGAAGATTTCGGTGGCAGAAAGGTGCTGTCCGATAGAGGGATGCAAGGAGCAGAAATGGACATTGTATTTGTAACAGATGGAAACGTTCAGATAATGAAAACTTTTCAGAAAATAATCAAAGGTAAGGAATAAAATAGCTTATCAATTACTGATTTTCACATTAAAAATGGTGAAAAGTTGATTAATCACCAGATTCATAGTGCAGTAAATAATGACTATGAACTGTCGCATCAGCGTTTAGGCCACATTGGAAGATCAAAATTCGTAGACTTGAAGAATAAAAAAATGGTCAATGATGTAAATCATATTGAAATGATAGTGCCGAATGATAATTTATGTGAGGCTTGCATTAAAGGTAAGCAAACACGGTTATCATTCGAAAAGGTAAAGAATATGGAGCATGTAAAGCGACCATTGTTTATTATTTATTCAGATGTATGTTGTTTTATTATTCCTTCAATTATTAACGGAAAGAATTATTTTCTCCTGTTTGTGGACGAATATATACTTTACCGTCTAACATACCTGATTACATATAAACCAGCAGTATTTTCTGCACTTAAAGATTTTGTAACTAGATGCGAGGCTCATTTTAATTTAAAAGTTGTTCAGTTGTATAGCGATAATGGCAGAGAATATCTGTCAACTGAGATGAAAGATTATTGTGTAGAAAAGGGTACTAGTTACCATCTAACAGTTCTGCGAACTCCCCAATTGGTGTTTCTGAGAGAATGGTCAGAAACGTAGCAGAAAAGGTACGCACGATGATAAGTGGTGCCAGTTTAAATAAACTGTTTTGGGTGGAAGCAACTTTAACTGTGACGTATTTAATAAACTTAAGCCCAACAAAGGCTTTAAAACAAAGTAAAACGCCATTTGAAATGAGGCTTGATAAAAAGCCTAAAGTAAAGTATTTACGAATTTTCGGTTCCACAGCTTATATTCACGTTAAGACTCGAAAAACCGTGTTTGATGAAAAATCTTGGAAAGGCAATGGAAATCATGGCCAATAGATAATATTATGCTTAATGATTGTGATTTCTACTGTTTCATGCAACGGGTTGGCGCTGTACAGAGTCTGCTTGTGAAAACGGAAGAGGTCTAGTACTTCATGTAATTCAAAGGCGCATCTCATTGCAAGTTTTCAAAGTAAGTGAGCTAAAACTTCTAAACAAAGCAAATGCTTATCTGCTTCTACATTTCCAAAGATTGTGAATTATACATTTCCATGGAACGGAATAGCGCTTCATAGTGCCTGCGTGTCAAAGCGGTAGAGTTCTAAAGTACCATGCAATGCGACAGCGCATCCCATTTAAACGATTCAAAGTAAGTAAGCTGCAATCTTCAATTAATAACATTATGCTTATCAGTATCTACACTCCCTATAAACATGAATTCTACAGTTCCGTGCAACGGGATGGCGCTTCAGTGTGTCTGCGTGTCAAAGCAATGGATTGCAGTGCTCCATGCAGTGCGAATGGCTCTTGTCATTTCAAAGTTTCAAAGTTCCAAAGGAAGGATCCTGTATGTGAGTTCTACAGTTTCATGCAAGAGGAAGTGACTTCATAAGTTTTTTAGGAGTTTTAATGCTCCATGCATTGCTATGCCGCATACCATTGCAACGTTTCACATTAAGTACGCTGAAATATGCTAAGCATAGCATTGTGCATATCTACTTCTACATTTCCGTAGAAAGTGTGTGCTGCATCTTCATGCAAAAGGATGGCGGCTCGTAATGCCTGCGTGTGAATGGAATGGAGTTCTAATGCTCTATGCAATGCAATTGTGCATGTGATTTCATGATTTCAAATTAAGTAACCTGTAATTTTCCATGCATAGCATTATGCTTATCTGCTTCTACAGTTCAAAAGAATGTGAATTCTACAGTTCCATGCAACAAGAAGGTAGATCAGAGTGTCTGCGTATCGAAGCAGTAGAGTTTACTATTCTACGCAATGCGATAGCACTTCTCATTTCAACGTTTCAAAGTAAGTGAGCTGTAATCTTCTATGCATAGCATTATGCTTATTTGCATCTACACTTCAGAAGAATATGAATTCTACAGACATATGCATCGGGACGGCGTTTCATAGTGTCTACGTGTAAAAACAATGAAGTTCTAATGCTGCACGCGGTGCGGTGGAGTATCTCATTTCAGCGTTCGAAAGCAAGAATGTTGTAATGTTCTATGTATTGCATTACCCTTACCTATTTCTACACTTCAAACGAATGTAAATTAGACTGTTCCTTGCACCGGCTGGGGATTCTTATTGTCTGCTTGTCAAAGCTGTAATGATCTAATTCTCCGCAATGTAAACAAACATTCAATACTTAAAACATAACAAATCAATATTATAAACCTAACATAATTATTTAATCTATTTATGTAATTTTTCAAAACATATTGGGTAGAGTTTCAGTTGGCCCTTACATCGGTTACAACAGGTTTTTACTTTTATCGCGTTATTCGCGGCATACTGCCTACCATTTATTCTAGATATCCGTTTTAAATATTCTTTACATCCCTCTCTCGTTTTTCTCGCGCGTCCTTGGAACGACCGTAGAAAATGTGTACGTTTCTTGGGCAATGCTTAAGTTTCAGATAACGTTTGTTCACCGTCATGATCCACTGTACTGAAGAGATAATCAATAATTTTATCGTGCAAGTTTAATATTTTCATACCTTTAGTACTCCATTTTCTATATATATAACAGGCATTGACGGGAGAAGGCCCGCATACTAATTCGATAACTATTTTTCTATACCACTTTACTGTTCTGCGTAATCAACTGTGATAAGAAGACATCTGGTCTGATGGCCAAACCCCTTCTTAGCTTTGTTATAAAGGAACACTGTGTCCGGCTTTAACTTATTATTACTACCCTGGACAATAACACATTTGTGATTTTCAGAAGTGGCTA
The DNA here is from genome assembly GCF_050948175.1 of Xylocopa sonorina. Taxonomy (NCBI): domain Eukaryota; kingdom Metazoa; phylum Arthropoda; class Insecta; order Hymenoptera; family Apidae; genus Xylocopa; species Xylocopa sonorina. Next base: position 2,068,657 of record NW_027490095.1, read on the forward strand.
GCATGCATACCGGCCCCTTATCCGTCAACTTTAATAATTTCAAGCCGCTCCGATTTTGAAAATACATAAAGCCACCCCGTTGCTGTTTTCGTATGGCCTGCAGCTGGGGAAATTTTTTATTAATTTTTACTGGACCACAAATAAATGTTCCCTTTTGCAGAAGTTCCTCGGCCAATGGGACAAAACTATCTGCGTATAATACGCGGCTTTCAAATAATAATTCAACTTCCAACGTCATAACAACGGCATGCGCATGTGCTTTAACTATTATGGTTGCATTTTTTCCGACGTAAATAAGAATGTTGTGAGTGCATCCTTTCGGAAGGCACAGTTTACAAAGTCTTACACCATATTTATGCCGCTTTCCTGCGATATATTGGCAAGAACTGAGGCGTCCTCGACACGAAACCATGGTTTCGTCGATTACAATATTTTTACAAGTCTTAACAGTAATTTTGAAAGTGTCGACAATTTCATTAACAATATTTCTAAGTTTATTCAAACGGTCCTCAGTCCAAGCCGTGAAAATGTAGGATAAGTGTAAATATCTATGTATCGATGTAAACAGGTCGCACTTTTCATATCCGCGTTTGTATACATATCCTTTTTTGAGATCAATATAATCTAATTTCTAGCAGTGGCGCTACAACCAATATAAGCAGGACACCAATAAAAATGTTCACTTCGTTTTCTGTCATAGGCTGCCAGGCCAGTTGGTGTCTAGAAGAAAAGAAAATTTTTAAGTGTAGATGCAAATAAGCATAATGCTATACATAGAGAATTACAAATTACTTACTCAGAACGTTGAAATGAGATGCGCGACACCATTGAATGGAGCATTAGAACTCCGTTGCTTTGACTGGCAGACACTATGAAACTCCTTCCTGTTGCTTAGAACTTTAGGATTCACTTTCTGTTGTAGTGCAAAAGCAGATAAGCATAATACTATTCATAGAAGATTACAGCTCACTAACTTCGAAACGTTGAAATGAGGTGGGCCATTGGTATGCATGGTGTTTTTTAGAACACCATTAATTTGCCACGCAGACACTATGAAGCGCAATCCAGGTGCAAGGAGCTCTAGCATTTACTTTCTCTTGAAATGTAGAAGCAGATAAGCATAATGCCATGCATCGAAGTATACCGCTTACTTACCTCGAAGCGATGAAATGCTATGTGCCATCGCATTAGTACTCTTCCGCTTTGACACGGAGACACCATGAAGCTCCATTCCATTGCATAGAACTGTACAATTCACATTCTTTTGAAGACCTGAAGCAGTTAACACATTGACAGCCGCCCCGCGATAACGCAGGTTTTTGAGTATGTCACTTGAGCGCCGGACCCGTGATAACGCGAATTTCTGAGTCTGACGCTTGTGCGCTGATCCCACTATGATGTGCAATTTTTTTGCTGGTTTGAATATCTTGTACATCGATTTGTATGTACTTGCCATGGTTATGTCGATCTTCATTTCTTATGCCCAAGACATAAAACTTATGCGATAGTTTGAAAACAATCAAAGCAAGAATTATTCTAGAACAATGCATTCCATAGTCATCTTCTGTTTTGTAGGCTTACGCTTCTAGTTTACCAGTATAACAAGGTTTATTATTTTGTAACTTTTTACCCACATAATATGGGTGATACTATTGATGAGTATATTGCTGACTCTCTATCGGATTATTCAGTACATTCAGAAGATTCTGATATAAAAGTCGAGGACTGCTATATTGATGTGGATCCAAGAATAAGATCAACAGCCATTCCACTACAGTATTCAAGCGATTCCGATGATTCCAGTCATTGTGTAATGTTCACAGGATTATACAGTTACAGCGAAGAATGGTCAGATGTCGATAAAATTCCTACTACATCAGATTTTACAGGTGAGCCAGGTCCAAAAATTTTCCCTATTGATAAGAAAAGCGTAAAAGGAATCTATTCTAATGTTGCATGCAACTGGATGGCGCTTCATAGTATTTGCATTTCAAAGCAATGGAGTACTAATGCTTTATTCATTTCTGTGACGATTGTCATGTTAACGTTTCAATGGAAGTAGGTTCAAATTTCCTATGCATCGCATAAAACATACCTGCTTGTACGCTTTAAATGATAGTGAATCCTCCTGCTGAATGTAAAGAGCTGTCGTTTCATAGAGTCTGCGTTTCAAAACAATAGAGATCTAATGCTTTATATATCGCAATGGTCGCGTTTATTTTCAGCGTTTCAAAGTGAGTAGGGTACAATCTTCTAAGCATTCCAATATGCTTAACTCCGTTTACAATTCTAAAGGATGTGGAGTCTACAGGTTCACGCAGTGAGTAGGCGCTTCATAGTACCTACGTGTTAGAGTAATAGAGTTATAAAGCTCCATGCAATGCGATGGCGTTTCTCAGTTCAACCATTCAATTTAAGTAAAATGTATAGTTCTATTCAAAGCAGTTATGATTACCAGGTTCTTTGATACAAAGTATGTAATTTCTACAGGTACATGTAACAGAATAGCGTTTCTAAGTATCAAATTGTCTAAATAATTTACTTGCAAGTGTCCATGCAACGCGATTTTGTTTCTCAGTTCAGCGTTTCAATGTATGTTAGTTCTAAGTTTCAATACATATTAATTTTGCTTACTAGGTACTTCATAACAATGTATGCAATTCCTACAGATCCATGTAACTGTTGGCTCTTCTAACTGTCAAATTGACATAGTAATTGACTTCCAATGGTCCATACAGCTTCTTAGTTCTACGTTTCAAAGTAAGCGAGTTGTTGGTATCTACACAACGCAGTTACGTTTACCTGGTGCTACGATACAAAATGTGCAACATCTACAGTTCCGTATAGCTATTCTGCACTTCTAAGTGTCAGCTTGTCAAAGTAATTGACTTCCGAAGTTCAATGTAACGCGATGGCGCTTCCCAGTTCAACAATTCAAAGTTCTTCATCTAAACGTGTCTGTAGAAATAGCACTTCATGATGTTCTAAGTGCATGTTTCAAGTAATTATGTTTACTAAGTAAGTATGTTTACTCTTATCGTGTATTTCAGTTGATTGTCAATAGATTACCATTACTAAATACCCTATTACATTCAAAATCCTAATTAATTTTACATTATTTCATGATTTTCTAATAATAAATATTCCATATTAGTATATATATTTATTCTTATCATATATGTTAATTGATTGCTAATAGAATACCCCCTCTAAATAGTCCATTACATCTAAAATCCCATCTAATTTCGTACTATTTAACGATATTTTAAATAAATATTTCAAATTGGTACAAATATTTGCAGACATTTATTTTAATTGTAAAAAGGATTTTCCCTCGAATCGTTAAATTACACTTAAAATTGTGCCTCATTATATATAATTTCATGACGCTTTAAGTAATTATTTCAAATTATTATATATGCTTCAACTTAACATATGTTTTAGTTAATCCTAAGTGGAATATCCTCTAAGTACTCCATTATATCTAAAATCTTATCTAATTTTGTATTATTTCTTGACATTTTAAATATATATTTCAAATTAGTACATATATTTACACTTATCATATATGATAGTCGACTCTAAATAGAATATCCCCACTAAATATTCCATTAAATCTGCATTCTTACCTAATACCATACAATTTCACTATGTTTGAAGTAAATATTTCAAACTAATGTATATGCTTACACTTACCATGTATTTTAGTTAAATTCAAAGAGAATATCCCCTTTAAATACTCTAATACATCCATATTCCTATGTAATTTTATATCATTTTATGAAGTGTTAAATAAGTATTTCAAATTAGTATATATGTTCACACTTATCATAAATTTTATTTAAGTGTATATATAATATCCCCTCTAAATGCTCCATTACACCTAAAGTCCTATCTAGTTTTATATCATTCCATACTGTTTTAATTAGTTACATCAAATTGGTACATATACTTACACTTATATACTTTATATATCATATATTACATTTAAAATCTCATCTAATTTTATATCATTTCGTGATGTTCTAACCCTTTCACTACGGACACCAACTATAGCCGGCGGCCGCGCGAAGTGCTGTGCGTACTGATGCTGGCTATAATCGATGTTCGCCAGACCTGCTGTGTGTACGGGTGCCAACTACAGTCGGTGCCGCGTGATCACCTACGCTGACCCCGTTGGTAAAACAGAATCCACCGTATCGGTAGAATATCTTTTGAATCTAGTGGCTCGTACTGTACTAAAGCCTGCCAAACACATATTCGACATACGAAGTATTTGTAAGGCACAAAACTATAATAAAAAACGGGGATTATAATATAAAATCTTTCTTGAACTAATATAAGTCGGACAACATGTAAGTTGAATAGATTATTGTCGACTTTTACAGTTGAGGTAAATTCTAAGGTTATAAATGATTACCTAAAAATTTTAGTTTTATGTTTGCGTAAAATTTGCTGTTTATTTTTTATTTGCAGCCTCCGTAGAATTTGTGGACGGAGTTCAAATAGAATTCAATTTTTGATTGGATTATGTGATTACAAATATGATACCGAGAGTGAAAACGAAGATAATTTCGCTGATCACAAAAAAAGAAGGTATATATGTAGTACCTCAGACTCAGAAGTAGAGAACAATGAGCGAGACAATAAGGACCATTGTGATTCCTGGACGCCAAACACATTCATCCCTAAGTTACATCCATTTACCCCAGAAAATACAGGAATTATACCAAACATTAGCAGATCAGAAAAAGCAATTGACTACTTTGAACTCTTTGCTTCAGACTAGTTCGTGCAATTTATTTTAAATGAAACAAATGCCTATTGGAAAAAAATAACAATAATATGAAAGATGGTGAAGCGACAATGCTGTCCGAAATTTACAGCTTTTTTGCTGTGTCATTTCTAATGACACGCAACAAGAAGTTGTCCTTAGAGGAATACTGGAGCGTAGACAAACTCCTGCGTAGTGACATTTTTGCTGAGATTATGCATAGAGACAGCTATTTTAAATTGTTATCGTTGCAACATTTCAGTCAAGATATCACATATACCAATGATAAATTATATAAAATAAGGAACGTGGTTGATAAGCCCCGAAAAAATTTCTGCCAATCATTCTATCATTACCAAAACTTATGCATCGATGAGAGTATACATCTATATAAAGGGCGACTTTCATTCCAACAATACATTCCTTCAAAAAGAAGTAGATTTGGGATAAAATATTCTTTGTGAATGTCGAACTGGTTTTTTACAAGACCTTATTGTTTACGCTGGGTCATCGACTATAATCAACAGCCAAAATAAGAAAATTAGAAAATCGAGAACGATAGCAGAAACCCTAATGGCGTCCTATCTAGGAAAGGGATATACAGTTTACCTAGATAATTGGTATTCAAGTCCAGCCTTGTTTAATTTACTATATAATAATCATACAAATGCGTGAGAGACCGTAGCAAAAAAGCGACAAGGAATACCAAAGATTACTGATACATTGAGAAAAGGAGGGACATCTTCCCGTCCAACTAAAAATTTATTAGTTGTGAAATGGCTGGATAAAAAAGAAATATATATGCTATCCACTATGCATACTTCAGAGTGTGCAACGGTTGTTAGGCATGGAAGAAACAAAATTATTCAAAAACCATATATAACTATATATAACTATATATAACATATATAACTATAGTACTTGTATGGGTTGTGTTGACAAAGCCGACATAGTGATAAGCACTATAAATTCGACACGGAAATCTCTAAAATGGTAACGTCAATATTTTTTCATTTGCTGAACATATGAGTATGGAATGCATATTGTGTTTATAAGGATAACACAAGAAAACCGAAATCTATGGCTAAATTTCACTCGAATTTAATCCGAAATATGCTGAAAAAATATCATACGAATATTTCTTAATATCATCAAAGAGACAACAACAATCCATTACAGCCAACAGAACGGCATTTTCCTTCATTGTATGAACCACGAAGAAAAAACTGAAATAGAAGATGCATCGCCTTTACGACAAACAAGAGACGCGTGTCTCGATATGAATGTAAATATCGTAATGTTGGACTCTGCGTGCAACCTTGCTTTAGAATTTACCATACTGAGTTGCATTACTAAGAATTAACGTATAATTTGATATCTCACTAATTCAACTGTATTTTTATTTATAATAACAGCAAAATTTTTTAATATGTATATTTCTGAATACTCAAAATATACTCATTTTTATATTTTTCATATAGTATGGCAAAACAGTTGTTACATAATTCTCAAAAAAGTATATACACAAGAGAATTCCAAGGTGCCAATGAAAGACGTAAGTGCAAACATCGAAACCTACAGATGCGTAATATGCACACTGCACGGCGCGGTGCCCCGTTTAGTGGCGCTACTCGCGCGCAAAGGACTGTCGTAGCGAAAGGTATAAGTAAACATTTCAGGTTAGTGTATATACTTAAATACATCAAGAACTTTCTATAAACGTAAATAAAATATCCCCTCCAAATACTACATTACATCTAACACCCTACCCACCTAATTATATATCGTTTCATGATATTTTACATAAACATTTCAATTTGGTATATATGTTTACACATATAATATAACTCAGCTATTTGGGAATAGAATATCCCCACTAAATACATTACATCACCCAAAATTCTATCTAATTTTATACCATTTTATGACGCTTTAAATAAAGATTTTTAATCAGTATATATATTTACAATATTCATATATTATAGCTAATTCTAAATACTACCGCTCCTATAAATGCTCCATTAGCTTTAATCTGCTTTTACAATTCAAATGAATGTGAATTCTACAAAGCCATGCAACGGGATGGCGCTTCATAGTACCTGCGTCTCAAGGCAGTAGAGCTCTAATGCTCCATGCAATGCGGTGGCAGATCTCATTCCAACGTGCGATCAGCGTTCTTATAGAGTCTGATACGTTGAAATGAGATGCGCCATATCGTTGCATGGAACTGTAATTTTCTCATTATTTTAAAGCAGAAACAGATAAGCATTTTGCTATGCATAGCAGTCTAAAGAATAAATCCCTTGAAACGTTTAAGTGAGATGCGCCATTGCAATGAAATGAGCATTAGAACTCCATTGCGTCGACAAGCAGACACTACGAGGGGTCATCCTGTTGCATGGAAATGCAGAATCACATTCTTGTGAAGTGTAGATGCAGATAAGCATAACGCGTTGCACTGAATATAACAACTTATCATGAAATACTGTAATGAGATGCCACATCGCGTTCAATGATGTATTAGACGTATCGATGCAATAGAGTTGTAATGCATCTTAAAACGCGATATCGCACCTCATTTTTATGATTCATGATAAGATACAATATTCATTGTGAAGTATTATATATAACTCGTCTACACTTCAAAAGAATGTAAATGCCACACTTCCTTGGTGGGAAATGGGTTTCCAGATGTCTACGTATCGAAGCTAATGCTGCTTAAAACGCGATATCGAATATCATTTCTATGTTTCATGGTAAGATATAATATTCATTGCGATGTGTTTTGCACACCTCGTCTACACTTCAGAAGAATGTAAATGCTACACATCCTTGATAGGAAATAGCGTTTTCAAATGTCTACGTATGGAAGCAATAGAGTTCTAATGCTTCTTAAAACACGATATCGCATCTCATTTCAATGTTTCATGATATGATATAATATTCATTGCGAAGTGTTATGTATACCTCGTAGACACTTCAAAGGAATGTAAATGCTACATATCCTTGCTAGGAAATGCGTATCCAGATGTCTACGTACCGAAGCATTAGATTTCTAATGCTTCTTAAAACGCGATATCGCATCTCATTTCTGTGTTTCATGATAAGATATAATATTCATTGCGAAGTGTTATGTATACCTCGTCTACACTTCAAATGAATGTAAATTCCACACTTCCCTGCTAGGGAATGTGGTTCCAGATGTTTACGTACCGAAGCAATATAGCTCTAATGCTTCCTAAAACGCGATATCGCATCTCAGTTCTATGTTTCATGATAAGATATAATATTCATTGCGAAGTGTTATGTATACCTCGACTACACTTCAAATGAATGTAAATGCCACACTTCCTTGCTAGGAAATGCGTTTCCAGATGTCTACGTGTCGAAGCAATAGATTTCTCATGCTTCTTAAAACGCGACATCGCGTCTCATTTCTATGTCTGATGATAAGGTATAATATTCATTGCGATGTGTTCTGTTTTCCTGGTCTACACTTCAAATGAATGTAAATGCGACACTTCTTTGCTAGGAAATTACGTTTCCAGATGCCTACGTACCGAAGCAATAGAGTTCTGATGCTTCTTAAAACGCGATATCGCATCTCATTTCTATGTCTCATGATAAGATATAATATTCATTGCGAAGAGTTATGTATAACTCGTCCACACTTCGAAGGAATATAAAAGCGACTCTTCCTTTCTAGGAAAACAGCGTTTCCAGATGCCTACGTATCGAAGAAATAGAGTTCTAATGCTTCTTAAAATGCGATATCGCATCTCATTTCCATGTTTCATGATAAGATATAATATTCATTGGGAAGTGTTATGTATTCCTCGTCTACACTTCAAATGAATGTAAATGCTACACTTCCTTTCCAGGATATCACGTTTCCAGATGTCTACGTATCGAAGCAATAGAGTTCTAATGCTTCTTACATCGCGATATCGCATCTCATTTCTATGTTTCATGATAAGATTTAATATTCAGTGCGGAGTGTTATGTATACCTCGTCTACCCTTCAAATGAATGTAAGTACGACACTTCCTTGCTACGAAATAGCGTTTCCAGATGCCTACGTATCGAAGCAATAGACTTCTAATTCTTCATAAATCGCAATATGGCATCTCACATCTATGTCTGATGATAAGATTTAATATCAAATGCAACGCGTTATGGATATCTCGTTTACACTTCTAAAGAATGTAAACACCACATTTCCTAGTTACGTGATAGAGTTTCTAAATATCTACGCATCGAAGCAATAGAGTTCTAACGCTTCAGAAAACGCGGTTGTTACGTCCTTAGTTTCTCCTCGCTTACTTGCTCGGATAAAATACCTCGGACGACTTTTTGCTAGTAGGATTTTGTCTAGTTTATTTCACAAAATGTACACTTATATACAGGTTCGGAGTTCAACAGTCAGCCAATCCTTGAGCTGCTTGATTCCGAGATGGTGGTGGTCGCTACCTTCCGGTAGGGGTAGGGTCACGGAACACAACCGTTAGAGTAACCTATTCAAGGCTATTTGACCTAATTGGACCCGTGATTGGGACTTTTGGGTTTATGATACGTATATAGCTATTGAAGAAAAATATTAAGAGGTAAACTAAGTTTTCTAGCAACCTTTTAATGCCTTAATCCCGGTTAAGGAGTTAATCATGAAAAGTAATAAACTGAAAGTGGGACTCTTTAAAAACAACTAATTATATGCGAACGTAGCATAAACTTGGCTCGACCATATGTTTCGAGGACGGAACAGCGATATTGCATCTCATTTCCATGTCTCATGATAAGCTGTAGTATCAATGCAAAGTGTTACGTATATCTCGTTTACACTTCAAAAGAATGTAAATGCCACACTTCCATGCTACGGAATAGCGTTTTTAGATGTTTACGTATCGAAGCAATAGAGTTCTAACGCTACATAAAACACGATTTCGCATCACATTTCATCGCATACTATATTCAGTTGGGAAGGATGTTGTTTCGGGTAAACTTCTGTCGAGTTCCTCGGGCATGTAATCAACAATGGTTGTATTTGGCTCGTCACTGAAGCTGATGCAGTCTGACGATTTGTAGAATCGACAAATGTTAAACATGTACGAAGTTTACTAGGACTCATCGGGTATTTTCGTAAATTTATCCGTGAATACCCTGTAATTTCGCGACCTTTGCCGAACCTTCTGCAAGCGAATGCTAAATTCTGTTTTGGAGCGACTTAAATGGAAGCATTCATACGAGTTATACTTTTATTGTGTGAGAAACCAATGTTGAATTTGGTTCAAGTACAAGTAGAGATGGAGTTGCATACAGATGCTTCTGCGTTAAGGTACGGAGCGAATTGTTTCACAGAAATAACGAAGATGAACCTTTTTCACCCTGTATATTATTTTCTACTGGTAAGACAACTTCTGCTGCATCTAAATACAGTAGCTATGAGTTTGAAGTTTCAGCAATAGTAAAAGCGTTGAAGAAATTAGGACTTCATTTATTAAGAATTTCGTTTGTTATTGTTTTTGATTGCCGAGCTATTACTCTTACAATAAATAAGAAAGATCTTTGTTCGTCCAGAGAAGAACATGATTCATGTTGATGCGCTTAGTAGAAAACCTCCTCCTACGAATTTCTTAATCGATGAATCTGATGCAAGTCTTACGGAACGTTTGCGGAAAGAAGATGAAACTGTAATAAAACTTCGAGACTTGGTACTTCAAAGCAAGACGAATGATTATGTTCTGCGGGAAAATTTACTGTACAGAGAGTCTGCAGGTGGTATTCAACTAGTAGCACCATGTCGGATGCAGATACAAGAAATAGGGCGAGCTCATGAGAGTGAAGATTTTTCTGTGGTCAAGACTGAAGCTATCGTACGTAAGGATTATTGGATTCCAAATCTTTGGCAGCAAGTTGAAAAGGTGGTAAGAAATTGTGTTGCAGGCATTTTAACCGAAAGATGCAGGGGACGCAGGAGTGTCATTTAAATCCGATTGAAAATGGGAGTATTCCTTTTGATACATTTCATATCGATCATCTTAGACCGTTGCCATCAACAAATAAAACGTATCAGTACATATTTGTAGTGGTAAATGCTTTTACAAAATTTACATGTCTTTATGTTACAAAATCTACTACTACTGATAAAGTTTTGACACGCCTGAAGAAGCAAGCGACTATTTTCTGAAATCTGCGTCGAATAATTTCTGATAGGGGGACGGCTTTCACAGCAAATGATTTCAAGCAATATTGTCAGAGAGAAAATATAGAACATGTTTCAACTACAACAGGAATTCCTAAAGATAATGGTCAAATTGAACGACTTAATAGAACATTCATACTATTGTCAGCAAAATTGGCTACACCTAAGTCCTGTGAATGGTATAAGTATATGGAAGTAGTTCAACATTGTTTGAATTCAGCAATACATCGAAGTATTGGCACGTCACCGTTACATCTTCTCTTTGGGACACATCCATGACTTAAAGGTTATCTTGACATCCGAGACATACTTGAAAAGGAATGGATCGCACCTTTTCATGAGAAACGAGATGAAGTACGACTTCAAGCAAGCAAAAATATATCCCGAATCCGACAAGAGAATAAGCGAACTTTTAACAAGAGTAGACGAAATGTTAGAATTTATCGTGAAGGAGATCTAGTAGCAATTAAACGTATGCAACAGAGTCCTGGTCTAAATATAGCTCATAAATATTTTGGATCGTGTGAAGTTATACGAGTTTTACACAATCAACGATTTGTAGTTCGAATGGTAGGGGAAGGAGAAGGGCCCTTACAAACATCTACGTCAGCAGATTCTATGAAATTGTGGGTCGACGAAATCAATGTTGATTTATTTGAAATCGAAGACGACATGAATGAAGACATTCAGGACAAATATTCATGCAGGATGGCCGAGTGAAGGATAACGAAATTATCTTAATGTAAAAGCTAATTAATTTCGGTTATCACTGTCTCTCGGCCATCCTGCATGAATATTTGTCCTGAATGTCTTCGATTCATGTCGTCTTCGATTTCAAGATAAATCAACAGTTGAATTTCTGTCGACCTCACAATTTCATAGAATCTGCTGACGTAGATGTTTGTAAGGCCCTTCTCCTTCCCTACCATTCGAGACTGACAAATCGTTGATTGTGTAAAACTCGTATAACTTCACTCGATCCAAAATATTTATGAGCTATAGTTTAGACAGGACTCTGTGTGCATACGTTTAATTGCTACTAATCTCCTTCACGACCTTATGATGTATAGAAGCAGATAAGCATAGTGCCATGCATACAAGATTACAGCTCACTTACTTTGGAATATTGGAATGAGATGTGCCATGGCATTGCATGGAGTATTAGAACTCCGTTGCATTGACACTTAGGCACTATGAAGCCCCATCCCGATGCGTGGTACTGTAGAATTCACATTCCTCTGAAGTGTTGTATCAGATAAGAATAATGCTATATATTAAAAATTATAACTTACTCCGATTGAAATATTGAAATGAAATGCGATATCGCGATGCATGAAGCATCAGAAATTAAATGCTTCAATACTTAGAAATCTGGAAGCACTATCTCGTTGCAGGGAAGTGTGGGATTTAAATTCTTCAGAAGAGGAGAAGCAGATAAGCATAACGCGATGCATAGAGCATTACAACATACTTACTAACTTTCAACCGGTGAAATGAAATGCATTATCGCGATGCAGGAAGCATTAGAACTCAAATGCTTCGATACGTAGACATCTAGGAACGCTATCCCTTAGCAAATAAGTGTGGGATTTACATTCTCTCGACGTGTAGACGGAATAAACTTAACACGTTGCATAGAATATTACATCTTAGCGTGTAACAAAGAAATGAGATGCCATATTGCGTTTTATTTAGTAATAGAACTATATTGCTTCGTTACGTAGATACCTAGAATTGCTATTCCGTTGGAACGAACTGTAGGATTCACATTCTTTTGAAATGTAGAGGTAGATAAACATAACGCGTTGCATTGAATATTACATCTTATCATAAAACATCGAAGTGAGATGCGACATCACGTTGAATGAACTATTAAATATCCATTGCTTGGATCCGCACGCATATAGAAACGCTACATCTTTGCAAAGAAGAGCAGGATTTACGTTCTTTTGAAGTGTAGAAGCTAAAAAGCATAACTCTTTGCATTGAATATTACATGATATTATGAATGTCTGAAATGAGATGCGATATTCCGTTGAACGAAGTATTAGTATTCTATTGCTTCTACACGTAGATATCAAGAAATGCGATCCCTTTTGCACGAAAGAGCATTATTCATATTCTCTTGAACTGATTTATTCATTTTATAAGTGATTTATTTTGAAGTGAAGTTATTCATATTCTTTGAAGCTAGTAATCATAATGCATTCTTCAGGCGTCGTAATATTACAATTCATTTCAACAGTTCAAAGTAAGTAACTAGGTTGTAATGCTCTATGCATCGCATTATGCTTATCTGCTTCTCCTCTTCTAAATGTCTACGTGTCGACGCAATAGAGTTCTAATACATCACTGAACGCGATGTGGGATCTCATTACAATGTTTCATGATAAGTTGTAATATTCAATGGAACGCGTTATGCTTATCTGCATCTACACTTTACAAAAATGTAAATTCTGCATTTCCATGTAACAGGATGACCCCTCATAGTGTCTGCTTGTCGACGCAATGGTGTTCTAATGCTCCATTCATTGCGATGGCGCATCTCGCTTGAACATTTCAAGGGATGTAATCTGTAGACTGCTATGCATAGCAAAATGCTTATCTGTTTCTGCTTTAAAATAATGTGAAATTTACAGTTCCATGCAACAACATGGCGCATCTCCTTTCAACGTATCAAGGTCTATAAAAACGTTGATCGAACGCTGAAATGAGATCTGCCACCGCATTGCATGGAGCATTAGAGCTCTACTGCCTTGAGACGCAGGTACTATGAAGCGCCATCCCGCTGCATGGCTTTGTAGAATTCACATTCATTTGAATTGTAAAAGCAGATGAGCATAATGCATTGCATAGAAGATTAAAGCTAATGGAGCATTTATAGGGGCGGTAGTATTTAGAATTAGCTATAATATATGAATATTGTAAATATATATACTGATTAAAAATCTTTATTTAAAGCGTCATAAAATGGTATAAAATTAGATAGAATTTTGGGTGATGTAATGTATTTAGTGGGGATATTCTATTCCCAAATAGCTGAGTTATATTATATGTGTAAACATATATACCAAATTGAAATGTTTATGTAAAATATCATGAAACGATATATAATTAGGTGGGTAGGGTGTTAGATGTAATGTAGTATTTGGAGGGGATATTTTATTTACGTTTATAGAAAGTTCTTGATGTATTTAAGTATATACACTAACCTGAAATGTTTACTTATACCTTTCGCTACGACAGTCCTTTGCGCGCGAGTAGCGCCACTAAACGGGGCACCGCGCCGTGCAGTGTGCATATTACGCATCTGTAGGTTTCGATGTTTGCACTTACGTCTTTCATTGGCACCTTGGAATTCTCTTGTGTATATACTTTTTTGAGAATTATGTAACAACTGTTTTGCCATACTATATGAAAAATATAAAAATGAGTATATTTTGAGTATTCAGAAATATACATATTAAAAAATTTTGCTGTTATTATAAATAAAAATACAGTTGAATTAGTGAGATATCAAATTATACGTTAATTCTTAGTAATGCAACTCAGTATGGTAAATTCTAAAGCAAGGTTGCACGCAGAGTCCAACATTACGATATTTACATTCATATCGAGACACGCGTCTCTTGTTTGTCGTAAAGGCGATGCATCTTCTATTTCAGTTTTTTCTTCGTGGTTCATACAATGAAGGAAAATGCCGTTCTGTTGGCTGTAATGGATTGTTGTTGTCTCTTTGATGATATTAAGAAATATTCGTATGATATTTTTTCAGCATATTTCGGATTAAATTCGAGTGAAATTTAGCCATAGATTTCGGTTTTCTTGTGTTATCCTTATAAACACAATATGCATTCCATACTCATATGTTCAGCAAATGAAAAAATATTGACGTTACCATTTTAGAGATTTCCGTGTCGAATTTATAGTGCTTATCACTATGTCGGCTTTGTCGACATAACTCATATAAGTATTATAGTTAATGACGCGCATAGGCGTTTTTAAATAATTTTGTTTTCTCCATGCCTAACAACCGTTGCACACTGTGAGGTATGCATTGTGGATAGCATATATATTTCTTTTTTATCCAGCCATTTCACAACTAATAAATTTTTAGTTGGCCGGGAAGATACCCCTCCTTTTCTCAGTGTATCAGTAATCTTTGTTATTCCTTGTCGCTTTTTGCTACGTTGCCTCACGCATTTGTATGATTATTATATAGTAAATTAAACAAGGCTGGTCTTGAATACCAATTATCTAGGTAAACTGTATGTCCCTTTCCTAGATAGGGCGCCATTAGGGCTTCTGCTATCGTTTTCGATTTTCTAATTGTCTTATTTTGGCTGTTGACTATAGTCGATGACCCAGCTTAAACAATAAGGTCTTGTACAAAACCAGTTCGACAATCACAAATAATACATGTTTTTATCCCCAATCTACTTCTTTTCGAAGGAATGTATTGTTCGAATGAAAGCCGCCCTTTATATAGATGTATACTCTCATTGATGCATAATTTTTGGTAATGATAGAATGATTGGCAGAAATTTTTTCGGAGCATATCAACCACGTTCCTTATTTTATATAATTTATCATTGGTATATGTGATATCTTGACTGAAATGTAGCAACGATAACAATTTAAAATAGCTGTCTCTATGCATAATCTCAGCAAAAATGTCACTACGCAGGAGTTTGTCTACGCTCCAGTATTCCTCTAAGGAGAACTTCTTGTTGCGTGTCATTAGAAATGACACAGCAAAAAAGCTGTAAATTTCGGACAGCATTGTCGCTTCACCATCTTTCATATTATTGTTATTTTTTTCCAATAGGCATTTGTTTCATTTAAAATAGATTGCACGAACTAGTCTGAAGCAAAGAGTTCAAAGTAGTCAATTGCTTTTTCTGATCTGCTAATGTTTGGTATAATTCCTGTATTTTCTGGGGTAAATGGATGTAACTTAGGGATGAATGTGTTTGGCGTCCAGGAATCACAATGGTCCTTATTGTCTCGCTCATTGTTCTCTACTTCTGAGTCTGAGGTACTACATATATACCTTCTTTTTTTGTGATCAGCGAAATTATCTTCGTTTTCACTCTCGGTATCATATTTGTAATCACATAATCCAATCAAAAATTGAATTCTATTTGAACTCGGCACCGACTATAGTCGGCACCCGTACACACAGCAGGTCTCGCGAACACCGACTATAGCCGGCATCAGTACGCATAGCACTTCGCGCTGCCGCCGACTATAGTCGGTGTAATTTGAAATACTTATACACGTCGGTGTAACTAATTTGAAATACTTATTTAACACTTCATAAAATGATATAAAATTACATAGGAATATGGATGTATTAGAGTATTTAAAGGGGATATTCTCTTTGAATTTAACTAAAATACATGGTAAGTGTAAGCATATACATTAGTTTGAAATATTTACTTCAAACATAGTGAAATTGTATGGTATTAGGTAAGAATGCAGATTTAATGGAATATTTAGTGGGGATATTCTATTTAGAGTCGACTATCATATATGATAAGTGTAAATATATGTACTAATTTGAAATATATATTTAAAATGTCAAGAAATAATACAAAATTAGATAAGATTTTAGATATAATGGAGTACTTAGAGGATATTCCATTTAGGATTAACTAAAACATATGTTAAGTTGAAGCATATATAATAATTTGAAATAATTATTTAAAGCGTCATGAAATTATATATAATGAGGCACAATTTTAGGTGTAATTTAACGATTCGAGGGAAAATCCTTTTTACAATTAAAATAAATGTCTGCAAATATTTGTACCAATTTGAAATATTTATTTAAAATATCGTTAAATAGTACGAAATTAGATGGGATTTTAGATGTAATGGACTATTTAGAGGGGGTATTCTATTAGCAATCAATTAAAATATATGTTAAGAATAAATATATATACTAATATGGAATATTTATTATTAGAAAATCATGAAATAATGTAAAATTAATTAGGATTTTGAATGTAATAGGGTATTTAGTAATGGTAATCTATTGACAATCAACTGAAATACACGATAAGAGTAAACATATATAATAACTTGAAACATGCACTTAGAACATCATGAAGTGCTATTTCTAGAGACACGTTTAGATGAAGAACTTTGAATTGTAGAACTGAGATGCGCCATCGCGTTGCATTGAACTTCGGAAGTCAATTACTTTGACAATCTGATACTTAGAAGTGCAGAATAGTTATACGGAAATGTAGATATTGCACATTTTGTAACGTAGCACCAGGTAAACCTAACTGCGTTGTGTAGATACCTACCACTCGCTTTCTTTGAAACGTAGAACTAAGAAGCTGTATGGACCATTGGAAGTCAATTACTATGTCAATTTGACAGTTAGAAGAGCCAACAATTACATGGATCTGTAGGAAATGCATACATTGTTATGAAGTACCTAGTAAGCAAAATTGATATGTATTGAAACTTAGAACTAACATACATTGAAGCGCTGAACTGAGAAACAAAATCGCGTTGCATGAACACTTGCAAGTAAATTATTTAGACAATTTGACACTTAGAAGCGCTATTCTGTTACATGTACCTGTAGAAATTACATACTTTGTATCAAAGAACCAGGTAATCATAGCTGCTTTGAATAGAACTATACATTTTACTTAAATTGAATGGTTGAACTGAGAAACGCCATCGCATTGCATGGAGCATTATAACTCTATTACTCTAACACGTAGGCACAATGAATTTAGAAGTGTAATACAATTTATATAGTACAATTTAGAAGTGTAAATGGAGTTAAGCATATTGGAATGCTTAGAAGATTGTATCCTACTCACTTTGAAACGCTGAAATTAAACGCGACCATTGCGATATATAAAGCATTAGATCCCTATTGTTTTGAAACGCAGACACTATGAAACGACAACTCTTTACATTCAGCAGGAGGATTCACTATCATTTAAAGCATACAAGCAGATATGTTTTATGCGATGCATAGGAAATTTAAACCTACTTCCATTGAAACGTTAAAATGACAATCGTCACAGAAATGAATAAAGCATTAGTACTCCATTGCTTTGAAACGCAAATACTATGAAGTGCCATCCAGTTGCATGCAATATTAGAATAGATTCCTTTTACGCTTTTCTTATCAATAGGGAAAATTTTTGGACCTAGCTCACCTGTAAAATCTGATGTGGTAGGAATTTTATCGACATCTAACCATTCTTCTCTGTAACTATACAATCCTGTGAACATTACACAATGACTGGAATCATCGGAATCGCTTGAATGCTGTAGTGGAATGGCTGTTGATCTTATTCTTGGACCCACATCAATATAGCAGTCCTCGACTTTTATATCAGAATCTTCTGAATGTACTGAATAATCCGATAGAGAGTCAGCAATATACTCATTAATAGTATCACCCATATTATGTAGGTAAAAAGTTACAAAATAATAAACCTTGTTATACTGGTAAACTAGAAGCGTAAGCCTACGAAACAGAAGATGACTATGGAATGCATTGTTGTAGAATAATTCTTGCTTTGATTGTTTCCAAACTATCGCATAAGTTTTATGTCTTGGGCATAAGAAATGAAGATCGACATAACCATGGCAAGTACATACAAATCGATGTACAAGATATTCAAACCAGCAAAAAAATTGCACATCATAGTGGAATCAGCGCACAAGCGTCAGACTGAGAAACCCGCGCTTTCACGGGGCCGGCGCTCAAGTGACATACTCAAAAACCTGCGTTATCGCGGGGACGGCTGTCAATGTGTTAACAGCTTCAGGTCTTCAAAAGAATGTGAATTGTACACTTCCATGCAATGGAATGGAGCTTCATGGTGTCTGTGTATCAAAGCGGAAGAGTACTAATGCAATGGCACATAGCATTTCATCGCTTCGAAGTAAGTAAGCGGTATACTTCGATGCATGGCATTATGCTTATCTGCTTCTACATTTCAAGAGAAAGTAAATGCTAGAGCTCCTTGCACCTGGATTGCGCTTCATAGTGTCTGCGTGGCAAATCAATGGTGTTCTAAAAAACACCATGCATACCAATGGCCCACCTCATTTCAACATTTCGAAGTTAGTGAGCTGTAATCTTCTATGAATAGCATTATGATTATCTGCCTTTGCACTACAACAGAATGTGAATCCTACAGTTCTAAGCAACAGGAAGGAATTTTATAGTGTCTGCCAGTCAAAGCAACGGAGTTCTACTGCTCCATTCAATGGTGTCGCGCATCTCATTTAAACGTTTCAAAGTAAGTAAGTTGCAATCCTCCATACATAGCACTTTGTTTATCTATTTCTACATTTCTAGAAAATGTGAAATCTACAATTCCAAGCAACATTTGTAATTCTCTACGTATAGCATTATGCTTATTTGCTTTTTCTTTTCTTCTAGACATCAACTGACCTGGCAGCCTATTATAGAAAACGAAGTGAACATTTTTATTGGTGTCCTGCTTATATTGGTTGTAGCGCCACTGCTAGAAATTAGATTATATTGATCTTAAAAAAAGGATATGTATACAAACGCGGATATGAAAAGCGCGACCGGTTTACATCGATACATAGATATTTACACTTATCCTACATTTTCACGGATTGGACTGAGGACCGTTTGAATAAACTTAGAAATATTGTTAGCGAAATTGTCGACACTTTCAAAATTACTGTTAAGACTTGTAAAAATATTGTAATCGACGAAACCATGGTTTCGTGTCGAGGATGCCTCAGTTCTTGACAATATATCCCAGGAAAGCGGCATAAATATGGTGTAAGACTTTGTAAACTGTGCCTTCCGAAATGATGCACTCACAACATTCTTATTTACGTCGGAAAAAATGCAACCATAATAGTTAAAGCACATGCGCATGCATGACGTTGGAAGTTGAATTATTATTTGGAAGCCACGTATTATACACAGATAGTTTTGACAATAGTGTTCCATTGGCCGAGGAACTTCTGCAAAAGAGAACATTTATTTGTGGTCCAGTAAAAATTAATAAAAAATTTCCCCAGCTGCAGGCCATACGAAAACAGCAACGGGGTGGCTTTATGTATTTTCAAAATCGGAGCGGCTTGAAATTATTAAAGTTGACGGGTAAGGGACCGGTATGCATGCTAGCCACTTCTGAAAATCACAAATGTGTTATTGTCCAGGGTAGTAATAATAAGTTAAAGCCGGACACAGTGTTCCTTTATAACAAAGCTAAGAAGGGGTTTGACCATCAGACCAGATGTCTTCTTATCACAGTTGATTACGCAGAACAGTAAAGTTGTATAGAAAAATAGTTATCGAATTAGTATGCGGGACTTCTCTCGTCAATGCCTGTTATATACATAGAAAATGGAGTACCACAGGTATGAAAATATGAAACATCCGCGAAAAACTTATTGATTATCTCCTCAGTACAGTGGATCGTCGCAGTGAACAAACGTCATCTGAAACTGAAGCAGTGCCCAAGAAAAACACATATTTTCTGCGGTCGTTCCAAGGATGCGCGAGAAAAATGAGATAACGATGTAAAGAATGTTATAGGCGTATGTCTAGAATAAATGGTAGCCAGTATGTCACGAATAAGACGATAAAAGTAAAAACCTGTTTTAACCGATGTAAGGGCCAACCTCAACTCTACCCAACATGTTTTGAAAAATTACATAAAAAAATTAAATAATTATGTTAGATTTATAATATTGATTTGTTATGTTTTAAATATTAATTATATAATTAATGTTAAATATTCATTATAGTGTCCGTTTATAATGCTGAGAATCGAAGAATAAACCTACATTGTACTATCTACTTTGTGAAATATAAGTTCGACCCATCGTGATGCACGCCGGCCCACGAAATAGACGCGCGTGTAACTCACCGGAGTTGCACACTGCTTCACGGAACAGATACGTGTGACCCACCTGTGATGCACGCCGGCGTCAACGTGCTAAACGTAGAAATCAGATGTGCCATCGCATTGTGTGGAGCATTAGATGACTACAGCTTTGGCAAGCAGACAATATGAAACCTCAGCCCGGTGTAAGGTACAGTCGAATTTACATTTGTTTGAAGTGTAGAAGCAGATAAGCATAATGCTCTGCGTAGACAATACAGCTCACTTACTTTGAAACGTTGAAATAAGATGCGAGATCGCATTGCATGAAGCAATAGGACTCTACTCCTTTGACACGAAGGAACAGTGAAGCTCCATCCCGTTGCAGGGAACTGTGGAATTCACATTCTCTTGAAGTTTACAAGCAGAGAAGCACAATGCTATGCATGGAGGAATGCAGTTTACTTAGATTGAAACGTTGGAATGAGATTCACCCCCGTACTGAATGGGGCATTAGAACTCCGTTGCTTTGACACGTAGACATTATGAAGCTCCTTCCTGTTGCGTGGAACTGTAGAACTTACATTCTTTTAGAGTAGAAGCAGACGGCATAATGCGATGCATAGTAAATTACAGCTTACTTACTTCTATACGTTGAAATGAGATGCGCTATCGCATGGCATAGAGCACTAAAACCCTACTTCCTTGACACGCAGACACTATACGGACGGACCCCGATAACATAATGCTATGCATATAAGGTTACTGCTTACAAAGTCTGTAACGTTGAAATGAAGTGGCCCATTGCATTGCATATAGCATTAGAGCTCTATTGTTACGACACACAGACAATTCGAAGCGTAATCCCGTTTCAAGAAACGGTTTCAGAATTCACATATCTCTGAAGTGTAAAAGCTGACAAGCGTAATCCTATGCATAGAATGTTTGAGCTTACTTACGCGGAAACATTGATGTAAGATTCGCCACCGCATGTCATGGAGCATTAGGACCCTGCTGTACCAACAGGCAGGCTGTATGAAGGGACATCTTCTTGCATGGCCATGTAGAATTAATATTCTTTTGAAGTGTAGTAGCAGGTAAGTATAAGGTAAGTATAACGCTATGCATAGAAGAATACAAATAACTCATTTTGACATGATGAAATGGGATATGCCATTGCATTGCATGGAGCAATAGTGCTATACTGCTTTTGGCGCTCAGACACTATGAAGCGCCATTCCGTTGTATGCAGCGTTGAATTCACATTCTTTTGAAGTGCCAAAGCTGATAAGCATAATACTATGCATAGAAGAATATAGCATACTTACTTTGAATCGTAGAATGAGTTGCGCAATCGCATCGGATGGAGAATTAGAACTCCATTGCTTTGAAACGCAGACACTATGAAGCGCTACTCCGTTGCATGGATCTGTAGAATACACGTTCTTTAGTATTGAATTATTGGTAACAATAATAAATGAAAAGCTGCCCAGAGTTCTTTACAGTCTT
Source organism: Xylocopa sonorina (assembly GCF_050948175.1). Lineage (NCBI taxonomy): Eukaryota > Metazoa > Arthropoda > Insecta > Hymenoptera > Apidae > Xylocopa > Xylocopa sonorina. The sequence continues at coordinate 2,090,999 of NW_027490095.1, forward strand.
TAGCATTATTCTTAAAGTTTGAAGGCACGTCCGTACGTTTTGTAAGGTCTACTAATTTTGCGGACTCTGTATAGGAAATTTAGGGTCCTCCCCACCAAGAAAGAATTGACAACGCAAAGTCTGCACGTGTTATTCTTTCAGGCCTCTAGGTATAAACGGTCGGGAACCTTACTCGAACTGATAGAACTATTCTACAGTTTATATACTGGATTCTATTTCTTAACACAAGATTCACTTTTGTTCCGCCGTTGGCATGTGAAATAATGCAACACAGACAACCATAGAATTACATTCTTTTCAGATGTAGAAGCAGATAAGCATAATGCGATGTATAGAGGATTACAGCTTACTTCCCATGAATCGTTGAAAAGAGATGAGCCATCGCTTTGCATGGAGCATTATAAATCTATAATTTTGAGACGCAGACACTGTGAAGCACCATCCTGTTGCATGGATACGTAGAATTTACAAACTTATATAGTACAGAAGTAGATAACCGTAATGGTATGCATGGATTACAGCTTACGTACTTTGAAACGTTGGCATGACATGCGCCATCGCGTTGCATGGAGATTAGATCTCCATTGCTTTAAATCACAGAAACTATGAAGCGCCATCCCATTCCAAAAAAAGAATTCACATTCCTTTGAAGTTTGAAGCAGATAAGCATAATACCATGCACAGAAGATTACAGCTTATATACTCTGATACGTTGGCATGGGATGCGCCATCGCAATGCATGAAGCAATAGAGCTCCATCGCTTTTACAAGCAGACTTTATGAAGCGCCATCCTGTTGGATGGTACTGTAGAAATCACTTTATTTTGAAGTGCAGAAGCAAACAAGCATAATGTTATGCATAGAAGAATACAGCTTACTTACTTTGATGCACTGAAATTAGCTGCGTCATTGGGTTGGAGGGAGCAGTAGAAATCTATTGCTTTTACACGCGGACACTATGAAACGCCATTCCGTTGCATGGATCTGTAGAATTCACATTCTTTTGTAGTGTAGAAGCAGATGATTATAATGCTATGTATAGAAGATTACAGCTTACTTAATTCGAAACGTTGAAATGAGATGAGTCATTGCATTGTATGGTGCATAAGTACTCTATTGTCTCGACATGTAGACGCTACGAAGGGCAATCCTGTTGCATGGAGCTGTAATATTTATATTCTTATGAAGTTTTAAAGCAGATAAGCATAGTGCTATGCATAAGAGATTACAGCATACTTATTTTGAAACGATGAAATGGGATATGTCATAGCGTTGCATGGAGAATTCTAGCTCTATTGCTTTAACAGGCAGACACTACGGAGCTCCACGCCGTTGCATGGAATTATATAATTCACATTCTGTTGAAGACCTCTAGCAGTTAAGCATAATGGATAGATGATTACAGATTCTTTGCTCTGAAACGTTGAAATGAGAGGGAACATCGCACTGCATGAAGTATTAGAAATGTGTTGCATGAACAAGTAGAGATTTGGAAACGATGTTCTGTTGCAAGCAAGTGTAGGATTCACATCCTTCTAAAGTCTAGATGCAGATAAATATAACATATTGCATAGAATATTGCAATTTACCATGACTCATTTAAATGAGTTGCGACATCACGTTGAATGAAGCATTAGATCTCTATTTTATCGACACGTAGGCATCCAGATATGCTATCCTCTTGAAAGAAACTTTAGGATTCACATTCTTTTGAAGCGTGGTAGCAGATAAACGTTACGCGTTACATCGAATATTACATCTTACCTACTTTGAAACGTTGAAATGGAATGCGCTATCACGATCTATGATGCATGAGAACTGTAATGCTTTGACATGCAGACACTATGAAACGCGATCGCTTATATATATAAGTCGATCATTTATTTGCATCGCCTCAGTTCGCTTTCTTTCCATCGAGACTTGCAAATCCCTCTTCGTTATTCTTGTAATTCGTACTCTGGAAGGTATGTAGTACGTATTGACAGTCCGACGCTGAAAATATCTCAAACTCTTCTGCTTTACGCAACTTAGCATATTTGCAACCTCCTATTAACATTATGTCTATTTTTGATTTGATTCGGTTCTTAAAGTATGTATATTTTTCTTTCGGATTCGTCGGTATTAAATCGTTTTTTAGAGTCATTTTGATGATCTTTTCCTCTCTATGGTTGTTCTCCTTACTACCCAAGATTACCGATTTTTCGATCAGGTCTCCTACGATTATCATTCTGCTTGCTTTCTCTACCTTTTCTATGTTAACCTCAATTTCGTTTATATATTCTTCGATTTCTTTCCGTTCCTGTTAGGCGAAAAGTAACAGCTTATAACTTTTGTTCCTTCGAGCATTGCATGAACGATTCCGCTCGAGGAGTACGTGGTGCCACATGTGCAACATTTTCGATTAACACCGGTTATCCATATCGGAGCGTCAACGTTCTCGTCTTGCAATCAGTATTCATACATTTTCTGCATGATTTCTTACACGATTCGGCATCTGTTCAGATCGATTTGTAGAACTTTCAATTCCATATTCGTTTCCTGTTCTTTTCTATCAAAGCGTCTCTGTAGACCGGACAATTAAAGCTCCGTTAACGTGTCTGGTGTACGGATTCTTTCCTCCTGCCTCGCTGCAAATAATACATTTCGGTTTGTTTGCGACTCAATCAATCATCGTATGATTCTGGAATCCGCATCTTCTGTAGGTTTCCTTTTTATCCTTGAATTCCTTGCACTTTCTGCCGATAGGTCCCACTTTATGACATTTGAAGCATCTCTCTATTCTCGGTAGCACTTTGCAGAGACAAGGTGTTAATGCTATTCTGAGTCGTTGGACCTCCTCCAGCTTTTTACTGTATTCCTGTCCAAATTCAAATAACGCGACTCGGTAGCCTCTCCACGTTTGTTTAAACAACTTGACGTTTATACCGCTATCCTTTTCTTCGATTATTTTCAGTGTTCGCTTCATGTAATCATTCATTTCTTTTCTGGTCACCTAACGGGAATATGTCCCTTAGTTGGAGCAGTATACTCGCACTCGTATGTTTTTCTTCGAATTCTTTTTATAGAGTTCCTTTTACCTCCTTTATTATGTTCTCTACACCTTTTATCTTGTTAAATTCCAGGAGTATATCTCCGGCTCTCGATTTTATTGCGTCATCTTTTCGCAAATCTGTCATTTCTCCTGCTTTTCCTCATCCCGTTGTTAGTTCTCGAATACTTACTGCTACTTTAATTGCTTCATTTCTCTCTGTACCGTTCGCCACTAGTTCCATTAAGCGTTCGATCTCAGTTTTTTCATACGCCTGATGTTTCCTATTAACGTTTTCTAATATGTCATTACTTTCGTCGTATCCTCGCTCATAATATCTCTCATTGCGTCTGATGTGTGGCAGTCTATTCATCTATTTGAAAGTAAGGACGTTATTCTTATCGGTAGCTTTTTCATTATCCTGCTCTTTCTTTTTGGTTCCCTTACTTCGGCTCTTGATGCATCTCCTTTCGTGCCTGTGCCCTCCGAGGCTTTCTTTTTCTCCTTTATATACGCATTTCGTATCCATATCTATTTTCATATTCATTGGTATCATCAACAGTGGGCTCCAAACCGCCTGCCCAACAATTAATCTTCTGCCAGGACCCGATGAGGCTGATCCGAATCGCGAGCCAGCAGCATCTTTCAGCAGCATATGCACAGCAGCCTCGCTCGTGCCTGTCGTGGGGTATAAGGGGGGGGGGGCTGCAGGCCGCCCACATCCTACTGCCTGCCCTGATGCGGGCAAAAAACTCGCAGTGCCACTTGAACCGCGACCAGCATCTATCTTATGCTATAACCGATTCGTAGTCGCGTTTTCCATTAAGCTCGTCTACACTTCAAATGAATGTAAATACCACACTTCCTTGCTAGGAAATAGCGCTTCCAGATGTCTATGTATCAAAGCAATAGAGTTCTAATGCTTTAAACACGATATCGCAACTCATTTCTATGTTTCATGATAAGATATAATATTCATTGCGAAGTGTTATGTATACCTCGTCTACACTTCAAAAGTGTAATGTGTAATATCACTGCTACGCGTTATGTATATCTCGACAACAATTCAAAAGAATGTAAATGCCAAACTTCCTTGCTCCGGAATAGTGATTCTAGATGTCTACGTACCAATGCAATAGAATTTTTATGTTTCATAAAACGCTATTTGGCATCACATTCCGTTGTCTCATGATAAAATGTAATATCAATGCAAAGCGTTATGTATATCTCGTCAGCACATCAAAGGAATGTAAAGCCCACACTTCCTTGCCACGGTATAGCATCTCTAGATGTCCACAAATAGAAGCAATAGAGTTCTAATGCTTCATAAAACGCGATATCGCATCTCATTCCTACGTCTCATGACAAGATGTAAGAATCAATGCAACGCGTTATGTATATCTCGTTTACACTTCAAAAGAATGTAAATGCCACACTTTCTTGCTACGGAATAGTGTTTCTAAATGTCTACGCATCGAAGCAATAGCTTTTTCTAATTCTTCAGAAAATGCGAAATCGTATCTCATTTCTATGTCTCATGATAAGATGTAATATTCAATGCAAGGCGTCATGTATGACTCGTCAACATTTCAATAGAATGTAAATCCCACATTTCCTTGCAACGAAATAGCGTTGCTATATGTGTACGCATCGAAGCAATGGACCTCTAGTGCTTCATAAACCGCAATAGCGTATTTCATATCAATAGCTCAAAGTATGTACGCAGATTTGGTGCTCTATTGCGTATATGCTCTTCTGCGTCTACACTTTAAAAGATTTTGATTCCTACACTTTCTTGCAAGGGCATAACTTTTCTAGATGTCAACGTGTCGAAGCAATGTAGTTCTAATACATCATTCAACCCGTTGACGCATCTCATTTCAATGTTTCCTGATAAGATGTAATATTCTATGCAAAGCGTTTTGTGTATCTGCATGTAAACTTCGAAAGAATGTACATTTCACACTTCCTTGCCACAGGATAGCGTTTTAAGATGTCCATATATCGAAGCAGTAGATATATTTACGAAATTACTTAAAATGTCTTAATCTCAAAAATAGCCTTTTCGTCACAAACGTATAGTAAATGAAGTCTTCGAAGACCCCACGTTTTATTTGTTCCGTCGGTCGAAACATGTTCCCCCCGTTGAGAGACCGTGTCGATCAATCTAGATCGGATTGATCTGAATATCGCCGCGACGTCGATGGTTCACGCTGTCGTCTCGGATGTGGGCAGCTTCGCTAGCTGCTTGACGTTGCGTTTGTAGACCCCGTGGCTGGTCCGTACGGTGACCGCTCGGATGATCTTGTCTAGACCTGGGTGCACCTCTTCGATTCGACCGCGGTGCCACTGCAAAGGCGAGAGGTAGTCATCCTTTAAGACTACGAGGGTTCTTTTCTAAATCACGTGGGAGCCCTTGGTCGTTCGATTTCGATCGCGAACGTGTTGAACTGCTCGAACGTAAACAGTTCTTCCCCGACGATTCGTTTGACGTGGTGTTTGATCGATATAACAGCTGCGTCCCAAATGCTGCCGACATTGGAAGATAGAGCTGGCATGAAATGCCACGATATTTCCGTGCTCGTGAGGAAGTGTCTTACCTGATCGTCCGTTTGCAGGTTTTGGTACAGTGCGCTTAATTCGTTATTCACTCCAACGAAATTTGTCCCGTTGTCGGAATAAATGTTCCGACAGATGCTCCTACTACGGATGAAGCGTTTGAATGCCGCGATGAACGTTTCGGTAGTCATGTCACCGACGAGTTCAAGATGGACCGCTCTCGTTGCAAAGCACACAAACACTGCTACATAGATTTTTACTCGCGCACAATTTTGGAAACGTTTTTCCTTGATATAAAAAGGACGGCAATAATCTGTTCCGCAATTATAAATTGGCCAATATCTCTGCCTTAGTGTCGCCAGCGTGGTATTGATATCCGAATGATGTCCCTCTAAATGCGTGTGACGAATGATCAGATCGGTGATGTGATGCGATCTTGGAAGCAGTATCGTGTGTTTCTGTCCGAACGGAATGTTTGCGTTTTGTAGTCGACCGCCTACCCGTAGAATTCCCGTTTCGTCTAAGAATGGCTACAGCGAAAGCCGGTTACTTTTTGGATGCAGCTCTGTACCGTTCTTCAAATTTCGGATCCCTTTTTCGAACGCGGAGGCCTGCACGAGCCTCAAGATCCGATCATTAGCGTCGTGGACCTCTCGGTTAGAGGTCGGTTAGAGGTCCTGCGTTACAATGATTTCTACGAAATCGGAGGCAATACGCGACGATCCTCCTTAATTTGGCGATGTCTGAATAGCGGCCGAGAATTTCGTTGCTACAGATGGTCGTTGCCAAGCATGTATGGGCAAGAATATCGGGTATTTCCGAAACGAGGTTGAAAGTAGATTTCGGCCAATCCCTGTTATCGTCGGCAAACCACGATGGTCCATGACGCCAGATGGAGGGCATCAAGAATTCCGCCGATGTTCGTCCTCCCTATATGAGGTCCGCTGGATTGTCGTTTGACCTGACGTGCCGCTATCGGTCTTCGCTTGGATTTCGGCCACTCGCTTGGATTTGCCACGAATGTTTTTGCGTGGCTGGTTCGCGTTGCAGCCAAATTAAAACTATCGTGGAATCCGTCCAGAAGTTAATCGATTCGAATCGGCGTGCATTACTATTTCGGACGTTAGAAAATAATGACGTCAGTGGCACCGCACCGCAAAGTTCAAGACGTGCGAGGCTGACAACTTTTACTGGCGCGACCCGAAATTTTGCGCATAACAGTCTCGTTTTAAATCGTCCGCGATTGTCGATTAACCGTACATACACGCACGCTCCGTATGCTCGTTCGCTCGCGTCGCAGAACCCGTGTAATTCCATTCTTCGCACCTTCGATTGGCATACGTGTCGCTCGAAGAATGTTTCGTTATGTAACTGCAATTCCCTCACGTACGTGAACCATTCTGTATGGAGGCTGGTTGGTAGCGATTCGTCCCAGGCCAATTGCAGTTTCCAAAGTTGTTGCATAAATACTTTTGCCGTTATTATTACTGGCGCCAGTAAACCTAATGGGTCGAATATTTTTGCTATAGTGGATAAGATCGTGCGTTTGATGATCCTCGTATCGATGTTTCGATCTACGGAATAGATGATTCTGTCGTTCTGCGTGTGCCACGAGACGCCGAGAGTTTTCATGGTTGCGTCTCCAAAATACTTTGGGTGAATTTCGCCTTCCGGAAGTCCTGTTAAAAGTTTCGGTTCGTTCGAGACCCATTGTTGAATGTGGAGGCTGCCGCGGTTAAGTAGCTTGATTACCTGGTCCCATAGTTGTCTAACATCTTCGTAATTATCTGTGCCAGTTAAGAGATCGTCGACGTATAGATCTCGCTGGAGCACGGTCGATGCGAAAGGAGCATTCACCTTTTCGTCGTCCGCTAGCTGATGAATGCACCTGATGGCAAGGAAAGGCGCTAAAGATAGTCCGAACATAACCGTGTTCAGCTCGTACGTTTTCACCTTTCCATTGTTATCTCGCCATAATATCGGCTGGTATCGGCGGTCTTCCGGTCTTACGAGGAACTGCCGATACATCTTCCCGATGTCTCCGGTTAAGACATAGGTATGTTGACGGAATCTTATGAGAAGCGCGAATATGTCCTGTATCGTTGGTCCTGCCAAAAGCGTGTCGTTCAATGACAGTCCACTGCTCGATCTTGCAGATCCATCGAAGACGACGTGAACCTACGTTGTTGAGCTGGACATTTTGATGACGGCGTGGTGGGAGAGATAGAAGCCATCGGAATCGCGTGGTTGTACCTGGCTCATGTGTACCATCCCGAGATACTCCTCGATGACGGTGGAGTATTCTTGTTTCAGCTCTGGACCTTTCATGAATTTTCGTTCGAGCGAAAGAAGACGGTTGAAGGCGCGCGACCGAGTTTCGCCTAACTGCATCTTCTTTTCATTGAACGGCAGTGCGACAATGTAACGACCGGTTAGCGTCCGCTTAACGTGGTCGTGAAATTGCTGCTTGCGTTCCTGCTCCGCGGAAAGTAGGTGTCGTACGTGTGGACCCTCTTCTAGCTCCCAGAATTTTTGAAGTTCCAAATTCAAGGTTTTAACGAACGTTTGATGTTTCCTCCACGAAGCCGATGTGGATACGCTCCCCCCCGATGATCCATCCAAATTACGTCTTTTGGAGGATTAATTTAGGATCGTTGCGAGGAGAAAGTTTGTACTGGCCAATGATAAGGGACGATAAAGCGGGGCCGGTGCCGATTAACAAATCCACATTTGCCGGTCGGTGAAATTGTGGATCTGCTAGTTTTACGTTTGCCGGAATCGGAATATTCGCACGATCGATTTGCTCTTCCGGTATCGGACCAGCGATTCGCGGTATCGTAAAGAATGTGAGCTTCTGCGCGAAGCCCGATAACCGCGATTTGTTCGCCGTTGAGGCAATTTATTCGCGACATTGTGTAATTGGTTTAACGCTTCGATGGTTGTCGTGTTATTTTTCGTGAGAAGTCTAAGCTTCATTGCCAGGTCGTCTGTAATGAAGCTTGCTCTCGAACAGGTGACGCTCAACGTTGTCCACTCGATTGGCTTCTCGTCGCGATCGAGATCGCGGTGGCCATCAGCTCCGTTGTGTGACTGTCTACGACTATGCTTGTGAACATTGGTACAAAATTTTCGACTTTCCGTTGCAGTCATGTATCTTCCGGTTGGTGGTCGTCGCGTAGCTTCGAATTGTGTTGTTGGTTGCAGACACGACATACACTGGCTCTGCAGCGAATACAATTCACTAGAATGTAAATGCCACACTTCCTTGCTACGGAACAACGTTTCCAGATGTCTAAATATCGGAGCAATGGAGTTCTAATGCTTCATAGAAAGCGATATCGCTTGTCAATTCTGTGTCTCATGATAAGATGTAATCTTCAATGCAACGCGAGTTGTATATCTTGTCTACACTTCAAAAGAATGTAGATCCTACACTTCCATGCTACGGAATAGCGTATCTAGATGTCTGCATCTCGAAACACAGGTGTCCTAATGCTTCATAAAACACGACATAGCATCTCCCTTCTACGTTTCATGATAAGACGTAATTCAAGGAAACGCGTTTAATCTATCTCGTCACCACATTAAAAGAATGTAAATCCCACACTTCCTTCCAACGGATTAGCGTTTCTAGGTGTCTACGTTTCCAAGCAATAGAGTTCTAACGCTTCATAGAACGCGATATCGCATCTCATTTCTATGTCTCATGATAACATGCAATATTCAATGCAGATCGTTATGTGTATCTCGTCTACACTTCGAAAGAATGTAAATGCCACACTGGGTTGCTACGGAATGGCGTATTTAGATGTCTACGTATCGAAGCATTACAGTTCTAATTCTTCATAATACGCGATATCTTCTCTCATTTCTATGTCTCATGATAAGATGTAATATTCAGTACAACGCGTAATGTATGCCTCGTGTACACTTGAAAAGAATGTAAACGCCACACTTTGTTGCTACGGAATAGCGTTTCTAGATGTCTACGTTTCGGAGCAATACAGTTAGTAGATAAGATATTAAATGCAACGCGTAAAGGTAAAGTACAGTGCAGTGCCTGCGTGTCAAAGCTTTAGACCTCTACTGCTCCATGCAATGCGATGTCGCATCTCGTAAACCTGTATGCATGTCATTATGCTTGACTGATTCTGTACTTCAAAAGAATACAACAAAAATGGCCATCACAGTGTCTGCGTGCTAATGCAGCGGAATTTTAATTGTCAATGCAATGCCATGGCGCATCTAATTATAACGTTTCGAGGTAAGTAATCTGTAACCTTCTATGCATAGCATTATATTTATTTGCTTCCGAACATCAAAAGAATGTCAATCATACTGTTCCATGTAACGGGATGGCTCTTCACATTGTCTGCGTCTAAAGCAATGGAGTTCTGCTGCTCCATGAAATACGATGGCGCATCTTATTCCAACGTTTCAGAGTACGTGAGCTGTAATCTTCTATGAATACCGCTATGCTTATCTGCTTTTACAGTTCATAAGAATGTGAATTCTGCAGTTATGTGCTACACGTATGTGCTTCATAGTGGCTATCTGTTGGAGCAATGAAGTTCTACTGCTCCATTCAATGTGATGTCGCACCTCATGTTCACGTTTCAAGGTAAATAGATAATATCATAATATTAGAAAAATATAGCATAAAATGCGCCGTCGCATAGCATAGAGCCGTAGAAGTGTAATTATTTCACACGCAGATAGGCACTATAGAATTCGCGTTGTTCTGAAATGTAGAAGCAGTCAAGCATAAGGCCATGCATAGAGGATTACAGCTTACTTACTTTGAAATGTTGAAATGAAATGCGCCATCGCATTGCATGGATAATTCACATATAATAATGTGAACTCCATTGCTTTGACACGCAAACACTATGAAGCGCCATTCCAACGCATTGAACTGTAGAATTTACATCCCTGTAAAGTGTACTTAATTTATCCACAGGCGGACAGATTGAGGTTCCATCCTGTCGCATGGAACTATAGATCTCACATTCTTTTGAAGAGTAGAAGCAACTAAGCATAATGCTATGTATACAAGATTACAGCTTCGCCAATTTGAAACTTTGGAATGTGGTGCGTTTTCTGAATTGCATGCAGCATTAGAACTTTATTGCTTTGAGTCGCAGGTATTATGAAGCGAATTCTCGTTGCATGGAACAGTAGAATACAGATGCCTTTGAAACGTAGAAGCAGATAGGCATAATGCTATGCATAGACTATTACAAAGATCTTATTTCGAATCGTTGAAATGAGATGTTACATCTCATTGCATGGAGTATTAGAAACCTATTGCATCGGCAGGCAGGCAGTTTGAAGCGCCAACCCGTTGCATGTAATCGTATAATTCACATTCTCTTGAAGTGTAGAAGGAGGTAAGCTTAATGCAATGCATAGAACATTATAGCATAGAACTCTTCTCCTTTGATACGTAGTCAGTGTCAAATTCAAGAACGCTGCATAAAATTGTAGATATCGCATTCTTTAGAACTGTTGAAGCAAGTGAGCATTATGCGATGCACAGAACATTACAGCTTACTTTGAAACGTTGAAATGAGAAGCGCCATCGCAATGCATGGAGCATTCAATCCATATTGCTTTAACAGGTAGACCATATGAGGTCGCACGCCGTTATAAGGAACTGCAGAATTCACATTCTTTTGAAGTGTAGAAGTAGATATGCATATGGCTATGCATTAAATATTACAGCTTACTTACGTTCAAGCGATGAAATCAGTTGTACTATCGCATTGTGTTTGAGTACACGTAACGATGAGGCTTATTTTCGCTTGAGCTAACGATGGGTTTAAATCTTCGTAGCAAAGTACGCCCAAATTCGTGTTACAGTAATAGGGAAGTAGGTAGATACAATTGGAGTTGACTCGGTATCTCAACGATCAACTATTATATTTAACTTAAAATGAATTGACAGAGATTGAGTGCTTTCCATGTTTTTTGATGTGCCTGAATGTGAACTGCTACTAAGCTCTTAATCGATAAAGTCGGAATTTTTTATTGTAAATTCGTGTGGAGGAGTGATCAAGGGTGCGGCCAGCAAGGTATATGGTATATTCAATTTGAAGGATCACTACGAATACTTAATTTTGATATTTATGATGGTGCGACATACTGTCGCTTTACGAGTTTATTACTGCTACGTGTCGGCTAGTGTTATTGCAGGATTTGTTGAAATGGAGTGTCCGGTAATGAGATGTTTCGTTGAGTGAAGTATGACAAGTGGCTGAATAAGGATGAATGGTTTAATTATTATAGCATGAGAAGTATGTCTTCCGCAAGACATCCTCCCCCCGTTGAGAGGCTAATGAGCATCTAAATGAATATGTGATGTAATAAGAGGTAATAGTGTGTGGATGTGTGATCGTGTGCTTACGTGCTTACTGTTGCTTTGGTCTTCGGATGAGTTGCATCCTTGATGGATTCCGCGAAGTCTCCTCCCTCTGCCTGAATCGGCAATGGAACAAGTTTTTTGACACTTAGGTCAAACGTGTACGAAACCGTCCTAACAGTGACTGCGCGCTTGATGCTATTAAAACCGGGATAAGTTTAAATCACTCGTCCTAGTGGCCATTGCATGGACAGCGTGTTCTTTTCTCTATGGAGGACGATCGTTCCCTCCGTAATCCGATGATTACACATCCTCCATTTGATGCGGCTAGTGGGCTCGTTTAAATATTCGCAATGCCAACGAGTCCAAAGGCGTTATCGCACCTTTTGGACATGTTGCCGACTAGATGAACGATTGGATTGCGTATCTTCATATATTTGTGTTTCCGTAGAATCGTGAGAGCATCGCCAATTAGGAAATATCCCGGGGTGAGGACTAACAGGTCATTTGGATCTGAGGAAATTGGAGTGAGTGGGCGGGAATTAAGGAAAGCTCCGATTTGGGATATAAGGGTTGTAAATTTCTCTATTGCGAACAGCTCAGTTTTTGCACCGCTCGTTAAATGGTGCTTGAAGGGTTTTACTGCGGCCTCCCAGAAGCTTCCAAAATGCGGTGCCTTTGATGCGATGAAGTGCCAGTTGATTGATTGATTTGATAAAAATAACGTGACTCCTTTGTGGTGTTCTTCTGAACGTAGTAACTCCTTAATCTCTTGAAACTCATTATTTGCTCCGACGAAGTTTGTTTGAGATATTGTCAGAGTATAGATTTATGCATAATCCCCGTCTTGCGATGAATATTTGTAGAGCAGTGATGAAAGCCTCACTAGTGAGGTTGTGGACAATTTCGAGATGAACAGCCTTTACTGCCAGGCAGACGAAAACAACCACATAATTCTTTTTTCTTCTATAATTATGGTATTGCTGCTCTTTAATGAAAAAGGGTCCACAATAATCGATGCCTACATTGATGAAGAGTTGAGATTGGGCGATGCATTCTTTCGGTAGATTACCCATACAGTAATTGACTGCTGGTGGGTTGGTGCGGCAGTAAAGATCACAACCCCGTATTGTTTTCCAGACTTGGCTTTGGCTGTCAATGGGTCAATATTTTCAGCTTATGCTGTATATTGCTGTTTGGTTTCCAGCGTGTAAATATGAGAGATGTTCGTTTATAATGATAAGTAGTTACATAGTTAATATAGTTACATGAGTTTTCGGTAGAATTATGGGGAGTTTCTGGGAGAATGGTAGTGGTGAATGTGCAATCGACCACCCTCTCTCAGGATTCCATCTTCGTAAAGGAATGCATTCAATCTTGTCAATTTCCCTTGATTTGGTTGTGCCTCTTGTATCACAGGAATACCAATCCGTCGGTGAAGTGTATACTCTGTACTGTTCTTTTGATGACCTCTTTGGAGAGATTGAGTTCAGCTACCGTTCAAACTCCGTTCCCGGTGTGAGAGCTTTCTGCTGTCGAATCTGTGATCGTGACAAACCTGTCGATACGTGTCGCCAGTCGTCGATGTTCATTCTTGTTTGCATTTCCGATACGCGACTTGCTACGGATGTTTATAGGGTATGTGATGATCTTTTGAGCCAATGTAAAGTGATGGTGGAATCTGTCCAGGCAACCGTGCGATTGCACTCTAGCTGTAGCACCTGGCAAGTCGTGATCATTAACAACGTAAGCAGTAGTACTCCGCACAATTCGAGTCGTGGAATCGATTGGCTTTTTACGGTTGCCACTTTTGCTATCGCATGAGGAGTTCTGCCTGTATATGCCCTTACTTATCGACGGATCGTAGGCAGATACAAGGTCCATAGGCTTCCTCGCTGGCGTTACAGAATCCATGAATCTCCATGTTTTTTGTCTTCTTGATAACTGAAAGATGGTCAGTGGCAGTTGAGCGCAGTACATTATCCCCTTGGTACGAATAGCCATCGGTGGTGATTCTTCCCAGTCCACCATCAGGGTGGAAATCTTCATCAGCAGGCTCTTAGCTACGATTAGAACTGGACCAAGGAGGCCTGATGGGTCGTATATTTTCGCGATTTCAGAACTGATCGAGCGTTTGGCGATGCACGGTATGGGTGATTCAGTTTTCACTGTATACACATAGTAGTGTCTGCGTGTCAAGAAAGTAAAGTTCTAGTGCTCCATGCAATTCGATGTCGCATTTCATTTTAGCGTTTCAATGTGAGTAAGCTGTAGTCTTCTATGCATAGTATTATGCTTATCTTCTTCTACACTTCAAACGAATGTGAATTCTACATTTCCATGCAATGCGATGGCGCTTCATAATTGTCTGCGTGTCAAAGCAGTAGAGTTGTAATGTTGCATGCAATGTGTCTTGCGACATACATACGATTCATGCTATAATAATTAAGCCGTTTATCTTTGTTCAGACACTCGTCATAATTTTCTCAACGAAATATTTGGCTACCAAACTCCTAATTGCACAGATACTACAAAATTGCTGTTAAACACATAACAGCAAAAAGCTCTTATAGCAGCAGGATGTCGTCTCACCATAAATTTCAAAATGAAGTCTTCGTAGTGAATCTTAAAATTGTACATAGCATATAGCTGGCCGTTTTACTGCTTTATTGCCTGCTCTTCTCGTTGGTCACAACCGACCTACAATCCTTGGTCTCACTCTTCGCGCCTTCTTGTCATCTGACAGTTTCCGAAAATGAAGCAAATTTTCAGATTTTCACCAATAACGTCTCATCTGATTGCCACACCCATGACCACTCCTCCCCACAAATTCACTTTAAAACAGCAACACTTCATGGCTGAAGAGTTTAGTAGAAATTCTGATTCGGACACATCAGAGAACATGAAAAACACTCAATTTTTATTAATTCATTTTAAGTTAAATATAATTCTTTGTTCAGGAATCGTATCAATTCCAATTATATCTATCTACTTCCCTATTACTATAACACGTATTAGAGCGCATGTTGCAATGGTGACGAAAAAGTTCGTGACGAAAATTTACATCCATCGTTGAGTTATCATCCGAAAATAAGTCTCGTCGTAACGCGTGCATTTTGGTCGTTCGAGCCTGATTCAAAGTCCTGTGGACCGCGAGTTACTTAAACGAACAGTTAAGATCAGTGATGTGAGTGCCCGAACTACAGTGTCATTCAATCAACATTCAGCGACCGAAGAATTAAGCCAGTGATCAAGCCACAGCTCCAGGACAAATTGAGATCCTCAGCAGCAGCAAGTCGCACATTCCAGGGGATCCAGACATCATGGCAGATCTCAACATATCTGACATCTTTACATCGAAACAGTAGACTCGTTTATTCGTCAATTCCTTCCTTATCCAAATTCCACGATATCAACCCAATCTCTCAAACAAGCTCAGTCCATTTGTCATGGAATTATTCTTAATTCCCTGCGGCGTAAACGCGGTACCATATTCGGTCAAATCACTGTCTTCACGTGACTTCTTAACACATGTGAAACATCAGAACAACCGAGCATACGTTTACTGAAAACCCACCTATACGCGTTAACTGAAACATGGAAGCGATTCGATGTCATCCAATTTGACCTCGAAGAATTAGACGAAACAGAAACGTCACATCGCTACAAAATTCAAAACGACTACTTCTCTATCATAACTCGCGCCGAATCTCTAATCGAGAGAAGTATTCCGAATGTCACGAGGAGAAACAGGTTCAAATCATCGGCTACTTCCTCAACCATCCCATATGCCATTAAATTACCAGAAATGCAACTTCCAACATTCGACGGAACATGCGAAATTTGGGCATCATTCTATGTTGTATTCTCATCGATCATCGATCGCAACGAGAACCTAACTCCAGTTCAAAAATTGCAATACCTGCGATCGACATTGACCGGAATGGCCGCTGTCTGCATCGGATGCCTTAGCACAACGGACGCAAATTACACCGACGCGATCGAGATATTGAAAGGTAAATTCGATTGTATAAGACGGGCTGCCTCTAACCATTGTGATGCAATCTGGAATATCCCAAGTCCACCAAGGGATACTGCAGAAGCACTAGGCAATGTCGTCGATACCGTCAACTAACTTCTTCGCCACTGAAAGATTTCAGAGGAAATATCTCACAATGGAACACTTCTGCTTTCCATCATTCGAACAAAGATAAATGCTAATACGATGTTCTAATGGGAACTCACGGTAGAGGACAACAAAGTGCCGCCTTACACGGATCTTCTAGAGATTCTGGAGAAACGGGCCAGCTGTGTACCAGAGATTAACCCAAGAGCAAGCTCAACCGCAAGTTGGATCGACGGAAGAGCATCGGACGCGAAACCAGGTGTTCTTGCCACAAGGGCATTCTAATGACGATTACACTGAAAGCGGGACAAACAAAGGAATCATAAGAACTCAAAAGTGTCTAGTATGCCACGGAGGACGCAGAATCTGGGCATGTGAAGATTTTCACGTGCTCTCAGTCCAGCACCGCAAGGCAGCTGTCGAAAATTCTTCACTATGAATAAACTGCTTGCGCAAGGAACACAAATATAACCTGTGCAACAGCGGCTCGTATCGCATATGTAACCAGCAATACCACACGATACATCACCAAGCGCAAAGAACCTGGAAACAGACTACTTCTAAACCGCCAATCATCACTCCATTCAAAGAACAGGAACCGATAACGAACGGAGAATCTTCAATGTCCGAATGATTTCAGGACGTTGAGGCGCCGAAGGAAGGGGGACATCAAAACGCGTTTGCCGTCGATTCAGTCACGAGTGAATTATTCGTAACCACACAAATTCACATTTTAGACAACGATCAACAACTAATCAACTGTCGAACGTTGATCGACACGTGCGCAATTATAAATTTCATGTCGGAGGCCCTCACGAAGAATCTCGGCATTCCAAGAAAACGCTGCACCATACCCATCGGTGTTCTAATCACAATGTACACAATAGCAAGACACTCCATCACGACAACCTTTAAGTCAAGGGTCAACGATTATGATGGAAATCTGACCTTTTTTACAGTGGCAGATATCTCATCATCTAATCCCGATGAACCCATTGATCGCTCGGATATTCCGCTCAGGATTCCGAGAAATCGACAACTAGCCGAACAAACTTTTTGTTATCCAGCGCCAGCTGACCTGTATCTCGACGCTGGAGTCGCCCTAGCGCTGTTATAGATTTATATTTTCAAAGAAAGGCTTGGATGGTTAATCGGAGGGAGTGCCCTAACCACCGAACCCCAACGCAGCAACTTATAATATCATACCACCACGTTACTGCGTTAAGAGTTACTACTATTCACGTTCTTCTGAAGTGTGGAAGCAGAGAAGCATAAAGCTATGTATAGAAGGATAAGGAGAGGAAATGGGATGCACCATTGCATTGCATGCAGCATTAGAACACTACTGTTTTTATATGCAGACACTGTGAAGCGCCATCCCGTTGCATTGAACAGTAGAACTCTCATTCTTTAGAAATGTAGAAATACATAAGCATAATGCTATGCATAGAAGATTATAGTTTACTTGCTTTGGACCGTTGGAATGAGATGCGCAATCGTATTGCATGACGCACTAGAACTCTACTGAATTGGCAAGTGGACACTGCGAAGCGCCGTCTTGGAGTATGGAGCAGTAAAATTCACATTCTTTAGAAATGCAGAAGCAGATAATCACAATCCCACGCATGGGAAAATACAACTTACTTAATTTGAAACAATGAAATGAGATGCGCAATCACATTGCATGGAGTATAGGAACTCCCTTGCTCTGACACGTAGACAGTATGATGGGCAATCCCGCTGCAGGGAACTGTAGAATACACATTCTTTTGAAATATAGAAACAGATCGGCATTATTACAGTTTACTTTGAAACATTGAAATTAGATGTGCTATCGCATTGCATGGAGCATAGAACTACACTGCTTTGTCAAGCAAACACTATGAAGCGCCATCCCGGAGCATGGATCTATATAATTGACAATCTAGTGGAGTTTTGATTCAGAAAATCACAGCGCTATGCATACAAGTTTACGGCTTACCTGATTCGAGACGTTGAAATGTGATGCTCCATCGCATTGCATAGAGCGTTAGAACTCTGCTACTTTGACACGCAGAGACTATGAAGCGTCATCCCGTTCCATGGAACTGTATTATTCACAACCTCTTTATGTGTAGAAGCAGATAAGCATACTGCTATGTATAGAGGATTACAGTGTACTTTCTTTGAAACACTAAAATGAGATGCGATATCGCATTTCATGGAGCAGTAGCAGCAATTTACGTTGTATTAGAAAAACCACAAGATTGATATGCAAAACTTGCAAAGTTACATTACACTTGGGGAACTGTTTTGCCACCTCTCATCAAATAAAGAAATATTAAATGAATGCGGAATTTAATTAAATGGAGTTATTTTATAAAAAGCAGTTAAGTTTATAAAGCTGTTATGAATTTTGTTTTATATTTGTACGTTTTAATATTTATCACACAAAGGAATAAATATTGTTGTACAATAATGTTGAATTATTTCATGAATTTACGTAAAGTTTTTTTCAAGCGAAGAAATGTTTACAAATAGTGCGAACGGCAAAGTGTTTCTTCAAAAATATTTCCGGTCCATGGCGATGTTTCACTACGCAAACATGTGGTTGTGAAAGTGATAAGGAACATTGGAACTGTGTTGCTTCGATACGTAGACACTATGGAGTCCCATCCCGATGCTGGGAATTACAGAATTCACACTCATTTGAAGTCTAGAAGAAAATAAACATAATATGTGTATAGTAGATTGCAACTTACTTACTTTAAGACGCTGATATGGTTCTCGCCATCGCATTGCATGGAGCATTAGGAATCAGTTACATTGACACGCACACACTACGAACCGCCATCCCGTTGCTTGGAAGTGAAGAATTCACCTTCTCATAATACGTCGAAGCAGATAAACATAATGCTATACATATAAGTTTATTGCTTACTTACTTTGAAACGTTGAGCTGAAATGCGCCCGCGCATTGCGTGGAGCATTAGATCTCTATTGCAAAGAGACATAGATATTATGGAGCGCCATCCGGTTGCAGAGAACAGCAAAATTCATATTGTTCTGAACCGTACAAACCGATAAGTGGCGCATATTATTTCAAACATACGTCATTGCATCTTGTGCATATTCGTGCATGTGTCTTGGGCTGCCTGTAAATGTGGATGGTAAAATGACAATTTTTCCCAGTTTACTGAGATTACCATCATTTACAACTGCATCACGTAAATGGATGTACTCTTCAGAACGCAATTTGACTTGATTTAGTCGTATGCAGAGGAGTCTTTCACTTTCTGTTTTTGCATACATGTCAACGATGTATTGATGAAATAATTGTCTATATTTCAATATATGATTATCAGCATTCTCACGAATGAATTAACATTAAAATGATATCCATGCTCTCCTTGCCAAAATAGAATGGGATATTGTAATGCATCATATGAACGATGTGTTTCTGATACTTGCTGGACGTCACCATTTCTACGATGAAGAATTATATCGCGAGAATTAAATTCTTCACCAACTATGACAATTGCCACTTCATCGATCGTTGATGCGTTGAATTGTCTTCGATGTTGACCAATAGGTGTTTTATCTGCCTTCATTATTACTTTGTAATCGTCAGATGGCATTTGTTCAATGGCGGTTTTAAATAACTTAATTAATTCATTATGTTGTTCAAACAAATTTAGTAATTCAGCGACAATCTTTTGTTTAGAACTCATATTCAGTTGACACCGTCTGTTGATTTGTTCGTCAGTATTTCCCATAAAATATATCTGAAGATATTTGTGATCAGCATTTGGCAAGGGTAGTAGTGATCCAGCATGGTGATAAATTTGCCCCTGTACTTTAAATGTTGACATATAATTTGCGCTAACGATATTCGTTGCTCGGAACGATGTCATTTGGAAGCATGAATTGTACTTGCGTATATTTTTCAAAAAATTTTTTGGTTGACCTGTTTCACCTGATACTAAAGTTAATAATGGTTTAGGTGGTGAACGAAAGTTTGCTAACTTTATTTTTCCACCTGCACATCACATACCTGGTGTTTCATTTTTAAATTTTTGAGCACCATAATACGTACACTGTTTATCTGCTTTTCCTATAATTACACTTGGATGAAGACAGTAATTATAAAGGGAATTGTAATTGAAATCTCATAAATTAAAATCAGTATGTATCATTCGTCTTATCTGTGTCCAGTGAATGCAATTCCTTTGCTGCCTTGCTTACCTCTGTTCACTCATTTCTAATGATCGAGAAAGAACAGTGTGAACTCGATCTCTTTCTTGCCTTGCTTGTCTCTGTTCATTCGCTTCTAATGATCGAGCAAGAGCAGTGTGATCTCAATCTCTTTCTTGCCTAGTTTCTCTCTGCTCACTTGTTTCTGAAGCTTGTTTTTCTCTTTTCCTTTTTGCTTGATTTGTAGATCGACCAATGGCACTTCGCTTTGATGGCATAATTGTGGGGTTAAATAAAACGCATTTCTAATTATTTTCTTCAGCTGGAAATCAATAACATTTTTATTTATTCATGTATTAATAATTTATTCTCGTATTAATAATTGCAAAAGTTTTTTGACTGCATTTTTGTATTTATTAGAATTTGCTGACAGAAAATCGAACGTCAAACGCATTAATGTTGTTTTTTGTAATTTAAATTAGTTTATTGAAATCTTAAAGGAAACAATTTATGTATTTAAAATATTTTAAATTTTAATATAATTTGTAATATTGAAACAATAATTGAAAAGATATAAATAAAACGATTCAATATTTTACTTGTGATTTATACGTTTATTTTTATTACAACTGTTATTATGGGTATGTTATTTTTTACAGTTTAATTTGACTTAAAAAAGTAAATTCTATGAGTAAATTTCATGTGTAAAAATTTAATTTTTCAATTTATTCATGGTTACACTTTTAACAAATATTACTAATTAAATGTTATTTTGATATTTTTGGGATGTTTGTTCGGGAGTACCTAGAACCCCAAACCTGACTTTAAAAAAAATTTCGAAAACCTTCCCGGGGATATACCTAATAATTTCCCAAATTTTCACGGCGATTGGATGTATGGTTTTTGAATCTATCGAGTACAGACAGACAGACACACATTCAGTTATATTATATATATATATATATATATATATATATATATATATATATATATATATATATATATATATATATATATATATATATATATATATATATATATATATATATATATATATATATATATACATGTAGATAGATAGATAGATATAGATAGATGAACATAGTTATTCATATTTAATATTTTCTTTGGAAACAAGGGTCAAAGACATAAAGTACTTTGTTATTATAGTTCTAGTTGCTTTACAAGTTCCGAAAATGATAAAATAGACCAATACCTGGAAAAAATCTAATGTTTTATAATTATTTTATAGTTTACAGATTATCAACCTTTATGCTTGAATGGATGCTTATATATAAGTATAACTACCAAAATGAAATGAAATCGCAAAGTGATATTTACACACCTGCGTGCTGCAATTTTGACGTTTTTAAATTTCCGATAAAAGCATATAAATGTTTATAATCTAATTATCAATTACAAATGGAATTCTACAATTTATCCATGTAATAGTCCTTTCTTATTGTACGCATCCTCCAATATATACACAGTATCTTTAATCTTGATGGATTTCGTATATCCGTGTGTGTGTGTGTGTGTGTGTGTGTGTGTGTGTGTGTGTGTGTGCACGCGCGCGCACGTGTGTATATGGTAGCAGTTGCAGAAATACCACATAATATGTTTCATGGTTACGATTCTTATAAATCGAGTAAAATAGCATAAGATTTTCTGTAGAACATTAAGGAGATGTGAAGCTGCACTTGCACTGCATACAGCATTTTTCATTGGATGAATTTTTCTTCCAATGTTTCAATTCCAGATCTTTTTTAATTATTCTCATTTAGAAAATTAAAACTGAATGGCATATTCCTTACCATAGCACGCCGGTAACCTCGATACAACAGATCCAAGGTTCCTTTATTTTAAATTAAGATCTGCTTTCTGTGTTTCAAAACTTGTTTACATTGCTTTATATTCTTGAAACTCTTTGTAAATTACAAAGAACAGAAACGCTACATGGATTATAAAAGTGTAATGGTTTAATTTATATAATCATGAACATTTTAAATCCGTTTACGTTGTTTTGCTTGTTGTATATGTTTATCACCTGGCGCTGAACCAACTACTACTACCATCACCCCTTTCTAAAATTTGGAAAATCCACCAGATCTAATGAAACCTTGCTTAGGTTGCAAATGTGTTTTTAATGTATCCAGCAGAAATGAAATTACATTGACAGAAGTACCAGCTAGTTCTCCACGCCTATTTGAAACAACGTTAAGTCACCTTGTTAAACAATAATTTATGTGACTTGGACCTTTAAATTTGCATTTATAAACATCTAACAAATAAATATGTTTTTTTTTACTATTCATATCATTATACTTTCAGTAATTTATTATGTGCTGTGATTTGATATATTAACTGCTTGATTATATTTTATAATGAACCTTGTGTACCAAACACTGTTTTTACTTCTGATACGAGTGGATAGTTCTTCGTTTTATATTCTGATATCGCATTGATTATAAAAGTGTATGATATTGTTTTTATGCAGTCATGTATAATTATGTACATACAAATTCGCGATTAAGTAGCTATGTGTTCAAATTCAATACCGAGTAATGCTCTAAAAAGCATCCCTGATAACAAATGGCATAATGGTGGCAACCGGATTCGTTAGCTAAAATGGCAGAACGTGTTACCAGCACGTTCTAGATTAGCGTAACACGCCGTGTGAATCGCGCAGCAAGCACCATCGTGACACGCGTGTCATCGCTCCATTCATGAATCTTCTCAGCAATGACGTAGGGTCACATTTGGTAATGGGGAACCTGTACTTTCATACAAATGAGAACCGTTAGATGTCAGCAGATGTTCAACATATGAGTATTGATATATATATTGATAGTCGCTTTCGTATATGTATAGTTATTGAGAGAGTCGTATATATTTCTTTCAACCCGTCATAAACTAAAAATATTATTTATAAGAACAATATTACTTACAAAATACAAATTCATGCTGTTACGTCCCTAACTTCGCCTCGTGTAATTTCATAAATGACATGTTGTCGTCGTATTTATTATAACCCTCAATTGCATGAATTTGTAACAATGAATTGAAGAAAATATATATAAAATAAATGTGTATATTTTTATGATAAAGTAATTAACGACTTTATGAAAAATATCGCCGTATCGAGATATTATGTCGAGGTGTATCTATTTTGGAATCAAAATAAATAAATTGCTTAGTTTAGTCATTCTTCATAATTGTTTATAATTATTATGGATACAGCTTCCCCATTAATAAATGTCAGGCTATGCCACTACCACGCGCGTACCTATGGTGAGCTGATAGTGTCATTGCCACGACCGTGTAGCCCGTGTGCTATATCACGGTGATTTAATAGCACCGTGATACGAGTTTCGCCCCAGTACTAGGAGTATGTCGTTACGAGAGCTGCGTAGGAGCACTGTCTTTGCACAGTTCTGCCACGGAATTCGTTCCATCCGTTGCCATTGGTGTGCCAATCGCTGGTTGTTTGGGATATTGCACTGCATGAAGCCTTGTTTCTGATTGTTGTCAAGGAGATGGATTCTCACTCCTCCCTTTTTGAATTTTGTTAATTATTGTTTGGAATTCTTGCCGTTTCCGTATCTCTATGACCGCATTGTGGATTCAACTTATAAACGATCTTTTTGGTCTTCATTTTTGTTACACGTAACATTATGTATGTAATGCACGTTTGTTAAGTAATGCTCAGATTTGAAATACTCAGATTCTTTTATTCTTTGGTAAAGCAACTTATTCCATTAATATACTTATTAGGCATAGATATAAATAATTAGAAAGATGTTATTAAAACAATATTAAATATGTTGTTGTAATTATATATTTAAGGTCTGAAGGTGTAGATGCAATTAGTGTCCGTCGTTTTACGTGATCCAATCGACGTATCGCGTGAGGCTATAACAGCACTATAACCTGCTATAATAGCGTTTAAAGAAGCATTAGAACCCTATTGCTTCGATACGTATACATCTGGAAACACAATTCCTGGCAAGGAAGCGTGGCAGTTACAATCTTTTGAAGTGTAGACGAGGTATACATAACACTTATCAATGAACATTATATCTTAGCACGAAGCAAACAAGTGAAATGCGACATCGCATTTTAAGAAGCATTAGAACTCTCATGCTTCGGTACGTAGACATCTGGAAACGCATTTCCTAGGAAAGAAGCGTGGCATATACATTCCTTTGAAGTGTAGACGAGGTATACATAACACTCCACAATGAATATTACATCTTATCATGAAAAATACAAATGAGATGCGATATCGCGTTTTAAGAAGCATTAAAACTCTATAGCTACGATACGTAGATATCTGGAAACCCTACTTCGAAGCAAGGAAATGTCGCAAGTACATTCTTTTCAAGTGAATACGGGGTATACATGAAACTTGGCAATGAATATTATATCTTATCATGAAGCATTGAAATGAGATGCGATGTCGCGTTTTAAGAAGAGTTAGAATTCTAATGCTACGATACGTGGACATCTGCAAATGCTATTTTCTAGCAGGGAAGTGTCGTATTTATATTCTTTTGAAGTGAATACGAGGTATACATAACACTCCACAATAAATATTATACCTTATCGTGAAACATGGAAACGAGATGCGATATCTCGTTCTAAGAAGCATTGGAACTCTATTGCTTCGAAACGTAGACAACTAGCAACGCTATTCCGTAGCAAGGAAGTGTCGCATTTACAATCCTTTAAAGTGCTGACGAGATATACATAACGCGTCACATTGATAATCCACCTTATCGTGAATCATAGAAATGTGATGTGATATCGTGATTTATAAAGAATTGGAACAGTATTGCATCGATATTGCAGACATCTAGAAACGCAATTCCGTAGTAAGGAAGTTTGGCATTTACATTCTTTTGAAATGTTGACGAGATATGCATAACGCGATGCATTGAATTACATCTTATTATGTAACATAGAAATGAGATGCATTATCGCGTTTTAAGAAGCATTGGAGCCCTACTGATTCGATACGTAGGAATCTAGAAACACTATTCCGTAGCAATGTAGTTGTTTGTCATGATAGGACGTAAATCAAAGCAACCCGTAACGTATATCTCGCCAATACTTCAAGAGAATGTTAATCACACACATACTTGCGACGGAATAGGGTTCCTAGATGTCTAGGTTTCGCAGAAATTGAGTTCCAATGCTTAATGAAACGCGATATCACATCTCATTCCTATATCCCATAATAAGATGTAATTACCAATGCAACGCGTTAGGTATATCTCAACGATACTTCAAAAGAATGTCAATGCAACTCTTCCTTGCTACGGTATAGCGCCTCTAGATGTCTACGTATCGAGGCATTAGCGTTGTAATTCTTCATAAAAGGTGACATCGCACCACATTCCTATGTTTCATGATTAGATGCTATACCAATCCAAGGCGTAATGAATATCTCGTCAACACTTCAAAAGAATGTAAATCCCGCACATATTTGGAACGGAATAGCGTCCTTCGATGTCTACTGTGACGGGTTTTCCTGTTACAATCCGCAAGAAAGAGGGTATATAGAACCAATAATAAAGGGGTATACAGGAGTTTAATCCGGGGTATAAAATGTCCGCGCGATGCGACCGTCCGCGGATTCGCCAACGCCAAATACAGAACAAGGAATTTCCTATCCAGCGAGTATTTCGAAGCTGCGACGCTGGGACTCTTTGGGCGCCAGCTACTCAAGAAGTAGCAAAACTAGTAGACCACGCAACCCGGGGAAACCCGGTGCAAGATAACCCTCGAAATTACGAAATACTCCTTCGCTCGACTACTTCTAGCCGAGTGCGCAAATTAGGGTCGCGGGATACTGAACTCACGGCTTCTTCCTATATTGCCTCGACGCGGGATTACTAAATGTTATACGACACGTCGCGAGTGATCGGAGATCACCACCCGTTATACGATACAAAATACAATACGCGATATCAGAAATGCGGCAGGAAAAAATGGGACGCCTTAGCGTATAAGGACTCACGCTCTCGTTTCCAACAATTCTGGATCTCGCTCTGTCCTTCTCTCTCTTTCTCTCTCTCTCTCTCCTCCAAATCGCTCCGTACAATCGTTTGCTAGGTTGCTAACTAAGTCTTCGCTAAGTCTTCGCTAAGTCGTCGCTAAGTAGTCGCTAAGAAGTCGCTAAGAAGTAGAGGCTGTCTTCATGCTGGCTAGCTCGTTATATAGGTTTGCTGGGGGTCTTCGGATCCCCTTAGATCCCCCTTAGGGCTCCTTGGTGGGGTAGGGCTATATGCTTCGGTATTGTTCGCTGCATCGATCGGTGGATTTCGGCGATCTTCCCTGACCGCCCCGTCTGGCGTGTCTAGAGGGGGTCGTCTGGATTACTTGAACTGCGGCGCGTGTCGCGCTCAGCGCTTTCCACGGCTCACCTGCAGTTCCGCTGCGCATCTTGCATTTTCCCCTTCATGGGCTCAGGGGAGGGGTGGAGGTTCTTCTCTCACCCGGAGTCCATACTGTTCGTCTCCATGGGCTATGGCAGCGGTCGTATCGATGCAGGGCCTTGGATCGTATCCCTCGGGCTTCAGGGTCTCTCCTTGCTCACTTCCCGACTCCTCCACAGTCGAGCCCGTCACGCTACCTCGGCGCACAGCCCTTCCGCGAACCTGCGGTCTTCTTATCCGCCGAAGGGGTGTCTCCTGGGTCGCTTCTTCAATCAGCTCGCCAGTCTAATCCGTAGAACGGAGAGAGAGAAAAGAACGGGGGGGGGGGGGGGGCAGGTTCTACCATCGCGTATTTCACGCTCCTCGCAAGTACAGCTATCGAGATTGTCCGTGTCGCGCTTCTCGCATGGTTGGTGACCTGCGAGCTAGTCTAACCGAAGCAGGGGCGGGGGTGAGCAAGCCTTGTGACGTCACCACGTCACACTACATATCGAAGCAATAGTGTTCTAATTCTTCATAAAACGCGATATCGCATCTCATTTCTATGCCTCATGATAAGATGTAATATTCAATGCAACCCGTTATGTATACCTCGTCTACACTTCAATACAATGTATATGTCACACGTCGTTGCAGGGAAATAGCGTTCCCAGATGTCTACGTATCGAAGCAATAGAGTTCTAATGCTTCTCTAATCGCGATATCGCATCTCAATTCTACGTTTCATGATAAGATATAATATTCATTGCGAAGTGTTACGTATACCTCGTCTACACTTCAATATAATGTAAATGCCACACTTCCTCGCTAGGAAATTGTGTTTCCATATGTCTACGTATTGAAGCAATAGACTTCTGATGCTTCCTAAAACGCGATATCGCATCTCATTTCTGTTTCATGATGAGATATTATATTCATTGCGAAGTGTTATGTATACCTCGTCTAAAATTCAAAAGAATGTAAATGCCACAAATCCTTGCTAGGAAATGCGTTTCCAGATGTCTACGTGTCGAAGCAATAGAGCTCTAATGTTCCTTAAAATGCGATATCGCAATGTCATTTCTATGTTTCATGATAAGATGTAGTATTCATTGCAAAATGTCATGTGTACCTCGTCAACACTTCAAAAGAATGTAAATGCCACACACTCTTGCTAGGAAATGCATTTCCAGATAGTAAGTTATAATATTCTTCGCGAAGTGTTGCATACATCGCCTACACATCAGAAGACTGCAAATGTCACACTTCCTTGCTAGGAAATAGCGTTTCCAGATGTCTAGGTATCGAAGCAATAGAGTTCTAATGCTTCTTAAGACGCGAAATAGCATCTCATATCTATGTTTCATGATAAGATATTATATTCATTGCGAAGTGTTATGTGTATCTCGTCTACACACCAGAAGAATGTAAATGCCACACTTCCTTGCTAGGGAATAGCGTTTCCAGATGTCTACGTATCGAAGCAATAGAGTTCTAATGCTTCTCTAATCGCGATATCGCATCTCATATCTATGTTTCATGATAAGATATAATATTCATTGCGAAGTGTTTTGTGTACCTCGTTTACACTACAATATAATGTAAATGCCACACTGTCTCGCTAGGAAATGCGTTTCCAGATGACTACGTATCGAAGCAATAGAATTCTAATGCTTCCTTAAACGCGATATCGCATGTCATTTCTATGTTTCATGATAAGATATAATATTCATTGCCAAGTGTTATGTATACCTCGTCTACGATTCAAAAGAATGTAAATGCCACACTCCCTAGCTAGGAAATTGTGTTTCCATATGTCTACGTATTGAAGCAATAGACTTCTGATGCTTCCTAAAACGCGCTATCGCATTTTATTTCTGTTTCATGATGAGATATAATATTCAATGCGAAGTGTTATGTATACCTCGTCTAAAATTCAAAAGAATGTAAATGCCACAAATCATTGCTAGGAAATGGGTTTCCAGATGTCTACGTGTCGAAGCAATAGAGCTCTAATGCTCCTTAAAATGCGATATCGCAATGTCATTTCTATGTTTCATGATAAGATGTAGTATACATTGCAAAATGTCACGTGTACCTCGTCAACACTTCAAAAGAATGTAAATGCCACACACTCCTGCTAGGAAATGCATTTCCAGATAGTAAGTTATAGTATTCTTCGCGAAGTGTTGCATACATCGTCTACACATCAGAAGACTGCAAATGTCACACTTCCTTGCTAGGAAATAGCGTTTCCAGATGTCTAGGTATCGAAGCAATAGAGTTCTAATGCTTCCTAAGACGCGAAATAGCATCTCATATCTATGTTTCATGACAAGATATTATATTCATTGCGAAGTGTTATGTGTATCTCGTCTACACATCAGAAGAATGTAAATGCCACACTTCCTTGCCAGGGAATAGCGTTTCCAGATGTCAAGGTATCGAAGCAATAGAGTTCTGATGCTTCTTAAAACGCGATATCGCATCTCATATCTATGTTTCATGATAAGATATAATATGCATTGCGATGTGTTTTGTGTATCTCGTTTACACTACAATGGAATGTAAATGCCACACTTTTATGCTAGGAAGTAGCGATTCCGGATACCTACGTATCGAAGCAATTTATATCTAATGCTTCTTTAAACGCGATATCGCATCTCATTTCTATGTTCCATGATAAGATATAATATTCATTGGGAAGTGTTATGTATAGCTCGTCTACACTTCAAAAGAATGTAAATGCCACACTCCCTAGCTAGGAAATAGTGTTTCCATATGTCTACGTATTGAAGCAACAGACTTCTGATGCTTCCTAAAACGCGCTATCGCATTTTATTTCTGTTTCATGATGAGATATAATATTCAATGCGAAGTGTTATGTATACCTCGTCTAAACTTCAAAGGAATGTAAATGCCGCACTCCCTAGCTAGGAAATAGTGTTTCCAAATGTCTACGTATGGAAGCAATAGAGTTCTATTGCTTCTTAAAACTTGATATCGCATCGCATTTGTAAGTTTCATGCCAAGATATAATATCCATTGCGAAGTGTTATGTGTACATCGTCTATACTTCAAAAGGATGTAAATGCCACACATCCTTGCTAAGAAATGCGTTCCCAGATGTCTACGTATCGCCGCAATAGGGTTCTAATGCTCCTTTAAACGCAATATCGCATCTCATTCCTATGTTTCATGCTAAGATATAATATTCATTGAGAAGTGTTATGTATACCTCGTCTACACTTCAGCATATTGTTAATGCCACACTTCCTTGCTAGGATATGCGTTCCCAGATGTCTACGTTTCGAAGCAATAGAGCTCTAATTATTCTTAAAAGGCGAAATCGCACCTCAATTCTATGTTTCATGATAAGATATAATATTCATTGCGAAGTGTTGCGTATACCTAGGAAATAGCGTTTCCAGATGTCTACGTGACGAAGCAATTGAGTTCTAATGCCTCTTAAAATGACATGTCGCATCTCATTTCTATGATTCATGATATGATATAATATTCATTGCGAAGTGTCATGTATACCTCGTATTCACTTGAAAAGAATGTAAATGCGACACTTCCATTCTAGGAAATAGCGTTTGCAGATGTCTCCGCATCGAGGCCATAGAGTTTTAATGTTTCTTAAAACGCGATAACGCATCTCACTTCTATGTTTCATGATAAGATATAATATTCATTGCGCAGTGTCATGTATACCTCGTATTCACTTCAAATGAATGTAAATGCGACTATTCCTTGCTTGGAAATAGCGTATGCAGATGTCTATGTATCGTAGCAATCGAGTCCTAATGCTACTTAAAACGAGATATCGCATCTCATTTCTATGTTTCATGATAAGATATAACATTCACTGTACAGTGTTATGTATACCTCGTATTAGCTTCAAAAGAATGTAAATGCGACACTTCCTTGCTAGGAAAAAGCGCTTGCAGGTGTCTACGTATCGAAGCTACAGAGTTCTAATGCTTCTTAAAACGCGATATCGCTCCTCATTTCTATGTTTCATGATAAGATGTAATATTCATTGTGGAGTGTTATGTATATCCCGTTTTTAGCTCAAAAGAATGTAAATGCGACACTTCCTTGCTATGAAATAGCGTTTGCAGATGTCTACGTATCGTAGCAATAGTGTTCTAATGCATTTTAGATCGCGATATCGCGTCTCATTTTTATGTTTCATGACAAGATATAGTATTCATTGCGAAGTGACATGTATACTTCGAATTCACTTCAAAAGAATGTAAATGCGATACTCCCTTGCTAGGAAATAACGTTTGCAGATGTCTACGTATCGTAGCAATAGTGTTCTAATGCATTTTAGATCGCGATATAGCATCTCACTTCTATGTTTCATGTTAAGATATAATATTCATTGCGAAGAGTCATGCATACCTCGTAGTCACTTCAAAAGAATGTAAATGCGACACTTCCTTGCTAGGAAATAGCGTTTGCAGATGCCTACGTATCAAAACAATAGATTTCTTGTTCTTCTTAAAACGAGATGTCGCATCTCAATTCTATGTTCATGATACGATATAATATTCATTGCAAAGTGTTATATGTACCTCACATACACGCCAAATGAGTGAAAATGCGACACTTCCTTGCTAGGAAATAGCGTTTGCAGATGTCTACGTATCGAAGGAATATAGTTCTAATGCTTCATAAAACGAGATATCGCATCACATTTCTATGTCTCATGGTATGATATAATATTCATTGCGAAGTGTCATGTATACCTCCTGTTCACATCAAAAGAATGTAAAAGCGACACTTCCTTGCTAGGAAATAGCGTTTGCAGATGTCTACGTATCGTAGCAATAGAGTTATAATGCTACTTAAATCGCTATATCGTATCTGATTTCTATATTTCGTGATAAGATATAATATTCATTGCGAAGTGTCATGTATACCTTGTATACACTTCAAATAAAAGTAAACGCCACACTTCCTTGCTAGGAAATGCGTTTCCAGATGTCTACGTATCGAAGGAATAGAGTTCTAATCTTTCTTAAAACGCGACATGGCATCTCATTTCTACGTTTCATGATAATTTATAATATTCATTGCGAAGTGTTATGTATACCTCGTCTACACTTCAAAAGAATGTAAATGCCACACTTCCTTGCTAGGAAATGCGTTTCCAGATGTGTACGTATCGAGGCAATAGAGTTATTATGCTTCTTAAAACGCGATATCGCATCTCATTTCTATGTTGCATGATAAGATGTAATATTCGTTGCGAAGTGTTATGCATACCTCGTCTGCACTTCAAAAGAATGTAAATGTAACATTTCGTTGCTGGCGAATAGCGTTTCCACATGTCTGCGAATCGAAGCAATAATGTTCTAATGCATCCTCAATCGCGATATCGCATCTCATTTCTATGTTTCATGACACGATATAATATTCATTGCGATGTGTTATGTATACCTCGTATTCACTTCAAAGGAATGTAAATGCGGCGCTTCCTTTGCTAGGAAGTAGCGATTGCAGATGCCTACGTATCGTAGCAATAGAGTCCTGACGCTTCTTAAAACGCGATATCGCATATCATATCTGTGTTTCGTGATATGACATGATGTTCATTGCGAAGTGACACTTACATCTCGCATACACTTCATATTAATGTAAATGCGACACTCCCTTTCTATAGGAAATAGCATTTGCATATATCTACGTATCGAAGCAATAGAGTTCTAATGCTTCATAAAACGCAATATCGCACCTCACTTCTATGTTTCATGATGAGATATAATATTCATTGTGAAGTGTCATGTATACCTCGTATTCTCTTAAAAAGAATGTAAATGCGACACTTCCTTGTTAGGAAATAGCGTTTGCTGATGTATCCGTATCGAAGCAAAAGAGTTCTAATGCTTCTTAAATCGCGATATCGCATTTCATTTCTTTGTTTCGTGATAAGGTATAATATTCATTGTGGAGTGTTATGTATACCCCGTATTCACATCAAAAGAATGTAAATGCGGCACTTCCTTGCTAAGAAATAGCGTTTTCAGATGTCTACGTATCGTAGCAATAGAGTCCTGACGCTTCTTAAAACGCGATATCGCATCACATTTCTATGTTTGATGATAAGATATAATATTCAGTGCGAAGTATCATTTGTAGCTCGTATTCGCTTCAAACGACTGTAAATGCGACACCTCCTTGCTAGGATAATAGCGTTTGCAGATGTCTACGTATCCAAGCAATAGAGTTCTAAAGCATCTTAAAACGGGATATCGCATCTCATATCTATGTCTCATGATAAGATTTAATATTCATTGCGAATTTTCACTTATACCTCGTCTTCATTACAACTGAATGTAAATGCGACACTTCCATTCTGGGACGTAGCGTTTATAGATGCCTACTCATTGTAGCAATAGAGTTCTAATGCTCCTTAAAACGCGATATCGAATCTCATTTCTATGTTTCATCATAAGATATGATATTCATTGCGAAGTGTCACTTATACCTCGCATACACTTAAAATTAATGTAAATGCGACACTGCCTTTCCATAGGAAATAGAGTTTGCAGATGTCTACGTATCGAAGCAATAGAGTTCTAATGCTTCTTAAAACGCGATATCGCATCTCATTTCTATGTTTCATGATAAGATATATTCATTGCGATGTGTCATGTATACCTCGTATTCACTTGAAAAGAATGTAAATGCGACACTTCCTTGCTAGGAAATAGCGTTTGCAGATGTCTACGTATCGAAGCAAAAGAGTTCTAATGCTTCTTGAAACGCGATATCGGATCTCATTTCTATATTTCGTGACAAGATATAAGATTCATTGCGAAGTGTGATGTATACATCGTATTCACTTCAAATGGATGTAAATGCGACACTTCCTTGCTAGGAAATAGCGTCTCCAGATATCTACGTATCGTTGCAATAGAGTTCTAATGCTTCTTAAAACGCGATATCGCATCTCATTTCTATGTTTGATGATAAGATATAATATTCAGTGCGAAGTATCACGTGTAGCTCGTATTCGCTTCAAACGACTGTAATTGCGACACCTCCTTGTTAGGTAATAGCGTTTGCAGATGTCTACGTATCCAAGCAATAGAGTTCTAAAGCTTCTTAAAACGCGATATCGCATCTCATATCTATGTTTCATGATAAGATATAATATTCATTGCGAAGTGTCATGTATACCTCGTATTCACTTCAGGTGAATGTACATGCGACATTTCCTTCCTAGGAAATTGCGTTAGCAGATATCTACGTATCGTAGTAATAGATTTCTAATGCTTCTTAAAACGCGATATCGAATCGCATTTCTATGTTTCATGATGAGATATGATATTAATTGCGTAGTGTCGTGTATACCTCGTATTCCCTTCAAAAGAGTGTAAATGCAACACTTCCTTGCTAGGAAATAGCGTTTCCAGATATCTACGTTTCGTAGCATTAGAGTTCCAATGCTTCTTAAAACGCAATACCGTATCTCACCTCTATGTTTCACGATAAGGTGTAATATTCATTGCGAAGAGTCATGTATACCTCGTATTCACTTCAATGGAATGTAAATGCGACACTTTCTTTCTAGGTAATAGAGTTCGCAGATGTCTACGAATCGTAGCAATAGGATTCTAATGCTTCTTAAAAAGGGATATCGCATCTCATGTCTATGTTTCATGATAAGATATAATATTCAATGCGATGTGTTATGTATACCTCGTCTACACTTCAAGAGAATGTAAACGCTACACTTCCTTGCTAGGAAATAGCGTTTCCGTATGTGTACGTATCGAAGCAATAGTGTTCTAGGGCTTCCTAAAACGCGATATCACATCTCATATCTATGTTTCATGATAAGATATAATATTCAATGTGTAGTGTTATATATAGCTCGTCTAAACTTCAAATGAATGTAAATGCGATACTTGCTTGCTTCGGAGTAGCGTTTCCAGATGTCTACGTATCGATGCAATAGATTTCTAATACTTCATGTAGCGCTATATCCCATCTCATATCTATGTCTCATGTTAAGATGCAACGTCAACGCAAGCGTTACGTATATCTCGTCTGCACTTGAAAATAATGTAAATACCGCACTTGCTTGCTACCGAACAGCGTTTCTAGCTGTGTACGCATCGAAACAATAATGCTCTAATTCTTCAAAGAACGCGATATCGCATCTCATTTCTATGTCACTTGATCAGATGTAATCTCAATGCAACGCGTTATGTATGTCTCGTCTACACTTCAAATGAAAGTGGATGCATCACTTCCTTGCTACGGAACAGTGTTTCTAGATGTCTACGAATCGAGGCAAAGGAGTTCTAATGCTTCATGGAACGCGATATAGCATTTCACATCAAGAGTTCGAAGAATGTACGTAGATTTCAATGATCTACAAATCAGACTATGCTTATCTGCTTCTACACTGCAAAACACTGTGATGCTACACTTCCTCGCAAGAGAATAGCGTTTCTAGATGTCAACGTGTAAAAACAACAGGGTTCTGTTACCTGATTCCGCGCGATGTCGCATCTCATTTCATTGTTCCGCGTTAAGATATAGTATTCAATGCAACGCGCTTTGTGTATCTGCATACAAAAAGAATATAAATCCCACACTTTCTTCCAACGGGATAGCGTTTCTAGGTATCTACGCGTAGAAGCAACTCATTTCAATGCCGCATGATATGATGTAATATTCATTGTATCGCGTTATGTTTATCTGCTTCTGCACATCAATTGAATGTGAACTCTACACTTCCTTGCCCGGGGATAGCGTTTCTAGATGTCCAGGTGCCGAAGCATTTAATTTCTCATGCTTCATGCTTCGTAATATCGCATTTCATATCAACAGTTCGAAGTATGTCTGTAGATTTTAATGCACTACATATATCATTATGCTCATCTGCTTCTGCGCCCCAAAAGTGTGGTTTCCACACTTCCTGACAAGGGGATAGCGATTCCAGTTGTAAATGTGTCGAAGCAATAGAGTTCTAATACATCATTCATCGCGATCTCGCATCACATTTCAATGTGTAATGTAAGATGTAATATTCAATGCAGCGCGTTACGTTTAACTCTTCAACACTTCTAGCGAATGTGAACCCTACACTCCCTTGCAGGGGGATAGCATTTTTAGATATCTACTTGTCGAAGCAATAAATTTCAATTACTTTATTCAGATCGATGTCGCATCTCATTTCAATGCCGCATGTTGAGATGTAATATTCAATGAAACGCGTTACGTTTATCTGCTTCTACACGTCAACAGTATAAAAATCCTACAATATCTTGCCAGGAGGTAGCGTTTCTAGATGTGCACGTATTGAAGCAATAGATTGCTAATGCTATATAAAACGCGATATCGCATTTGATATCAACAGTTCGAAGTATGTAAGTAGATAAAAATGCTCTATACATCTCGTTATGTTTGTCTGCATATACACGTCAAAAGACTGTGATTTCTACACTTCCTTG
Source organism: Xylocopa sonorina (assembly GCF_050948175.1). Classification (NCBI taxonomy): domain Eukaryota; kingdom Metazoa; phylum Arthropoda; class Insecta; order Hymenoptera; family Apidae; genus Xylocopa; species Xylocopa sonorina. Next base: position 2,127,147 of record NW_027490095.1, read on the forward strand.
CAAGGGAATTGCTTTCTTAGATGTCTAGTTTTCGAAGCAATAGAGTTCTGTTGCTTCATTCAACACGATGTCGCAAGTCATTTCAATGATTCATGGTAAATTGCAATGTTCTATGCAATATGTTACATTTGTCTGCATCTAGACCTTAGAAGGATGTGAATTCTATACTTACTTGCAACAGAATATCGTTACCAGATCTCTACGTGTCCCAGCAAGACATTTCTAATACTTCATTCAGCGCGATGTCGCATCTCATTTCAACGTTTCAAAGCAAAAAATCTGTAATCATATATCCATAACATTATGCTTAACTGTTAGAGGTCTTCAATAGAATGTGAACTATATAATTCCATGCAACGGCATGGCGCTCCGTAGTGTTTGTCTGTTAAAGCAATCGAGCTAGAATTCTCCGTGCAATGCGCTGGCGCATCCCATTTCATCGTTTCAAAGTAAGAATGCTGTAATCTCTTATGCATAGCTCCATGCTTAGCTGCTTTAAAACTTCATAAGAATGTAAATTCTACAGCTCCATGCAACAGAATTGCCCTTCGTAGTGTCTACATGTCGAGACAATAGAGTACTAATGCATCATACAATGCCATGACTCATCTCATTTCAACGTTTCGAATTAAGTAAGCTGTAATCTTCTATGAAAAGCATTATAATTATCTGCTTCTACTCTACAAAAGAATGTGAATTCTATAGATCCAAGCAACAGGAGGGCAGGCCCTCCAACATCCTACTGCCTGCCCTGATGCGGGCAAAGGATTCCCAGGGCCACTCAAACCGCGACCAACATCTATCTTATACTCTAACCGATTCATCGTTATGCGTTTTCCATTAAGCTTGCCGGGGTCAGTGATATTGATTCGCTCAATCTAAATTATTACTTTCTTTATAAGTTTCTCGATTTTTTTAGTTTCTCTCACGATATCGTCTATTTCGTTGTACCTTACCCTTACAGTATGGTATATAATCTGTTGTTTGATATTTCTAGGATTTCCTCTTAATAAATGCAATGCTTCCACATATTTTCTTTCTCTTCCTCTTTAGTTACATTGTTGTTATTTTATGCTTTTCACCCTCCACATTCCCTCTCTACACCATCTCGGAACAGGCGTTATACGATTACTGCAGGATGACGCCCCGGTCTCGTTACACCGAGATCGAGTGTTCTCTCTTCCATCCGTTGATTTATATATGTTATATATTGGAGAATATTTCCTCTTGTTCTTTGTATTTTTCGAATGAAATTACATTGACAGAAGTACGAGCTAGTTCTGCACGCCTATTTGAAACAACATTAAATCACCTTGTTAAACAATAATATACTAAATGTGACTTGGACTTTTAATTTTGAATTTATAAACATCTAACAGGTAAATATGTTTTTCTTACTATTCATATCATTATACATTCAGTGATTTATTGTGTGCTGTGATTTGATATATTAACTCCTTGATTATATTTTGCAATGAACTTTGCGTATCAAACATTGTTTTTACTCGTGATGGGAGTGGATAGTTCTTCGTTTTATATTCTTATATCGCATTGATTATAAAAGTATATGATATCCTTTTTATGCAGTCATGTATAATTATGTACATACAAATTCGGGATTAAGTAGCTATGTGTTCAAATTCAATTCCGAATAATGCACTAAAAAGCATCCCAGATAACAAACGGCAAGATGGTAGCGACACCATGCTGGCACTATATTGCCACTTCCGAGGAGTGTCAACTGATTCGTAGTCATCTGTGACCGGATTCGTTAACTAAAATGCCAGAACGTGTTACCAGCACGTTCTAGACAAGCGAATCGCGCAGGACCAGCACCATGGTGACACGCGTATCAATGCTCCATTCATGAATCTCCTCAGCAATGACGCAGGATCACATTTGGCAATGGGGAACCTGTGCTTTCATACTAATTAGAACTGTTAGATGTCAGTAGATGTTCAGCATATGAGTATTGATAGACATTTTGATGGTCGTTTTCCTATATTTATAGTTATTGTGCGAGTCGTATATATTTCTTTCAATCCATCATAGACTAAAAATATTATTTATAAAAAAAATATTACTTATAGAATAAAAATCCATGCTGTTGCGTCCCTAACTTCACCTTGTGTAATTTTTGAAATAACATGCTCTCATCGTATTTAATGTAACCCTCAATTGCATGAATTTGTAACAATAAATTGAAGAAAATATATATAAAATAAGTGTATATATTCTTATGACAAAGTAATTATCGACTTTATGGAAAAAATCGCCCTATCGAGCTAGTTTATAGAAAATAATAAAATCGAGTTCTTATATCTTTGTTTTGTGCCGGTGTATCTATACAAATGAATAACAAATAACTGCATAAATTCCAGGCTTAAAAACTTATGGATTAAATCCTATGCAGACTCGTTTATGAGCGAGTTACTAAATAATAATCCACACTAAGTAATCATTTTAAAACTTAAACGATTACATCTCGCGAACTTTCAAAGATATCAGAAGCGTGAAAAGTATGTGGTTTATCAAAAACTCTTCTAAAAGAACGGACGAAGTCAATAGAAATCATTGTTGAAGTAAGCAAGTTCTAAAGTTCTAAGCAACGCGATGGCCCTTATCTGCCTATGTGTCATAGCAAGTAAGTTCTGAATTTCTATGAAATCCGATGGAATTCCTCACTACTAACGTTTCAAAGTAAGTTCTCAAATTCTCAGTTCTACGTTTAAAAATATGTGTGTTCTATATATCTATGTAAAGTGATAGTTCCTATTAGTTGTGACGGAAACGTATATATAGTAAGTCAGGGAAGCGCGAAGGGGTTAATTATCTAAATGCTTTAAGGTGTAAAACGTACTTTATTCTAAAGCGATCTATCGTTCCAAGGTATCCGCTCACATACAACTTTTCTTGGGCGCCAGCTTCTCAGAAAGTAGCAAAGGGATAGACTACACGACCCCGGGAACCCAGGGGCGGAACAACCCTTGAAACTTCGAAATGCTCCTCCTCTCGACTACGCCTAGCCAAGTACACACACTCAGGTCGCGAAATACTGTAGTCACGGCATGTTTATTTACGGTCTCGACGTGGGGTTAACTAACAAGGGCTACGGGAAACTACGCAACACGCCGCGAATTACCGGGTATCATAACTCGCTTCACGATATAAGATACAATATACAATATGCGACACAAGAAATGGGACGCTTTAGCGAATAAGCTCTCACGTTCTCTTCTTCAGGTTCCTTGAATTCGCTGGTGGTCCTCGGGTCTCCTGGATCCTCCTCGGGGCTCCTTGGTGGAGTGGGCTGTAGGCTTCGCTACTGTTCGGGTCCATCGATGAGTGGATTTCGGCAATTTCTTCTTCTCGCCCCCTTGGGTGTCCCTGAGGGGATCCTCCTGATAATTTAAATTGCGTAGCGCCTCGGGCGCCGCGCTCCCATGGCCCACCTGCAGGGCCGCTGGATTTTTGACTTCTCTTTAGGGGGTTAAGGATGGTTGAGGACTTTCTCACATCCCAGAGCATTATAAGGCACAGAAGCAGATAAGCATAATGCGATGCATAGAGCTTTACAACCTTCTAACTTACTTTGAATTGTTTATATGAAATGCGATATTGCGGTACATGAAGCATGACAAATTAAATGCTTCGGCACATGGACATCTAGAAACGCTATCCCCGGGCAAGAAAGTGTGGGGTTCACACTCAATTCATGTGCAGAAACAGAAAAACATAGCGCGATGCCATGAATATTACATCTTATCATGAAATATAGAAGTAAGGTGCGCAGCCGCGTTTTACGAAGCATTAGAACTCTATTGCTTCTAAACCTTCAGATATAGAAACGATATTCCGTAGCAAGGAAGTGATGCATTTACATTTATTTGAAGTGTAGAGGAGATATACATAACGCGTTGCATTGAAATTACATCATATCATGTGACATAGAACTGATATGCGATTTCGCGGTTTATAAAGAGTTAGAAATCTATTGATTCGGTACGTAGAAATCTGGAAACGCTATTTCCTAGCAACGATGTGTGGCAGTTACATTCTTTTGAAGTGTAGACGAGGTATACACAACACTTCGCAATGATTATTATATCTTATCATGAAAAATAGAAATAAGAAGCGGCATCGCGCTTTGAAGCATTAGAACCATATTGTTTAGATACCTAGACATTTGGAAACGCATTTCCTAGCAAGGATGTTTGGTATCTACATTCTTTTGAAGTGTAGACGAGGTATTCATTACACCTCGCAATGAATATTATATTTTATCATGAAACATAGAAATTACATGCGATATCGCATTTTAAGAAGCATTACAAATCTATTGGTTCGATACGTAGACATCTGGAAACGCTATTTCCAAGTAAGGACGTGTGACATTTACATTCTTTTGAAGTGTAGACGAGGTATACATAGCACTTCGCAATGAATATTATATCTTATCATGCAACATAGAACTGAGGTGCGATGTAGCGTTCTAAGGAGCATTACAGCTGTATTGCTTCGACACGTAGACGTTTGGAACCGCTATTTCCTAGAAAGGACGTGTGGCATTTACACCCTTTTGAACTGCAGAAGATGTACAAATAACACTTCACAATGAATATTATATCTTAGCATGAAACATACAAATGAGATGCGATATCGCGTTTGTAGAAGCATTAGAAACCTATTGCTTCGATACGTAGACATCTGGAAACGCTATTTCCTAGTAAGGACGTGTGACATTTATATTCTTTTGAAGTGTAGACGAGGTATACATAACACTTCGCAATGAATATTATATCATATCATGCAACACAGAAATGAGATGCGATATCGCGTTTTAAGAAGCATTAGAAATCTATGGCTTCGATACATAGTCATCTGGAAGCTCTACTTCGTAGCAATGGAAGGTTCGCAATTACATTCCTTTGAAGTGTAGACGAGGCATGCATAACACTTCGGAACGAATATTGTATCTCATCATGAAACATAGAAATCAGATGCGATATCGCATTTCAAGATGCATTAGAACACTATTGCTTCACTACGTAGACATATGCAAACGCTATTTCCTAGCAAGGAAGTGTGGCATTTACATTCCTTTGAAGTGTAGACGATGATATACATAATACTTCGGAACGAATACTATATCTTTCCATGAAACAGAAACGAAATGCGAAATCGCGTTTTAAGAATCATTACAACTCTATTGCTTCGATACGTAGACATCTCGAAACGCTATTTCCTAGAAAGGACGTGTGGAATTTACATTGTTTTGAAATCTAGGCGAGCTTTACATAACACTTCGCAATGAATATTATATCTTATCATGAAACATACAAATGAGGTGCGATATCGCGTTTTAAGAAGATTTAGAACCCTATTGCTTGGATACGTGGACATCTGCAAACGCTAATTCCAATGAAGGAAGTATCGCATTGACATTATTTTGAAGTGAATACGAGGTGTACATGACACTTCGCAATGAATATTATATCTTATCATGAAACATAGAAATGAGATGCGATATCGGGATATAAGCAGCATCAGAACTCTATTGCTACGATACGTAGACATCTGCAAACGCTATTTCCTAGCAAGGAATAGTCGCATTTACATTCGTTTCAAGTGAATACGAGGTATACATGATACTTCGCAATGAATATTATATCTTATCATGAAACATAGAAACGAGATGCGATATCCCGTTATAGGAAGCACTAGAACTCTATTGCTTCGATACGTAGAGATCTGCAAACGCTACTTCCTAGCAAGGCAGTGTCGCATTTACATTCTTTTGAAGTGAATACGAGGTATACGTGACACTTCGCATTGAACATTATATCTTATCATGAAACATAGAAGTCAGATGCGATATCGCCTTTAAGAAGCATTAGAACCCTATTGCCCCGATGCGTAGAGGTCTGCAAACGCTATTTCCTAGCAAGGAAGTGTCGTATTTACATTCTTTTGAAGTAAATACGAGGTATACATGACCCTTCGCAATGAATATTATATCTTATCGTGAAACATAGAAATAAGATGTGATATCGCGATTTAAGTAGCATTAGAACTCTTTTGCTACGATACGTTGACATCTGCAAACGCTATTTCCTAGCAAGGAAGTGACGCATTTACATTCTTTTGAAGTGAATACGAGGTATACATGACACGTCGCAATGAATATTATATCTTATCACGAAACATAGAAATGAGATGCGATATCGCGATTTAAGAAGCACTAGAAATCTACTGCTACGATACGAAGACATCTGCAAACGCTACTTCCTAGCAAGGAAATGTCGCATTTACATACATTTGAAGTGATTTCAAGGTATATATGACATTTCGCAATGAATATTATACCTTATCATGGAACATAGAAGTGAGATGCGACATCTCTTTTTAAGAAGCATTAGAAATCTATTGTTTTGATACGTAGACATCTGGATACGCTATTTCCTCGCAAGGAAGTGTCGCATTTACAATCTGTTGAAGTGAATACGAGGTATACATGACACTTCGCAATGAATGTTTTATCTTATCCTGAAACATAGAAATGAGATGCGATATCGCGTTTTAAGAAGATTTAGAACTCCATTGCTTGGACACGTGGACATCTGCAAACGCTAATTCCAATGAAGGAAGTATCGCATTTACATTCTTTTGAAGTGAATACGAGGTGTACATGACACTTCGCAATGAATATTATATCTTATCATGAAACATAGAAATGAGATGCGATATCGGGATATAAGCAGCATCAGAACTCTATTGCTACGATACGTAGACATCTGCAAACGCTATTTCCTAGCAAGGAATAGTCGCATTTACATTCGTTTGAAGTGAATACGAGGTATACATGATACTTCGCAATGAATATTATATCTTATCACGAAACATAGAAATGAGATGCGATATCGCGATTTAAGAAGCACTAGAAATCTACTGCTACGATACGAAGACATCTGCAAACGCTACTTCCTAGCAAGGAAATGTCGCATTTACATTCATTTGAAGTGATTACAAGGTATATATGACATTTCGCAATGAATATTATACCTTATCATGGAACATAGAAGTGAGATGCGACATCTCTTTTTAAGAAGCATTAGAAATCTATTGTTTTGATACGTAGACATCTGGATACGCTATTTCCTCGCAAGGAAGTGTCGCATTTACATTCTGTTGAAGTGAATACGAGGTATACATGACACTTCGCAATGAATGTTTTATCTTATCCTGAAACATAGAAATGAGATGCGATATCGCGATTTAAAAAAAATTAGAACTCTATTGCTTCGATACGTAGATATCTGCAAACTCTATTTCCTAGCAAGGAAGTGTCGCATTTTCATCCATTTGAAGTGAATACGATGTATACATGACACTTCGCAATGAATGTTATATCTTATCATGAAACAGAGAAATGAGATGCGATATCGCGATTTAAAAAGCATTAAAACTCTATTGCTTCGATACGAAGACATCTGCAAAACGCTATTTCCTAGCAAGGAAGCATCGCATTTACATTCTTTTGATGTGTATACGAGATATACATAACACTGCACAATGAATATTATATCTTATCATGAAACATAGAAATGAGATGCGGTATCGCGTTTACGAAGCATTAGAACTCTATTGCTTCGATACGTAGACACCTGCAAACGCTATTTCCCAGCTAGGAAGTGTTGCATTTTCATCCATTTGAAGTGAATACGAGGTATACATGACACTTCGCAATGAATATTGTATCTTATCATGAAACATAGAAATGAAATGCTATATCCCGTTCTAAGAATCATTACAACCCTATTGCTACGATACGTAGATATCTGGAGACGCTACTTCCTAGCAGGGAAGTGTCGCATTTACATTCTTTTGAAGTGAATTCGAGGTATACATGACACTTCGCAATGAATATTATATCTTATCATGAAACATAGAAATGAGATGCGATATCGCGTTTTAAGAAGCATTAGATCCCTATTGCTACGATACGTAGACATCTGCAAACGCTATTTCCTGGCAAGGAAGTGTCGCATTTACATCCATTTGATGTGAATACGATGTATACATGACACTTCGCAATGAATGTTATATCTTATCATGAAACATAGTAGTGAGATGCCATATCGCGTTTTAAGAAGCATTAGACCTCTACTACTACGATACGTAGATATCTGGAGACGCTAGTTCCTAGCAAGGAAGTGTCGCATTTATATTCTTTTAAAGTGAATACGAGGTATACATGACACATCGCAATGAATATTATACCTTATCATGAAACATAGTAATGAGATGCGATTTCGCGTTGTAAGAAGCGTAAGAACTCTATTGCTACGATACATAGATATCTGGAGACGCTATTTCCTAGCAAGGAAGTGTCGCATTTACATTCTTTTGAAGTGAATACGAGGTATACATGACACTTCGCAATGGATATTATATCTTATCATGAAACGTGGAAAAGAGATGCGATTTCGGGTTCTAAGAAGCGTAAGAACTCTATTGCTTCGATACGTAGACATCTGCAAACGCTATTTCCTAGCTAGGAAGTGTCGCATTTACATTTATTTGAAGTGAATACGAGGTATACATGATACTTCGCAATGATTATTATATCTTATCATGAAACATAGAAGTGAGATGCGGTATGGCGTTTTAAGAAGCATTAGAACTCTACTGCTACGATACAAAGACTTCTGCAAACGCTATTTCCTAGCAAGGAAGCATCGCATTTACATTCTTTTGATGTGAATACGAGGTATACATGACACTTCGCAATGAATATTATATCTTATCAGGATACATAGAAATGAGATGCAATATCGCATTTTAAGAAGCATTAAAACCCTATTGCTACGATACGTAGATATCTAGAGACGCTATTTCCTAGCAGGGAAGTGTCGCATTTACATTCTTTTGAAGTGAATACGAGGTACACATGACACTTCGCAATGAATGTTATATCTTATCATGAAACATAGTAGTGAGATGCGATATCGCGTTCTAAGAATGATTAGAACACTATTACTACGATACGTAGATATCTGGAGACGCTATTTCCTAGCACGGAAGTGTCGCATTTACATTATTTTGAAGTGAATACGAGGCATACAGGACACTTCGCATTGAATATTATATCTTATCATGAAACATGGAAATGAGATGCGATATCTCGTTTTAAGGAGCATTAGAACTGTATTGCTTCGATAGGTAGACAGCTGCAAACGCTACTTCCTAGCAAGGAAGTGTCGCATTTACATTATTTTGAAGTGAATACGAGGTATACATGTCACTCCACAATGAATATTATATCTCATCATGAAACATATAAATGAGATGCGATATCTCGTTTTAAGAAGCATTAGAACTCTACTGCTAACGATACGTAGATATCTGCAAACGCTATTCCGTAGCAAGGAAGTGTCGCATTTACATTCATTTGTAGTGTATGAGAGGTATACATGACACTTCGCAATGAATATTATATCTTATCATGAAACTGAAATGAAGAGCGATATCGAGTTTTGAGAAGCATTAGAACTCTAATGCTGCGATACGCAGATATTTGGAAACGCCATTTACTAGCAAGGAAGTGTCGCATTTACATTCTCTTGAAGTGAATACGAAGAATACATGGCACTTCGCAATGAATATTATATCTCATCATGAATAATAGAACTGACATGCGATATCGCGTTTTGAGAAGCATTAGAACTCTATTACTACGATACGTAGACATCTGGAAACGCTATTTCCTAGCACGGAAGTGTCGCATTGACACTCATTGGAAGTGTAGACGAAGTATAAATGACACTTCGCAATGAATATTATATCTTGTCATGAATCACAGAAGTGACGTGCGATTTGTCCTTTTGAGAAGCATTAGAACTCTATTGCTTCGATACGTAGACATCTGCCAAAGCTAATTCCTAGCAAGGAAGTGTCTCATTTACATTCATTTGAAGTGAATGCGAGGTATACATGACACTTCGCAATGAATATTATATTTTATCACGAAACATAGAAATGAGATGCGATATCGCGATTTAGAAAGCATTGGATCTCTATTGCTTCGATACATAGACATCTGGAAACGTAATTTCCTAGAAAGGAAGTGTCGCATTTACATTCATTTGATGTGTAGTCGAGGAAGGCAGAACACTCCGAAATGAATATTATATCTTATCACGAGACATAGATATGAGATGCGATATCGCGTTTTAAGAAGCATTACAACTCTACTGCCTCGATACATAGACATCTGCAAACGCCATTTCCTAGCAAGAAAGTGTCGCATTTACATTCATTTGAAGTGAATGCGAGGTATACATGACACTTCGCAATGAATATTATATGTCATCATGAAACATAGAAATGAGATGCGATATCGCGTTTTGAGAAGCATTAGAACTCTAATGCTACGATACGTAGAAATCTGCCAACGCTCTTTCCTAGCAAGTGAGTGTCGCATTTACATTCTTTTGAAGTGTATGCGAGGTATACGTGACACTTCGCAATGAATATTATATCTTACCATGGAACAGAGATGTGAGACGCGATACTGCGTTTTAGCAAGCATTAGAACTCCTTTGCTACGATACGTAGACATCTGCAAACGCTATTTCCTAGCAAGGAAGTGTCGCATTTACATTCATTCGAAGTGTATGCGAGGTACACATGACACTTCGCAATGAATATTATATGTCATCATGAAACATAGAAATGTGATGCGATATCGCGTTTGAGAAGCATTAGAACTCTGTTGCTTCGATACGTAGACATCTGCAAACACTATTTCCTAGCAAGGATGTGTCGCATTTACATTCATTCGAAGTGTATGCGAGGTACACATGACACTTCGCAATGAATATTATATGTCATCATGAAACATAGAAATGTGATGCGATATCGCGTTTTGAGAAGCATTAGAACTCTAATGCTACGATACGCAGACATTTGGAAACGCCATTTACTAGCAAGGAAGTGTCGCATCTGCATTCATTTGAAGTGAAAACGAGGTATACATGACACCTCGCAATGAATATTATATCCTATCATGAAGCGTAGAAATGAGATGCGATATCGGGATTGAAGATGCATTAGAAGTCTATTGCTTCGATACGTAGACATCTGCCAACGCTATTTCCCAGCAAGGAAATGTCGCATATACATTCTTTTGAAGTGAATACGAGGTATGCATGACACTTCGCAATAAATATTATATCCTATCATGAGGCATAGAAATGAGATGCGATATCGTGTTTTGAGAAGCATTAGAACCCTATTGCTTCGATACGTAGGCATCTGCAATCGCTACTTCCTAGCAAAGGAAGCGCCGCATTTACATTCCTTTGAAGTGAATACGGGGTGTACATGACACTTCGCAATGAATATTATATCCTATCATGAAACACAGAAATGAGATGCGATATCGCGTATTAAGTAGCATTAGAACTCTATTGCTACGATACGTAGACATCTGCAAACGCTACTACCTACCAAGGAAGTGTCGCATTTACATTCTTTTGCAGTGAATGCGAGGTATACATGACACTTTGGAATGAATATTACATCTTACCATGAAACATAGGAATGAGATGCGATATCCCGTTTTAAGAAGCTTTAGAATTCTATTTCTACGCTACATAGACATCTGGAAACGCTATTTCCTAGCAAGTAGTTGGGAATTTACATCCATTTGAAGTGTGGACGATGAACACATAACACTTCGCAATGAATATTATATCTTAGCATGAAACTTACAAATGAGATGCTATATCGCGTTTTAAGAATCATTAGAACTCCATTGCTTCGATACGTAGACATCTGGAAACGCATTTCATAGCGAGGAAGTATGGCATTTACATTCTCCTGAAGTGTAGACGAGGTATACATAACACATCGCAATGAATATTATATCTTATCGTGAAACATAGAACTGAGATGCGATATCGCGTTTTAGGATGCATTAGAACTCTATTGCTTCGATACGTAGACATCTGGAAACGCTGTTTCCTAGCAAGGAAGTGTGGCACTTACATTCCTTTGAAGTATGGACGAGGTATACATGACACTTCGCAATGAGCATTATATCTTATCATGAAACATAGAAATGAGATGCCTTATCGCGTTTTTTGAAGCATTAGAACTCCATTGCTTCGATACGTACACATCTGGAAACGCATTTCCGAGCGAGCAAGTATGGCATTTACATTTTTTTGAAGTGTGGACGAGGTATACTTAACACATCGCAATGATTATTTTATCATATCATGAAACATAGAACTTGGATGCGATATCTCGTTTTAAGAAGCATTAGAACTCTATTGCTTCGATACGTAGACATCTGGGAACGCTATTTCCTAGCTTGGAAGTGTGGTATTTACATTCTTTTGAAGTATAGACGAGGTTTACATAACGCTTCGCAATGAATATTATATGCTATTATGAAACACAGAAATGAGATACGACATCTGGTTTTAAGGAGCATTAGAACACTATTGCTTCGATACGTAGACATCTGGAAACGCTACTTCCTAGCGAGCAAGTGTGGCATTTACATTTTTATCAAGTGTAGGCGACGTGTACATAACAATTCGCAATTAGTATTATATCTTATCATGAAACAGACATGAGATGCCATGTAGCGTTTTAAGAAACATTATATCTTATTGTTCACTTCGCAATGAATATTATATCCTATCATGAAACATAGAATTGATATGCGATATCGCGTATAGAGAAGCATTAGAACTCCATTGCTGCGAAACTCAGACATCTAGAAACACTATTCCGTCGCAAGTATGTGTGTGATTAACATTCTCTTGAAGTATTGGCGAGATATACGTTACGGGTTGCTTCGATTTACATCCTATCATGACAAACGACTACATTGCTATGGAATAGTGTTCCTAGATCCCTACGTATCGAATCAGTAGGGCTTCAATGCTTCTTAAAACGCGATAATGCATCTCATTTCTATGCTCCATGATAAGATATATTATTCTTTGCGAAGTTTTGTGTATACCTCCTCTGCCCTTCAAAAGAATGTAAATGCCACACTTTCTTGCTAGGAAATATCGTTGCCAGATGTCTACGTATCGAAGCAATGGAGCTCTGATGCTTCTTAAAAGGCGAAATCGCATCTCATTACTATGTATCACGATAAGATATAATATTCATTGCGAAGTGTTATGTATTCCTCGTCTACACGTCAAATGAATGTAAATGCGACACTTCCTTGCTAGGAAATAGCGTTTCCGGATATCTACGTATCGTAGCAATAGAGTTCTAATGCTTCTTAAAACGCGATATCGGATCTCATTTCTATGTTTAATGATAAGATACAATATTCTTTGCGAAGTGTCATGTATACATCGTATTCACTTCAAACAAATGTAAATGCGACACTTCCTTGCTAGGAAATAGCGTTTGCATATGTCTACGTATCGAAGCAATAGAGTTCTAATGCTACTTAAAACGTGATATCGTGTCTCATTTCTATGTTTCATGATAAGGTATAATACTCATTGCGAAGTGTCATGTATACCTCGTATTCACATCAAAGGAATATAAATGCGACATTTCCTTGCCAGGAAATAGCGTTTCCAGGTGTATAAGTATCGAAGATATGGAGCTCTAGTGCTACTTAGAAGGCGATATCGCATCTCAGTTCTATGTTTCATGATAAGATATAATATTCATTGCGATGGGTTATGTACACCTCGTATAAACTTCAAATGAATGTAAATGCCACACTTCCTTCCTAGTAAATGGCGTTTCCAGATGTCTACGTATCGAAGCAATAGAGTTCTAATGCGTCTTGAAGCGCGATACCGCACCTCATTTCTATGATTCATGATGTGATATAATATTCATTGCGAAGTGTTATGTATACCTAGTCTACACTTCAGAAGAATGTGAATGCCACACTTCCATGCTAGAGAATAGCGTTTTCAGATCTCTACATATCGAAGCAATAGAGTGCTAATGCTTCTTAAAACGTGGTCTCGCATCTCATTTCTATGTTTCATGATAAAATATAATATTCATTGCGAAGTATCATGTATACCTCGCATTCACTTCAAATGAATGTAAATGAGACACTTCCTTGCTAGGAATTAGCTTTGGCAGATGTCTACGTATCGAAGCAATAGAGTTCTAATGCCTCTCAAAAGGACAAATCGCACGTCACTTCTGTGATTCATGACAAGATATAATATTCATTGTGAAGTGTCATTTATACTTCGTCTACACTTCCAATGAGTGTCAATGCGACACTTCCTTGCTAGGAAATAGCGTTTGCAGATGTCTACGTATCGTAGTAATAGAGTTCTAATGCTTCTCAAAACGCGCTATCGCGTCTCATTTCTATGTTTCATGATAAGATATAATATTCATCGCGAAGTGTTATGCATACCTCGTCTACACTTCAAAAGAATGTAAATGCCACACTTCCTTGCGACGGAATAGCGTTTCTAGATGTCTACGCATCGAAGCAATAGATTTCTAGCTCTTTATAAAACGCGATATCGCATATCAGTTCTATGTCACATGATAAGATGTAATTTCAATGCAACGCGTTACGTACATCTCCTCTACACTTCAAATGAATGTAAATGCATCACTTCCTTGCTACGGAATATCGTTGCTACATCTGAAGGTTTAGAAGCAATAGAGTTCTAATGCTTCGTAAAACACGGCTGGGCATCTTACTTCTATATTTCATGATAAGATGTAATATTCATGGCATCGCGTTATGTTTATCTGCTTCTGCACATGAATTGAGTGTGAACCCTACACTTCTTTGCCCGGGGATAGCGTTTCTAGATGTCCTGGTGCCGAAGCATTTAATTTATCATGCTTCATGCACCGCAATATCGCATTTCATATAAACAGTTCAAAGTAAGTTAGAAGGTTGTAAAGCTCTATGCATCGCATTATGCTTATCTGCTTCTGTTATTTATAATGCTCTGGGATGTAATAAGGTCCTCGACCATCCTTAAACCTCTAAAGAGAAGCCAAAAGTCCAGCGGCCCTGCAGGTGGGCCATGGGAGCGCGGCGCGCGAGGCGCTACGCAATTTAAATGATCAGGAGGATCCCCCCAGGGACACCCAAGGGAGCGAGAGGAGGAAATCGCCGAAATCTACTGATCGATGGACCCGAACAATACCAAAGCCTACAGCCCACTCCACCAAGGAGCCCCGAGGAGGATCCAGGAGACCCGAGGACCACCAGCGAATTCAAGGAACCTGAAGAAGAGAACGTGAGAGCTTATTCGCTAAAGCGTCCCATTTCTTGTGTCGCATATCGTATATTGTATCTTATATCGTGAAGCGAGTTATGATACCCGGTAATTCGCGGCGTGTTGCGTAGTTAAACGCCTTGTTAGTTAAACCCACGTCGAGACCATAAATAAACATGCTGTGACTTCAGTATCTCGCAACCTGAGTGTGTGTACTTGGCTAGGCGTAGTCGAGAGGAGGAGCATTTCGAAGTTTCAAGGGTTGTTCCGCCTCAGGATTCCCGGGGTCGTGTAGTCTATCCCTTTGCTACTTTCTGAGCAGCTGGCGCCCACGAAAAGTTGTACGTGAGCGGATACCTTGGAACGATAAATCGCTTTAGATTAAAGTACGTTTTACACCTTAAAGCATTTAGATAATTAACCTCTTCGAGCTTCCCTGACTTACTATATATAGGTTTCCGTCACAACTAACAGGAACCATCACTTTACATAGATATATAGAACACACATAGTTTTAAACGTAGAACTGAGAATTTGAGAACTTACTTTGAAACGTTAGTAGTGAGGAATTCCATCGGATTTCATAGAAATTCAGAACTTACTTGCTATGAAACATAGGCAGATAAGGGCCATCGTGTTGCTTAGAACTTTAGAACTTGCTTACTTCAACAAAGATTTCTATTGGCTTCGTCCGTTCTTTTAGAAGAGTTTTTGATAAACCACATACTTTTCACGCTTCTGATATCTTTGAAAGTTCGCGAGATGTAATCGTTTAAGTTTTAAAATGATTACTTAGTGTGGATTATTATTTAGTAACTCGCTCATAAACGAGTCTGCATAGGATTTAATCCATAAGTTTTTAAGCCTGGAATTTATGCAGTTATTTGTTATTCACTTATTGCTCAAACGACAAAGATTCTGACCATTTCAAAATGGTTGACTTTCATCAATTTTCTTAAAAATTGAAATACTGCCCAACTGCTTGCATTAAAGACTGTAATTAAAGCTCTCAAAACATTTTATCTCTTATAGATGAATTCTGGAATTGAAATTGAATGTTTGACTTTTCTAACTCCTGTTTAGACATCTTTCTATTGGAATGTTCAAGTATTTTTCATATTCGTAATTATTAAAAATGTTTTACTTGATTCTTTAATTTAATATTTAGAATTTTCTGAGAAATATTTTTTATCGTAATGAACTATATAATTGCAATTATAATTCTTTATGAAATAATAGTAACATAAAGGTATGTATCCATTCTTGTAGTTTTGTAAAGAGAGTGATGGTGATAAAGGATAAGTATACGGAACTGAAAATGGAATGTAGCGAGCAGAAAAAGAAACTGATGGAGTTAATTATATATCGTCAACACATCAAAGGAATGCAAATCCCACACGTCCTTGCTAAAGAATAGCGATTCTAGGTGTCTACGTATCGAAGCAATAGAGTTCTTATGTTTTATAGAACGCCATAATGCATCTCATTTATATGTCTCACGATAAGATGTAATATTCAACCCAACGCGTTATGTATATCTCGTCAACACTTCAAAAGAATGTAAATTCCACACTTTATTGCTACGGAATATCATTTCTAGATGTCTACGAATCGAAGCAATAGAGTTCTAGATCTTTATAAATCGCGATAGCGCATCTCATTTTTATGTTACGTGGTAAGATGTAATTCAATGCAAAGCGTTATGTATATCTCGTCAACACTTCAAAACAATGTAAATCCCACACTTTCTTGCGGAGGAATCGTGTTTCTTGATATCTACGTATCGAAGAAATAGAATTCTAATGCTCCATAAAGCGCGATATCGCATCTCATTTCTATGTATCATGATTAGATGTAATTCAATGCAATGCGTTATGTATATCTCGTCTGCACTTCAAAAGAATGTAAATCCCATACTTCCTTGCTACGGAATAGCGATTCTAGATGTCTATATATCGAATCAATAGAGTTCCAGTGCTTCATAAAACGCAATATCGCATCTCATTTCTATGTCTCATGATAAGATGCAATATTCAATGTAGATCGTTATGTGTATCTCGTCTACACTTCGAAAGAATGTAAATGCCACACTTCGTTGTTACGGAATAGCGTATTTAGATGTCTACTTATCGAAGCATTACAGTTCTAATTCTTGATAAAACGCGATATCGTATATCATATCTATGTTTCATGGTAAGATATAATTTAATGCAATGCGTTATGTACACCTCGTCACTACTTCATGAGAATATAAACCCCACACTTCCTTGGGACGAAATAGCGTTTCCAGATGTCTACGTATCAAAGCAATACAGTTCCAATTCTTCATTAAACACGAAATCGTATCTCATATCTATGTTTCATGGTAAGATGTAATTTAATGCAACGCGTTATGTATATCCCGTCCACACTTCAAAAGCATGTAAACCCCACAGTTCCTTGCTGCGGGATAGCGTTTCTAGATGTCTACGTATCGAAGCAATAGTGTTATAATAGTGCCACCATTGTGGCGCTGCGGAGGACTCGGCGCGACACACTCTTCATGAGTGTCCTGCCTGGGAGGTGCCGCGTCGGGCATTAGCGGCGGAGATGGGTCCAGACATCTCGTTGCCGAGCATCCTGTCTGGGATGCTTGGTCGCGGGAGCGTCTGGCTGGCCATGATTTCCTTTTGCGAGGAGGTCATGGTCGCGAAGGAGGCCGCCGAGCGTGTCAGGGGGCAATCCCTGCCCGATGCTGCTTACGGGGTCGGCGTCGTAGACGTTTGCCCCGTTTCGCCTCACGGCATGGGGGCTTCTACTTTAGGGTGGAAGTTGCTCCTAAGAATCCTTCGGGGGGCGGAACTTCGCTACCTTCGGCGCGCCTGCGGGCCATGATGGTGGCCATTACGCCTCAGGGGCCACGATTCGGCATTTAGCGGGCCGTGGTATCGAGTCTGACGCACCCGGGGCACCTAGTGCGTCCGGCCCACGCCTGCCCCGTGGCATCGACGACGCCCGTGCGGTGTGGACCACTTGGGTTCCAGAACCTGGGTGTCCAGGAAGTACCCATCCCCACCTCCTCGTGGTGGAACCTGGGCGCCGGGCTTGCCCGGTGGCTAACGGGGCTCTGGGGCTACCATATCCAAATCGAATTAATTTAAGACTCGGAGGTTTGGTGCATCATCGATTGCCCAAAATAGTCCGAATCCTTTTCGTTGAGCAAACATGAATAGACTGAGCAGGCAGTCTGGATCATCTATAAATTTGGTCAAACTGATGCTTAATAATTCAAAAAGGGTCAGAGTGAGCGTGTTCGCGTACACGTAGCGAGTTCGCCTCCCCGAGGTTCCCCGTGGGTACTCCGGCGGTTAGGATTCGTCCTCTCCGACGGAGTAGCTGAAGGACTCGCCCGGTGGGAAAGGCGCCCCGGCACATCTGGATTTTTCCATCGCCCCTTTCAGTGAGGTGGGAGTAACTGGTTGGTAGATGGTAGATTCCGTCAGGGTATAGCCGTACGGCTCAGGAACCGCGCTTGATCACCGTCCGGGTGTAGAGCAGACACTAAATCTGTGGACTACTTAGGTTTTACGTTAGCTTTGTACGTTATTGCAGTAACGTACTCCACGTCTTTGCACGGGTGTCGTCCGGGGGGCGCGTTCGATCCGATTGGGGAATTGTTCCGAACATTGCACGCATCCTCCGGGACGGGAGTGGTGGCTGCATGGCCCAGCCATCGCTCATTCCTCAGACGGGGTAGTGTGTCTCGTCGACCACACTCCTCTCGGGGAATGGGATCCTCCCAGTCACCATGGAGGACCCCGGCGCGGCAAGGGACCGGACGTGTTCGTCCAGAGTTCCCGGTCCCCTCCCAGCAGCGCTGAGGTTCGGTCACCGTGGGATTTTAGCCGGTAAGAGTCTGGCATACCCCCGGAGTTCCCCAGCTCCGGGAGATCGATGAGGATTTCCCCACGTTAAAAAAAAAGGCTAGTTTTAGGTTTGGTTTTATTAGGTGGGGTTCAAGTTATATTAGGTTCAAGTTATTCTGGGTTCAAGTTAGACGGGTATCGAGTTTAAGGTTCATGTTATACGGAGTTTGATTTTAAGGTTCATGTTATACGGAATTTGATTTTAAGGTTCAAGTTATACGGGGTTTGATTTTAAGGTTCAAGTTATACAGGGTTTGAGTTTAAGGTTCTCGTTGTACGGGGTTTGAATTCGTGCTAGGAGCGTGCGTGGTGTCGTCGCGCGTAACCTGTTAAAGATGGCCGATCGTACCGTTCCTTTCGGAGGGGACGATTCGTCGGGAATAGCCTCGGTTGTCGAGAGTCTAAGATACCCAGCGACCGTTGCGAGCTTTCGAATCATTTATGCTCGCTTCGTGTCGTCGGGTGAATATATAGACTGCTCGAGGCTGTGTTGGGCGAACGGTAGAGTGTCCTAACGAATGTACGAATTTTTTTTCGTTTACCTGAGCCTTGTTGGAATCGACACGACTGGATGGTATTGGAATTTTGAAGAGACCGTCGTCGTCGTCATTCGTTCGGAGGGGACGATTCGTCGCTCGCCCCAAGCCTCGTTGTCGAGAGTCTGAGCAAAACCTGCCGTTGCGAGATTGAATAATTTTATACTCGCTTCGTGTTGCCGGGGAAAGCTTTTATAGACCGCCTCGAGATTGTGCATGAAGGCGACGAGTGTCCCATCGATGATAACATTATTATGTTCACTCGAATGAGAGCGTCCTGCCGATCTCGAAAGCAATACGCCGCTGGGTGTTTGGTTTTTTTTCTTCTTAGTTCGACGCGCGCGTTCGTTCCAGAAGGGACGATTCCGCGTTGCCCGTTGTCCTCGTTGTCGAGAGTCTGCAATCTCGCCGTTGCGAACTCGAACAGTTTATGCTCGCGTCGCGTTGTCGGGAGGAAAAAGACCGCCTCGAGACTGCTGGTACGCGGAGGAGTCCTAACGAATTTTTGAATGATTTTATTTCTTCATACCTGGACGTGCGTGTGCATTTTTCGTAACTTTGAGGGAGACCCTGCGCGCCAACCATCGGCGTATGCGTTTCATCCGTAGGACCGATATATCGTGTCGCCTCGAACTCTGTCGAGAGGTGAAAGCCGCCACGGTTCGGCGACGCCCGCGTCTCGTTCACCGGAGACGATTGGATATCGACTTGTTCAAACTTTAATACCAAGAGACTTAAAGATCAATAAAATAGACATATACGATTACCCTGAACGGTGGATCACTTGGCTCGTGGGTCGATGAAGAACGCAGCTAATTGCGAGTCAACGTGTGAACTGCAGGACACATGAACATCGACATTTCGAACGCACATTGCGGTCCACGGATACAAATCCTGGACCACGCCTAGCTGAGGATCGTTCCCGTAACCAAAATACTGCTTGCGTTGCGTTTCGTCGAATCTTTTTTCCCTACGGTACTCGAATCTGCTCGCCGTCGTTCATTCTCGAATTAAATTACGAACGTTTCTTAGTTCGGGCGGCACCGAGAAAGGGAGGAAGAGAAGCGATACACGACGTACGAGCGATCTTTGGACGTTCGTCTGAGTCGTCCGCGACCGTGCCGAGGCAATCTGCGATTGGCAACGTGTGTGCGCGTGCGGGGTGCGTAAACGTGTTCATGGAACTCGACGGTGTGTCAATCAGGAACTCGCGTGAGTTCTTCGTGGCGTCGTGAGTCGTCCGTTAAACAGGCGGACGCCCACGGGGAACCGCTTCGTGTTTCGATCGCCGATTTTGTTCCGTGTTCCGAATTCGTACACCCGCCACACGCATCGCCTTCACCTGCCTTTTGCGCACGATACGAACATGCCGCGCGCTCGACGTCGTTTAAAATGTATTTTTTTTCATGCCGCAAGAGCGCGGAAGAATTCTCGGTCGAGAGAGAAGAGATATATAAGAGAGAGAGCGACATCGTCGTAACGCGAGAGATGATGATGCGCATCCGATCGTTCGAAGTTCTCCTCGTACAGCTCCAGGGTGTTCGATCAGAATAACCCGTTATCTCTGTTCTCTCCGCGTGTGTATAACATGTTCCGCGAGGGAAAAAAAAGATCTCTCACGCGAAACGTTACTCGGACATAGGCCGTCAATGCGCTGTAATGTCGTAACGTTATTCGTGAGGGCGCTCCAACTCGGCGTGTCCTTCGTTCTGAAGGATCAGGGTAATAAAATCGGGGGAAAAGGAGCCGCTCCGTTTCGATCTCTGCGTGTAACGCGCGGAAGGTGGAACCGCTGGAGAGTATAAACGGTGTTGATCGTTCGCAGCTACGACGATAAAGAGGACGGATGTTAAAGAAACGCCGGTAGCTTGGTCGTCTAGCGAGAGTCTCGTATTTTTTTTATATATTTTGCACGAATCTTATATAAAAGAAATATCGACACACGAAAGACATTGGCGAGGTGTATAAAACGCTTCGACGAGAACAACAACGAAGAGGTGCGTGTAGTTCTTCTTGCCGGTTTCTCGAGCGGTAAATCAAAGGATCGCTGTGTCGGAGATGGACGAAAGTTCTTTTCATCGTCTACCGTCCCCGTTCGCCGATGCTCTCTCCTCATCTTGTACATATTATACATACGAATCTCCTTACCTTCTCTCCGCAAGCGAGTTCGATGGCACGAATGAATTTCGTTCGTCACGTAGAGACGACCTCAGATTAGGTGAGATTATCCACTGAATTTAAGCATATTACTAAGCGGAGGAAAAGAAACTGACCAGGATTTCCTTAGTAGCTGCAAGCGAACAGGAATGAGCCCAGCACTGAATCCCGCGGTTCCGCCGCTGGGAAATGTAGTGTTCAGGAGGATCCGTTTATCCCGAGACAACGAACCGCGTCCAAGTCCATCTTGGATGGGGCCATTTATCCACAGAGGGTGCCAGGCCCGTAACGACCGGTATGCGTTTCGGAAGGATCTCTCCTTAGAGTCGGGTGGCTTGAGAGTGCAGCCCTAAGTGGGTGGTAAACTCCATCTAAGACTAAATACGACCACGAGACCGATAGCGAACAAGTACCGTGAGGGAAAGTTGAAAAAAACTTTGAAGAGAGAGTTCAAGAGTACGTGAAACCGTTCAGGGGTAAACCTGAGAAACCCAAATGATCAAATGGAAAGATACATCGACGACGATACTGGCTCTCGATGGCGCGCGATGCCCCGGTGGCACCCTCGCGGTTCCACAGTGAGCGGCACGCCGTCGTCGCCGAACGTTCCGGTGATATAGTCGTATATTTCTCCCCTAGTAGAACGTCGCGACCCGTTGCGCGTCGGTCTACGGCCCGAGTGAGCGCCTATAGCATCGCAATCATGCGCACGCGGCAGACCCTCGGTCGCCCGCCCGGCTGCGGACGGTACACGTACGGTATCGAGCCGCAACCAATCCATTCTCGACTGTATGTGCGCCTAGCCCGCCGCAAGCTCGGTCAGACTACCCGGTGGAACAGATTTTGCGCCGGCGCCGGGCCTGGCCAGCTGTTAGCAGGCGGTGCCTCGACTGCCTTGGTCTCGAGGTTCCTTGAAATGGGGAACAGTCCCCATTCTGGTGACGGGCTACGGCTTCTTCCTTCTGGACGGAGTCATCGGTGCGAGCGAGGCGGGGATGGGAACTCGTAGATGGAAACGAGAAGGCGATGCGTTAAAGTGCGAGTGAGACAGAGTTGCTCGTTGGTATAAGCGATACAGCGATGCCTATTGGCGTGAGTGAGACAGAGGTGCTCGTAGGTGCGAGTGAGCGCGTGCACTAGCACGCACGCGAACGCTGCTGGTTGCTCGATTTGCAGGCATGTACGGCAGGTTGCCTGCGTGTGCGAATTGATGCTGGAGGCGGCAAAGAGGCTGATGGGTGGCAGGCGCTACGCCTGACGTCACACTACACTCTAAAAGAATGTAAATCCTACACTTCCTTTCTACGGAATATCGTATCTAGATGTTTACAAATCGATGCGATACAGTACTAATGCTTCATAAAACGTGATATCCCATTTCATATCAACAGTTCAAAGTAAGTACGTAAGTTGTAAAGCTCTATGCATCGCATTATGCTTATCTGCTTCTACCCTTAAAAAGAATGTGAACACTACACCCCCTTGCAGAGGGATAGCGCTTTTAGATGTCTACTTGCCTAAGCAATAGAGTTCTATTGCTTCATTCAACGCGATGTCGCATCTCATTTCAATGTTTCATGATAGGTTGTAATATTCAATGCAACGCGTTATGTTTATCTCCACCTACACTTCAAAGTAATGTAGATCCCACACTTCCTTGATAAGAGATAGCGTTTCTAAATGTCTACGTATCGAAGTAATAGAGTTCTAATGCTTCATAACTCCAACGTTCCAAAGTAAGGAAGTTGTATTCTTCTATGCATAGCAATATGCTTATATGCTTCTACACTTTTAATGAATGTCAATAGAAGGGATCCATAAAGCGGGATCGCGCTTCATAGTTTCTACGTGTCAAATAAACGTATTTCCTTGGTGGTATTCCGAAGGTGGTAAAGTATGTAACATGTTATCTTCTATTCTCTTCTACTATGTTATTATACTTGTGTGCTCCTACACAGCAACCGATTGTGAATTCTGCTGTTTCTTCCAGCGGAATGGGGTTTCATATTGTCTGTGTCTCAAAGCAACCTAAAGATACCTAAAGCATTACACCATGCGATTGCAGATCTCATTTCAACGATTCAAATTAAATAAGCTGTAAGCAATTATGCATGGCATTATACTTATCTGCTTCTATGCTTTATAATGCTTTGGGATGCGAGGAGAACCTCAACCCCCCCTTAATTGCCTAAAGAGAAGTCAAATCCACTGATCGATGGCCCCGAACAATACCGAAGCGTACAGCCCGTCCCATCAAGGAGCCCCGAGGAGGATTCAGGAGACCCGAGGACCACCAGCGAATTCAAGGAAACTGAAGAAGAGAACGTGAGAGCTCATTCACTAAAGCGTCCCATTTTCATGCCGCATTTCATGTATCGCATACTGTATATTATATCTTATATCGTGAAGCGGGTGGTGATCCTCGATCATTCGCAGGCCACGAGGCCATAAATAAAGAAGCCGTGACTTTAGTATCCCGCGACCCGAGTGTGTGTACTCGGCTAGGCGTAGTCGAGAGGAGTAGCATTTCGAAGTTTCGAGCATTGTTCCGCCCCAAGTTTCCCGGGGTCGTGTAGTCTATTTCTTTGGTGCTTTCTGAGCAGCAGGCGCCCAAGAAACTATAGTTTCGCAGTTTCGAAATACCTCCCCGTTTCGGTGATTATTTTTGCGTTTGCGAGCCCGCGAAATGTTGTACGTAAGTGGATACACTGTAGCGATAGATCGCTTTAGATTAAGGTACGTTTTACACCTTAAAGCATTTGAATAATTAACCCCTTCGAGCTTCCCTGACTTACTGTAGATAGGTTTCCGTCACAACTGATAGGGACCATCACTTTACATAGATATATAGAACACACATAGATCTAAACGTAGAACTGAGAGTTTGAGAACTTCCTTTGAAACGTTGATAGTGAGGAGCTCCATCGGATTTTATAGAACTTCAGAACTTACTTGCTATGAAACGTAGGCAGATAAGGGCCATCGCATTACTTAGAACTTTAGAACCTGCTTACTTCAATAAAGATTTCTATTGGCTTCGTCCGTTCTTTTAGAAGAGTTTTTGATAAACCACTTACTTTTCACGTTTGCAATATTTTTAAAAGTATGCGAGGTGTAATCGTTTAAGTTTTAAAATGATTACTTAGTGTCGTTTATTATTTAGTAACTCGGATATAAACGTGTCTGCATAAGATTTAATCTATATGTTTATAAGCCTGAAATTTATGCAGTTTTTTGTTAGTAACATATTGCTCAAACGGCAAAGATTCAGACCACTTCAAAATGGTTGACTTTCATCAATTTTCTTAAAAATTGAAATACTGTCCAACTACTTGCTTTAAAGACTGTAATTAATGTTTTCAGAATATTTTAACCCTTATAGATGAATTCTGGAATTGAAATTGAATGTTTGATTTATCTAACTTCTGTTTAGAACATCTTTCTTTCGGAATGTTCAAGTATTTTTCATATTCGTAATTATTGAAAATGTTTTGCTTCGTTCTCTAATTTAATATTTAGAATTTCCTAAGAAATATTTTGTATCGTAGTGAACTATATAATTGCAATTAGAATTCTTTATGAAATAATAATAACAGGGAGGTATGTATCCATTCTTGTAGTTTGGTAAAGAGTATTTAATCTTACTATTTAAAATGAAACATTAAGATTTGTTTACAATATAATGCAATTTAATTACCTCTTGATTTAAGTTCACAATGACAATCCCCCATATTTCAACAATTTTGTGAGCTGTCCTGGGGAATCCGCAGCTCAGTACTTATAAAATGGACGACAAACGAACAACCTAACCAAACGTACTCAAATCGATTTTTCAATACTAATATTATCATGTTTAACTTATCCTGCAAACTATTAAAATGCCCATCGAACAGTGTTTATTCACTTGCTTCCACCACTGTTTACAATACGTATTTTTAATTTACTATCAAAACTGTAAGTATTATCGTCTTCTTTATTTTTTGTAACCTTCAATGGCTTTATGTTACAGGTCGTTGAACTCATTTTAAAATGCTCTATCGTATTACGGAAGAATGAACATATCAATTCATTTTAAAAAATGAAGGTAACCATCAAATGTCCAACATATCTCCATTTACAAGTAAACTATTTTCATCAACGGATGGGCGCTTTGTTCTGTGCAATTTTATATCAACAAAAATTTCTATGAAACTTATAGCTTCAAGGATATCTGAGGTGCTAATTATTATTATCCCACGCTGCATATTGTTATGGATGTGTCCAACAAGGCAACGATGAACAAAGTTAGATTTAATATTACGATGTTTAATATATTCCTTATAATGTATTTGTTTTTCTCTAATTTAGCCATAAACAGTGTTCGCGTTGTCAGCAGATAAATATATTTGCTTTAGAATTACAAGAGCTGACAATATCGAAAGTAGAATATTTCTTTACTCCGCAGACCGAATCACTGGAAATGTTAACTAAAGTGCGTGCCTTTGAAAACAGTCAGATGCAAATTACGATACAACATTTCGAAGAAATGGTACGTGTCACTCTTCTTTAGTTTTCGTTTTTTTTAATCAAAGGAAATTTAATTGAAGTATCCGCAAAATTTAAGGACAAAAAAGTTATTATAATCTTATGTAACATATATGATGGTGATAAACGATAAGTATATGGACCTGAGAATAGAAAGTAGTGAGCAGAAAAAGAAACTGATAGAACTGCAAAGTAGATCGATATATCTCACAAATGATGCTTCTACGTCCATAAAATCTGTTGAATAAAGAACTATTGCAAATACCAGGTATAATCAATATTACTTCTGCTCAGAAGCTATAACAGAATTGGACCGAAATGGATATAAAACAGGAATTTATATATTCAAAGAGAAAAAATGTATTACTTACAAATTACTTATGTTCGCAGAGATCTCACTAATTCAGGTTTCTTATCTTGCAGAACTAATCATTCATTTAACATGGGAAGGGGTCGAGGGATAATAAAATATTCTCATATTTCATAACCTCGTTCGATACGTCAATTGGATCATGTAAAACATCGGACACTAATTGCATCTACACCTTCAGACCTTAAATATATAATTACAACATATTTAATACCGTTTTAATAACATTTTCCTATTATTTATATCTATGCCTAATAGATATATATTAATCGAATAAGTTGCTTTACCAAAGAATAAGAGAATCTGAGGATTATAAATCTGAGCATTACATAACAAACGTGCATTACATATATAATGTTACATGTAAAAAGAGATGAAGACCAAAAAGATCGTACATATGTTGAATCCACAATGCGGTCACAGAGATACAGAAACGGCAAAAATTCCAGGCAATAATTAACAAAATTCAAAAAGGGGGAGGGGTGAAAATCCATCTCCTTGACGATGATAAGAAACAAGTCTGCCACGTGCACTACAATATCTCAAACAGCCAGCGGTTGGCACGCCAATGACAACGGATAGAAAGAATTACGTGGCAGAATAGTAAGTGAATAGTACGAGAAACATATTTATTTGTTAGATGTTTATAAATTCAAATTTAAAAGTCCAAGTCGCATTTAATATACTATTGTTTAACAAGGTGATTTAATGTTGATTCAAATAGGCGTGGAGAACTAGCTGGTACTTCTGTCAATGTAATTTCATTTCTGCTGGATACAGTAAAAACACATTTGCAATTTAAGCAAGGTTTCACTAGATCTGGCGGATTTTCCAAATTTTAGAATGGGATGATGGCAGTAGTAGTTGGTTCAGCGCCAGGCGATAAACATATACAACAAGCAAAGTAACGTAAACGGATTTAAGATGTTCAACATTATATAAATGAAACTATTACACTTTTATAATCCATGTACCGTTTCTGTTCGTTGTAACTTACAAAGAGTCTTAAGAATGTAACCCAACGTAAAGAAGATTGGAAACGGAGAAAGCAGGCCTTAATCTCAGATAAAGGAACCTTGGATCTGTTGGGTATCGTGGTTACAGGCGTGCTATGTTAAGGGATATGTCATTCAGTTTTAATTTTCTGAACGAGAACAATTCAAATAAATTTGGAGTCGACACATTGGAAAAAAATGCTGTATGCAGTGCAATAGCAACTTAACATCCCCTTGATATTCTACAGAAAACTTTATGTCATTTTCCTCGATTTACTAGAATCGAAACTATGAAATCTATTATGTAGTTTTTCTGCAACTGCTACCATACACACACGCGCACGTACATACGAAATCCATCAAGATTAAAGATACTGTATATCTATTGGCTATTGCATGGATAAATTGTAGAATTCCATTTGTAATTGATAATTAGATTATAAACATTTATATGCTTTTATCAGAAATTTAAATACGTCAAAATTGCAGCACGCAGATTTGTAAATATCACTTTGCGATTTCATTTCATTTTGGCAGTTATACTTATATATGAGGATCCATCCAGGCATAAAGCTTGATAATCTTTCAACTATAAAATAATTATGGAACATTAGACTTTTTGCTAGCGTCCATTTTATCATTTTCGGAACTTATGAAGCAGCTAGAACTATAATAACAATGTACTTTATATCTTTTCTCATTGTTTCCAAAGAAAATATTAGATATGAATAACTATGTTCATTTTATTATAAATGTATGAGTAAAGTTCAATCTACATAAATAAACGTTTTCAAACGTATTTATTTAATTTTTATCATTTAGCGTTACGAAATGTATTACAAAAATATATAATAATATATATATCACTTTAGTTTTTTCTATTATTTTAAATATTTTATATTATCATATCAAATTTTACAAAAAGTAACAAAATTTTTAAAAGTAGGAATAATTTTTCCTTAATTAGTTAATATGTCGGTTCTTTTTAAGAAGTCGGTATTTAATTTTTCAAAGTAAGTTTCGACTTTAAATTGACCACTAATTTCTCTAATTTCATTGCTTTTCGTAGATCACCGCTAATTTTCAACTTTTCCATTACAGCTTTGTCCATGCAAGTTTTAATTCTCCGAAAGATATATAATATTATGTTATTAGTAAAATTATTTTGCATTTCTAATTAATTGAAACGTAGAAAATATATTCTTTTTTATGAGAAAGCATTGCGAGAAAATTTTGGGAATCCATTGCTAATGTTGTACCTAGTGGTTGACTAGGTTCTCCCCTCGCTGCCACACCCTTTACTATTTTTAAGATCCAAAAACCGTGTACCAACTTTGTCACCTTTAAAATATACGAAATTTACATATTGTGAATTTTGCAAAAGTGATGATAATTAACTCTTGAATTATGGTTGCTTGGGCGATTAATCAGACTGATCTATGAGAAGCTGTAATGTACGAGGACTAATATATTTTCTTTTAACATAATGAACAATACAGTATTTGAGCTTACACTTTTGTTAACAAACTCGCTGTTCAAATTAGTTTGAATGACAATTAATATTTGCATGATCTTTTCCTCTGATTTATCTGTATAATTTGTTCGTTCTTTTCAATTGTCATATATAATTATTAAAATCTATATGTTCTAGGAAGGAATCAGGCAACAAGTTAACTTATCAATAATATTTATATTCTGTAAAATAAATTGATTTGTTTACTAAAATATAAATTATACATTCATGTATTAATTGTAAACCTTTAGTTAATTATTCACACCGGGATTACACGCATAATGGGTAAAATTAGACATTCCTTCAGTTTTCCAATATTGTCTCATAGAATAAAGACTGATTAGTAACAGATTTACTGTCTTTGCAAAATAAAAGTGTACATTGCATCACCCATTATTTCCAGCTTCCTACTATAATTTTGTGATTCTGGCTGGTGTTACTTGTTGTTAATAATCCATGAATAATCTACGACTGGAATTACCAGCAACCGATAATGTATGATATCACACACGAGTGGTGTAACCAATAGTAGGTAACTCAAGACTTATCAACGACTGGAGTTTCCTGCGGTCGAAAACTCACGATATATGGACAGTAGGTGATGCATGAGGTCGATAACTCATGATATTATAACGGCCGGTATTACCAATAGTCGGTAATTCAAGAACGATCGACGGATGACATTACCAATTATCGATAATCCCTCTCTTACTTGGCATAACTTAATCTAACATAATCTAAACTTAATTTGAACCAAGCTAACCTCAGTTACACCTAATCGGACTTAACCTGCCTTCACTCAAATCTAACCCAACCTAGCACAATCTAACTTTACCCCTTTTAAACATAAACCAATCAAACCAACGCTTTCTTAAATCTAATCTAACATAACTGAGCTACATGTAAACATTCCCAAATATAACCCAACCTAACCTAACCTAGCGTAACCGAACTAAATTAAACATAATCACACTTCCATCTCGTTTCAGAAGCAACCTCCGCAACTTTCCCAGGGATAAGGCTATGCAGTAAGCCTTCCGCAGTAACGGAGTGATTGAGATCCGCTCCGATTGAACTCTCCGTTTATTTACGTAATGTAATGTAATTATCAGCGGGTTCAATCGGAGCGGGTCCGCATCGAATACAGGAGCGCCTTTGGTGAAATGAAAACGAACAGACTGAAAAGAATAAAACTTTACTAAAAAATGCTACGGAAATCCGATATATCTATGCGTATCTAATATACATCTAACTAAAACATAATTCGGAAAATACAAACGATAAGAGGGAACATTCTCCAATATATGACATATATAAATCAACGGATGCAAGAGAGAACACTCGATCTCGGGGTGGCGAGACCGGGGCGCTGTCCTGAAGTAATCGTATAACGTCGTTTTCGGGATGGTGCAGTGAGGAAATGTGGAGGGTAGAGAGCATAAAGTAACAACAACGTAACTAAAGAGAAGGGAAAGGAAAATCTGTGGAAACATTGCATTCATTAAGAGGAAATCCTAGAAATTTCAGACAACAGATTATATACCATACTGTAAGGGCCTTGACGTTGTACCTTGGTACAACGAAATATGGCGATATCGTAGGAGAAAATAAAAAAATCGAGAAACTAAAAAAGAATTATATTGGTCTCAAAAGGATATATATCGATAGGTTTATATTGATACTTAGATATTTTCATTTCACCAACATTTTCACGGCAATCACTGGACCGTTTGTATAAACTCAGAATTATTGTTAACGAAATTTGCCACACTTTCAAAATTACTGTTAAGCTCTGTAAAAATATTGCAATCGACGAAACCATGGTTTCGTGGCGAGGACGTCTTAGTTTTTGCCAATATATCCCAGGAAGGGGCATAAATATGGTATAAGACATTGTAAACTGTACCTTCCGGATGGATACATCAACAACATTCTTATTTACGCCGGAAAAATGCAACCAGAATAGTTAGAGCACATGTGCATGCTGTAGTTATGACCTTGAAGGTTGAATTATCATTTGGACGCCGCGTATTATACGCAGATAATTTTGATAATAGTGTCCCATTGCCAAAAAACTTTTGCAAGAAGGAACATTTATTTGTGGTACAGTAAAAATTAATAAAAAATTTCTCCCGTTGCAGGCCAAATGGAAACAGCAACGGGGTGGCTTTATGTATTTTCAAAATGGGAACGGATTTAAATTCTTAAAATGGACGGATAAGAGGCCGGTATGCATGCTAGCCACTTCTGAAAACCGCAAATGTGTTATTGTCCAGTGTAGAAATAATAAGTTAAAGCCGGACACAGTGTTCCTTTATAACAATGCTAAGAAGGAATTTGACCATCCGACCAGATGTCTTCTTATCACAGTTGATTACGCAGAACAGTAAAGTGGTATAGAAAAATAGTTATCGAATTAGTTTGCGCGACTTCTCTCGTTAATTCCTATTGTATACATAGAAAATGAATTACCAAAGGTATGAAAATATTAAACATTTTCTGCTGTCGTTTCAAGAACGCGCGATAAAAACGAGACAGTGATGTAAAGAATGTTTTAAACATATATCTAGAATAAATCGTGGGCAGTATGCCGCGAATAAGGCGACAAAAGCAAAAACCTATTGCAACCAATGTAAGGGTCAACCGGAACTCCATCCAACATGGTTTGAAAAATTACATAAAAAAATTAAATAATTATGTTAAGTTTACAATATTGAATTGTTATATTTTAAAGATTGAATGTCTGCTTATAATGTTGGAAACTACTTTCTGAAATACAAGTGCGACCCAACGTGATGCACACCGGATCACAAAATAGACGCGTGTGACCAACCAGTGATGCAAGCCGCCCCAAAAATCAGACGCGAGTGACCCACCGATGATGCACACCGCCTCACGGAACACACACGTGTGACACACCTGTGATGCACGCAGGCGTCAATGTGCTAAAAGTAGAAATTGGATGAGCCATCGCATCGCGTGAAGCATGAGATCACTACGGCTTTGACAAGCAGACAATATGAAAACCCATCACGATGCAAGAAACAGTGGAATTCACAATCTTTTGAAGCGTAGAAGTAGGTAAGGATAATGCGATACATAGAACATTACAACATTATTGCTTCCGAACGTTGAAATGAAATACACCACCGCACCGCATGCAGCATTAGAACTCTATTACTTTTACACGTAGACACTATGAAACGCCGTCCCGATGCATATCTTTGTAGAATTCATATTCTTTTGAAGTGTAGATGCAGATAAGCATAATGCTATGCACAGAAGATTATAGCTCACTTACTTTGAAATGTTGAAATGAGAAGTGCTATTGCATTGCGTGGAGTAGTAAACTCTTCTGCTTCGGCACGCAGACACTCTGATCTACCTTCTTGTTGCATGGAACTGTAGAATTCACATTCTTTTGAACTATAGAAGTATATAAGCATAATGCTATGCATGGAGAATTACAGTTTACTTAATTTGAAATCATGAAATGACATGCACAATTGCATTGCATGGAGCATTAGAACTCTATTCCATTCACATGCAGGCACTACGAGATGTAGCATTCACTTTCGACGGAAATGTAGAAGTAGATATGCACAGTGCTATGCTTAGCATATTTCAGCATACTTAATTTGGAACGTTGCAATGATATGCGGCATTGCATTGTGTGAAGCAATAAAACACTACAGTATACACACGCAGAAACTGTGAAGCGCCATCCCGTTGCAGGGAACTGTAGAATTCACATTCATAGGAAGTATAGATGTCGATATGCATAATGCTATTAACTGAAGATTGCAGTTTATTTAATTTGAAGCGTTGAAATGAGTGCGCCATCGCATTTCATGGAGCATTAGAATTCTATTGCTTTAACATCCAGTCACTATGAAGCGTCATCCTTTTGCATGTATTTATATTGTTCATATTCTAGGGAGGAGTAGGAACAGGCAAGCATAATTCAATGCATAGAAGATTAAGCTCACCTTGAAACGTTGAAATGAGATGCGTCATAGCATTGAATGGAGCAATAGAACTATACTGTTTTGACACGCAGACACTGTGAAGCGCCATCCCGTTTCATGGAACTGTAGATTTCACATTCTTTACAAATGTAGACGCAGTTTAGAATAATGCCATGCATAGAAGATTGCAGCTTACTTACTTTGAAACGTTTAAATGGGATGCGCTATCGCACTGTATGGTGCTTTAGAACTCTACTGCTTTGACACGCAGACACTATGAAGCACTATTCCCTTCCATGGAAATGTATAATTCACAATCTTTGAAAATGTAGAAGCAGATAAGCATAATGCTTTGCTTAGAAGTTTTAGCTTACTTAGTTTGAAAATTTGCAATGAAATGCGTCTTTCAATTGCACAGAGTATTAGACCTCTTCTGTTTTGACAAGCAGACTCTGTGCAGCGTCATCCCGTCGCATGGAACAGTAGAATTTACAATCATTAGGCATAATATTATCTTTTGGTCATGATTTCTGTTGCCCTTCCAAGATTTTTCATCAAACATGGTTTCTCGGATTTTATTATTAACATAAGCTGTGGAACCGAAAATTCGTAAATACTTTACTTTTGGCTTTTTATCAAGCCACATTTCAAATGGCGTTTTACTTTGTTTTAAAGCTTTTGTTGGGCTCAAGTTTATTAAATACGTTGCAGTTAAAGCTGCTTCCCCCTCAAAACACTTTATTCAAATTGGTAACACTTATAATCGTGCGTGCCTTTTCTGTTATAGTTCTGACCATTCTCTCAGAAACACCAATTGGGAGGTTCGCCGAACTGTTAGATGGTAACTAGTACCTTTTTCTACACAATAATCTTTCATCTCGTTTGACAGATATTCTCTGCCATTATCGCTATACAAGTGAACAACTTTTAAATTAAAATGAGCCTCGCTTCTACTTACATAATCTTTAAATGCAGAAAATACTTCTGATTCATATATGTAATCAGATATGTTACACAGTAAAGTGTATATTCGTCCACAAATAGGAGAAAATAATTTTTTCCGTTAATAGTTGAAGGAATAATAAAACCACATACATCTGAATAAACAATAAGCAATGGTCACTTTACATGCTCCATATTCTTTATCTTTTCGAATGATAATCGTGCTTGCTTACCTTTAATGCGAGCCTCACATAAATTATCATTCGGCACTATCATTTCAATATGACTTACATCACTGACCACATTTTTATTCTTCAATTCTACGAATTTTGATCTTCCAATGTGGCCCAAACGCTGATGCCACAGTTCATAGTCATTATTTACTGCACTATGAATCTGGTGATTAATCAATGTTTCACCATTTTCCATTTGAAAATCAGTAATAGATAAGTTATTTTTTCCCTTACCTTTCATTATTTTCTGACCAGTTTTCATTACCTCAACGTTTCCATCTATCACAAATACGATGTCCATTCCTGCTTCTTGCATCCTTCTAACGGATAGCACCTTTTTGCCATCAAAATCTTCAAGGGTGTACTCAACTCCTCGAATGTCGGAAAAACATTGTCACGTTTGATAATGTGATCCGATGCTCCGCATTCCAACAGAAACTTTAATTTCTTTTTATGGTCTTCCCCATTTTCATTGTACCCCGTCATAAAGGCAAACGAGGATGTCCCAGCCTTTTCAATACCCAATTCTTCTGTTTCTTGAGCTGCCTGGGCGACTACCTTTTTTTTCCCCGCGTGCTCGACTGTTCTTAATAATAAAAACGTTCTTTCATTTTATGCCCTTTCGTCCACAATGGCATTTTATATTTATCGTTTCTTTGGCCATTTAAATTATCCCATTTTGTCGTTTCTATTGGTTTGTCTTTTATGTATTTTTGGATTAAAATTGTCTCTATCTGTATGTATCTTCTGAGTATGTAATACATTCTCGCTTGTCGAGCAGCCTGTTCGTAATTTTACATCGTGGACCATTAAACGAGTTTTTATAAACGCTAATGTTAGGTTGTATTCGGAAAACGTTCTATCGCCGTAATTACTCGCCATAGCACGTTGGAAGGGTTAGCAGTAAATGGAAAGCTTTATCCGTTTCTTCTAATTTTACACACGCTGCTAAGAGTTCCGTGATTATATCGTTGAGTATTGTAAAACATTTGATCAAGGGCTGCTCTCCCTGTAGTTTTAAGCTTAATAGTTTTTTTCTAACAGCCAATTTCGTGGCTAAACTCTCCCTTTCATATATGCCATCCAATTTCTGCAAAATTTCAGCAGCAGTCTTCAGATTATTTGCGAAGCTCAAAAAGGAATCTGCCAAACATTCAGCAATGACACCTTTCGCAATCCTCTCTGCTTTCCTCCAATCTTCAGATATTCTTACTGGAATGGGTTCATCAATAATTATTCAATTAGCTTAACCCAGCACCCGTGCACCAATTCTCAATTGCCACATACTGTAGCAATCACCATCAAATTGTTTAATGTTTCTCTTGGTTTTTGCACTTTCCATATTTCTCCTTTTTTTTCTTAAGGAAAGGTTTATATTCACTAACAATGTTTCTTCTACAATTTAATCACTTATTTATACTTCTGATATTACACATATAATCACATAGTCACATACAGAAAAGTTATCACTGAAAAGAATATCTACTAAAGTGTTACTACTATTAAAATACGTAAACTAGGCCCATAACCTATTGAATTATGGGTAAATATAAATGAAAAGCTGTCCAAAGTTTTTTATAGTCTGCAACTTTATTCTTAAGGTTTGAAGGTACGTCTTCACGTTTTAAAAACTTGAATAATTGTGGGGACTCCGCATTGGAAATATAGTGTCCCCCTAAAGAAATAGACGACGCAAACTCTGCACGTGCTTTCCTTTCAGGCCACTAGGTATAAACAGTCGTGAACCCTACTCGAACCGACAGAACTCTTTCACAGTTTATATACTGGATTCTATTTCCTAACTCAAGATTCATTTTTGTTTCTCCGTTGACATGTGAAATAATCCAACGGCAGTAAGCTGTTATGCATAGCATTATACTCATCTGCCACTACACTTCAAAAAAATGTTAATTCTACATGTTCATGCAACAAGATGGCCCTTCATACAGTCTGCCTGTTGGAACAACAGAGTCTTAATGCTCCATGACATGCGGTGGCGAATCTCACATCAATGTTTCCGAGTAAGTAAGCTGAAACTTTCTATGCATAGGATTACACTTATCTGCGAATGCACTTCATAAGAATGTGAATTCTACAGTTCCATGCAACAGGAAGCAGCTTCATAATGTCTACGTGTCAAATGAGGAGAGTCCTAATGCTCCATGCAATGCGATGTCGCATCTCATGTCAACGTTTTAAAGTAAGGTCTAATCGTGTATGCGTAGCATTATGCTCATCTGCTTCTACACTTCATAAGGTTGTGAATTCTACACTTCCATGCAACAGGGTGGCGTTTTATAGTGTCTACTTGTCAAAGCAATGGAGCTCTAATGCTCCATGCAATGCGACTGTGCATTTCATTTGTCCGTATCGAATTTAGTAAGCTGCAATCTTCTGTGCATAACGTAGGAAACTCATTAATAAAAGACAATTAGAAGGTTTTGTAAATCATTAAATAGTTCGTTTCAACTGAGATATTACTCCATGGACTGCTAATGAACAACTGCTTCATCGTTTTAAAGCGTACACACGAAATCTCATTTTTTCCGCACATTCGCTCTCGCTCGCATTCTAGAATATTCCACGCACTTAACATTTAAAACTTGAATTATTGATTAGCTTTTAAATTAAGATAATTTCGTTATCCTTCACTCGGCATGCCTATCCTGTATGAACATTCGTCCAGAATGTCTTCATTCCTATCGTCTTTGATTTAAGATAAATGTCATAGATTTCTTCGATCCACGATTTCATAGAATCTGCTGACGTAGATGTATGCAGGGGTCCTTTTCCTTCCTCTACCTTTCGAACTACAAGACGTTGATTGCGTAAAACTTGTGTAACTTCATACGATTCAAAATATTTATGAGCTATTTTAGACCAGGACACTGTTGCATATGTTTAATTGCTACTAGATCTCCTTCACGATAAACTCTAGCTTTTCGTCTATTCTTGTTAAATATTCGCCTATTCTCTCGTTGGATTCTGCATATATTTTTGCTTGCTTGAGTCGTACTTCATCTCGTTTATCTTGAAAACGTGCGATCCATTCCTTTTCAAGTATGTCTCGGATGCCAAGATGACATTAAGACGTGAATGTGTCCCAGAGAGAAGATGAAATGGTGACGTGCCAATACTTCGATGTATTGTTCATTTCAAACATTGTTAATCGACTTCTAAATACTTACATCATTCACAGGGCCTAGGTGCAGCTAATTTTGCTGACAACAGTATGAATGTTCTATTAAGATGTTCGACTTGACCACTAGCTCTAGGAATTCCTGTTGTAGTTGAAACACGTTTTATATTTTCTTCTTGACAATATTGCTTGAAACCATTTGCTGTGAAAGCCGTTCCCTTATCAGAAATTATTCGACGCGGATTATAAAAAATAGTCGCTAGCTTTTTCAGGCGTGACGAAACTTAAGCTGTAGTAGTAGGTTTTGTAGTATAAAGCCATGTAAATTTTGTAAAAGCATTTACCACTACAAATATGTACTGATACGTTTTCTTTGTTGATGGCAGCGGTCTAAGATAATCGATATGAAACGTATCAAAAGGAATACTCCCGTTTTCAATCGGATTTAAATGACACTCCTGCTTCCCCTGCATCTTTTCGGCTAAGATGCATTCAACACAATTCCTTACCACCTTTTCAACTTGCTGCCGAAGATTTGTAATCCAGTAATCTTTACGTAGGATAGCCTCAGTCTTGACCACAGAAAATGTCCACACTTATAAGCTCGCCTTATTTCTTGCTCTGTACAGAAAATTTCCCCGTAGAACATAATCATTCGTCTTGTTTTGAAGTACCAAATCCCGAAGTTTCATAACAGTCTCATCATCTTCCTGTGTTTTCCGCAAACGTGCTGTAAGGCTTGCATCAGATTCATCGATTAAGAAAATCGCAGGAGGTGGATTTCTACTTAGCGCAGCAGCATGTATCATGTCCCTCTCTGGACTATGCTATATCCGGTAATCAAATTCTTCTAACGATAATGTCCATCACGCAACTCACAAACAAAGATCTTTCTTATTCATTGTAAGAGTAAAATCTCGGCAATAAGTAACAATAACAAACGAAATTCCTAATAAATAAACTCCTAATTTCTTCAAAGCTTTTACTATTGCTAAAACCTCAAACTCATAGCTACTGCATTTAGATTCAAGAGAAGTTGTCTTACTACTAAAAAATAATATATGTATAACATATGCCCGAGAAATTTGACAGAAGTTTGCACAAAACAACACTTTTCTCAACTGAATATTAAACCGGCTCCGCTCGCTATAATTCAATCTCTTTCAAGATTTTTGATCCTACCTTTAATATCGTTTGATGAAATAATCGAATCATCTATGTATGCTAAAACTATTCTCTCTCGAATAAGATCTCTAAATTTGGTATTTATAAAACTTTGAAAAACTGCTGGTGAATTACATAGACCAAAAGGGACTCGTAAGAATTCATAATGACCATCTGATACAATAAATGCTGTATACTTTCGACCTGACATATCCTGTCATACGTGAAAGAAACCGTTTCTCAAGTCAAGAGTAATAAAAATGCGCGCGCCTTGTAACAAATCTAATTGATCTTCGATCAATTGTAACGGATATCTATCTTTAATAATTTTCTTATTAATTTGTCGATAATCCACACATAATCCAAACAAATCATTTTTCTTCGGAACGAGAAAAACCGAACTCGCATAATCAGAAGTAGACAACTGGGCGACTCCAGCCACAATCCACTGTTCTATCTGCGCATTAACAATCTCCTTTTGCAACGCTGACAATTGTCTCGCCGATTGATATACAGACTCTTCGCCTTTCAATATTAATTTCATTGCAATTTTACGTTCAAAGGTTTCACTTGGCTTTTAATTGCTAACAAGATTTTCTATCGTCACGCGCTAATTAGGATCTAATACACGAGACACATCAACTTGATTTACTTCTAACACGTCACTCGTTACATCTGTTTAAAATATTTCTGGTACCATATTTTTTCTTTCAACAATTTCGCGCGTTACTTTCGATAATGGACGAATGATTACATTACCATGTTTAATGCTGACATCGGTTATATTTAAGAAATTTGTTCCTATTAACAGCTTGTGTCGAACAATGGTATCAGAGATTACTTGTATACACATCAGATATGAGTGCCCATCTACGGTAATTTCTGCTTGAAAATCACCTAATGTTGTATTATTCCTTGAACCTTCGAAATGCAATTCATTGCGTCGTAATTGCGGAGAACCAAGCTTAATGTACTCGTCTGTGCGAATTAAACTAAAATCACTTCCTGAATCCATTAATGCTTTGATATCGCATCCGTAAAATAAAACATTTTTGAGATACTTTCGGTACGATACTCCTAATGACGCGCAGCTCTCTTCACTCGCTTTCTTGGAACGTTTCGACGCAATATGTCCACGTTCTTGACATATGAAACATTTTACACCGCGATCTTTCGTTGGACAATTCACGCTAATATGACCGTGCTCACCACAATTATAACATCGTACAATATTATCGATAAATTCTTTTATCTCAACCACATTGGCCATCTCTTTTCGTTCACTTCTAACGAAACTGTCTTTACACATCTCAAACTTTGTTGACCTCTGCACACTCGACATTTTCAAACGCTTTCGAAAGTTGATTGGTTGTTGTAAACTGTAGAATACGCGCGTGGTTCCGGAGGATTTCATCGGGAATGCCGTCAATCAAATATTCAAGTATTTCATCGTCGTTGATTGGTACTCGATTTCCAAGAATGTTCTTCTCGTGCAAATATTCATGAAATGTCTCGTTCCTGTACCATAACCGCTCTTCAAATTTCTTCTTCAGTTCAATTTCGCTTTGTGGATGATAAAACACAACTTATAATTCTTCCAGCAGTCGGTTGAATACCATAGTTATATATTCTGATTTAGAAAGAAATCATTCAAGTACTTTTCCCTTCAGCAGCACACCGATAAGTATTCGTGCAACGTCATCTTCCAATTTATATGTCGTCTTGAATAATTTGATTTGCTTCTCCCAAATTTTATAATCACCAGATTTACTTTAGACTATTAAGAAATTGTCACCGCTACTAACAACATCAAATAGTTCGCCTTCAAAATTACGCGTCGATAATTATGCGTCGTTGCTCATTTTCCGAATTTTATTCAACCTGTAATTTCTGTCGCACCGGATCTAACTCAAGGCGCAACACGGCTAACTCACGTTCTGCTAATACTTTTTCTTTTAAGAAAAGATCAATTTCAGATTGCTGTAGATTCATTGATGACTGCACGTTTGGTGATACACCAGCACACGACTCTTCATTATCTTCATGAACTTCACGTTCCGTCTGGATCAACTTCCATCAAACGGAAAATTAATTCAGCTTTCGAACCAGCAGTAACTAGTTTATGCTCTATTAATATCTCTCTTAGCGCTGTAACTGTAATTTGACACTTGCGTTTAAACTCGAATTATCTCCACACGAAAGATTAATTTTCGTTCTCGCACTATCTCTCAAAACTACACTCGCGTCGCTTGAGTATCTTCTCGAACGTTCTAGACCATCAAGGAATTATCTTGAACGTTCTGTCTTCAAATATTCGATAATACTTCAACCTTTAGAACGTATCCGATTTAATTCTTGAATGTCTTCTTGATAATTACTACGCCCGAAACCCCAAAATTGTAGGAAACTTATTAATAAAAGACAATTATAAGATTCTTTATATCATTAAATAGTTCTTTTCAACTGAGATATTACTCCAAAGACTGCTAATGAACAACTGCTTCATTATTTTAAAACATTCACACGAAAAACTCATTTGCTTCGCACATTCGGTCTCACTCGCATTCTAGAATATTCCACGTACATAACATTGTCATTAAACCTGAGTTATTGATTAACTTTTAAATTAAGATTATTTCATTATCCTTCAATAACATTATGCTTGCCTGCTACTACACATTAAAGGAATGTAAACTCTGCATTTCCTTGGAACAGGATGGTGCTTCACAGTATCTGCGTGTGAAAACCATGAAGTTCTAATGCTCCACGTTTCAACGTTTCAAAGTAAGTAACCTGTAATCTTCTAAACATATCATTATGCTCATCTGCTCATTCACTTCAAACGAATGTGAATTTTACAGTTCCTTGCGGGTAAGTATAGTGCTGTGCACAGAAGGTTACAGCTCACTTACTTTGAAATGTTAAAATAGTATGCGCCATCGCATTGCATTGAACGTTAGAAATCTGTTTTGACACGCAGACACTATGAAACACTATCCTGCTGCATGGAACTGTATAATTCACATTTTTTGTAGAGTTGAAGCAGATAAGCAAAATGCAGTGCATTGAAGATTACAGTATCCTTACGTGGAAACATTGAAACGAAATGAGCCATCGCATTGCACGGAGCATCAGAATTGTACTGCTTTGACGCGCTGATACTGCAGAGGAGACATTTCGTTGCACAGTACTGTAGAATTCACATACTTTTGAAATGTAGAAGCAGATAAGCATTATGCTATGTATAGAAGATTACAGCTTATCTAATTTGAAGCGTTAGAATGAGATGTGACTTCGTATTGCATGTAGCAGAAGGATTCAACTGTATTGCCACGCAGACACTGTTAAGCGCCATCTCGTTGAATTGAACTGTAGATTTCAGATTCTTTAGAAATGTGGAAGAAGATAAGCATAATGCTATGCGTAGAGCATTACAGCTTACTTACTTTGAAACGTTGAAATGATGTGCGCCTTCGCATTGCATGTAGCATCAGAAAACCATTGCTTTTACATGTAGAGACAATGAAGCGCCATCTTGTTGCAAGCACACGTAGGATTAACATTCTTTTCAAGCTTAGAAGTAGATAATAATAATGTGATGAGTAGAACATTACAACCTACATACTTTGAAACGATGAAATGATATGCGTTATCCTGTTGCAAGGACCTTACTTACTTTGAAATGCTGATATGAGATGCGTCATCCCAATGCATGGAACTGTAAAATGTACATTCTTTTGAACATGTCAAAGCAATTGAATTCCAAAATTTTATGCAACGCAAGAGTGCTTCTCAGTCCTGCGTTTGAAGGAAATGAGTTGTTAGTTTGTATACAACTTAATTATGCACACTGAGATCCACGTTACAAAGTAAGCAATTTCTACAGATCCATGTAACATGACATTGTTTCTAAGTGGCATCTTATCAAAGCAATTGAATTCCAAAGCTACGTGCAACGCGATGACTCTTCTTAGATTTACGTTACAAGGTAACTAATTTTAAAGGTTTTATACAAAGCAAATATGCTTATTTGGTTGTACGTTATAAGGCACGTAATTTGTACAGATCAATGTAACTGTATAGTGCTTCTAAGTGTCAACTTGACACAATAAGCGCTATGTAGATACACGAGTCTGTATAAATTACACACATTGTAATGTAGTAGTATGTATTCACAATCTTTTGAAGTCTGAAAGCAGATAAACATAATGCGTTGCATTGAATATTACAACTTGTCATGAATCACTGAAATGAGATGCGACATTGCGTTGAATGAAGTATTAGAACTCCATTTCTTCGACACGTAGACATCTAGAAATGCTATCGCGTTGCCAGGAAGTGTAGGATTCACATTTTCTTGAAGTGTAGTGGCAGATAAACATAACGCTATGCATTGAATATTACACCTTATTATGAAACATCGAAGTGAGATGCGAGATCGCGTTGAATGAAACATTTAAACTCTATTGCTTCGACACATAGACATCTAGAAACGCTATTCCGTTAAAGGTCAGTTTAGGATTCACATTCTGTTCACGTTTAGAAGCAGATAGACATAACGCGTTGCATTGAAATTACATCCTACCATGAAACCTTGTAATGAGACGCAACATTGCGTTGAATGGAGCAGTAGAAGTATATTTCATTGGCATGCAGATAATATGGAGCGCTATCTTGAATTGTATATTTCTCATTCTTTTGAAGAGCTCCAGCAGATAAGCATAATGCTATGCATTGAAGGCTATAGCTTTCTCACTTTGAAACGTTGAAATGAGAAATACCATCGCATTGCATGTAGAACTAGCACTATACTGCTTTGAGACGCAGACACTACGAAGCGCCGTCTCGTTGCATGAAACTATAGAATCCACATTCATTTGAAGTGCAGAAGCATATAAGCATAATGCTATAGATAGAAGATTAGGGCTTAAATACTTTGAAACGTTGAAACTAGATACCCCATCGATTTACATGGAACATTCTAATGCTACTGCTCTGACACGTAGACAATACGAAGCGCCATCCCGTTGCATAAAGCTGTATAATTCACATTCATTTGATGACTAGAAGCAGTTAAGCATAATGCTATGCATAGGGGATTACAGCTTGCTTACATTGAAACGTTGAAATGCGTTGCGCCAACGCATTGCATGGAGCATCGGAACTCTCTTGCTCTGACACGTAAACACTATAAAGCGCCATTTCGTTTCAAAGAATTGTAGAATTCACATTCTTTTGAAGTGCAGAAGCAGATAAGTATAATGCGATGCACAGAACGGTGCAGCTTTCATACTCTGAAACTTATCGCTTTGTACGATTCAGAAGAATATGAATTTGCAGTTCGCTGCAACCAGATGGCGCTTCATAATATCTGTGTCTCATTGCAATAGAGATCTACTGCTCCAAGTAATGCAATGGCGCATTTCAATTCAACGTTTCAAAGTTAGTAAGCTATTAATTTATATGATTAGCATTATGTTTATCTGCTTCAGCACATCATAAGAATGTGAATTCTTCAGTTCCAAGCAACGGGATGGCGGTTCGTATTGCCTGCGTGTCAAAGTAATTGATGTCTAATGATCCATGCAATCTGATGGCGCATTTCATTTCAATGGTTCAATCCAATGAGACTGTAATCTTTTGTGCGTAGCATTATTCTTGTCTGTTTGTACACTTGAAAAGAATGTGAACTCTACAGTTCCTTGCTATGGGATCTCGCTACATTGTGTCTTCATGTCAAAGCTATTGAGATCTAAATGCTCCATGTGTCTCGATGGCGCGACTCATTTCAACGATTCAAACTAAGTAAGTTTTAAGGATCTATACATCGCATTATACTTATCAGCTTTTACACTTCAAAATAATAGGAATTCCAAATTTCCTTGCCACTGGTTAGTGCTTCATGTTGTCTACCTGTAAAAGCAATGGAGTTCAAAATCTTATATGCATCACGATCGTTCGTCGCATTTCAAAATTTCAATGTATGTTACCTGTAACTCTCAATGCTTCTTCTAATACCTATCTGTTTATACACTTCAAAAGAATGTGACTTCCACAGTTCCATGTAACGGGAAGCTGCTTCATAGCTTCGGC
Organism: Xylocopa sonorina; assembly: GCF_050948175.1. Taxonomy (NCBI): domain Eukaryota; kingdom Metazoa; phylum Arthropoda; class Insecta; order Hymenoptera; family Apidae; genus Xylocopa; species Xylocopa sonorina. Next base: position 2,171,943 of record NW_027490095.1, read on the forward strand.
GTGTCAAAGCAATGCAGTTCTAGTGCTATATGTATGGTGTTGGCTCATCTCTTTTCAACGTTCTAAAGTATGTGTGTAATGTTCTATACATCTTATTATCCATATAAGCTTCTATGCGTCATATGAATGTGAATCATAATGTCGTTACAAGCGACTGTGTCGATTCATGACTGTGTCTTCGTGTCAATGCAATAGAGTTCTAATGCTTTATGCAATGCGATAGCGCAAATCATTTCAACGATTCATAGTAAGTTAGCTGTAACTTTGTACGCTTTGCATTTTGTTGATCTGTTTCTACATTTCTGAAGAATGCGAATTCTACAGATAAATGCATCGGGATGGCGTTTCATAGTGTCTACGTGTATAAGCAATAGAGTTCTAATCCTATATGCTGTGTAGTGGGCTGTCTCATTTCAACGTTCGAAAGCAAGAATGTTGTAATGTTCTATGTATCGCATTATCCTTACCTACCTCTACACTTCAAACGAATGGAAATTCGACTGTTGCTTGCACGGGGCTGGGGTTTCGTATTGTCTGCTTGCCAAAGCTGTAGTGATCTAATGCTCCACGCAATGCGATGGCACATCTAATTTCTACGTTTAGCACGTTGACGCCGGCGTGCATCACATGTGAGTCACACGTGTCTGTTCCGTGAGGCAGTGTGCATCTCCGGTGGGTCACACGCGTCTATTTCGTGGGCCGGCGTGCATCACGATGGGTCGAACTTATATTTCACAAAGTAGATAGTACAAAATAGGTTTATTTTTCAATTCTCAGCATAATAAACAGACATTCTATATTTAAAACATAACAAACCAATATTATAAATCTAACTTAATTATTTAATTTTTGAAATCATGTTGGGTAGAGTTCCGGTTGGCCCTTACATCAGTTAGAACAGATTTTTACGTTTATCGCCTTATTCGCGGCTTACTGTTTACCATTTATTCTAGACATACGTTTATAACATTCTTTACATGTCTAGTTTTTCTCGCGCGTCCTTGGAACGACCGCAGAAAATGTGTACGTTTCTTGGGCAATGCTTAAGTTTCAGATAACGTTTGTTCACCGTGATGATCCACTGTACTGAGGAGATAATCAATAATTTTTTCGCGGAAGTTTAATATTTTCATACCTTTGGTACTCCATTTTCTATGCATATAATGGACATTGACGAGAGAAGTCCCGCATACTAATTCGATAACTATTTTCCTATACCACTTTACTGTTCTGCGTAATCAACTGTGATAAGAAGACATCTGGTCGGATGGTCAAATTCCTTCTTAGCATTGTTATAAAGGAACACTGTGTCCGGCTTTAACTTATTATTTCTACACTGGACAATAACACATTTGCGGTTTTCAGAAGTGGCTAACATGCATACTAGCTTCTTATACGTCCACTTTAAAAACTTAAAGCCGCTCCGATTTTGAAAATACATGAAGCTACCCCGTTGCAGTTTCCGTTTAGCCTACAGCGGAAGAAATTGTGTATTAATTTTTACTGTACAATAAATAGATGTTACTTTTTGCAGAAGTTTCTCAGCCAAAGGGACACAAGTATATAAAATATTTGCCTGTAATATGCGGCTTTCAAATAATAATTCACCCTCCAACGTCATAACTACAGCATGCGCATGTGCTTTCGCTATTCTGGTTGCATTATTTCCGGCATAAATAAGAATATTATGTGCGTATCCTTCCGGAAGGTACGGTTTACAATGTTTTATACCATATTTATGCCGCTTTCCTGGGATATATTGACAAAAACTGTAGCGTCCTCGCCATGGAACCATGATTTCGTCGATTACAATATTTTTACCGGGCTTAACACGTTGAGTGCTACGTCAGTCCCCAGGAACTAACAGTGAACTTTCCGTTCAAGCGGCGTCAGTCCCCAGGGACTGACAATCGACTTTTCGTTTGGATAACGTGGATTCTAGGGACTGACAGCGAACTCCTTGTTTGGTCGACATCGGTGCATCAGACCGGCATTGTAAAGGGTTAAATTATTAATGACAATTAACAAATTTATACTAATATTTAATGAAGATTATTAAAACATTTTAAACAAAGATGTGACTGCGATTTGCACATTTTACAGTATGTAGGAACTTCCTTTGTCATTTTCCTCGCTAACTGGCGTCCGAACATTTTTGTGTTTGTGCTGTAACATTCAACACAATATTTTCGTACTTCATGCGCCTTTCCTTCCTTCTTATGAAATTTGTGAATTCGTCTACTTGTATCGGCCCTAATTGAGGTTTTGTCATGTGAATGTCGTGTGAGAGCATTTACCAATTGTTTTTGGAATGTTGTAATTGACATCTTTCTTCCTGTTACATTTTGGGACATACATAACGCATTCACGACGACAATATTCAAAAGAAGGTCGAATGCCAGTTTTCTGTACCATTTTAGTGACCTTCTAAGTGGACTGCTGTAAGCACCCATTTGATCAGACAGAACAATCGCTGTTTTACCTTTATTATAATCAATAATAATTTTTGGTTTGCAGGATACGCCTGTTCTTGTTATTATGGATTTCATTTCGTCAGAATGCTTGATCGAAAGAACTAAAACATCCCTCTTGTGTTTCCATTTCATGATTGTAATCCCTTTACTGTTGGGCAATGACTCCTCCGCGTCGCAGTTTGGCTATCACAACTATACTTGGATTGCCTCTTCGATTTGGTAGAAGAGCACCAACCAAATGCGTATTTTTTGTTATAAGTTTGGTTACTAAATCCACACTCGTATAATAATTATCCGTGTATAAAGTATGGCCTTCGTGAAACACATTTTCACATAAATTCATGACAACATTTGTTGTATTTTTTTATCCAATGATTTGCCGATGTAAATGTAAAGATTATATGTGTAATGATTATCACAGCACAATTTAAGTATTTTATTGCATATCTATGCTTTTTTTGTTTCATGTACTGTCTAAGTATGATCCGTCCACGGAATGGTATTACCATCTCGTCGATGCATAACATTTCAACGGGATCATAATATTTTTTAAAATTTATATTTAATTCTTGTATTAAAAATTCACATTTGTTAAAAATGCAACATTCTCAACAGAATTTGAAATCTGTCTCTACTCATAATTTTCCGCGGGAATGTTTGAATAAACAATGGATCCTTAGACCAATACAGATACAAAGTGGAAGCTTTACCAATCCCATCCAGAAAACCACTCCAAAAAACCTCTTTATTTCGTCCTTATCTGTTGGCACCCACTTTTCAACACGTTTGGAAGCGATTGTTCTTTGTGTCGCATAAATATCTGTTTGTTGGCTTATATGTTAAAATAGTTTATCTGTCACATAAAGGCCGTAAAAATCTTCCATTGTGCAACAATTTTGCATTTCTTCATGAGCGAGTTTAGCACTATGGAGACTTGAGGAATTTATAATGTTTGGCTGGTTGTCTCGCGGATCAAACCAATCATTTGGATTACTTGTTTCAGTATTCCTTAGTGAACTACTAGATGAATTGTCACTATCTGAAGATGGTAGTTGTATTACACGCCGACATTTGCGTGGTACAAATGGCTCACTCGACGTGTCACTATCTGTTCGTCCTTTCAACATTTTTAGTTGATCGATTCCAAAGCTTTTTCAAAATGGTCACTATAAAACTGAATTCTCTCTGCTGCAATAGGTCTTTATACTCCCGTGGCTTTTTCAGAATGACTCTCACCTTGTATTTGCTCTTTCGCCTCTCTGGCATTCCCTATCCCATTATCGTATGCTTATACATTATATACAAATGCATTGCTTGTATCATTCCAACAGTCCAAACGAAAGGAATACAGGTATCAAAGTTATTGTTTGTTTATACCCATCAGTCAAGCGTTCGCCATTAAGTGCTCACGCGCTGCCGCCTGAGCGAGAGGTATAGCAAAAATTGGCGTAGCACTCAACGTGTTAATATTATTTTCGAAAGTGTAGACAATTGAGTTAACAATAATTCTAAGTTTATACAAACGATCCTCAGTCCTAGCCGTAGAAATAATGGTGAAATGAAAATATCTAAGTATCGATATAAACCGATCGCGCTTCATCGCGTTTTTTTCAAATGTTTGTATACATTTCCTTTTGAGACCAACATAATCTAATTTCAGGTAGGGGCGCTACAACCAGTATAAGCAGGACTCCAATAATAGTGTTCAGTTTGTTCTCTGTCACAGGCTTCCTGGCCAGTGGGTGTTTACACGAAAAAAATTTTAAAGTGTACAAGCAGATAAGCATAATGCTGTACATAGAAAATAACAACTTGCTTATCTTGAAACAATGGAATGAGATGCGCCATCGCATTGCATCAACCATTTGAACCCTACCACTATGAAACGCAGACGCTATGAAGCATCTTCCCTTTGCACGGACCTGTAGAATACACACTCTTTAAAACGTAGAACAAGATAAGTATAATGTTATGCATAGAAGATTTCAGCTTGCTTACTTTGAACGTTGGAGCATTGGACATCTACTGTATTGACACGAAAACAATGTGAAGCGCCATCATTTTGCATTGAACTGTAGAATTCACATTCTTTGCAAGTATAGAAGCAGAAGAGCATAATGCTATGTTTAGAAGGCTACGGTTTAGGGTATTAGAAATCTATCGCATCGACACGAAAACATCTAGAAACGCTATCCCCTTGCAAGGTGGTCCAGGTTTCACATTCTTTTGAAGTGTAGATGCAGATAAACATAACGCGTTGCACAGAATATTACATCTGAGCATGTAACATTGGAATGAGATGAGACATTGCGCTGAATGAAATACTAGAACACATTGTTTTGAAGTGTAGAAGCAGATAAGCATAATCCATTGCAAAATACGTTACAACTCACCTACTTTGAAACGTTGAAATAAAATGCACTATCGCGATCTATGACGCGTTCGTTATTCGTAATCTGATTCTTCTGAAGAGGACTAGCAGGCGAGCATATTGCATTGCATTGGACATTGCAAACTTGCTTGCTTTGAAACGTTGGAATAAAATGTGTCATTGCGATACATGCAACGTTTGAACTCTATTTTTTCCATACTTACGAATTCTATGAATCCTACGGTTGCATGCTATGTAATGGCGCTTTACAGTGTCTACGTGCCAATGCATGAGAGTTCTAATGCTTCATACAACCCGATAGCCCATCTCATTTTAACGTTTCAATGTAAGTTATTTGTAATGTTCTGTGCATTGCATTCTGCTTATCTGCTTCTGCTCTTGAGAGGAATGTGAATTCTATAAATTCATGCAACAAATTCAAGTAACGTCTTGCGTAGCGCCTGCCACCCATTCCACACATGAGCCTGCTCGCACTTCGATCATCAACCTCTGGACCCAGGCAACCTGCCGCGCTCGCCTACAGCACCGGCAACCGGCAGCGTTCACGCGCGCACACCTGCACGCGCTTACACACACCAAGTACCGCTGCGTCACTCGTACCAACAGGAATATATAGCTAGTTTATACCAGGCATCGCTGTTTTAATCTCACCGAGGAGCACTACTGTCTCACTCCCACTAACGAGTATATATCTGCCTCGCTCGCACCAAAGACGAACACCCTCGTCTACCTCGCACCGGTGATTTCGTCCTGCTGAAAGGCGCAGTCGCAGCCCATCACCTCAATGGGGACTCCTCCAGTTCAGGGATCCGACTTTACCAGAACCTGTATTCTACTTTTAAGCCTCTTACATACAAATATATACTATATCCGGACTAATGTATTGCTGCATATAAGAATTCATAAATCCAAGTTACACACATTAAGCCGCATGCTTCTCGCACGATCCGTTAATCCCCCACTCGCTGGACCACATGCTTTGATGATTTTTCAAGTAAATATTTCAAATTAGTATAAATATTAATACATATTTAATATTTTAGTTATTTCTAAATACAATATCTCCTTCAGATACTCCATTACATCTGAAACCCTATCTAATTTCATATCATTTCATGATGTTTTAATTAAATATTTCAAATTGCTTTATATAATTACACTTATCATATATTTTAATTACGTAAAAATAGATCATCCCTTCTAGATAAAAATAAGTATCTTTATTGTATAAGTCGATTATTTATTTGCTTGCCCCAGTTCGCTTTGTTTCCATCGAGGCTTGCAAATCCCTCTTCGTTATTCTTGTAATTCGCACTTTGGAATGTATGTAGTACGTATTGACAGTCCGACGCTGAAAATATCTCAACCAATTCTGTTTTACGCAACTTAACATATATGCAACCTCCTATCAACATTATGTCTACTTTCGATTTGTTTCGGTTCTCAAAGTATGTATAGCCTTCCTTCGGATTCGTCGCGATTAGGTCGTTTCTTACAGCCATTTTGATGATCTCTGCCTCTCTATGGTTGTTCTTCTTGCTACCCCAGATTACCGATCTTCCGTTCAGGTCATCTGCGAATATTATTCTGTTTGCTTTCTCTACCTTTTCTATGCTAACCTCAATTTGGTTTATATATTCTTCGATTTCTTTCCGTTCCAGTTAAGTGAGAAGTAGCAGCTTATAGCTTTTGTTCCTTCGACCATTACATGAACGATTCCGGTCGAGGAATATGTGGTGCCATATGTGAAACATTTTCGATTAATACCGGTTATCCATGCCGCAGTGTCACCGTTCTCGTTTTGCAGTCAGTATTCTTCCATCTTGTGTGCTTCCGATATTATTACCACGTCTGTCCCTTGAATCATTCGCATTTGCTGCATGATATTTTACGAGATTCGGAATAGGTTCAGATAGATTTGTAGGACTTTCAATTCCATATTCGTTTCCCGTTCTTTTCTATCAACGCCTTTCTGTAGGCCGGACAATTAAAAGTCCGGTAACGTGTCTAATGTACGGATTCCTTTTTCCTGCCTTGCTGCACATGATACACTTCGGTTTATTCGCCATGCAACCGATCATCGTATGAATCTCAGATCCGCATCTTCTGCAGATTCCCTTATTATCTTTAACTTCTTTGCAATATCTGCCGATATGTCCCAGTTTATGACATTTGAAGCATCTCTCTATTCTCGGTAGCACTTTGCACAGACAAGGTGTTAATGCTATTCTGAGTCGTTGGACCTTCTCCAGCTTTTTACTGTATTCCTGTCCAAATTCAACTAACGCGACTCGGTAGCCTCTCCACATTTGTTTCAACAACTTGACGTTTATACCGCTCTCCTTTCCTTCGATTATTTTTAGTGTTCGTTTTATGTAATCATTCATTCCTTCTCTGGTCACCTAACGGGTATATGTCCCTTAGTTGGAGCATTATACTCGCACTCGTATGTTTCTCTTCGAATTATTTTTCTAGAGTTTCTTTTATCTCCTTTATTATGTTTTCTACACCTTTTTTCTTGTTAAATTCCAGGATTATATCTCCCGCTCTCGATTTTCTTGCGTCATCTTTTCATATTTCTGTCATTTCTCCTGCTTTTCCTCATCCCATTGTTTGTCCTCGAATGGTTACTGCTCCTTTAATTGCTTCATTTTTCTCTGTACCGTTCGCCACTAGTTCCATCAAGTGTTCGATCCCAGTTCTTTTTATATGCCTCATGTCTCCCATTAACGTTTTCTAATATGTCATTACCTTCGTCGCATTCTCGCTCATAATATCTATCATTACGTCTGATATGTGGCTGCCTACTCTTCTATTTGAAAGTGAGGACGTTATTCTTATCAGTAGCTTTTCCATTATCCTGCTCTTCTTTTTGGTTCCCTTACTTCGGCTCCTAATGCTTCTCTTTTTATGTCTGCGCTACCCGAGGCTTTCTTCTTCTTCTTTATATACGCATTTCGTATTCTTCTCTATTTTTCTATCCTTTTGTGTCATCGACAGGGGGCTCCGAACCGCCTGCCCAACCTTTAATCTTCTGCGAGGACTCGATGAGGCTGGTTCCGAATCGCGAGCCAGCAGCACCTTTCAGCAGCATATGCATTGCAGTCTCGCTCACGCCGGCGGTGATGGTTAGAGGGGGGTGGGGGGCTGCAAGCCCTCCACCATCCTACTTCCTGCCCTGATGCGGGCGAGGGACCCCCCGGTATACTTGAACCGCGACCAGCATCTATCTTATACTATAACCGATTCGTAGTCGCGGTTTCCATTAAGCTTGCCAGAATCAGTGATTCGTTCAGTCTGAAGTATTATTTTCTTTTTAAGTTTCTCGATTTTGTTATTTTCTCTCACGATATGGTCTATTTCGCTGTACCTTTCCTGACGGTATGGTATATAATCAGTTGTTTGATATTTGTAGGATTTCCCCTTAATAAATGCAATGTTTCCACAGATTTTCTTTTTCTTCCTCTTTAGTTATGTTGTTGTTATTTTATGCTCTCCATCCTCCACATTTCCTCCCTGCGCCATTCCGGATCCAGCGTTATAGGATTACTTCATGATGGCGCCCCGGTCTCGCTACTCCGAGATCGAGTGTTCTCCCTTGCATCCGCTGATTTGTATGTGTCACATATTGGAGAATATTTCCACTTATCCTTTGTATTCTTCGAATTATGGTTTAGTTAGATATATATTGGACACGCGTCGAAATATCTGATTTCCGTACGATTTGTTAGTAATGTTTTATTCTTCTCCGACTGTTCGTTTTCATTTAACCGAAGGCGCTACTGTATTCAATGCGGCCCCACTCTGTTTGAACCCGTCGACTATAATATTATGTTGTGTTAGATTTAAGAAAGCGTAGGTTTGATTTCTTAATGTTTAAGAAAGGTAATGTTACATTGTGTTAGATTGGGTTAGAATTGAGTGAAAGCAGGTTAAGTCAGATTATGTGTAACTGAGGTTAGCTAGGTTTAAATTAAGTTTAGAGGATGTTAGATTAAATTAAGCCACATAAGAGATGAATTACCGATCGCTGGCAATGCCATCCGTTGATAGTTCTTGAATTCCAGACTATTCGCAACACCAGCCGTTATTATATCATAAGTTATCTACCGCGGGGATTACCTACTGTCGTTATATCGTGAGTTACGGCCCGCAGGCAATACCAGTTGTTGATAAATTTTGAATTACCTACTATTGCTTGCACCAGCTGTATATGAAAATATGCTTTATCGGTTGTTGGTCACATCAGTCGTCGATAATTTAAGGATTATTAAGCACAAGCAGCACCAGCCATCGGTCGGCTGTGAGTAACCGCCAACATCCATCGGTTACTTATAAGCTATTCTTAATGGGAACACCCATCCGTAGGCATATATTGACTCGTTTCGCCATCTCTTCAAACAATGCTGAAACAGAATTGCGAACAGGTTGAGCAATTTTCACAGAGATGGCTCCACCGGCCTGACAATAACGAACGCCACATATGGGTTCTCACAAAACCATTTGCTACACAGCTCAGTCCTGAAAGTGTTAATAATGCTAGCCCTATTACTTAAACTAGGCATGGAATCCATAGGTATGAAAAATTATAATCTTGTGAATAATATCAATTCTAGAGGAACAGGTTTTAGTTGTAGAAATAAAATTCACTAATATGGCAAAATACTTATTTTCAGGTCCAAGGTATGCTTACCATATTTAAAGAAAGGTGCAAATCCTCATATAATAAATATCAGTCCACCACTAATTATAAAAATTAAACGAATATGGTTTCAAACTTGTGTCGATTATATAATGTCCAAGTTTAGAATGTTAATGTGTGCTCTTGAAAGGGCCGATGAATATGAAAATGATGGTATTGCTGTGAATGCAGTCTTGTCAAAGACAGCAGTAAATTATATATATTTCTAATTTCATTGTTAAGAAAAATAATTCTCTCATTTTGAGATTGCCTTACGCACGCGTTGTTTCAGGTATACATATGGCTGCGATAGAGATGTTTGTGGGTTCAGAATCACAAAATTATAGTGGGAAGCTGGAAATAATGGGTGATGCAATGTACGCTTTTATTTTACAGAGACAGTAAATCTGTTACTAATCAGTCTTTAATCGATGAGGCAATATTAAAAAGATGAAGGAATGTCTGATTTTACCCATTATGCTTATAATCCAGGTGTGAATAATTAACTGAAGGTTTAGAATTAATACATGAATGTATAATTTATATTTTAGTAAACAAATCAATTTATTTTGCAGAATATAAATATTATTGATAAGATAAATTGTTGCCTGATACCTTCCGAGAGGAGAATTTGGAACATATAGATTTGGATAATTAAATAAGACAATTGAAAAGAACGAACAAATTATACAGATAAATCAGAGGAAAAGATCATGCAAATATTAATTGTCATCCAAACTAATTTAAACAGCAAGTTCGTTAACAAGACTGTAAGCTCAAATACTATATTGTTAAAGAATTATATGTTAAAAAAAAATTTATTAGATCTCGTACATTACAGCACATCATAGATTAGTCTGATTAATTGCCCGAACAAACATAATTAAAGAGTCAATTAATATCACTTTTGCAGAAATTTACAATATGTAAATTTTGTAAACATTAATAGTGACGAAGCAGCTACACGATTCTTGGATCTTAAAAATGGTGGAAATGTGCGGCAGGGAGAAGAGAACCTAGTCAACCACTAGGTACAACATTAACAATGGATCCTCAAAATTTTCTCGCAATGCTTTCTCATGAAAAAAATATATTTTTTACGTTCAATCAATTAGAAATGCAAAATAATTTTACTTATAACATAATATTATATATTTTTCGGAGAATTAAAATTTGCATCGACAAAGCCGTAATGGGAAAGTTGAAAATTAGCGGTGATCTACGAAAAGCAATGAAATTAGTGAAATTAATGGTCACTTTAAAGTCGAAACTTACTTTGAAAAATTAAATAGCGTTTTCTTAAAAAGAACCGACATATTAACTAATTAAGGAAAAATTATTCCTACTTATAAAAGTTTTGATACTTTTTGTAAAAGCTTAATACGATAATATAAATTATTTAAAATATTAAAAATACTGAAGTAAAATATATTTTTATATATTTTTGTAATATATTTTGTAACGCTAAATGATAAAAATTAAATAAGTTACGTATGAAAATATTTATTTATGTAGATTGAACTTTACCCATACATTTATAATAAAATGAACATAGTTATTCATATTCAACATTTCCACAAGTTCCGAAAATGATAAAATAGACCAACTCCAGCAAAAAGTCTAATGTATCATAATTATTTTATAGTTGAAAGATTATCAAGCTTTATGGCTGGATGGTTGCTTACATACAAGTATAACTGCCAAAATGAAATGAGATCACGAAGTGATATTTACACACCTGCGTGCTGCAATTTTGACGTATTTAAATTTCTGTAGCAGTTGCTGAAATACCACATAATAGGTTTCATAGTTAAAAAATGGCATAAGATTTTCTGTAGAATATCAAGTGGATGTGAAGGTGCTATTGCACAGCAGAGAGCATTCTTCACTGGAAGAATTTTTCTTCGGATGTGTTGACTCCAGATTTATTTGGATTGTTCTCGTTTAGAACACTAAAACTGAATGACATGTCCCTTGACACAGCAGGCCGTTAACCACGATACCCAGCAGATCCAAGGTTCCTTTATCTGAGATTAAGGCCAGCCTTCTTTGTTTCCAAATTTCTTTACATTGCGTTATATTCTTAAGACTCTTTGCAAGTTACAAAGAACAGAAACGCTACATGGATTAAAAAAGTGTAATAGTTTAATTTATATAATCTTGAACATTTTAAATCCGTTTACGTCGCTTTGCTTGTTGCATATGTTTATCACCTGATGCTGAACCAACTTCTACTGCCATCATCCCCTTTTAAAATTTGGAGATGACACCAGATCTAATGAAACATGCTTAGATTGCAAATGTGTATTTACTGTATCCTGAAGAAATGAAATTACATCGACAGAAGTACCGGCTAGTTCCCCACGCCTATCTGAAACAACATTATATCATCTTGCTAACAATAATATATTAAATGTGACTTGGTTTTTTAAATTTGAATCTATAAACATCTAACAAATAAATATGTTTTTCTTGCTATTCATATCATTATACTTTCAGTAATATATTATGTGCTGTCACTTGGTATATTAACTGCTTAATTGTATTTTGCAACGAACCTTGCACACTAAACACTGTTTTTATTCCTGATACGAGTGGATAGTTCTTCGTCTTATATTCTTATATCGCATTGATTATAAAAGTGTATGAAATTGTTTTTATGTAGTCATGTATAATTATGTACATACAAATTCGCGATTAAATAGCTATGTGTTCAAATTCATTTCCGAATAATACTCTAGAAAGCGTCCCAGATAACAAACTGCAAGATGGTGGCGACACCATACGGGCACTATATTGCCACTTCCGAGGAGTGTCAGCTGATGCGAAGCCATCTGTGACCGGATTCGTTAGCTAAAATGCTAGAACGTCTTACCAGCACGTTCTAGATTAGCGTAACACGCCATGTGTATCGCGCAGCGCTTGCACCACTGTGACACGCGTGTCATCGCCCCATTCATGAATCTTCTCAGTAATGACGTAGGGTTACATTTGGTAATGGGGAACCTGTGCTTTCATGCAAATTAGAACCGTTAGATGTCAGTAGACATTCAACGTATGAATACTGATAGATATTTTGATAGTGGTTCTCCTATATTTATTGTTATTGAGAGAGTCGTATATATTTCTTTCAACCCATCATAAACTAAAAATATTATTTATAACAACAATATTACTTATAAAATAAAAATTCATGCTGTTGCGTCCCTAACTTCGCCTTGTGCAATTTCTTAAATAACATGCTGTCATCGTATTTAATATAACCCTCAATTGCATGAATTTGTAACGATGAATCGAACAACATATAATTATATAAAATGAATGTGTATATTTTTATGATACTGTAATTAACGTCTTTATGGAAAAAAATCGCCGTATCGAGCTAGTTTATAGAAAATAATAAAATCGAGTTCTTATACCTTTGTTTCGTGCCGTTGTATCTATTTTGGAATCAAAATAAATAAACTGCTTAGGTTAGTCATTTTTCATATTCGCTTATAATTTGTATAGTAACAGCTTCCCCATTAGTAAATGTCAGCTTACGCCACTACCACGCGTGCAGCTATGGTGAGCTTGGCACGGCCGTGTAGCCAGTGTGCTATAGCGCGGTGCATTAATAGTGCCGTGATACGAGTGTCGCCCCAGTACTAATAGTATGCCGTTACGAGAGCTGTATAGGAGCACTGTCTTTGCACAGTTCTGTCACGGAATTCATTCCATCCGTTGTCATTGGCGTGCCAATCGCTGGCTGCTTGGGATATTGTAGTGCATGAGGCAGACTTGTTTCTTATCATCGTCAAGGAGATGGATTTTCATCACTTCCCCCTCTTTGAATTTTGTTAATTATTGCCTGGAATTTTTGCCGCTTCTGCATCTCTATGACCGCATTGTGCATTTAACTTATGTACGATCTTTTTGGTTTTCATCTTTTGTTACATGTTACATTATATATGTAATGCACGTTTGTTATGTAATGCTCAGATTTCTAATACTCAGATTCTTTTATTCTTTGGTAAAGCAACTTATTCGATTAATATATTTATTAGACATAGATATAAACAATTAGAAAAATGTTACTAAAACGGAATTAAATATGTTGTTGCAATTATATAGTTAAGGTCTGAAGGTGTAGATGCAATTAGTGTCCGATGTTTTACGTGATCCAATCGACGTATAGAGTGAGGCTATGGAATATCAAAACCTCTTACAATTCCTCAACCTCTTTCCATGTTAAATGAATGATTATTTCTGCAAGACAAGAAGCCTGAATTAGTGAGCTCTCTGCGAACATAAGTAATTTGTAAGTAATACATTTTTTCTCGTTGAAATATTTGCCTTTGCATAGAATAGAACGATTAGATATTATTTCCTGTTTTACATCCATTTCGGTCCAATTCTATTATAGCTTTCGACCAGAAGTAATATTTATTATACCTGATTTTGTGCAATAGTTTTTTGTTTAACAGATTTTATTGACGTAGAAGCATCATTTCAGGAATGTATCAATCTATTTTACAGTTCTATCAGTTTATTTTTCTGCTCGCTACTTTCCACTTTCAGTTCCGTATACTTATCCTTTATCACCATCATATATGTTGCGTAAGATTATAATAACTTTTTGTCCTTAAATTTTGAGGATATTTCAATTAAATTTCCTTTGATTACAAAAACAGAAATTAAAAAAGAGTGACACGTACCATTTCTCAGAATCTTTGTATCGTAATTTGAATCTGACTGTTTTGAAAGACACGCACTTTACTTAACGTTTGCAATGATTTGGTTAGCGGAGTAAAGAAATATTCTACTTTCGAAATTGTCAGCTCTTGGAATTCTAAGGCAAATACATTCATCTGCCGACATCGTAAACACTGTTTTTGAGCTAAATTCCAGAAAAACACATATATTATAAATAGTATAATAAACATCGTAATATTAAATTTAACTTTGTTCATCGTTGCCTTGCTGGACACATCCATAACGACATACAGGATTGGACAGTAATAATTAGCACCTCAGATATTCTCAAAGCTATAAGTTTCATAGAAGTTTTTGCTAATATAAAATTGCATAGTACAAAGGGCCCAGACTTTGATGAAAATAGTTTTTTTGTAAGTGGAGGTATGTTGGACATTTGAAGGTCACCTTCATTTTTTAAAATGAATTGGTATGTTCATTCTTGCATAATACGATAGAATATTTCAAAACGAGTTCAACGACCTGTAACATGAAGCCATTGAGGGTTACAAGTAGTAAAGAAAGGCGATAATACTTACGGTTTTGATAGTAAATGAAACTTACGTATTGCAAACAGTGATGGAAGGAAGTGAGTAAACACTGTTCGAAGGGCATTTTGATAGTTTGCAGAATAAGTTAAACATGATAATAGTGGTATTGAAAAATCGGTTTGATTAAAATTGGTTAGGTTGTTTGTTTGTCGTCCATTTTATAAGTACTGAGCTGCGATTCCTGAGGACAGCTCACAATTGTTGAACTACGGAAGATTAACATTGTGAATTTGAATCAAAAGGTAATTAAATTCCATTAGATTGTAAACAAATGTTAATGTTTCATTTTAAATAGTGAGATTAAATACTCTTTACAAAACTACAAGAATGGATACATTCCTCTCTGTTATTATTATTTCATAAAGAATTATAATTGCAATTATATAGTTCATTACGATAAAAAATATTTCTCAGGAAATTCTAAATATTAAATTAAAGAACCAAGCAAAACATTTTCAATAATTACGAATATGAAAAATACTTGAACATTCCAATGGAAAGATGTTCTAAACAGGAGTTAGAAAAATCAAACAATCACCTTCAATTCCAGAATTCATCTATATGAGGTAAAATATTTTGAAAACTTTAATTACAGTCTTTAATGCAAGCAGTTGGACCGTATGTCAATTTTAAGAAAATTGATGAAAGTCAACCATTTTGAAGTGATCAGAATCTCTGTCGTTTGAGCAATAAGTGACTAACAAATGACTGCATAAATTTCAGGCTTATAAGCATATGGATTAAATCTTATGCAGACATGTTTATAACTGAGTTACCAAATAATAATCAACACTAAGTAATCATTTTAAAACTCAGATGATTACACCTCGCATACATTTAAAAGTATTGCAAACGTGAAAAGTAAGTGGTTTATGAAATACTCTTCTGAAAGAACGGACGAAGGCAATAGAAATCTTTGTTGGAGTAAGCAAGTTCTAAAGTTCTAAGTAACGCGATGGCCCTTATTTGCCTACGTTTCATAGCAAGTAAGTTCTGAAGTTCTATGAAATCCGATGGAGCTCCTCACTATCAACGTTTCGAAGGAAGTTCTCAAACTCTCAGTTCTGCGTTTAAAGCTATGTGTGTTCTATATATCTATGTAAAGTGATGTTCCCTATCAATTGTGACGGATACCTGTCTACAGTAAGTCAGGGAAGCTCGAAGTAGTTATATCCCAATGCCTTAAAGTGTAAAACGTACTTTAGTCTAAAGCAATCTATCGTTACAATATTCACCGAAACGAGGGGTATTTCGAAACTGAGAGACTATAGTTTCTTAGGCGCCAGCTGCTCAGAAAGCAGCAAAAAAATAGACTACACGACCCCGGGAAACAAGGGGCGGAACAACCTTCGAAACTTCGAAATGCTCCACCTCTCGCCTACGCCTAACCGAGTACACGCACTCGGGTCGCGGGATACTGAAGTCACGGCTTCTTTATTTATGGCCTTGACGTGGGTTTAGTTAACAAGTGCTACGGGAAACTACGCAACACGCCGCGAATGACCGGGGATCACCACACGCTTCACGATATAAGATACCATACACAATATGTGATACAAGAAATGCGGCATGAAAATGGGATGCCTTAGCGAATAAGCTCCTCGAGGCTCCTTGGTGGGGTGGGCTGTTCGCTTTGGTATTGTTCGGGGCCATCGATCAGTGGATTTCAGCGATCACCTATTCTCGCCCCTTCGGGTGTTTCACAACCTGATCATTTGAATTGCGGAGCGCCTTGCGCACAACGCTCCCATGGCTCACTTGCAGGGACGCTGGACCTTTGACTTCTCTTTAGGCGGATAAAGGGAGTTTGAGGTTCTTCTCACATCTAAAAGCATTATAAAGCATAGAAGCAGATAAGCATTATGCTATGCATAATTGATTACAGTTTATTTACTTTGAATTGTCGAAATGAAATGCGCAATCGCATGGTGTAATGCTTTAGGTATCTACTGCTTTGAGACGCAGACAATATGAAACCCCATTCCGCTGGAAGAAACAGCAGAATTTACAATCGATCAGCAATCCAGTGTAGGAGCAGACAAGTATAATGACATGAATATAACATAACATGGTACATGTTTTACCACCTTCATAATAGATTCGTCATCTTATTGCATGGACCCAAGGAAATACGTTCGTTTGACACGTAGAAACTATGAAGCGCGATCCCACTTTATGGACATTCCTTCTATTGACATTCATTAAAAGTGTAGAAGCATTTTGCTATGCATAGAGGGTTACAGGTCACTTACCTTGAAACGGTGAAATGAGTTGCGCTATCGCATTGAATGTAGCAATAAAACTGCATTACCTTGACACGCACAAAATATGAAGCGCTATCGCGTTGCATGGAACAGCAGAATTCACATAATTTTGAAGTGTAGAAGCATAATGAGATGTATACAGCATGAAAATCCACTGACATACATCGAAGCATTAGAACTCTATTGCTTCAAAAAGTAGACATCTAAAAACCCTATCCCCTGACAAGAAAGTGTGGGATTCACATTCTTTCGGCTGTGTAGTCGAGACAAACATAACGCGTTGCATTGAATATTACAACTTATCATACGGCAGAGAAATGAAATGCGAAATCGCTTTGAATTAAGTAATAGAACTCTATTGCATCGAAAAGTAATCATCTGAAGACGCTATCCCTTTGTAAGGGAATGTAGATCTCATATTGTTTTGAAGTGTGTAAGAGATAAACATAACGCGTAGAATTGAATATTACATTTTAACCATTGAAATGAGATGCGGCATCGCGTTGAATGAAGTATTCGAGTACTCTATTGCGTCGACACTTTGTGCATCTAGGAACGCTATGCCTTTGCAAGGACGTGCAGGATACACATACAATTGATGGGCAGAAGCGTCTTAAAAGGATATCCGCAAGGGGGTATAGGGTTCTCATTCTTTTGAAGTGTAGTAGAGATAAATATAACTCGTTGAATTGATTATTACATCTTACATTAATCATTGAAATTGGATGCGATATCGCGTTGAATGAAGTATTCAAACTCTATTGCATCTCACGTTGTGCATCCAGAAACGCTATGGCTTAGCAAGGAAGTGCAGGACACACATACTTTTGAAGGATAGAAGCATCTTAAAAAGCTATCCTCTGCAAGTGAGTGTAGGGTTCACATACCTTTGAAGCGTAGACGAGATAAACGTAACGCGTTGAATTGAGTATAACATCTTACATTAAACATTGAACTGAAATACGATATCGCGTTGAATGATGAATTTGAACTCTATTGCAACGATACATAGACACCTAGAAACGCTATTCCGCAGCAAGGAAGACTGGCATTTACATTCTTCCTCAGCGTAGACGCGATATACATATTGCGTTGCATTGAATATTACATCGTATCAAGACACATAGAAATGAGAAGCGATAGTGCGTTTTGTGAAGCATTAGAACTCGATTCCATCGAAACGTAGACATCTAGAAACGCTATGCCATAGCCATGTGTTGTGGAGTTTACGTTCTTTTGAGGTGTTGACGAGATATACATATTGCGTTGCATTGAATATTACATCGTATCAAGACACATAGAAATGAGAAGCGATAGTGCGTTTTGTGAAGCATTAGAACTCGATTGCTTCGAAACGTAGACATCTAGAAACGCTATGCCATAGCCATGTGTTGTGGAGTTTACGTTCTTTTGAGGTGTTGACGAGATATACATAACGCGATGCATTGAATATTACATCTTATAGTGATACATAGAAATGAGATGCGATATCGCATTGTATGAGACATTAAAACTCTATTGCTTCGATACGTAAACATCTAGGAACGCTATTATTACGTAGCAAGAAAGTGTGGCATTTACACTCCTTTGATGTGTAGACGAGATATGCATGAGGCCTTGCTTTGTATATTACATCTTATCATGAACTATAGAAATGAGATGCGATATCGCGTTTTATGGATCATTAGAACTAGTGCTTCATAAAACCCGATATCGCATCTCATTTTTATGACTCATGATAACATGTAACTTTCAATGCAACGCATTATGTACATCTCGTCAACACTTCAAAAAAACGTAAATGCCACACACCCTCGCTACAGGATAGCGTTTCTAGACGTCTAGGTTTCGAAGCAATAGACTTCTATTGCTTCATAGAACGCGATATCGCATCTCATTTCTATGTCTCATGTAAGATGTAATATCCGGCGCAACGCGTTATGTATGTCTCGCCTACATTCCAAAAGAATGTAAATGCCACACTTCCATGCTACGGAATAGCGTTTCTAGATGTCTACATTTCGAACCAATAGTTCTAATGCTTCATAAATCGCGACAAAGCATCTCATTTCTATGTCTCATGATAAGATGTAGAATTCTATGCAACGCGCTATGTATATCTCGGCAATACTTCAAAGGAAAGTAAATGCCACACTTCATTGCATCGGAATAGCGTTTCTAGATGTCTAAGTGTCGAAGCAGTACGGTTCTAATTCTTCATAAAGCGCGATATCGCATCTCACTTCTATGTCTCACGATAAGATGTAATATTCAATGCAACGCGTTCTTTTTATCTCGTCTTCACTACAAATGAATGTAAGTCGCACACTTCCTTGCTACGGGCTAGCGTTTCTACATGTCTACGTGTCGAAGCAATAGAGATCTAATGCATCATAGAACGCGATATCGCATCCCATTTTCACGTTTCATGTTAAGATGTAATTCAATGCAACGCGTTACGTATATCTCGTTAACACTTCAATAAAATGTAAATGCAACACCACACTGCCAAGAAATAGCGCTTACAGATGTATACGTATCGAAGCAATGGAGTTGTAATGCTTTTTAAAACGCGATATCGCATCTCAGTTCCAAGTTTCGTTATAAGATATAATACTCATTGCCATGTGTTAAGTATACCTCGTCTACACTTCAAAAGAATGTAAAGGCCATACTTCCTTGCATGGAAATGCGCTTCCAGATATCTACGTATCGAAGCAATAGAGTTCTAATGCTTCTTAAAACGCGATATCGCATCTCATTTCTATGTTTCATGATACGATATAATATTCATTGCGAAGTGTTATGCATACCTCGTCTACACTTCAAAAGAATGTAAATGCCACACTTCCTTGCTAGGAAAAAGCGTTTTCAGATTTCTAAGTATCGAAGCAATAGTTTTCTAATCCTATATAAAACGCGATATCGCATCACATTTCTTTGTGTCGTGATAAGATATAACATTCATTGCGAAGTGTTGTGTATCCCTCGTCTACTCCTCAAAAGAATGTAAATGCCACACATCCTTGCTAGGAAATGCGTTTCCAGATGTCTATGTATCGAAGCAATAAACTTCTAATGCATCTTACAACGCGATATCGCATCTCATTTCTATGCTTCATGATATGATATAATATTCTTTGCGAAGTGTTATGTATACCTCTCCTAAACCTCAAATGAATGTAAATGCGACTCTTCCTTGCTAGGAAATAACGTTTCCAAATCTCTACGTATCGAAGCAGTAGGCTTGTAATGCTTCTTAAAACACGACATAGCAACTCATTTCTATGTTTCATGATAATATACAATATTCATTGCGAAGTGTTATGTATACCTCGTCTACACATCAAAAGAATGTAAACGCGATACTTCCTTCCTGTGAAATAGCGTTTCCAGATGTCTACGAATTGAAGCAATAGAGTTCTAATTCTTCATATAACGCGACATCGCATCTCTTTTCTATGTTTCATGTTGAGATATAATACTCATTGCGAAATGTTATGTATACCTCGCCTGCACATGAAAAGAATGTAAATGCTACACGTCCTTGCTAGAGAATAGCGTATCCAGATGTTTACATATCGTAGCAATAGAGTTCTAATGCATCTTAAAACGCCATATCTCATCTCAATTCTATGTGTCATGATAAGATGTAATATCAATGCATCGCCATATATATCTCTGGTTTACAGTTCAAAGTATAGAAAATGCCACACTTCCATGCTACAGAATAACGTTTCTAGATGTCTTGGTCTCGAAGCAATAGATATCGCGTCTAATTTCTGGTTCATAATAAAATGTAATACCAATGCAACGCGCATTGCATATCTCATCAACACATCAAAAGAATGTAAATCCCACACTTCCTTTCGGCGGAATAGCGTATCTAAACGTCTATATACAGAAGCAATAGAATTCTAATGTTTCATAAAACGCGATATCGCATCTCATTTCTTTGTCTCATGATAAGATGTACATCAATGCAACGTATTATGTATATCTCGTCAACATTTCAAATAAAAGCAAATCCAACACTTTCTTTTGAAGTGTAAACGGGATATACATAACGTGTTGCACTGATATTACATCTTACCATGAAACATTGAAGTGAGATGGGACATCGCGTTGTATGCGGCAGTGGAACACATTTGCTTCAATATGTAGACATCTAGAAACGCTAATACGTCGCAAGGAAGTGTGGGATTTACATTCTTTCGACGTACTGACGAGATAGACATAACGCGTTGCATTGAATATTATATCTTATCATAAGACATAGAACTTATTTGCGATATCGCGGTTTATAGAGAGTTAGAACTCTATTGCTTCGATATAAGATATAGATACGTAGACATCTAGGAATGCTGTTCCGTAGCAAGGAATTGTGGCATTTACATTCTTTTGAAGTGTAGACGAGGAATACATAGCACTTCGCAATGAATATTATATCTTATCATGAAACATAAAACTGAGATGCGATATCGCGTTTTAGGAAGCATTACAACTCTATTGCTTCGATAAATAGACATCTGGAAACGGTCTTTCCTAGAAAGAAAGTGTGGCATTTACATTCTTTTGAAGTTTAGACGAGGTATATATAACACTTCGCAATGAATATTATATTTTATCATGAAACATAGAAGTGAGATTCGATTTCGCGTTTTAAGAAGCATTAGAACTCTATTGCTACGATACGTAGATATATGCAGACGCTATTTCATAGCAAGGGAGTGTCGCATTTACATTCTTTTGAAGTGAATACGAGGTATACATGACACTTCGCTCTGAATATTATATCTTACCATGAAACGTAGATATGTGATGCGATATCGCGTTTTAAGAAGCATTAGATCTCTATTGGTACGATACGTAGACATCTGGGAACGCTATTTCCTAGCAAGGAAGTGTCACATTTACATTCTTTTGACGTGAATACGAGGTAAACATGACACTTCGCAAAGAATGTTATATCTTATCATGAAACATATAAATGAGATACGATATCTCGCTTTAAGAAGCATTAGAACTCTATTGCTTCGATATATAGACATCTGCAAACTCCATTTCCTAGCAAGGAAGATTCGCATTTACATTCATTTGATGTAAATACGAGGTATACATGACGCTTCGCAATGAATATTATGTCTTATCATAAGACATAGAAATGAGATGCGATATCGCGTTTTAAGAAGCATTAGATCTCTATTGCTACGATACGTAGATATCTCGAAACGTTATTTCCTAGCGACGAAGCGTCGCATTTACATTCATTTGAAGTGTATGCGAGCTATAATTGACATTTCGCAATGAATATTGTATCTTATCGTGAAACATAGAAATGAGATGCGACATCTCGTTTTAGGAAGCATTAGAACACTATTGTTTCGATACGTAGACATCTGCAAACGCTATTTCCTAGGAAGGAAGTGTCGCATTTACATTCTTTTGACGTGAATACGAGGTAAACATGACACTTCGCAATGAATATTATATCTTATCATGAAACATAGGAATGAGATACTATATCTCGCTTTAAGAAGCATTAGAACTCTATTGCTTCGATATATAGACATCTGCAAACTCTATTTCCTAGCAAGGAAGAATCGCATTTACATTCACTTAAAGTGAATACGAGGAATACATGGCACTTCCCAATGAATATTATATCTTATCATGAAACATATAAGTGAGATACGATATCTCGCTTTAAGAAGCATTAGAACTCTATTGCTTCGATATATGGACATCTGCAAACTACATTTCCTAGCAAGGAAGAGTCGCATTTACATTCATTTGATGTAAATACGAGGTATACATGACACTTCGCAATGAATATTATATCTTGTCATGAGACATCGGAATGAGATGCGATATCGCGTTTTAAGAATCATTAGAACACTATTGCTACGATACGTGGACATCTGGAAACGCTATTTCCTAGCAAGGATGTGTCGCATTTACATTCTTCTGAAGCGTCAAGTCCTGAAGTCGCGAAAGCGCTCGTAACGTGGACACTTTTCGTAACCGTTCCCGAAATCGACGCGAATTGCGCGAAGCTGGGTTCGTCGGAGGACAAGACTCGATTTACCGGGTACAAAGATGTGCAACTTACATTTCGATGCCCTAGGCGTCGTAGCTCTCCTCATCCTCGTAGCGTGGAGTGGACTCCTCCCTCGCGTATGTGTGGCGTCGCCTCCCCGTTCCGTGGCAGCGAGTATGCGGGTTGCCAGCGTGTAGGGGATCCGGATGCTGGAGGAGATGCGGATGCTGATCTGTGGCCGTCGAGGGTGGCGAGCGGCGTCTGAGGGTGGCAGGCGGTACGCCTGACGTCACAAAATGCGACACTTCTTTGCTAGGAAGTAGCGTGTGCAGATATCTCCGTATCGAAGGAATAGAGTTCTAATGCTTCTTAAAACAAGATATCGCAACGCAGTTCTATGTTCCATGATAAGATATAATCTTCATTGCGATGTGTCATGAATACCTCGTATTCACTTCAAAATAATGTAAGTGCGACAATTCCTTGCTAGGAATTAGCGTTTGCAGATGTCTACGTTTTGAAGCAATAGAGTTCTAATGCATCTTAAAACGCGATATCGTATCTCATTTCTATGTTTCATTATAAGACATAATATTCACTGCGAAGTGTCATGTATACCTCGTATTCACTTCAGAAGAATGTAAATGCGACTTCCTTGCTAGGATATAGCGTTTCCAGATGTCTACGTATCGTAGCAATACAGTTCTAATGCTTCTTAAAACGCGATATCGCATTTCCTTTCTATGTTTCATGATAGGATATAATATTCATTGTGGATTATTATGTTTATCTCGTCTACACTTCAAGTGAATGTAAATGCGACACTTCCTTGCTAGGTATTGCGTTTGCAGATGTCTACGTATCGAAGCAATAGATTTCTAACGCTTCGTACAAGGCGATATCGCATCTCATTTCTATGTCTCATGATTAGATATAATATTCATTGCGAAGTGTTAAGTATTTCTCGTCTACACTTCAAATGAATGTAAATGCGACACTTCCTCGCTAGGAAATAGCGTTTGCAGGTGTCTACATATCGTAGCAATACAGTTCTAATGCTTCTTAAATCGCGACATCGCATCTCATTTCTATGTTTCACGATCAAAGATAATATTCATTGCTAAGTGCCATGTATAACTCGTATTCACTTCTAATGAATGTAAATGCGACACTTCCTTGCTAGGAAATAGCGTTTGCAGATGTCTACGTATCGAAGCAATAGAGTTCTAATGCTTCTTAAATCGCGATATCGCATCTCATTTCTATGTTCCTTGATAAGATATAATATTCATTGTGGCGTGTTATGTATTCTCCGTCTACACTTCAATTGAATGTAAATGCGACACTTCCAGTCTAGGAAATTACGTTTCCAGATGTCTACGTATCGAAGCAGTAGTGTTCTAATGATTCTCAAAACGCGATATCGAATCTCATTTCTATGTTTAATGATAAGATATAATATTCATTGTGCAGTGTTGTGCATACCTCGTATTCGCTTCAAATGAATGCAAATACGCCACTTCCTTGCTAGGAAATGGCGTTTGCAGATGTCTACATATCGAAGCAATAGAGATATAATGCTTCTTTAAACGGGGTATCGCATCCCATTTCTATGTCTCATGTTAAGATATAATATTCATTGTGAAGTGCCTTGTATACCTCGCATACACTTCAAAAGAATGTAAATGCGACACTTCCTTGCTATTAAATAGCGATTGCAGATCTCTACGTTTCGTGGCAATAGATTTCAAATGCTTTTTAAATCTCGATATGGCATCTCATTTCTTTGTTTCATGATGAGATATAATACTCATTGTGGAGTGTTACGTATACATCGTATTCACTTCAAAAGAATGTAAATGCGACACCTCCTTGCTAGGAAATAGCGTTTCCAGATGTCTACGTATCGAAGCAATGGAGTTCAAATGCTTCTTAAATCGCGATATCGCATCTCATTTCTATGTTTCATAATATGCATTGCCAAGTGTCACGTATACCTCGTATTCATTTGAAAAGAATGTAAATGCGACACTTCCTTGCTAGGAAGTAGCGTTTGCAGATGTGTACGTATCGAAGCAATAAATTTCTAATGCATCTTAAAACACGATATCGCATCTCATTCCTATGTCTCATGATAAGATACATTATTCATTGCGATGTGTCATGTGTACTTCATATTCACATTAAAAGAATGAAAATGCGTCTCTCCCTTGCTAGGAAATAGCGTTTGCAGATGTCTACGTATCGTAGCAGTAGCGTTCTAATGCATCTTAAATCGCGATATCGCATCTCATTTCTATGTTTCATGGTAAGATATAATAATCGTTGTGCAGTGTTATGTATACCTCGTATTCGCTTCAGAAGAATGTAAATGCGGCACTTCCCTGCCAGGAAGTAGCGTTTACAGATGCCAACGTATGGTATGAATTTGGTCCTAATGCTTCTCAAAACGCGATATCGCATCCCATTTCTATGATTCATGATAAGATATAATATTCATTGCGAATTGTCATGTATACCTCGCATTCACTTCAAAAGAATGTAAATGCGAAACTTCCTTGCTATGAAGTAGCGTTTGCAGATGTCTACGTATCGAAGCAATAGTGTTCTAATGCATCTTAAATTGCAATATCGCATCTCATTTCTAAGTTTCATGATAAGATTTAATATTCATTGTGAAGTGTTATGTATACTTAGTATTCACTTCAAAAGAATGTAAATGTGACACTTCCGTGCTAGGAAATATTGTCTGCAGATGTCTACGTATGATAGCAATATAGTTCCAATGCTTCATGAAACGCGATATCGCAACCCATTTCTATGTTTCATGATAAGATAATATTCTTTGCGAAGTGTAATGTATATCTCGTATTCACTTCAAAAGAATGAAAATGCGGAACTTCCTTGCTACGAAGTAGCGTTTGCAGATGTCTACGTATCGAAGCAATAGAGTTCTAATGCACCTTAAAGCACGATATCGCATCTCATTCCTATGTCTCATGATAAGATAAAATACTCATTGTGATTTGTCATGTATACCTCGTATTCACATCAAAAGGATGTATATGCGACACTTCTTCGCTAGGAAATAGCGTTTGCAGATGTCTACGTATCGAAGCAATAGAATTCTAATGCTTCTGAAAACGCGATATCGCATCCCATTTCTATGTTTCACGATAAGATATAATACTCATTGCGAAATGTCATGTATACCTCGTATTCACTTCAAAAGAATGTAAGTGCGACAGTTCCTTGCTAGGAAATAGCGTTTGCAGATGTCCACGTGTCGAAGCAATAGTGTTCTAATGCTTCTCAAAACGCGATATCGCATCACATTTCTATGTTTCATTATAAGATATAATATTCATTGCGAGATGTCATGTGTACCTCGCATACACTTCAATTTAATATAAATGCGACACTTCCTTGCTAGCATACACCGTCTCCAGATGTCTACGTATCGAAGCAATAGAGTTCTAATGATTCTTATAACTCGATTTGGCATCTCATTTCTATGTTTTATGATAAGATGTAGTATTCATTGCGAAGTGTCATGTATTCCTCGTCTACGCTACATATGAATGTAAATGCGACTCTTCCTTGTTAGCAAACAGCGTTTGCAGATGTCTACGTATCGAATCAAAAAAGTTGTAATGCTTCTTAAAACGCGATATCGCATCCCATTTCTATGTCTCATGATAAGGTATAATATTCATTGCGAAGTGTCACGTATACCTCGTATTCACTTCAAAAGAATGTAAATGCGACACTTCCTTGCTAGGAAATAGCGTTTGCAGATGTATACGTATCGAAGAAATAGAGTTATAGTGCTTCTTAAAATGCGATATCGCTACTCATTTATATGTTTCATGGTGAGATACAATATTAAGCGCGAAGTGTTGTGTATATCTCGTCTATGCTTCAATTGAATGTAAATGCCATACTTCCTTGCTAGGAAAAAGATTTATCACATGCCTACGTATCGAAGCAATAGAGTTCTAATGCTTCTCGAAACGCGATATCGCAACTCGTTGATATGTCTCATGATAAGATATAATATTCATTGCGAAGTGTTATGTATTCCTCTTCTACACTTCAAATGAAGGATAAAGGCGACATTTCCTTGCTAGGAAATTGCATTTGCAGATGTCTACGTATCAAAGCAATAGAGTTCTAATGCTTCTTAAAACGCGATACCGCATCTCATTTCTATGTCTCATGATAACATATAATATTCATTGTGCAGTGTTATGTACACCTCGTATTAGCTTCGAAAGAATGTAAATGCGACACTTCCTTGCTAGGAAATAGCGTCTGCAGATGTCTACGTATCGTAGCAATAGATTTCTAATGCTTCCTAGAACGACATATTGCATATCATTTCTATGTTTCATGATAAGGAATAATATTCATTGCGAAGTGTCATGTATACCTCGTATTCACACCAAGGAATGTAAATGCGACACTTCCTTGCTAGGAAATAGCGTTTGCAGATGTCTACGTATCGAAGCAATAGAGTTCTGATGCTTCTTAGAACGCGATATCGCATCTCATTACTACGTTTCATGGTAAGATATAATATTCATTGTGGAGTGTTATGTATACCTCGTAATCACGTCAAATGAATGTAAATGCGACACTTCCTTGCTAGGAAATAGCGTTTGCAGATATCTACGTATCGAAGCATTATAGTTCTAATGGTTCTTAAAACGAGATTTCGCGTCTCATTTCTATGTTTCATGATAAGATATAATACTCATTGCGAAGTGTCATGTATACCTCGTATTCACTTCAAGAGAATGTAAATGCGACAGTTCCTTGCTAGGAAATAGCGTTTGCAGATGTCTACGTATCGAAGCAATAGAGTTCTAATGCTTCTCAAAACGCGATATCGCATCACAATTCTATGTTTCATGTTAAGATATAATATTCATTGCGAGATATCATGTATACCTCGCATACACTTCAATTTAATGTAAATGCGACACTTCCTTGCTAGGATACACCGTCTCCAGATGTCTACGTATCGAAGGAATAGAGTTCTAATGATTCTTAAAACGCGATTTGGCATCTCATTTCTATGTTTCATGGTAAGATATAGTACTGATTGCGAAGTGTCATGTATACCTCGTATTCACTTCAAAAGAATGTAAATGCGACAGTTCCTTGCTAGGAAATAGCGTTTGCAGATGTCTACGCATCGAAGCAATAGAGTTCTAATGCTTCTCAAAACGCGATATCGCATCACATTTCTATGTTTCATGATAAGATATAATATTCATTGCGAAGTGCCACTTGTACCTCGCATACACTTCAAATTAATATAAAAGCGACACTTCCATGCTAGGAAATAGCGTTTGCAGATGTCTCAGTATCGAGGCAATGGGGATCTAATGCTTCATAAAACGCGATATCGCATCTCACTTCTATGTTTCATGATAAGATATAATATTCATTGCGAAGTGTCATGTATACCTCGCATACAGTTCAAATGAATGTAAATGCGATACATCCTTCCTAGGAAATAGCGTTTCCAGATGTCCACGTATCGTAGCAATAGAGATCTAATGCTTCTTAAAACGCGATATCGCATCCCATTTCTATGTTTCATGATAAGATATAATATTCAGAGCGAAGTGTCATGTATACCTTGTATTCTCTTCTAATGAATATAAATGCGTCACTTCCTTGCCAGGAAATAGCGTTTGCAGATGTCTACGTATCGGAGCAATAAAGTTCTAATGCTTCTTAAAACGCGATACCGCAACTCGTTTCTATGTTTCATGGTAAGATACAATATTCATTGCGAAGTCTTATGTATACCACGCATACACTTCAAATAAATGTAAATGCACACTTCCATCCTTGGAAATAGTGTTTGCAGATGTCTACGTATCGCAGCAATAGATGTCTAATGCTTCTTAAAACTCGATATCACATCTCATTACTATGTTTCATGATAAGATATAATATTCATTGCGAAGTGTCATGCATACATCGTATTCACTTCAAGTGAATGTAAATGCGACACTTCCTTGCTAGGAAATAGCGTTTGTAGATGTCTTCGCATCGAAGCAATAGAGTTTTAATGCTTCTTAAATCGCGATATCGCATTTCATTTCTATGTTACATGATAAGGTGTAGTATTCATTGCGAAGCGTCATGTACACCTCGTATTCACTTCAAAAGAATGTAAATGTGACACTTCCTTGCTTGGAAATAGCGTTTCCATGTATCTACGTATCGTAGCAATAGAATTCTAATGCTTCTTAAAACACGATATCGCATCTCATTCCTATGTTTCATGATAAGATATAATATTCATTGCGAAGTGTCATGTATACCTCGTATGCACATCAAATGAATGTAAATGCGACTCTTCCTTGCAAGGAAATAGAGTTTGCAGATGTCTATATATCGAAGCAATATAGTTCTCATGCTTCTTAAAGCGAGACATCGTATCTCATTTCTATGTGTCACGATAAGATACAATATTCATTGTGAAATGTCAATTATACCTCGCATACACTTGAAATGAATGTAAATGCGACGCTTCCTTGCTAGGAAATAACGTTTCCAGATATCTACGTATCGAAGCAATAGAGATCTAATGCTTCTTAAAACGAGATATCGCATCCCATTTCTATGTTTCATGATAAGATATAATATTCAGAGCGAAATATCATGTAACCCTGTATTCTCTTCAAATGAATGTAAATGCGACACATTCTTGCTGGGAAATAGAGTTTGCAGATGTCTATATATCGAAGCAATAGAGTTCTAATGCTTCTTAAAGCGAGATACCGTATCTCATTTCTATGTTTCACGATAAGATAAAATATTCATTGCGAAATGTCAGTTACACCTCGCATACACTTCAAATGAATGTAAATGCGACGCTTCCTTGCTAGGAAATAATGTTTCCAGATATCTACGTAGCGTAGCAACAGAGATCTGATGCTTCTTAAAACGCGATATCGCATCCCATTTCTATGTTTCATGATAAGATATAATATTGATAGTGGAGTGTCATTTGTACCTCGTATTCACTACAAATGAATGTAAATGCGTCACTTCCTTGCTGGGAAATAGCGTTTGCAGATGTCTACGTAACGAAGAAATAGATTTCTAATGCTTCTTAAAACTCGATATCGCATCTCATTACTATGTTTCATGATAAGATATAATATTCATTGCGAAGTGTCATGTATACATCGTATTCCCTTCAAAAGAATGTAAATGCGGCACATTCTTGCTAGGAAATAGCGTTTCCAGATGTCTACGTGTCGTAGCAACAGAGTTCTAATGCTTCTTAAAAGGCGATATCGCATCTCATTTCCATGTTTCATGATAAGATATAATATTCATTGCGAAGTGTTATGTATAACTCGTCTACACTTCTAATGAATGTAAATGCGACACATCCTTGCTAAGAAATAGCGTCTGCAGATGTCTACGTAACAAAGCAATACAGTTGTAAAGCTTCTTAAGTCGCGGTATCGCATCTCATTTCTATATTTCATAATAAGATACAATCATTGCGAAGTGTTATGTATACCTCGTCTACACTTCAAATGAATGTAAATGCGACACATTCTTGCTAAGAAATAGCGTCTGCAGATGTCTACGTAACAAAGCAATACAGTTGTAAAGCTTCTTAAGTCGCGGTATCGCATCTCATTTCTATATTTCATAATAAGATACAATCATTGCGAAGTGTTATGTATACCTCGTCTACCCTTCAAAAGAATGTAAATGTCATACTTCCTTGCTAGGATATAGCGTTTCCAGGTGACTACGTATCGTAGCAATAGAGTTCTAATGCATCTTAAAACGAGAATTCGCATTTCATTTCTATGTTTCGTGATAAGATATAATATTCATTTCGAAATGTCACGTATACCTCGTATTCACTTCAAAAGAATGTAAGTGCGACACATCCTTCCTATTAAATAGCGTTTGCAGATCTCTACGTATCGTAGCAATAGAGTTCTAATTTTTCTTAAAACGCGATATCGCATCTCATTTCTATCTTTCATGATAAGACATAATATTCATTGCGATGTGAAATGAATAAC
Source organism: Xylocopa sonorina (assembly GCF_050948175.1). Lineage (NCBI taxonomy): Eukaryota > Metazoa > Arthropoda > Insecta > Hymenoptera > Apidae > Xylocopa > Xylocopa sonorina. The sequence continues at coordinate 2,203,157 of NW_027490095.1, forward strand.
GCGCCTCCACTACAAAAGAATGTAAATGCCACGCTTTCCTTCTAGGAAATATCTTTTCCAGAAGTCTACGTATCGGAGCAAGATAGTTCTAATACATCTTAAAACGCGATATCGCATATCATTTCTATGTTTCATGATAAGATATAATATTAATTGCGAAGTGTTATGTGTACCTGGTCTACACTTCAAAAGAATGTAAACGCCACACTTTCTTCCTAGGAAAGACCGTTTCCAGATGTCTATTTATCGAAGCAATAGAGTTCTAATGCTTCTTAAATCGCCATATCGCATCTCATTTCTATGTTTCATAATAAGATATAATATTCATTGTGAAGTGTCATGAATACCTCGTATTCACTTCAAAATAATGTAAATGCGACACTTCCTTGTTGGGAAATAGCGTTCGCAGATGTCTGCTTATCGTAGCAATAGAGTTCTGACGCTTCTCAGAACGCGATATCGCATCTCATTTCTATGTTTCATGATAAGATATAGTATTCATTGCGAAGTGCCACTTGTACCTCGCATACACTTCAAATTAATATAAATGCGACACTTCCATGCTAGGAAATAGCGTTTGCAGATGTCTCAGTATCGAGGCAATGTGGATCTAATGCTTCATAAAACGCGATATCGCATCTCACTTCTATGTTTCATGATAAGATATAATATTCATTGCGAAGTGTCATGTATACCTCGCATACAGTTCAAATGAATGTAAATGCGACACTTCCTTGCTAGGAAATAGCGTTTGCAGATGTCTCCGCATCGAGGCAATTTGGACCTAATGCTTCTTAAAACGCGATATCGCATCTCACTTCTATGTTTCATGATAAGATATAATTTTCATTGCGAAGTGTTATGTATACCTCGTCCAAACTTCAAAAGAATGTAAATGCATCACTTCCTTGCTACGGAACAGTGTTTCTAGATGTCTACAAATCGGGGCAAAGGAGTTCTAATGCTTCATGGAACGCGATATAGCATTTCACATCAAGAGTTCGAAGAATGCATGTAGATTTCAATGATCTATAGATCAGACTATGCTTATCTGCTTCTACACTGCAAAACACTGTGATGCTACACTTCCTCGCAAGAGAATAGCGTTTCTAGATGTCAACGTGTAAAAACAACAGGGTTCGCATCTCATTTCATTGTTCCGCGTTAAGATATAGTATTCAATGCAACGCGCTTTGTGTATCTGCATACAAAAAGAATATAAATCCCACACTTTCTTCCAATGGGATAGCGTTCCTAGGTATCTACGCGTAGAAGCAATAGAGTTCTCTTACGTCATTCAATGCGATTATCGCGTTATGTTTATCTGCTTCTGCACATCAATTGAATGTGAACTCTACACTTCCTTGCCCGGGGATAGCGTTTCTAGAGGTCCAGGTGCCGAAACATTTAATTTCTCATGCTTCATGCTTCGTAATATCGCATTTCATATCAACAGTTCGAAGTATGTCTGTAGATTTTAATGCACTATATATATCATTATGCTCATCTGCTTCTGCGCCCCAAAAGTGTGGTTTCCACACTTCCTGACAAGGGGATAGCGATTCCAGTTGTAAATGTGTCGAAGCAATAGAGTTCTAATACATCATTCATCGCGATCTCGCATCACATTTCAATGTGTAATGTAAGATGTAATATTCAATGCAGCGCGTTACGTTTAACTCTTCAACACTTCTAGCGAATGTGAACCCTACACTCCCTTATGGGGGGATAGCGTTTCTAGATATCTACTTGTCGAAGCAATAAAGTTCTATTACTTTATTCAGATCGATGTCGCATCTCATTTCGATGCCGCATGTTGAGATGTAATATTCAATGAAACGCGTTACGTTTATCTGCTTCTACACGTCAACAGTATAAAAATCCTACAATATCTTGCCAGGAGGTAGCGTTTCTAGATGTGCACGTATTGAAGCAATAGATTTCTAATGCTATATAAAACGCGATATCGCATTTGATATCAACAGTTCGAAGTATGTAAGTAGTTAAAAATGCTCTACACATCTCGTTATGCTTGTCTGCATATACACGTCAAAAGACTGTGATTTCTACACTTCCTTGCAAGGGAATTGCGTTCTTATAGGTCTACTTTTCGAAGCAATAGAGTTCTATTGCTTCATTCAACACGATGTCGCAAGTCATTTCAATGATTCATGGTAAATTGCAATGTTCTATGCAATATGTTACATTTGTCTGCATCTAGACCTTTGAAGCATGTGAACCCTATACTTACTTACAACAGAATATCGATTCCAGATCTCTACGTGCCCAAGCAAGACATTTCTAATACTTCATTCAGCGCGATGTCGCATCTCATTTCAACGTTTCAAAGCAAAAAATCTGTAATCATGTATCCATAACATTATGCTTAGCTGTTAGAGGTCTTCAATAGAATGTGAACTATATAATTGCATGCAACGGCATGGCGCTCCGTAGTGTCAGTCTGTTAAAGCAATAGAGCAAGAATTCACCATGCAATGCGCTGGCGCGTCCCATTTCATCGTTTCAAAGTAAGAATGCTGTAATCTCTTATGCATAGCTCTATGCTTGTCTGCTTTAAAACTTCATAAGAATGTAAATTCTGCAGCTCCATGCAACAGGATTGCCCTTCGTAGTGTCTACATGTCGAGACAATAGAGTACTAATGCATCATTCAATGCCATGACTCATCTCATTTCAACGTTTCGAATTAAGTAAGCTGTAATCTTCTATGAAAAGCATTATAATTATCTGCTTCTACTCTACAAAAGAATGTGAATTCTATAGATCCAAGCAACAGGAGGGCAGGCCCTCCACCATCCTACTGCCTGCCCTGATGCGGGCAAAGGATTCCCAGGGCCACTCAAACCGCGACCAACATCTATCTTATACTCTAACCGATTCATCGTTATGCGTTTTCCATTAAGCTTGCCGGGGTCAGTGATATTGATTCGCTCAATCTAAATTATTATTTTCTTTTTAAGTTTCTCGATTTTTTTAGTTTCTCTCACGATATCGTCTATTTCGTTGTACCTTACCTTTACAGTATGTTATATAATCTGTTGTTTGATATTTCTAGGATTTCCTCTTAATAAATGCAATGCTTCCACATATTTTCTTTCTCTTTCTCTTTAGTTACATTGTTGTTATTTTATGCTTTTCACCCTCCACATTCCCTCTCTACACCATCTCGGAACAGGCGTTATACGATTACTGCAGGATGACGTCCCGGTCTCGTTACACCGAGATCGAGTGTTCTCTCTTGCATCCGTTGATTTATATATGTTATATATTGGAGAATATTTCCTCTTATCCTTTGTATTTTTCGAATGAAATTACATTGACAGAAGTACGAGCTAGTTCTGCACGCCTATTTGAAACAACATTAAATCACCTTGTTAAACAATAATATATTAAATGTGACTTGGACTTTTAAATTTGAATTTATAAACATCTAACAGGTAAATATGTTTTTCTTACTATTCATATCATTATACATTCAGTGATTTGTTGTGTGCTGTGATTTGATATATTAACTGCTTGATTATATTTTGCAATGAACTTTGCGTACCAAACATTGTTTTTACTCCTGATGGGAGTGGATAGTTCTTCGTTTTATATTCTTATATCGCATTGATTATAAAAGTATATGATATCCTTTTTATGCAGCCATGTATAATTATGTACATACAAATTCGGGATTAAGTAGCTATGTGTTCAAATTCAATTCCGAATAATGCACTAAAAAGCATCCCAGATAACAAACGACAAGATGGTAACGACACCATGCCGGCACTATATTGCCACTTTCGAGGAGTGTCAACTGATTCGTAGTCATCTGTGACCGGATTCGTTAACTAAAATGCCAGAACGTGTTACCAGCACTTTCTAGAGAAGCGAATTGCGCAGCACCAGCACCATGGTGACACGCGTATCATCCCTCCATTCATGAATCTCCTCAGCAATGACGCAGGATCACATTTGGAAATGGGGAACCTGTGCTTTCATACAAACTAGAACCGTTAGATGTCAGTAGATGTTCAGCATATGAGTATTGATAGACATTTTGATGGTCGTTTTCCTATATTTATAGTTATTGAGCGAGTCGTATATATTTCTTTCAATCCATCATAGACTAAAAATATTATTTTTAAAAAAAATATTACTTATAAAATAAAAATTCATGCTGTTGCGTCCCTAACTTCGCCTTGTGTAATTTTTGAAATAACATGCTCTCATCGTATTTAATGTAACGCTCAATTGCATGAATTTGTAACAATGAATTGAAGAAAATATATATAAAATAAGTGTATATATTTTTATGACAAAGTAATTATCGACTTTATGGAAAAAATCGCCCTATCGAGCTAGTTTATAGAAAATAATAAAATCGAGTTCTTATATCTTTGTTTTGTGCCGGTGTATCTATTTTGGAATCAAAATAAATAAATTGCGCGGTTTAGTCATTTTTCATATTTGCTTATAATTTTTATGGAAACAGCTTCCCCATTAGTAAATGTCAGCCTACGCCACAACCACGCGTGTAGCTATGGTGAGCTGATAGTGTCATTGTCACGTGTAGCCCGTGTGCTATATCTCGGTGCTTTAATAGTGCCGTGATACGAATGCCGCCCCAGCACTAACAGTATGCCATTTCGAAAACCGAGTAGGAGCACTTTGTTAGCACAGTTCTGTCACGGAATTCGTTCCATCCGTTGTCATTGGCGTGCCAATCGCTGGCTGTTTGGTATATTGTAGTGCATGAGGCAGACTTGTTCCTTATCATCGTCAAGGAGATGGATTTTCACTCCCCCCTTTTTGAATTTTTTAAATTATTGTTTGGAATTTTTGCCGTTTCTGTATCTCTATGACCGCATTGTGGATTCAACTTATGTACGATCTTTTTGGTCTTCATCTTTTGTTACATGTAATATTATATATGTGATGCACGTTTGTTATGTAATGCTCCGATTTGCAAGCCTCAAATACTTTTATTCTTTGGTAAAGCAACTTATTCGATTAATATATATTTATTAGACATAGATATAAACAATTAGAAAAATGTTATTAAAACGCTATTAAATATGTTTTTGCAATTATATATTTAAGGTCTGAAGATGTAGATGCAATTAATGTCTAATATTTTACGTGATCCAATCGACGTATCGAGTGAGGCTATGAAATATAAAAATCTTTTACTATCCTTCGACCCCTTTCCATGTTAAATGAATGATTAGTTCTGCAAGACAAGAAGCCTGAATTAGTGAGATATCTAGGAACATAAGTAATTTGTAAGTAACACATCTTTTCTCTTTGAAATATTTGTCTTTGCATAGAATAGAACGTATAGATATAATTGCCTGTTTTGTACCCAGTTCGGTCCAATTCTATTATAGCCTTTGAGCAGAAGTAATATTGATTATACTTGATTTTTGCAATAGTTCTTTGACTAACAGATTTTATTAACCTAGAATCATCATTTGACGGATGTATCAATCTACTTTGTAGCTCCATCAGTTTCTTTTTCTGCTCGCTACTTTCCATTTTCAGTTCCGTATACTTATCCTTTATCACCATCATATATGTTGCGGATCAAATTTTGCGGATATTTCAATTAAATTTCCTTTAATTAAATAAACGGAAATTAAAAAACAGTGGCACGTACCATTTCTTGGAATCGTTGTATTGTAATTTGCGTCTGACTGTTTTGAAAGGCACGCACTTTACTTAACGTTTGCAATGATTCGGTTAGCGAAGTAAAGAAATATTCTACTTTCGAAATTGTTGGCTCTTGTAATTCTGAGGCAAATATATTCATCTGTCGACATCGTGAACATTGTTTTTTGGCAAAATTTCAGAAAAACAAATATACTATAAGTAAAATAATAAACATCATAATATTAAATTTAACTCTGTTCATCGTTGCCTTGTTGGACACATCCATAACAATATACAGGGTGGGGCAGTAATAATTAGCACCTCAGATATCCACGAAACTATAAGTTACATAGAAGTTTTTGCTAATATAAAATTGCATAGTACAAAGGGCCCATCCGTTGATGAAAATAGTTTTTTTGTAAGTGGAGTTATGTTGGACATATGAAGGTTACCTTCATTTTTTAAAATGAATTGGTATGTCCATTCTTCCGTAATACGATAGAGCATTTTAAAGCAAGTTTAACGATCTGTAACATGAAAGCATTGAAGGTTACAAAAAGTAAAGACAGGCGATAATACTCACGGTTTTGATAGTAAATGAAACATGCGTATTGTAAACAGTGGTGGAAGGCGTAATACTTACCGTTTATTTCATTGTGAATAAACACTTTTCGAAGGGCATTTCAATAGTTTGCAGCGTAAGTTAAACATGATAAGATTAGTATTGAAAAATCTGTTCGAATACGTTTGGTTAGGCTGTTCTTTGTGTCGTTCATTTTATAAGTACTGAGCTGCGGATTCCTGAGGACAGCTCACAAAATTGTTGAACTATGGAAGATTATCATTGTGAATTTGAATCAAAAGGTAATTAAATTCCATTAGATTGCAAACAGATCTCAATGTTTCATTTTAGATAGTAAGATTAAATACTCTTTACAAAACTACAAGAATGGATACATACCTTTCTGTTATTATTATTTCATAAAGAATTATAATTGCAATTATATAGTTCATTACGATAAAAAATATTTCTCAGAAAATTCTAAATATTAAATTAAAGAATCAAGTAAAACATTTTTAATAATTACGAATATGAAAAATACTTGAACATTCCAATAGAAAGATGTCTAAACAGGAGTTAGAAAAGTCAAACATTCAATTTCAATTCCAGAATTCATCTATAAGAGGTAAAATGTTTTGAAAGCTTTAATTACAGTCTTTAATGCAAGCAGTTGGGCAGTATTTCAATTTTTAAGAAAATTGATGAAAGTCAACCATTTTGAAATGGTCAGAATCTTTGTCGTTTGAGCAATAAGTGAATAACAAATAACTGCATAAATTCCAGGCTTAAAAACTTATGGATTAAATCCTATGCAGACTCGTTTATGAGCGAGTTACTAAATAATAATCCACACTAAGTAATCATTTTAAAACTTAAACGATTACATCTCGCGAACTTTCAAAGATATCAGAAGCGTGAAAAGTATGTGGTTTATCAAAAACTCTTCTAAAAGAACGGACGAAGTCAATAGAAATCTTTGTTGAAGTAAGCAAGTTCTAAAGTTCTAAGCAACGCGATGGCCCTTATCTGCCTATGTTTCATAGCAAGTAAGTTCTGAATTTCTATGAAATCCGATGGAATTCCTCACTACTAACGTTTCAAAGTAAGCTCTCAAATTCTCAGTTCTACGTTTAAAACTATGTGTGTTCTATATATCTATGTAAAGTGATGGTTCCTATTAGTTGTGACGGAAACCTATATATAGTAAGTCAGGGAAGCTCGAAGGGGTTATTTATCTAAATGCTTTAAGGTGTAAAACGTAATTTTTGGTGCTACGTTTAATCTAAAGCAATCTATCGTTCCAAGGTATCCGCTCACGTACAATTTTTCTTGGGCGCCAGCTGCTCAGAAAGTAGCAAAGGGATAGACTACACGACCCCGGGATCCCTGGAGCGGAACAACCCTTGAAACTTCGAAATGCTCCTCCTCTCGACTACGCCTAGCCAAGTACACACACTCAGGTCGCGAGATACTGAAGTCACGGCATGTTTATTTACGGTCTCGACGTGGGTTTAACTAACAAGGGCTACGGGAAACTACGCAACACGCCGCGAATTACCGGGTATCATAACTCGCTTCACGATATAAGATACAATATACAATATGCGACACAAGAAATGGGACGCTTTAGCGAATAAGCTCTCACGTTCTCTTCTTCAAGTTCCTTGAATTCGCTGGTGGTCCTCGGGTCTCCTGGATCCTCCTCGGGGCTCCTTGGTGGAGTGGGCTGTAGACTTCGGTATTGCTCGGGTCCATCGATGAGTGGATTTTGGCGATTTCATATTCTCGCCCCCTTGGGTGTCCCTAAGGGGATCCTCCTGATAATTTAAATTGCGTAGCGCCTCGCGCGCCGCGCTCCCATGGCCCACCTGCAGGGCCGCTGGACTTTTGACTTCTCTTTAGGGGGTTAAGGATGTTTGAGGACCTTCTCACATCCCAGAGCATTATAAAGCACAGATGCAGATAAGCATAATGCGATGCATAGGGCTTTACAACCTTCTAACTTACTTTGAACTGTTTATATGAAATGCGATATTGCGGTGCATGAAGCATGACAAATTAAATGCTTCGGCACATGGACATCTAAAAACACTATCCCCGGGCAAGAAAGTGTAGGGTTCACACTCAATTCATGTGCAGAAGCAGATAAACATAACGCGATGCCATGAATATTACATCTTATCATGAAATATAGAAGTAAGATGCCCAGCCGCGTTTTACGAAGCATTAGAACTCTATTGCTTCTAAACCTTCAGATATAGAAACGATATTCCGTAGCAAGGAAGTGATGCATTTACATTCATTTGAAGTGTAGAGGAGATATACATAACGCGTTGCATTGAAATTACATCTTATCATGTGACATAGAACTGATATGCGATATCGCGGTTTATAGAGTTAGAAATCTATTGATTCGATGCGTAGATATCTAGAAACGCTATTCCGTAGCAAGGAAGTGTGGCATTTACATTCTTTTGAAGTGTAGACGAGGTATACATCACACTTCGCAATGAATATTATATCTTATCACGAAACATAGAAATGAGTTGTGATATCGCGTTTTAAGATGCATTAGAACTCTATTGCTACGATACGTCGACATCTGCAAACGCCTTTTCCTAGCAAGGAAGTGTCGCATTTACAATCTTTTGAAGTGAATACGAAGCTTACCTGACACTCCACAATGAATATTACATTTTATCATGAAACGTAGAAATGAGATGCGATATCGCTTTTTGAGAAGCGTTGGAACTCTATTGTTTCGATACGTAGACATCTGCAAACGATATTTCCTAGCAAGAAAGTGTCGCATTTACATTCATTTGTAGTGAATACAAGGTATACATTACACTTCGCAATGAATATTATACCTTATCATGAAACATAGAAATGAGATTCGATATCGCGTTTTAAGAAGCATTAGAACCATAGTGCGACGATACGTACACATCTGCAAACGCTAATTCCTAGCAAGGAAGTGTCGCGTTTACATACATTTGAAGTGAATACAAGGTATGCATGACACTTCGCAATGAATATTACATCTTATCACGAAACATAGAAATGAGTTGCGATATCGCCTTCGAAGATGCGTTAGAACTCTATTGCTACGATACGTAGACCTCTGCAAACGCCATTTCCTACCAAGGAAGTGTCGCATTTACATTCTTTTGGAGAGAATACGAGGTATATATGACACTTCGCAATGAATATTATATCTTATCATGAAACATAAAAATGAGATGCGATATCCCGTTTTAAAAAGCATTAGAACACTATTGCTCCGATACGTAGAGATCTGGAAACGCTATTTCCTAGAAATGAAGTGCCGCATTTACATTCTTTTGAAGTGAATACGAGGTATACATGACACTTCGCAATGAATATTATACCTTATCATGAAACATAGAAGTGAGATGCGACATCTCGTTTTAAGCCTAGCAAGGAATAGTCGCATTTACATACTTTTCAAGTGAATACGAGGTATACATGTCACTTCGCAATGAACATTATATCTTATCATGAAACATAGAAGTGAGATGCGATGTCGCGTTTTAAAAAGGATTAGAACCCTATTGCCTCGATGCGGAGACATCTGCAAACGCTATTTCCTGGCATGGAAGTGTCGCATTTACATTCTTTTGAAGGGAATACGAGGTATACATGACTCTTCGCAATGAATATTATAACTGATCAGGAAACATAGAAATGAGTTGCGATATCGGGATTTAAGAAGCATTAGAACCCTACTGCTTCGATACGGAGACATCTGCAAACGCCATTTAATAGGAAGGAAATGTCGCATTTACATTCTTTTAAAGTGATTACGAGGTATACATAACACACCACAATGAATATTATACCCTATCACGAAACATAGTAATGAAATGCGATATCGGGATTTAGGAGGCATTAGAACTCTACTTCTTCGATACGTATACATCTGGAAACGCTATTTCCTAGCAAGAAAGTGTCGCATTTACTTTCTTTTGAAGTGAATGCGAGGTATACATGACACTTCGCAATGAATATTATATCTTGTCATGAAACATAGATATGAGGATCGATATCGCGTTTTAAGAAGCATTAGAACTCTACTGCTTCGATACGTAGACATCTGCAAACGCTATTTCCTAGCAAGGAAGTGTCGCATTTACATTCATTTGAGGTGTATACGAGGTATACATGACACTTCGCAATGAATATTATATCTTATCATGAGACATGGAAATGAGATGCGATATCGCGTATTAAGAAGCATTAGAACTCTATTGCTTCGATACGTAGACAACTGCAGACGCTATTTTCTAGCAAGGAAGTGTCGCATTTACATTCAGTTGAAGTGTATACAAGTTATACATGACACTTCGCGATGAATATTATATCTTATCATGAAACATAGAACTGAGATGCGATATCGCGTTTTGAGAAGCATTAAAAATCTAATGCTACGAACGTAGACATCTGCAAACGCTATTTCCTAGCAAGAAAGTGTCGCATTTACATTCATTTGAAGTGTTTACGAGGTATACATGACACTTCGCAATGGGTATTATATCTTAACATGAAACATAGAATTGTGATGCGATATCGCGTTTTCAGAAGCATTAGAACTCTATTGCTTCGATACGTAGACATCTGCAAACGCTATTTCCTAGCAAGGAACTGTCGCATTTACATTCTCTTGAAGTGAATACGAGGTATACATGACACTTCGCAATGAGTATTATATCTTATCATGAAACATAGAAATGAGACGCGAAATCTCGTTTTAAGAACCATTAGAACTATAATGCTTCGATACGTAGATATCTGCAAACGCTATTTCCTAGCAAGGAAGTGTCGCATTTACATACATCTGACGTGATTGCGGGGTATACATTACACTTCGCAATGAATATTATATCTTACCATGAAACATAGAAATGAGATGCGATATCACGTTCTGAGAAGCATTAGAACTCTATTGCTACGATACGTAGACATCTGGAAACGCTATTTCCTAGCAACGAAGTGTCGCATTTACATTCAATTGATGTGTATGCGAGGTATACATGGCACGTCGCAATGGATATTATATCTTATCATGAAACATAGAAATGAGATGCGATATCGCGTTCTGAGAAGCATTAAGAATCTAATGCTACGATACGTAGACATCTGCAAACGCTATTTCCTAGCGATAAAGCGTCGCATTTACATTCATTTGAAGTGTATACGAGGTATACATAACATTTCCCAATGTATATTATATCTTATCATGTGACATGGGAATGAGATGCGATATCGCGTTTTAAGATGCATCAGAACACAGTTGCTTCGATACGTAGACATCTGCAAACGCTATTTCCTAGCAAGGAAGTGTCGCGTTTACATTCTTTTGATGTGAATACGAGGTATATATGACACTTCGTTATGAGTATTATATCTTATCATGAAACATAGAAATGGGTTGCGATATCGCGTTTTTAGAAGCATTAGAACTGTACTGCTTCGATACGTAGACATCTGCAAACGCTATTTCCTAGCAAGGAAGTGTCGCATTTACATTCTCTCGAAGTGAGTACGAGGTATACATGGCACGTCGCAGTGAATATTATATGTCATTATGAAACATAGAAATGAGATGCGATATCCCGTTCTAAGAAGCATGAGAACCCTATTGCTTCGATACGTAGACATCTGCAAACGCTATTTCCTAGCATGGAAGTGTCGCAATTACATTCTTTTGAAGTGAATACGAGGTATATATGACACTTCGCAATGAATATTATATCTTATCATGAAACATGGAAGTGAGATGCGATATCGCGATTTAAGAAGCATTAGATCACTATTGCTACGATTCGTAGACACCTGCAAACGCTATATAATAGCAAGGAAGTTTCGCATTTACATTCTTTTGAAGTGAATATGATGCATACATAACACTCCACAATGAATATTATATCTTATCATGAAACACAGAAGTGATATGCGATATCGCGTTTCGTGAAATATTAGAACTCTATTGCTACGATACGTAGACATCTGCAAACGCTATTTTCTAGCAAGGAAGTGTCGTATTTACATTCTTTTGAAGTGAATACGAGGTATACATGACACTTCGCAATGAATATTATATCTTTTCATGAAACATGAAAAGAGATTCTATATTGCGTTTTGAGAAGCATTAGAACTCTATTGCTACGTTACGTAGACATCCGCAAACGCTACTTCCTAGCAAGGAAGAGTCGCATTTACATTCTTTTGAAGCGAATGCAAGGTATACATGACACTTCGCAATGAATATTATATCTTATCATGACACATAGAAATGAGATGCGATATCTCGTTTTAAGAAGCATTAGAACACTAATGCTTCGATACGTAGACATCTGCAAACGCTATTTCCTAGCAAGGAAGGGTCGCATTTACATTCTTTTGATGTGAATACGAGGTATACATGACACTTCGCAATGAATATTATATCTTATTCATGAAACATAGAAATGGGATGCGATATCGCGATTTAAGATGCATTAGAACTCTATTGCTTGGATACGTGGACATCTGCAAACGCTACTTCCAAGCAAGGAAGTTTCGCATATACATTCTTTTGAAGTGTAAGCGAGGTATACATGACACTTCGCAATGAATATTATATCTTATCATGAGAAATAGAAATGAGGTGCGATATTGCGTTTTAAGGAGGATTAGAACTCTATAGCTTCGATACAGAGACATCTGGAAACGTAATTTCCTAGCAAGGATGCGTCGCATTTACATTCTTTTGATGTGAATACGAGGTATACATGACTCTTCGCAATGAATATTATATCTTATCATGAAACATAGAAATTTGATGCGATATCTCATCTTAAGAAGCATTACAACTCTATTTCTACGATACGTAGATATCTGGTAACGCTATTTCCTAGCAAGCAAGTGTTGTATCTACATTCTTTTGAAGTGAATACGAGGTATGCATAACACTCCACAATGAATATTATATCTTATCAGGAAACGTAGGAATGAGATTCGATATCCCGTTTTAAGAAGCAATAGAAATCTATTGTTTCGATACGTAGACATCTGAAAACCCTATTTCCTAGGAAGGAAGTGTCACATTTACATTCATTTGAGTGTTTGCGAGGTATAAGTGACACTTCGCAATGAATATTATATCTTATCATGAAATATAAAAATGAGATGCGATATCGCGTTTTAAGAAGCATTAGAACTCTATTGCTTCGATACGTAGACATCTGGAAACCCATTTCCTAGCAAGGTAGTGTGGCATTTACATTCTTTTAAAGTGTAGACGAGGTATACATAACACTTCGCAATGAATATTATATCTTATCAAGAAACCTATAATTGAGATGCGATATCGCGTTTTAAGGAGAATTAGAACTCTATTGCATCGATACGTAGATATCTGCAAACGCTATTTCCGAGTAAGTAAGTGTGGCATTTACAATCTGTTGAAGTGTAGGCGAGGTATACTTAACTCTTCGCAATGAATATTATATCATATCATGATACATAGAAATGAGATGCGATATTGAGTTTTAAGAAGCATTAGAACACTATTGCTTCGATACGTAGAGATCCGGAAACGCTACTAGCAAGGATGTGTGGCATTTACATTCATTTCAAGTGTAGGCGAGGTATACATAACACTTCGCAATGAGTATTATATCTTATCACGAACCATTGGAATGAGATGCGATATCGCGTCTTAAGATGCATTATAGCTCTAGTGCTTCAATACGTAGACATCTGGAAACGCATTTCCTAACAACGAAGTGCGGCATTTACATTCCTTTGCAGTGTAGACTAGGTATACGTAACACTTTGCATTGAATATTATATCTTATTATGAAAAATAGATTTGAGATGCGATACCGCGTTTTAAAATGCATTAGAACTCTATTGCTTCGATGCGTAGACATCTGGAGACGCTGTATCCTAGCAAGGAACTGTCGCATTTACATTAAATTGAAGTGTATTGGAGGTATACATGACACTTCGCAATGATTATTATATCTTATAATGAAACATAGAAATGAGAGGCGATATCTCGTTCTAAGAAGCATTAGAACTCTATTGCTTCCGTACGTAGACATCTGCAAACGCTATTTACTAGCAAGGCAGTGTCGCATTTACATTATTTTGAAGTGAATACGAGGTGTACATGACACTTCGCAATGAATATTATATCTTGTCATGAAACATAGATATGAGGATCGATATCGCTTTTTAAGAAGCATTAGAACTCTACTGCTTCGATACGTAGACATCTGCAAACGCTATTTCCTAGCAAGGAAGTGTCGCAATTACATTCATTTGAAGTGTATACGAGGTATACATGACACTTCGCAATGAATATTATATCTTATCATGAGACATGGAAATGAGATGCGATATCGCGTTTTAAGAAGCATTAGAACTCTATTGCTTCGATACGTAGACAACTGCAGACGCTATTTCCTAGCAAGAAAGTGTCGCATTTACATTCATTTGAAGTGTTTACGAGGTATACATGACACTTCGCAATGGGTATTATATCTTATCGTGAAACATAGAAATGGGATGCGATATCGCGTTTTCAGAAGCATTAGAACTCTATTGCTTCGATACGTAGACATCTGCAAACGCTATTTCCTAGCGAGGATGTGTCGCATAATATTCTTTTGAAGTGAATAAGAGGTATACATGACACATCACAATGAGTATTTTATCTTATCATGAAACATAGAAATGAGATCTGATATCGCGTTTTAAGAAGCATTAGAAATCTATTGCTTCGATACGTAGACACCTGGAAACGCTGTTTCCTAGCAAGGAAGTGTCGCATTTACATACATCTGACGTGATTGCGGGGTATACATTACACTTCGCAATGAATATTATATCTTACCATGAAACATAGAAATGAGATGCGATATCACGTTCTGAGAAGCATTAGAACTCTATTGCTACGATACGTAGACATCTGGAAACGCTATTTCCTAGCAACGAAGTGTCGCATTTACATTCAATTGATGTGTATGCGAGGTATACATGGCACGTCGCAATGGATATTATATCTTATCATGAGACATAGAAATGAGATGCGATATCGCGTTCTGAGAAGCATTAAGAATCTAATGCTACGATACGTAGACATCTGCAAACGCTATTTCCTAGCGATGAAGCGTCGCATTTACATTCATTTGAAGTGTGTACGAGGTATACATAACATTTCCCAATGTATATTATATCTTATCATGAGACATGGGAATGAGATGCGATATCGCGTTTTAAGATGCATCAGAACTCAGTTGCTTCGATACGTAGACATCTGCAAACGCTATTTCCTAGCAAGGAAGTGTCGCGTTTACATTCTTTTGATGTGAATACGAGGTATACATGACACTTCGTAATGAGTATTATATCTTATCATGAAGCATAGAAATGGGTTGCGATATCGCGTTTTTAGAAGCATTAGAACTGTACTGCTTCGATACGTAGACATCTGCAAACGTTATTTCCTAGCGAGGAAGTGTCGCATTTACATTAAGTTGAAGTGTATTCGAGGTATACATGACACTTCGCAATGAGTATTATATCTTATCATGAAGCATAGAAATGAGAGGCGCTATCGCCATGTAAGAAGCACTGGAAATCCCCTGCTTCGATACGACGACATCTGCAAACGCTATTGCCTATCAAGGATGTGTCGCATTTACATTCTCTCGAAGTGAGTACGAGGTATACATGGCACGTCGCAGTGAATATTATATGTCATTATGAAACATAGAAATGAGATGCGATATCCCGTTCTAAGAAGCATGAGAACCCTATTGCTTCGATACGTAGACATCTGCAAACGCTATTTCCTAGCAAGGAAGGGTCGCATTTACATTCTTTTGATGTGAATACGAGGTATACATGACACTTCGCAATGAATATTATATCTTATTCATGAAACATAGAAATGGGATGCGATATCGCGATTTAAGATGCATTAGAACTCTATTGCTTGGATACGTGGACATCTGCAAACGCTACTTCCAAGCAAGGAAGTTTCGCATATACATTCATTTGAAGTGAATACGAGGTATACATTACACATCGCAATGAAGATTATATCTTATCATGAAACATAGAAATTTGATGCGATATCTCATTTTAAGAAGCATTACAACTCTATTTCTACGATACGTAGATATCTGGTAACGCTATTTCCTAGCAAGCAAGTGTTGTATCTACATTCTTTTGAAGTGAATACGAGGTATGCATAACACTCCACAATGAATATTATATCTTATCAGGAAACGTAGGAATGAGATTCGATATCCCGTTTTAAGAAGCAATAGAAATCTATTGTTTCGATACGTAGACATCTGAAAACCCTATTTCCTAGGAAGGAAGTGTCACATTTACATTCATTTGAGTGTTTGCGAGGTATAAGTGACACTTCGCAATGAATATTATATCTTATCATGAAATATAAAAATGAGATGCGATATCGCGTTTTAAGAAGCATTAGAACTCTATTGCTTCGATACGTAGACATCTGGAAACCCATTTCCTAGCAAGGTAGTGTGGCATTTACATTCTTTTAAAGTGTAGACGAGGTATACATAACACTTCGCAATGAATATTATATCTTATCAAGAAACCTATAATTGAGATGCGATATCGCGTTTTAAGGAGAATTAGAACTCTATTGCATCGATACGTAGATATCTGCAAACGCTATTTCCGAGTAAGTAAGTGTGGCATTTACAATCTGTTGAAGTGTAGGCGAGGTATACTTAACTCTTCGCAATGAATATTATATCATATCATGATACATAGAAATGAGATGCGATATTGAGTTTTAAGAAGCATTAGAACACTATTGCTTCGATACGTAGAGATCCGGAAACGCTACTAGCAAGGATGTGTGGCATTTACATTCATTTCAAGTGTAGGCGAGGTATACATAACACTTCGCAATGAGTATTATATCTTATCACGAACCATTGGAATGAGATGCGATATCGCGTCTTAAGATGCATTATAGCTCTAGTGCTTCAATACGTAGACATCTGGAAACGCATTTCCTAACAACGAAGTGCGGCATTTACATTCCTTTGCAGTGTAGACTAGGTATACGTAACACTTTGCATTGAATATTATATCTTATTATGAAAAATAGATTTGAGATGCGATACCGCGTTTTAAAAAGCATTAGAACTCTATTGCTTCCATACGTAGACATCTGGAAACGCTATTTCCTAGCAAGGACGTGTGAGATTTGCATTCCTCTGAAGTGTACAAGAGTTATACATATCACTTCGCGATTAATATTATATCTTATCATGAAACACAGAAATGAGATGCCATATCGCGTATTATGAAGCATTAGAACTCTATTGCTTCGATACGTAGACACCTGCAAACGCTATTTCCTAGCAAGTATGTGTGGGAGTTACATTCTTTTGAAGTGCAGACGAGGTATACATAACACTTCGCAATGAATATTTTATCGTATCATGAAACATAGAAATGAGATGCGGTAGCGTGTTTTAAGAAGCACTGGAACTCTATTGCTACTATATGTAGCCATATGCAAACGCTATTTCCTAGCAGGGAAGTGTCGCATTTACGTTGATTTGAAGTATATGCGAGGTATACATAACACTTCGCAATGAATATTATATCTTATCATGAAACATAGAAGTCAGATGCGATATCTCGTTTTAAGAAGCACTAGAACTCTATTGCATCGATACGTAGACATCTGCAAACGCTATTTCCTAGCAAGGAAGTGTCGCATTTACATTCTTTTGAAGTGTCACGTCCTGAAGTCGCGAAAGCGCTCGTCACGTGTACACTTTTCGTAGCCGTTCCCGAAATCGACGCGAATTGCGCGGTGCTGGGTTCGTCGGCGGACAAGACTCGATTTACCGGGTACAAAGACGTGCATCTTACCTTTCGATGCTCTAGGCGTCGTAGCTTTCCTCATCCTCATAGCGTGGAGTGGAATCCTCCCTCGCGTATGTGTGGCGTCGCCTTCCCGTTCCGTGGCGGCGAGTATGCGGGTTGCCAGCGTGTAGGGGATCCGGATGCTGGAGGAGATGCGGATGCTGATCTGTGGCCGTCGATAGTGGCGGGCGGCGTCTGAGGGTGGCAGGCGGTACGCCTGACGTCACACCACCCCCCTTGGAGAAAGAATCTCGGCAATGCCGAGATCTCTTGTCTGATCTGGAGGTCTCGGAATGGTGGAACATCTCGCCTGGCTCATCCTGTCGAGATCGTTTGGCTGCTAGACTACAGTTGCGAGTATCATCGGCACTGGAGGAATTAGTATCACTTTCATGTTTAGCGTTCGTTTCGTATTCACTATGTTCACTATCTCTCAGTTCAATCCTTTTCATTTCTCTCTCACTCATACCCGCGGTATACATTCTGTGCATTCTCTTACATAATTTGATTTTGTTGGTATGGACGATTTTGTGTCGGCCTTTTACATTTAATTTTACATTACTATTGCTTAAAATGTCGAGGATTCTATATGGTCTGGAATATTGCGATTGAAATTTGTGTTTATTTGGTTCTTTGAGAAGGTAAACCCACTGGCCCACCTCGAAATTTTTAACATTTATCGATCGTAGTAATATTTTGACCTACGCTTCGCGTTATCTAGATTGGCTTTGGCTAATTCTTGCGATTTAGAAATTCTTTCATGCAGTTGTATGAGGTAGTCGCTATACGTCTCGTTCTCGGAATTATCTTGGAAAGGAGTGGCGGACGGTGTCCTCGCTATTCTACCGAACACTAATTCGTGTGGCGTATATAGCGTTCTCTCGTGTACGCTGGTATTGTACGAGAACATTGCATACGGCAACCACTTTTCCCAATTTTTACTCGACTCGATATAATGTTTCAAATACTCGGCCAAGACTTGGTGGGATCTCTCAACAGACCCGTTCGTTTGCGCATGGAATGCGGTAGACTTATACTGTTTGATACGAAACTTGATGGCAATAGCTTTGATTAAACTGTTTATAAAATTTGAGTCCTGATCAGTGAGAATGTCTTTCGGGGATCCGAATTTACAGATAAACTCCCTTATTAGTGCGTCGGCAATGTCGACTGCGGTCGTTGATTTTAAAGTAACGGCGATGGAGTATTTGGTAAGGAGGTCCTGGATGGTTAATATATTAGTGAAACCTTCGGGTGTTTCGGGAAGTGGACCCATCACATCCATAGAAATTTTATCAAAAGCCCTGCCAGGGGTGTCTGTTAAGGTAAGAGGTTGCCTGGTTTTAATCCTGACTAATTTTTCAGTCTGGCAACTCTTACATTTGCCAATGTACTCCTGAATCTGGTTCTTCATATTAGGCCAAAAATACTGTTGCCTAATGCGGGAGTAGGTTTTATTGCCCCCCTTGTGACCTCCGACAGGCGAGTCGTAGTTTTCTTTGATAATTTTCAATCGATCTTCGATTGAAGGTGTTCGGATCAGTCCCTGGCAGACTGTGATGTGAACGTCTGTTTCATCGAATAAATCTTGGAGTATTTTCTGGATTCTGGACCAGGAGATGGAGTCGATGGATGTTTGCGCTAAGCTGAAGGAAGATAGTTGGAGTTCGCTCACTACATCGTAAAGTGAACGGAAGGTTTCGATGGCTATTTGGAAGTCGACTGTTCGACTAGGATGTTCGAGGATTGGTAGTTGAATTTGGAATTCCTGTTCGATTTTCAGGACTTTTGCTTTGGAAAGTGTGAGGTTTTTATGAGGAATAAATTTGCCGGCTCTCTCGAGATCCTTGGCACCCGTATCGTATGGGTGCCCTGATTGTGTAACGAACACGACCAGGTTGTCTCGTCTCGTCGAAATTGAGTCTCGGCTGATTTGAAATAATGGCTCGCGCCTGACATGCTCGTATGGCGCAGGAATGTAGGTAATTGGACTGTCGTCGGTAGAGAAGGGATTACTCGAAGTTGGTAAGCTAGTTTCCGACGTTACCGGAGAAGGAGGTGGCGCGGGAGTGGAGTATTTCTTACGAATTTGAGGAGGAACGTCAGATGTCGTCCTCGGAGTCATGGCTATGGGAGAGCGGGAAAATTTGAACCGGGTTTCGCGACAGTGCGTCCGCATTAAGGTTAGTTTTTCCGCTCTTATAAACCATCTCGTAATCGAATTCGGCGAATTTAAGTCTCCAACGCACGAGCCTGCTGGATGGGTCTTTGACCGAGTTAATCCACACTAACGGTCGATGATCGGTAACAAGTTTAAACTGGTTACCGTATATGTACGGCCGGAAATAGTGGACGGCGTAGACTATCGCCAGGCACTCCTTCTCGATAGTAGAATAATTCCGTTCTGCTGTGTTCAATAACCGTGACGTATACGCGATTGGCAAATCGCGGCCTATCGGCCCCTGACTTAGAATGGCGCCGATAGCTTCGGCGGACGCATCGGTAGTTATAACAAATGGCTGTTTGAAATTAGGGTATTGTAGTATAGGAGCCTCGCATAGGCAGTCTTTAAGTTTTACGAATGAATTTTCCTGTTCATTGCGCCATGTGAAAGGCGCGTCTTTTTTTAGTAAATTCGTTAGTGGTTTAGCTATCTGCGAAAAGTTCGCGATGAATCGCCTATAATAGCCCGCGAGTCCGAGAAATTGCTTAATTTGTTTCGCGTTTTGAGGTCGTGAAAAGTTTTTTACCGCGCTTATTTTGGCGGGATCGGGTTTTACGCCGTGCTCGCTAATTATATGTCCCAGGTAAGTGACTTCTCTCCTCAGAAACTCGCATTTGTCCGGTTGTAACACTAAATTGGCATCTTTCAACCGTTGCGTTAGTTTCTCGAATTTTGCTTTATGTTCCTGAAGAGAGCTCGCATATATGACTATATCGTCCAGATATACAAAAATTTCGTTACCCTGAAGACCCGAGAGAACGTTGTCCATTAGCCTTTGAAACGTCGCGGGCGCATTTTTCAAACCGAACGGCATCCTCTTAAACTCATAATGCCCGTGAGGCGTGGAAAATGCGGTTTTTGGAATGTCAGCGGTTTCCATAGGTATTTGATGGAACCCGCTCGCGAGATCAAATGTGCTGAAATATTTCGCGCTCCCGAGCTGATCTAAGATTTCGGTGATACAGGGGAGGGGATACGCGTCGGCTATGGACTTCTCGTTCAGAGCGCGATAATCTATTACCACTCGCCACTGCTTGTTGCCCAAGGAGTCTGGCTTCTTGGGCACGACCCACAGTGGTGAATTGTACGGTGATTTCGAAGGAGAGATGACCTCCTTTTG
Source organism: Xylocopa sonorina (assembly GCF_050948175.1). Lineage (NCBI taxonomy): Eukaryota > Metazoa > Arthropoda > Insecta > Hymenoptera > Apidae > Xylocopa > Xylocopa sonorina. The sequence continues at coordinate 2,224,661 of NW_027490095.1, forward strand.
TAAAAGCTTATCGACCTGTCGCCGAATCTCCTCCTTATGCGCCGGTGGAATGCGATATTGTTTAACATTAATCGGGCGATCGTCGATCGTCGGAATTTGGTGCGTAGTGGCCGACGTAAGCCCTAGTTTATCGCCTTCGATGTGGAAAAGTTGCTGCGCGCTATGGACGAGGCGAATGACGTGATCCTTTTCTTCGTAGTTTAAATGATCGAGACGGAGGAGTTCGAGAATTCGTTCTAGGCGAGGTTTAGACAGATCGAAGGATTTCGGCAATAGCGGCGTTTCCGATTTTGGAACTCGCTTTGTGCGGTTACCGACCGCTTGCGCATAGGATATCTTTTGCACGTTGGCTATTTTGCAGTGCAAAGGAGAAGTTTTGTTCGTCGAGTCTGATTCTGAACTTGATTTCGAATTTAAAATTTCCCTTTTTCGGGATGCGCCGGTCGGTACGGCGGATACAGAGGAATTAGAAACAGTGGATTCGGAGACACTGGATTTTGCGAAAACCGGAAATAGCAGCGGACTCTCCTCCCGGTGGAGGGGAGCCATGATTCGAGCTGGTTCGAGTGTTACGTCGGGTAGCGTGATTTGGACCGTGTGATCTGACGAATTAATTATTCGGGTGACGGCTCTACCGCGTACGACTCTTACCAGGGTGTTTCCCGGTGTTCCTGCGATCGGCATGGCGGGACTGTTTTAAGCCGACATTCGGTCGCGTAGTGACCTGGGTTAGTGCACTTATTACAAATAATTTCGGCGCGTTTTTCGCGTGACTCTGCTCGCGGTCGCGGTTTAGCTGCACGACTGAGGTCGCGTTCGTGAATTTGGAATATTTCCCGCGCCCGAGTAAACGTTTGCTGTAACGTAGTACACGGATTTATCGTTAGCTGAATTCTAATTTCAGGGATAAGCCCGTCCCTGAAACACTGTAGCGTGAACTCGTTTACGGATTCGAGACACTCTTGAGTATCCCGCTGAGTGAGATGGTCACAGTCTATAATAGCATTTTTCAAGTCCTTAACGCGGCCAATGTAGTCTAAAATATGTTCGTTTGTAGACATGAAAATGTTGGCGAGTTCGCCCCTATAGTGCGCGGCGGATTTAACGGCACCGAACGAGCAACGAAGAATGTCCGTTAATTCTAATATTATTTGGCAGGGTTCATCCTCTACCGCGGCATATGCGCGATCTTTAAGCTTACCCTTGATCAAACGCGTAAACGTACGCTCGCAACCATTAGGAATAAGGTCGTAAGCCCTTTTACACGCCTGGGTAAATTGTAAAACGGGAATGTTTTGCCCGTCAAAATTAGGTACGGCCTCGAGTGCCTGCTTAAGTGAAAGTTCGTCATGCTGCGAACTGTGTACGTACGATATCGTATTTGAATTTTGAACTGATTGTGTATCTAAACGCGGCATATCTAGCGATACCGTATCGTCGCGTGGTAAATCGGGCGTACGGCGAATCGACTCTAACTCGCGGCGTAACATTTTGACCTGCTGAAGTAATGCAGCGGTACTCGGAACAGCGGTATCTACCGCTTTCGCGGAGGTGCTCGGCTGTGCGGTACACGGAATTGGCTCGCTTACGGCGTCTTCGAAATCGAGAACTTTATTTACACGTCTGTCGCGATCGGCTTCCTGCATCGCGGCGACCTTTTGCGCTTGTTGTCGCGTCTTTGTTGTCTTGGAGTCCTAGTCGCCATGGCTAATTCGCGGTCCCTAACGGCAGAATTTCCGGAGGAAACGCGTGGCAAACCCCACCGCTGTCACCAAAAATATGTTCGTGTCACGTCCTGAAGTCGCGAAAGCGCTCGTCACGTGGACACTTATCGTAGCCGTTCCCGATATCGACGCGAACTGCGCGGAGCTGGGTTCGTTGGCGGACAAGACACGATTTTACGGGTACAAAGACGTGCAACTTACCTTTCGATGCTCTTGATTTATTGACTTCTTCCTCGTTCCAGGTAGCGTAGGCGCCGAGGATCGGTGACCCGGATAGCGGCGGCGTACGGCTGGAACGGCGGAATGGAGACTGGAATCAAGCGCCAGGTAGGCATATCCCGGCTAACGGGTATTGAAGCTGGAATCGGGCGCTCGGAGGCTCGTACGGGACGTACGGCGGCGAAGACTTCCTTGGCAGGATACGGAAGGGCTCTGCGACGGTCCGGATATTTGGGTGCACCACCCACGTATTCACGCGCAAGCCGACGGATGAATTCCTTCCTCCCCGCGCGTCGTGTACGCTTTACCCGAGAATCGAAGCTCATCGAAAGTCCTTGCACTTCGGTAAAGCACGGCACGGCTAAGCGCTGGTTCGCTCTAGCTTACCGGATCCACCTAGGCGCAAGATACCTTGACACAACAGAAATAAAGTAAGAGCGGCTAAGCGTTTGTTCGCTCTAACCGTCCAGCCTTAAAACCGTCGAGGATGATTTAATAGAAATAGTAACTAATCGCGAGCGTACCCGTGGAATGGAATGTAAAAGAAATTTGTAATTGAAACAGAATAAACACTTTGACTTGCTATAAACTAAGATATATTCTTACTTGAATACCCTAATACACTAAATCTAAGTTACTACGTAACGTATAATAAGAGAAATGGAAGTTGAATAAAATACAGACTTCACTATGGGAGATGCGAATGAGTTCGGTGCATTGAGCTGCGAGCTCGTATGCCTGAGAGCCAATTGCTCTGTTCGGATTGAAGAATGATACTGATGTCGGATCGGCGCGTCCGTGACCTCCTAGGGCCGCACGGCGCGCGAGTCGCAGGGTCCCAGAGTGGGGACGGCGCCTGGGCGGAGAACGGGGAGACCGCTCGTGGTGGGGTCGCCCGTGTTACGCGGTGAGCCATGCGCGTTGGCCGCGCGCTCGAGCGTGAACGCGTCTTAATCTATGTCGCATTTATAAACACATATCTACAGATCTCTGCTAATTTATATGTGTGTGTGGTTTATGTATGTACATGATTGTGTAGTGTGCTTACCCTAATATCGTCGGTACGAGAATAGCGTGTACGGATCCGTGATTGCAGGAGAATCCAGTTCGTAGGCGTCGTAGCTCTCCTCATCCTCGCAGCGAGGGGTGGAATCCTCGCTCGCATATGTGTGGCGTCGCCTCCCCGTTCCGTGGCGGCGAGTATGCGGGTTGCCAGCGTGTAGGGGATCCGGATGCTGGAGGAGATGCGGATGCTGATCTGTGGCCGTCGAGGGTGGCGGGCGGCGTCTGAAGGTGGCAGGCGGTACGCCTGACGTCACAAAATGCGACACTTCTTTGCTAGGAAGTAGCGTTTGCAGATATCTAAGTATCGAAGCAATAGATTTCTAGCTTCTTAAGACGCGAAATAGCTCCACATTTCTATGTTTCATGATAAGATATAATATTCATTGTGGAGTGCCATGTATACCAAGCATACACTTCAAATGAATGTAAATGCGACACTTCCTCTCCAGGAAATAGCGTTTGCAGATGTCTACGTATCGTAGCAATAGAGTTCTAATGCTTCTTAAAACGCGATATAGCCTGCCATTTCTATGTTTCATGATAACATATAATATTCATTGCGAAGTGTCATGTATGCATCGCATTCACTTCAGAAGAATGTAAATGCGACACTTCCTTGCTAGGAAACAGCGTTTGCAGATGTCTACGTATCGTAGCAATAGAGTTCTAATGCTTCTTAAAACGCGATATCGAATCTCATTTCTATGTTTCATGATAAGATACAATATTCATTGTGCAGTGTTACGTATACCTCGTATTCACATCAAAAGAATATAAATGCGACACTTCCTTCCTAGGAAATAGGATCTGCAGATGTCTACGTATCGTAGCAATTGAGTTCTAATGCTTCTTTAATCGCGATATCGCATCTCATTTCTATGTTTCATGATATGATATAATATTCACTCCGAAGTGTCATGTATTCCTTGCATACACTTCATGTGAATGTAAATGCGACATTTCCCTGCTATTAAATAGCGTTTGCAGATGTCTACGCATCGTAGCAATAGAGTTCTAAAGCTTCTTAAAACAAGATATCGCATCTCATTTCTATGTTTCATGATAGGATATAATATTCATTTCGAAGTGTCACTTATACCTCGCATACACTTCAGATGAATGTAAATGCGACAATTCCTTGCTAGGCAATAGCGTTTGCAGATGTCTACTAATCGTAACAATAGAGTTCCAATGCATCTTAAAACGCGATATAGCATCACATTTCTATGTTTCATGATAGGATATAATATTCATAGCGAAGTTTCACATATACATCGCATACACTTCAAATGAATGTAAATGTTACACTTCATTGCTAGGAAATAGCGTTTACAGAAATCTACGTATCGAAACAATAGAGTTCTAATGCTTCATAAAACGAGATGTCGCATCTCATTTCTATGTTTCAAGATAAGATATAATATTTATTGCGAAGTATCATTTATACCTCGCATACACTTCAAATGAATGTAAATGCGACACTTCATTGCTAGGAAATAGCGTTTGCAGAAATCTACGTATCGAAACAATACAGTTCTAATGCTTCTTAAAACGATATGTCGCATCTCATTTCTATGTTTCATGATAAGATATAATATTCATTGTGAAGTGTCATGTATACCTCGTATTCACTCCAAAAGAATGTAAATGCGACACTTCCTTGCTAGGAAATAGCGTTTCCAGATATCTACGTATCGTAGCAATAGAGTTCCAATGCTTCTTAAAACAGGATATCGCATCCCATTTCTATGTTTCATGATAAGATATAATATTCATTGTGAAGTGTCATGTATACCTCGTATTCACTCCAAAAGAATGTAAATGCGACACTTCCTTGCTAGGAAATAGCGTTTCCAGATATCTACGTATCGTAGCAATAGAGTTCTAATGCTTCTTAAAACGTGATATCGCAGCTCCTTTCTATGTTTGATGGTAAGATATAATAGTCATTGTGTAGTGTTATGTATACCTCGTCTACACTTCAAGAGAATGTAAATGCTACACTTCCTTGCGACGGAATAGCGTTTCTAGATGTCTATGCATCGAAGCAATAGATTTCTAACGCTTTATAAAACGCGATATCGCATATCAGTTCTATGTCACATGATAAGATGCAATTTCAATGCAGCGCGTTATGTATATCTCCTCTACACTTCAAATGAATGTAAATGTATCACTTTCTTGCTACGGAATATCGTTTCTATATCTGAAGGTTTAGAAGCAATAGAGTTCTAATGCTTCGTAAAACGCGGCTGCGCATCTCACTTCTATATTTCATGATAAGATGTAATATTCGTAGCATCGCGTTATGTTTATCTGCTTCTGCACATGTATTGAGTGTGATCCCTACACTTTCTTGCCCGGGGATAACGTTTCTAGATGTCCAGGTGCCGATGCATTTAATTTCTCATGCTTCATGCACCGCAATATCGCATTTCATATAAACTGTTCAAAGTAAGTTAGAAGGTTGTAAAGCTCTATGCATTGCATTATGCTTATCTGCTTCTGTGCTTTATAATGCTCTGGGATGTGAGAAGGTCCTCAACCATCCTTAACCCCCTAATGAGAGGTCAATAGTCCAGCGGCCCTGCAGGTGGGCCATGGGCGCGCGGTGCGCGAGACGCTACGCAATTTAAATGATCAGGAGGATCCCCTCAGGGACACCCAAGGGGGCGAGAAGAGGAAATCGCCGAAATCCACTGATCGATGGACCCGAACAATACCGAAGCCTACAGCCCACTCCACCAAGGAGCCCCGAGGAGGATCCAGGAGACCCGAGGACCACCAGCGAATTCAAGGAACCTGAGGAAGAGGACGTGAGAGCTTATTCGCTATTGCGTCCCATTTCTTGTGTCGCATATTGTATATTGTATCTTATATCGTGAAGCGAGTTATGATACCCGGTAATTCGCGGCGTGTTGCGTAGTTTCCCGTAGCCCTTGTTAGTTAAACCCACGTCGAGACCATAAATAAACATGCCGTGACGCCAGTATCTCGCGACCTGAGTGTGTGTACTTGGCTAGGCGTAGTCGAGAGGAGGAGCATTTCGAAGTTTCAAGGGTTGTTCCGCCCCAGGGATCCCGGGGTCGTGTAGTCTATCCCTTTGCTACTTTCTGAGCAGCTGGCGCCCAAGAAAAATTGTACGTGAGCGGATACCTTGGAACGATAGATTGCTTTAGATTAAACGTAGCACCAAAAATTACGTTTTACACCTTAAAGCATTTAGATAATTAACCCCTTCGAGCTTCCCTGACTTACTATATATAGGTTTCCGTCACAACTAATAGGAACCATCACTTTACATAGATATATAGAACACACATAGTTTTAAACGTAGAACTGAGAATTTGAGAGCTTACTTTGAAACGTTAGTAGTGAGGAATTCCATCGGATTTCATAGAAATTCAGAACTTACTTGCTATGAAACATAGGCAGATAAGGGCCATCGCGTTGCTTAGAACTTTAGAACTTGCTTACTTCAACAAAGATTTCTATTGACTTCGTCCGTTCTTTTAGAAGAGTTTTTGATAAACCACATACTTTTCACGCTTCTGATATCTTTGAAAGTTCGCGAGATGTAATCGTTTAAGTTTTAAAATGATTACTTAGTGTGGATTATTATTTAGTAACTCGCTCATAAACGAGTCTGCATAGGATTTAATCCATAAGTTTTTAAGCCTAGAATTTATGCAGTTATTTGTTATTCACTTATTGCTCAAACGACAAAGATTCTGACCATTTCAAAATGGTTGACTTTCATCAATTTTCTTAAAAATTGAAATACTGCCCAACTGCTTGCATTAAAGACTGTAATTAAAGCTTTCAAAACATTTTACCTCTTATAGATGAATTCTGGAATTGAAATTGAATGTTTGACTTTTCTAACTCCTGTTTAGACATCTTTCTATTGGAATGTTCAAGTATTTTTCATATTCGTAATTATTAAAAATGTTTTACTTGATTCTTTAATTTAATATTTAGAATTTTCTGAGAAATATTTTTTATCGTAATGAACTATATAATTGCAATTATAATTCTTTATGAAATAATAATAACAGAAAGGTATGTATCCATTCTTGTAGTTTTGTAAAGAGTATTTAATCTTACTATCTAAAATGAAACATTGAGATCTGTTTGCAATCTAATGGAATTTAATTACCTTTTGATTCAAATTCACAATGATAATCTTCCATAGTTCAACAATTTTGTGAGCTGTCCTCAGGAATCCGCAGCTCAGTACTTATAAAATGAACGACACAAAGAACAGCCTAACCAAACGTATTCGAACAGATTTTTCAATACTAATCTTATCATGTTTAACTTACGCTGCAAACTATTGAAATGCCCTTCGAAAAGTGTTTATTCACAATGAAATAAACGGTAAGTATTACGCCTTCCACCACTGTTTACAATACGTATGTTTCATTTACTATCAAAACCGTGAGTATTATCGCCTGTCTTTACTTTTTGTAACCTTCAATGCTTTCATGTTACAGATCGTTAAACTTGCTTTAAAATGCTCTATCGTATTACGGAAGAATGGACATACCAATTCATTTTAAAAAATGAAGGTAACCTTCATATGTCCAACATAACTCCACTTACAAAAAAACTATTTTCATCAACGGATGGGCCCTTTGTACTATGCAATTTTATATTAGCAAAAACTTCTATGAAACTTATAGTTTCGTGGATATCTGAGGTGCTAATTATTACTGCCCCACCCTGTATATTGTTATGGATGTGTCCAACAAGGCAACGATGAACAGAGTTAAATTTAATATTATGATGTTTATTATTTTACTTATAGTATATTTGTTTTTCTGGAATTTTGCCAAAAAACAATGTTCACGATGTCGACAGATGAATATATTTGCCTTAGAATTACAAGAGCCAACAATTTCGAAAGTAGAATATTTCTTTACTTCGCTAACCGAATTATTTTGATTCCAAAATAGATACACCGGCACAAAACAAAGATATAAGAACTCGATTTTATTATTTTCTATAAACTAGCTCGATAGGGCGATTTTTTCCATAAAGTCGATAATTACTTTGTCATAAAAATATATACACTTATTTTATATATATTTTCTTCAATTTATTGTTACAAATTCATGCAATTGAGGGTTACATTAAATACGATGAGAGCATGTTATTTCAAAAATTACACAAGGCGAAGTTAGGGACGCAACAGCATGAATTTTTATTTTATAAGTAATATTTTTTTTATAAATAATATTTTTAGTCTATGATGGATTGAAAGAAATATATACGACTCGCTCAATAACTATAAATATTGGAAAACGACCGTCAAAATGTCTATCAATACTCATATGCTGAACATCTACTGACATCTAACGGTTCTAATTTGTATGAAAGCACAGGTTCCCCATTGCCAAATTTGATGCTGCGTCATTGCTGAGGAGATTCATGAATGGAGCGATGATACGCGAGTCACCATGGTGCTGCGCGATTCGCTTGTCTAGAACGTGCTGGTAACACGTTCTGGCATTTTAGTTAACGAATCCGGTCACAGATGACTACGAATCAGTTGACACTCCTCGGAAGTGGCAATATAGTGCCGGCATGGTGTCGCTACCATCTTGCCGTTTGTTATCTGGGATGCTTTTAGTGCATTATTCGGAATTGAATTTGAACACATAGCTACTTAATCGCGAATTTGTATGTACATAATTATACATGACTGCATAAAAAGGATATCATATACTTTTATAATCAATGCGATATAAGAATACAAAACGAAGAACTATCCACTCCCATCAGGAGTAAAAACAATGTTTGGTACGCAAAGTTCATTGCAAAATATAATCAAGCAGTTAATATATCAAATCACAGCACACAATAAATCACTGAATGTATAATGATATGAATAGTAAGAAAAACATATTTACCTGTTAGATGTTTATAAATTCAAATTTATAAGTCCAAGTCACATTTAATATATTATTCTTTAACAAGATGATTTAATGTTGTTTCAAATAGGCGTGCAGAACTAGCTCGTACTTCTGTCAATGTAATTTCATTCGAAAAATACAAAGGATAAGAGGAAATATTCTCCAATATATAACATATATAAATCAACGGATGCAAGAGAGAACACTCGATCTCGGTGTAACGAGACCGGGGCGTCATCCTGCAGTAATCGTATAACGCCTGTTCCGAGATGGTGTAGAGAGGGAATGTGGAGGGTGAAAAGCATAAAATAACAACAATGTAACTAAAGAGAAAGAGAAAGAAAATATGTGGAAGCATTGCATTTATTAAGAGGAAATCCTAGAAATATCAAACAACAGATTATATACCATACTGTAAGGGTAAGGTACAACGAAATAGACGATATCGTGAGAGAAATTAAAAAAATCGAGAAACTTAAAAAGAAAATAATAATTTAGATTGAGCGAATTAATATCACTGATCCCGGCAAGCTTATGAAAAACGCATAACGATGAATCGGTTAGAGTATAAAATAGATGTTGGTCGCGGTTTGAGTGGCCCTGGGAATCCTTTGCCCGCATCAGGGCAGGCAGTAGGATGGTGGAGGGCCTGCCCTCCTGTTGCTTGGATCTATAGAAATCACATTCTTTTGTAGAGTAGAAGCAGATAATTATAATGCTTTTCATAGAAGATTACAGCTTACTTAATTCGAAACGTTGAAATGAGATGAGTCATGGCATTGTATGATGCATTAGTACTCTATTGTCTCGACATGTAGACACTACGAAGGGCAATCCTGTTGCATGGAGCTGTAGAATCTACATTCTTATGAAGTTTTAAAGCAGATAAGCATAGAGCTATGCATAAGAGATTACAGCATTCTTATTTTGAAACGATGAAATGGGATGCGCCAGCGCATTGCATGGAGAATTCTAGCACGATTGCTTTAACAGACAGACACTACGGAGCGCCATGCCGTTGCATAGAATTATATGGTTCACATTCTATTGAAGACCTCTAACAGTTAAGCATAATGTTATGGATATATGATTACAGATTCTTTGCTTTGAAACGTTGAAATGAGATGCGACATCGCGCTGCATGAAGTATTAGAAATGTCTTGCTTGGACACGTAAAGATCTGGAAATGATATTCTGTTGCAAGTAAGTATAGGATTCACATTCTTCTAAGGTCTAGATGCAGACAAATGTAACATATTGCATACAACATTGCAATTTGCCATGAATCATTGAAATGACTTGCGACATCGTGTTGAATGATGCAATAGAACTCTATTGCTTCGAAAAGTAGACACCTAAGAACGCAATTCCCTTGCAAGGGAGTGTAGGGTTCACATTCGCTAGAAGTGTTGAAGAGTTAAACGTAACGCGCTGCATTGAATATTACATCTTACATTACACATTGTAATGCGATGCGAGATCGCGATGAATGATGTATTAGAACTCTATTGCTTCGACACATTTACAACTAGAATCGCTATCCTCTTGTCAGGAAGTGTGCAAACCACACTTTTGGGGCACAGAAGCAGATGAGCATAATGATATATATAGTGCATTAAAATCTACAGACATACTTCGAACTGTTGATATGAAATGCGATATTGCGGAGCATGAAGCATGAGAAATTAAATGCTTCGGCACCTGGATATCTAGAAACGTTATCCCCGGGCAAGAAAGTGTAGGGTTCACACTCAATTCATGTGCAGAAGCAGATAAACATAACGCGATGCTACGAATATTACATCTTATCATGAAATATAGAAGTAAGATGCGCAGCCGCGTTTTACGAAGCATTAGAACTCTATTGCTTCTAAACCTTCAGATATAGAAACGATATTCCGTAGCAAGAAAGTGATACATTTACATTCATTTGAAGTGTAGAGGAGATATACATAACGCGCTTCATTGAAATTGCATCTTATCATGCAACATAGAAATGAGATGCGATATCGCGTTTTAAGAAGCATTAGATCCCTATTGCTGCGATATGTAGACATCTGGAAACGCAATTTCCTAGCAAGGAAGTGTCGTAATTACATTCTTTTTAAGTGTAGACTAGGTATACATAACACTTCGCAATGAATATTATATCTTATCATGAAACATAGAAATGAGATGCGATATCGCGTTTTAAGGAGCATTAGAACTCTATTGCTTCGATACGAAGACATCTGCAAACGCTATTTCCTAGCAAGGAAGTGTCGCATTTACATTCATTTAAAGTGAAGACGAGGAATGCATAACACTTCGCAAAGCATATTATATCTTATCATGAAACATAGAAATGAGATGCCATATCGCGTTTTGAGAAGCATTAGAACTCTCTTGCTACGATACGTAGACATCTGCAAGCACTATTTCCTAGTAAGGAAGTGTCGCATTTACATTCTTTTGAAGTGAATACGAGGTATACGTGTCACTTCGCAATGAATATTATATCTTATCATGAAACATAGAAATGAGATGTGATATCTCGTTTTAAGAAGCATTAGAACTCTGTTGCTTCGTTACGTAGAAATCTGCCATCGCTAAATCCTAGCAAGGAAGTGTCGCATTTACATTTATTTGTGGTGTAGACGATGTGTACATAACACTTCGCAATGTGTATTATATCTTACCATGAAACATAGAAATGAGATCCCATATCGCGTTTTAAGAAGCATGAGAACTCTATTGCTTCGATACGTAGACATTTGCAAACGCTATTTTATAGCAAGGAAGTGTCGCATTTACATCCTTTTGAAGTGAACACGAGGTATACATAACACACCACAATGAATATTATGTCATATCATGAGACATAGAAATGAGTTGCGATATCGCGTTTTTAGAAGCATTAGAACTCTGTTGCTTCGATACGTGGACATCTGCAAACGCTAATTCCTAGCAAGGAAGTGTCGCATTTACATTCATTTGATGGATATCCGAGGTATACATGACACTTTGCAATGAATATTATATCTTATCATGAAACATAGAAATGAGTTGCGATACCGCGTTTTGAGAAGCATTAGAATACAATTGCTTCGATATGTAGACATCTGGAAACGCTATTTCCTAGCAAGGAAGTGTCGCGTTTGCATTCTTTTGAAGTGAATACGAGGCATACACGACACTTCGCAATGACTATTATATCTTTTCATGAAACATAGAAATGAGATGCGATATGGCGATTTAAGTAGCATTAGAACTCTATTGCTTCGATACGTAGACGTCTGGAAACGCTATTTCCTAGAATGGACGTGTCGCATTTAAATTCAGTTGAAGTGAATACGAGGTACACACATCGCAATGAATATTATATCTTATCATGGAGCATAGAAATGAGATGCAATATCGCGATTTAAGAATCATTAGAACTCTATTGCTTCGATACGTAGACATCTGGAAACGCTATTTCCTAGAATGGACGTGTCGCATTTACATTCAGTTGAAGTGTATGCGAGGTATACATGACACATCGCAATGAAAATTATATCTTACCACGAAATATAGAAATGAGATGCGATATCGCGTTTTGAGAAGCATTAGAATACAATTGCTTCGATATGTAGACATCTGGAAACGCTATTTCCTAGCAAGGAAGTGTCGCATTTACATTAAATGGAAGTGAATACGAGGTATACATGACACTTCGCAATTAATATTATATCCTATCATGAAACATAGAAATGAGATGCGATATCGCGTTCTGAGAAGCATTAGAATACAATTGCTTCGATATGTAGACATCTGGAAACGCTATTTCCTAGCAAGGAAGTGTCGCATTTACATTAAATGGAAGTGAATACGAGGTATACATGACACTTCGCAATTAATATTATATCCTATCATGAAACATAGAAATGAGATGCGATATCGCGTTTTGAGAAGCATTAGAATACAATTGCTTCGATATGTAGACATCTGGAAACGCTATATCCTAGCAAGGAAGTGTCGCATTTGCATTCTTTTGAAGAGAATACGAGGCATACATGACACTTCGCAATGAATATTATGTCTTTTCATGAAACATAGAAATGAGATGCGATATCGCGATATAAGAAGCATTAGAACACTTTTGTTACGATACGTAGGCATCTGCAGAAGCTATTTCCTAGCAACGAAGTGTCGCATTTACAGTCTTTTGATGTGAATACGAGGTATACATAACACTCCACAATGAAAATTATATCCTTTCATGAAACATAGGAATGAGGAGCGATATTGCCTTATAAGAAGAATGAGAACTCTATTGCTACGACACGTAGACATCTGCAAACGCTGTTTCCTAGCAAGGAAGTGTCGCATTTACATTGATTTGAAGTGTAGACGAGGAATACATAACACTTCGATATGAGTATTATATTTTATCATATACGATACGTAGGCATCTGCAGAAGCTATTTCCTAGCAACGAAGTGTCGCATTTACAGTCTTTTGATGTGAATACGAGGTATACATAACACTCCACAATGAAAATTATATCCTTTCATGAAACATAGGAATGAGGAGCGATATTGCCTTATAAGAAGAATGAGAACTCTATTGCTACGACACGTAGACATCTGCAAACGCTGTTTCCTAGCAAGGAAGTGTCGCATTTACATTGATTTGAAGTGTAGACGAGGAATACATAACACTTCGATATGAGTATTATATTTTATCACGAAGCATAGAAATGAGATCCGATATCGCGATTTAAGAAACATTAGAACTCTATTGTTTCGATACGTAGACATCTGGAAACGATATTTCGTACAAGGGAAGTGTCGCATTTACATTCTTTTGAAGTGAATACGAGGTATACATAATACTAAACAATGAATATTATATCTTATCACGAAACACAGAAATGAGATGCGATATCGCGTTTTAAGAAGCATTAGAACTCTATTGCTTCGATACGCAGACATCTGCATACGCTATTTCCTAGCAAGGAAGTGTCGCATTTACATTCATTTGAAGTGAATACGAGGTATACATGATAATAATGACCATACATGTTGCAATAACCAATGCAACGCGTTAGGTATATCTCAACGATACTTCAAAAGAATGTCAATGCAACTCTTTCTTGCTACGCTATAGCGTTTCTAGATATCTACGTATCGAGGCATTAGCGTTGTAATTCTTCATGCAACGAGATATCGAATTTCATTTCTACGTTTCATGGTAACATGTGATATTCAATGCAACGCGTTATGCTTATCTAGTCTTCGATAGAATGTAAATGCCACACATCCTTGATACGGAATAGCGATTCTAGATGTCTACTGTGACGGGTGTTCCCGTTACAATCCGCAAGAACGGGGGTATATAGAACCAATAATAAAGGGGTATACAGGAGTTTAATCCGGGGTACAAAATATCCGCGCGATGCGACCGTCCGCGGATTCGCCAACGCCAAGTACAGAACAACGAATTTCCTATCCAGCGAGTATTTCGATGCTGCGAGGCTGGGACTCTTTGGGCGCCAGCTACTCAAGAAGTAGCTAACCTAGTAGACCACGCAACCTGGTGAAACCCGGTGCAAGATAACCCTCGATATTTCGAAATACTCCTTCGCTCGACTACTTCTAGCCGAGTGCGCAAATTAGGGTTGCGGGATACTGAACTCACGGCTTCTTTCTATGTTGCCTCGACGCGGGATTACTAAATGTTATACGACACGTCGCGAATGATCGGGGATCACCACCCGTTATACGATACAAAATACAATACGCGATATCAGAAATGCCGCAGGAAACGATGGGACGCTTTAGCGTATAAGGACTCACGCTCTCGTTTCCAACAATTCTGGATCTCGCTCTGTCTTTCTCTCTCTTTATCTCTCTCTCTCCTCCAAATCGCTCCGTACAATCGTTTGCCAGGTTGCTCGCTAAGTCTTCGCTAAGTCTTCGCTAAGTCGTCGCTAAGTAGTCGCTAAGAAGTCGCTAAGAAGTAGAGGCTGTCTTCATGCTGGCTAGCTCGTTTTATAGGTTTGCTGGGAGTCTTCGGATCCCCTTAGATCCTCCTTAGGGCTCCTTGGTGGGGTAGGGCTATATGCTTCGGTATTGTTCGGGACATCGATCGGTGGATTTCGGCGATCTTCCCTGATCGCCCCGTCTGGTGTGTCTAGAGGGG
Source organism: Xylocopa sonorina (assembly GCF_050948175.1). Lineage (NCBI taxonomy): Eukaryota > Metazoa > Arthropoda > Insecta > Hymenoptera > Apidae > Xylocopa > Xylocopa sonorina. The sequence goes on from NW_027490095.1 coordinate 2,239,752, forward strand.
GTCCTCTGGATTATTTGAACTGCTGCGCGTGTCGCGGGCCGCGCTTTTCACGGCTCACCAGCAGTTCCGCTGCGCATCTTGCATTTTCCTCTTCATGGGCTCAGGGGAGGGGTGGAGGTTCTTCTCACACCCGGAGTCCATCCTGTTCGTCTCCATGGGCTATGGCAGCGGTCGTATCGTTGCAGGGCCTTGGATCGTATCCCTCGGGTTTCAGGGTTTCTTCTTGCTCACTTCCCGACTCCCCCACCGTCGAGCCCGTCACGCTACCTAGGCCCACAGCCCTTCCGCGAACCTGCGGTCTTCTTATCCGCCGAAGGGGTGTCTCCTGGGTCGCTTCTTCCACCAGCTCGCCGGTCTAATCCGTAGAACGGAGAGAGAGAAAAGAGCGGGTTGGAAGGGGGGAAAGGTTCTACCATCGCGTATTTCACGCTCCTCGCAAGTACAGCTATCGCGATTGTCCGTGTCGCGCATCTCGCATGAGTGGTGATATGCGAGCTAGTCTAACCGAAGCAGGGGGAGGGGGTGAGCAAGCCTTGTGACGTCACCACGTCACACTACATATCGAGGCAATAGTGTTCTAATTCTTCATAAAACGCGATATCGCATCTCATTTCTATGTCTCATGATAAGATGTAATATTCAATGCAACCCGTTATGTATATCTCGTCTGCACGCCAAAAGAATGTAAATCCTACTCTTCCTTGCGACGTAATAGAGATTCCAGATGTCTGCGTATCGATGCAATAGAGTACTAATGCTTCATAAAACGCGATATTGCAATTCATTTCTATGTCTCATGATGAGATGTAATATTCAATGCAACCTGTTATGTATACCTCGTCTACATTTCAAAAGAATGTAAATGCTACACTTCCGTGCAAGGAAATGAGTTTGCAGATGTCTACGTATCGAAGCATTAAACATCTAACGCTTCTTAAAACCCGATATCGCATCTCATTTCTATGTTTCATGATAAGACAAAATATTCATTGCGAAGTGTTATGTATACCTCGTATTCACTTTAAAAGAATGTAAATGCGACACTTCCTTACTAGGAAATAGCGTTTGCAGATGTCTACGTATCGTAGCTATAGCTAGAAGCTTCTAATGCTTCTTAAAACGCGATAATATATACTATTTATTGCGAATTGTTATGTATACCCCGTCTACACTTCGAATGAATGTAAATGCCACACTTTCTTGCTAGGAAATAGCGTTTCCATGATAAGATATAATATTCTTTGGAAAGTGTTATGTATACCTCGTCCACACTTCTAAAGAATGTTAATGCCACACTCCCTTTCTGGGAAATATCGTTTACAGATGTCTTCGTTTCGAAGCAATAGAGTTCTATGCTTCTTAAAACGCGATATCGCATCTCATTTCTATGTTTCATGATAAGATACAATATTCATTGCGAAGTGTTATGTTTACCTCTTTTACACTTCAAAAGGATGTAAATGCCACACTTCCTTGCTAGGAAATAGCAATTCCAGATGTCTCCGTTTCGAAGCAATTGAGTTCTATGCTTCTTAATACGCGATATGGCTTCTCAATTCTATGTTTCATGATAAGATATAATTTTCATTGCGAAGTGTTATGTTTACCTCGTTTACACTTCAAAAGGATATAAATCAAACTCTTCCTTGCAATGGAGTAGCACATCTAGATATATACGTATCGGAGCAGTGGATTTCAAATTGTTAATAAAACGCTATATCGCATCTCATTCCTATATCTCACGATAACATATAATATGCAAAGCAACGCGTTATTTATATCTCCTCTTCTCTACAGAAGAATGTAAGTTCCACACTTCCTTGCTACCGGATAGCGTTTCTAGATGTCTACGTGTCGAAGGAATGGTGTACTAACGCTGCATTAGACGCGATGTCCCATCTCATTTCGATGTTTCGTGATAGTATGTAATACTCAATCCAACGCGTTTTGCATATTGTCACGGCCTGAAGTTGCGAATGCGCTCGGCACGTTGACACTAATCGTAGCCGTTCGCGAAATTGTCGCGAATTTGCTCGGAGCAATGGTTCGTCTTCGGACAGGGCTCGACTTACCGTGTACAAAAGCGTGCAACTTACCTTTCGATGCTTTTAATTCATTGGTTTGCTTCTCGTTCCAAGTAACGTAGCCGCCGAGGGTCAGTGACCCGGATAGCAGCGGCGTACGACAGGAACGGCGGATCGGTGATTGGAATCAGGCGCCAGATAAGCTGATCCTATCTAGCGGGTATCGAAGCTGGAATCGGACGATCATTAACTCGTACAGTACGTACAGCAGCGAAGACTTTCTTGACAGGAACGGGAAGAGCTCTGCGAAGGTCCGAATATTCGGGTGCACCAGCCACGTATTCACGCACAAGTCGTCGGATACATTCCATCCTCCCCGCGCGTCGTGTACGCTTTACCCGAGAAGCGAAGTACTTGCACTCCAGTAAAGCACGACACGACTAAGCGCTGGTTCGCTCTAGCTTACTGGATGTACCTAGGTGCTAGACACCTTGACACACCAGAAATAAAGTAAGAGCGGCTAAGCGTTGGTTCGTTCTAACCGTCCAGCTTTAAGACCGTTGAACTTGATTTGTTAGTGGAATGAAATGTTAAAGGAAATTGTATTTGAAATAGAATAAAGACTTTAAATTTGGTATAAACTAAGATATATTCTTACTTGGATATCCTAATACACTAATACTAAGTAACTAAGTACTATATAATAAGAAAATGGAGATAGAAGATAATATGCACTCCACTATGGTAGATGCGAATGAGTCGGATACATTGAGCTGGGAGCTCGTATACCTGAGAGACAACTGTTCTGTTCGAGTCGGAGATCGAGACTCTTTAGAGCCAATTGCTCTGTTTGAATCGGTGAATGAGACTGAGACTGGATCGGCGCGTCCGTGATCTCCTCGGTTCGCGCGGCACGGGGGTCGCTGGGCCCCAGAGTGGGGATGGCGCGTATACCGATGAGCGGGGAGACCACACGTGGTGGGGTCGACCGTGTTACGCAGTGAGCAACGCGTGTCGGCCGACCGCGTAGGGCGCGCGCTCGAGTGTGAGCGCGTCTTAAACTATACCGTATTTACAAGTACATATTTACAAATATTTACTTAATTCTATGTGTGTGTGGTTTGCGTATATATACGAATGTGTCGTGTGCTTATTCTAACATGGCCGTTACGAAAATAGTGTGTGCGGATACGTAATGGTTGGAGATTCGAGTCCGTAGCCGTTGTAGTTCTTCTCGCCCTCGTAACGTGGGCTGGAATCCTCCCTCTGGTGTATGTGGCGTCGCCTCCTCCTTCTGTGGCAGCGAGTAGGCGGGTTGCCCGCATACAGTGGATCCGGATGCTGGAGGCGATGCGGATGCGGATCTGGGGACGTCGAGGACGGTGGCAGGCGTCTGGGCGTGGCAGGCGGTGCCTGACGTCATAGTTCACATTCTCTTGCTTTTGGAGTGTAGAAAATAGAAACATAAAGCATTGCATGGAACATTACATCTTATCATGAAACATTGAAATGAAATGCGACATCGCGTCGATGGAAGTATTAGAACTAGTAGTGTAACACCACTGCATTGACACGCAGAAATTATGAGGCGCCATCTCTTTGCATGGGACTGTATAATACATATTCTTTTGAACGGTAAAAGCAGATAAGCATAAGCTACAGATAGAAGATTGCATCTTACTTTTTTTGAGACGTTGAAATGAGATGCGAACGCATTGCATAGAGAATTAGAACTCCGTTGCACTGTTACATGGGCACTATGAATCCTCATCCCGATACATGGAACTGTAGAATTAACATGTGCCATGGCAATGCATGGAGCACTAGAACTCCAATTCTGTAACACTCAGACACTATGAAGCGCCATCCCGTTTGAAGGAACTGTAGAGTTCACATTCCTTTGATTTGTAGCAGCATACAAGCTTAATGTTATTGAAGGATAATTAAATTATCTCAATTTAAATGTTAATCAATTATTCATGTTTCAAATGCTATGTACGTGGAATATTCTAGATTGCGAGAGACCGAGTGTGTGGAATAAATGAGTTTTTCGTGTGAATATTTTAAAACGATGAAGCAGTTGTTCATTAGCATTGTTTCGAGTTATATCACAGTTGAGAAGAACTATATAATGATTTAAAAAATCTTGTAGTTGTCTTTAGTTAATAGGTTTTCTACCGTTTCGGCTCAGGCGTGGTAATTATCAAGAAGACTTTCAAGAATTAAATCGGATACGTTCTAAAGATTGGAATATTATCTAGTATTTGAATGCAGAACATTGGAGAAAATGACTTGACGGTGTAGAACGTTCGAGAAGTTGTTCAGTTTTGAGAGATATTGCGAGGACGAAAATTAAACTGTCATGTAGAGACAATTGGAGTTTATACACGAATGTCAAGTATAAATTTTCACCATGAAAGATTAGAGTAAAATCACAGTTACTGCGCTAAAAGAAATATTAATGGAGCATAAACTACCAACTACTGGTTCGAAAGCTAAATTAATTTCCCGTTTGATGGATATTGAAGCAGACGGAACGTGGATAGATGACAAGCAAAAAGAAGTTCGTGAAGATAATGAAGGGTTTTATACTGATATATCATGTAATATGTGTATCATGTAATAATGTGTATCAAACGTGCAGTCCGCAAAGAATCTACAGCAACGAGAAACTGATTTTTTCTTAAGGAAAAAGAATTAGCAGAAGGTGAGTTAGCCATGCTACGTCTTGAGTTAAATGCAATACGAAGAACAATTCATTTAATTACAGGTTGAGCAAAATTTGGAAAATGAGCAGCGACGATCGACGCGTAATTTTGGAAGCGAACAATATGATGTTGTCAATATGATACATACAATATGATATTGTGACGGTGACAATCTTTGGCATTGAATAATGGCAATGAATGCAATGTTTTATCTCAATTCTGTTGGCTGCGAACGAATATTTCGGCAGTTGCAAATTTACTTTTTAAATTTGTTGGCAAACCTGGTGGTAGTGAAATTTGGAAGAAATAGATCAAATTGTTGAAGACGATACATAAATTGGAAGATGACGTTGCACTATTACTTATGGGTATGCGACTGAAGGGAAAAGCACTTGAATCGTTTAATTCTAAATGAGAATATATAACTATTCCATTCAATCAACTGCTGGAAGTATTGAAAGTTACGTTTTATCATACACAAAACAAAATTGAAATAAGGAAGAAATTTGAAATACGATTATGGAAGAGGAACCAGCCATTTCATGAATATTTGCACGAGAAGATCATTCTCAGAAATCGAGTACCAATCAACGACGATGAAATACTTGAATATCTAATTGACGGCATCCCCGATTAAATGCTCCGGAACCAGGCGCGTATTCAACAGTTTACAACAACCGATCAACTTTCGAAAGCGTTTGAAAAGGTAATTCTTCGGGATCAAGGTTTGTCGAGTGTGCAAATGTCAACAAAGTGTGAGAAGTGTGAAGACAGTTTCGTTAGAAATGAACGAAAAGAGGTGGTCAATGTTGGTAAGATGAAGGAGTTCACCGGTAATATTGTTCGATGTTATATTTGTGGTGGGCACGATCATATTAGCGTGAATTGTCCAACGAAAGATCGCGGTGTAAAATGTTTTACATGTCAAGAACGTGGACATATTGCGTCGAAATGTCCCAAGAAATTTAAAGCGAGTAAGAGAGCTGCGCGACATTAGGAGTATCGTACCGAAAGTATCTCAAAAATGTTTTACCTAACGGATACGGGATCGAAGCATTAGTGGAATCAGGAAGTGATTTTAGTTTAATTCACACAGACGAGTTTATTAAGCTCGGTTTCCGAAATTACGACACAATGAATTACATTTCGATGGTATAGGTTCAAAAAAAAAAATTACCATAGATGGGCACTGATATCCGATTTGTATAGAAGTAATCTCTGATACCATTGTTCGACACAAGCTGTTGATAGGAACGAATTTCTTAAATGTAACCGATGTTAGCATTAGAGATGGTAAAGTAAGCTTTCGTTGATTACCGAAAGTAACGCGCGAAATTGTTGAAAGAGAAAGCATTGTACCGGAAATATTTAAAACAGATGTGAAGAGTGACGTGTTAGAAGTAAATCAAGTTGACGTGTCTCATGTATTAGATCCTAATTAGCGAGTGGCGATAGAAAATCTTATTAGTAATTACAAGCCGAGGAAAACCTTTGAACGTGAAATTGCAATATAATTAATATTGAAAGGCGAATAGTCCGTATATCAATCGGCGAGACGATTGTCAGCGTCGCAAAAAGAGATTGTTAATGTGTAGATAGAACAGTGGATTGCGGCTGGAGTCGCTCAGTTATCTACTTCTGATTATGCGAGTCCGGTTGTTCGCGTTCGGAAGAAAAATGATTCGTTTAGATTATGTGTGGATCATCGACAAATTAATAAGAAGATTATTAAATGTAGATATTCGTTACAACTGATTGAAGATCAATTAGATCTGTTACAAGTCGCGCGCTATTTCAGTACTCTTGACTTGAAAAACGGGTTCTCTCACGTGCGACAGGATAAATCAAGTCGAAAGTATACAGCATTTATTGTACCAGATGGTCATCATGAATTCTTACGAGTCCCTTTTGGTTTATGTAATTCTCCAGCAGTTATTCCCTCTTTTCTCCAGCAGTAAGACAACTTCTGCTGCATCTAAATACAGTAGCTATGAGTTTGAAGTTTTAGCAATAGTAAAAGCGTTGAAGAAATTTGGAATTCCTTTATTAGGAATTTCGTTTATTATTGTTATTGATTGCCGAGCTATTACTCTTACAATGAATAAGAAAGATCTTCGTGTATGTGTTGCATGATGAGCATTATCGTTCAAAGAATTTGATTACCGGATAGAGCATCGTCCAGGGAAGGACATGATACATGTTGATGCGCTTAGTAGGAATCCTTTTCCTACGAATTTCCTAATCGATGGATCTGATGCAAGTCTTACAGCGCGTTTGTGGAAAGCACAGGAAGAAGATGAGACTGTATTGAAACTTCGAGATTTGGTACTTCAAAACAAGACGAATGATTATTTTCTACGGGGAAATTTTCTCTACAGAAACTCTGGAGGTAATATTCAACTAGTAGTGTCATGTCGGATGCAGATACATAAAATAAGGTAGGCTTATGAGTGTGGACATTTTTCTGTGGTCAAGACTAAAGCTATCGTACGTAAAGATTATTAGATTCCAAACCTTCGGCAGCAAGTTGAACAGGTGGTAAGAAATTGTGTTGCATGCATCTTAGCCGAAAAGATGCAGGGTAAGCAGGAGTGTCATTTAAATCCGATTGAAAAGGGGAGTATTCCTCTTGATACATTTCATATCGATCATCTTGAACCACTGCCATCGACAAATAAAAACGTATCAGTATATATTTGTAGTGATAGATGCTTTTACAAAATTTACATGGCTTTATGCTACAACATCTACTACTACAGATGAAGTTTTGTCACTCCTGAAGAAGCAAGCGACTATTTTCTGTAATCTGCGTCGAATAATTTCTGATAGGGGAACGGTTTTCACAGCAAATGATTTCAAGCAATATTCTCAAGAAGAAAATATAGAACATGTATCAACTACAAAAGGAAATCCTAGAGCTAATGGTCAAGTTGAACGTCGTAATATAACATTCATACTGTTGTCAGCAAAATTAGCTACAACCTAAGCCCTGTGAATGATATAAGTATTTAGAAGTAGATCAACAATGTTTGAAATCAACAATACATCGAAGTATTGGCACGTCACCGTTTCATCTTCTCTTTGGGACACCTCCTCGACTTAAAGGTTATCTTGACATCCGAGACATACTTGATAAGGAATGGATCGCACCTTTTCAAGATAAACGAGATGAAGTACGACTTCAAGCAAGTAAAAATATATCCAAGATATAACAGGAGAATAGGTGAACTTTTAACAAAAGTAGACGAAAAGCTAGAATTTATCGTGAAGGAGATCTAGTAGCAATTAAACGTATGCAACAGAGTACTGGTCTAAATATAGCTCATAAATATTTTGAACCGTATGTAGTTGCACGAGTTTTACACAATCAACGGTTTGTAGTTTGAAAGGTAGGGCAAGGAGAAGGACCCCTATAAACATCGACGTCAGCAGATTCTATGAAATTGTGGATCGAAGAAATCTATGATATTTATCTGAATTCGAAGACGACATGAATTCGGAGCGATTGTTTATGTAAGACGGCCGAGTGAAGAATAATGAAATTATCTTAATTTAAAAGCTAATCAATAATTTAAGTTTCAAATGTTAGGTGCGTGGAATATTCTAGAATTTGAGCGAGAGCGAATGTGCGGAATAAATGATATTTCGTGTGTATGTTTTAAAACGATGAAGCAGTTGTTCATTACCTGTCCTTGGAATAATATCTCAGTTAAAAGGAACTATTTAATGTTTTACAAAACCTTGTAATTGTCTTTAATTAATGAGTTTCCTACAATATGCATAGAAGATTACAGCTTACTTAATTCGATACGTACAAATAAAATGCACGGTCGCATTGCATGGAGCATTAGAACTCCATTGTTTTGACAAGTAGACACTGTCAAACGCCACCCTGTTGCATGGAAATGTAGAATTCACAACCTTATGAAGTGTAGAAGCAGATAAGCGTAGTGCTATGCATAAAAGATTACACCAACCTTACTTTGAAACGTTGAAGTGAGATGCGCCAATGCATTGCATGGCGCATTAGTACTCTACTGTATTTACACCGAGACACTGTGGATCGCCATCAAGTTGCTTGGAACTGTAGATTTCACATTTTTTAGAAATGTAGAAATAGATAAACAAAATGCTATGTATGGAGGATTGCAACTTACTTATTATGAAACGTTGAAATGAGATGTGCGACACCATTGAATGGAGCATTAGAACTCCGTTGCTTTGACTGGCAGACACTATGAAACTCCTTCCTGTTGCTCAGAACTGTAGGATTCACTTTCTGTTGTAGTGCAAAAGCAGATAAGCATAATGCTATTCATAGAAGATTACAGATCACTAACTTCGAATCGTTGAAATGAGGTGGGCCATTGGAATGCATGGTGTCTTTTAGAACACCATTGACTTGCCACGCAGACACTATGAAGCGCAATCCAGGTGCAAGGAGCTCTAGCATTTACTTTCTCTTAAAATGTAGAAGCAGATAAGCATAATGCCATGCATCGAAGTATACCGCTTACTTACCTCGAAGCGATGAAATACTATGTGCCATCGCATTACTACTCTTCCGCTTTGACACACAGACACCATGAAGCTCCATTCCATTGCATGGAACTGTGCAATTCACATTCTTTTGAAGACCTGAAGCTGTTAACACATTGACAGCCGTCCCCGCGATAACGCGGGTTTATGAGTCTGACGCTTGTGCGCTGATTTCACTATGATATGCAATTTTTTTGCTGGTTTGAATATCTTGTACATCGATTTGTATGTACTTGCCATGGTTATGTCGATCTTCATTTCTTATGCCCAAGACATAAAACTTATGCGATAGTTTGGAAACAATCAAAGCAAGAATTATTCTAGAACAATGCATTCCATAGTCATCTTCTGTTTCGTAAGCTTACGCTTCTAGTTTACCAGTATAACAAGATTTATTATTTTGTAACTTTTTACCCACATAATATGAGTGATACTATTGATGAGTATATTGCTGACTCTCTATCGGATTATTCGGTACATTCAGAAGATTCTGATATAAATGTCAAGGACTGCTATATTGATGTGGGTCCAAGAATAAAATCAACAGCCATTCCACTACAGCATTCAAGCGATTCCGATGATTCCAGTCATTGTGTAATGTTCACAGGATTGTATAGTTACAGCGAAGAATGATCAGATATCGATAAAATTCCTACCACATCAGATTTTACAGGTGAGCTAGGTCCAAAAATTTTCGCTATTGATAAGAAAAGCGTAAAAGGAATCTATTCTAATGTTGCTTGCAACTGGATGACGCTTCATAGTACTTGCGTTTCAAAGCAATGGAGTACTAATGCTTTATTCATTTCTGTAGCGATAGTCATTTTAACGTTTCAATGGAAGTAGGTTTAAATTTCCTATGCATAAAATATATCTGCTTGTACGCTTTAAATGATAGTGAATCCTCCTGCTGAATGTAAAGAGCTGCCGTTTCATAGTGTCTGCGTTTCAAAGCAATAGGGATCTAATGCTTTATATATCGCAATGGTCGCGTTTAATTTCAGCGTTTCTAAGTTAGTAGAGTGCAATCTTCTATGCATTCCAATATGCTTAACTCCGTTTACACTTCTAAAGGATGTGGAGTCTACAGATCCACGCAGTGAGTAGGCACTTCATTGTGCCTACGTGTTAGAGTAATAGAGTTATAATGCTTCATGCAATGCGATGGCGTTTCTCAGTTCAACCATTCAATTTAAGTAAAATGTATAGTTCTATTCAAAACAGCTATGATTACCAGGTTCTTTGATACAAAGTATGTAATTTCCACAGGTACATGTAACAGAATAGCGCTTCTAAGTATCAAATTGTCTAATTAATTTACTTGCAAGTGTCCATGCACCGCGATTTTGTTTCTCAGTTCAGCGTTTCAGTGTATGTTAGTTCTAAGTTTCTATACATATCAATTTTACTTACTAAGTACTCCATAACAATGTATGCAATTCCTACAGATCCATGTAATTGTTGGCTCCTCTAACTGTCAAATTGACATAGTAATTGACTTCCAATGGTCCATACAGCTTCTTAGTTCTACGTTTCAAAGTAAGCGAGTTGTAGGTATCTACACAACGCAGTTACGTTTACCTGGTGCTACGTTACAAAATGTGCAATATCTACAGTTCCGTATAACTATTCTGCACTTCTAAGTATCAGCTTGTCAAAGTAATTGACTTCCGAAGTTCAATGCAACGCGATGGCGAATCTCATTTTTACAATTCAAAGTTCTTCATCTAAACGCGTCTGTAGAAATAGCACTTCATGATGTTCTAAGTGCATGTTTCAAGTTATTATATATGTTTACTCTTATCGTGTATTTCAGTTGATTGTCAATAGATTACCATTACTAAATACCCTATTACATCCAAAATCCTAATTAATTTTACATTATTTCATGATTTTTTAATAATAAATATTCCATATTAGTATATGTATTTATTCTTGTCATATATTTTAATTGATTGCTAGTAGAATACTCCCTCTAAATAGTCCATTACATCTAAAATCCCATCCAATTTCGTACTATTTCACGATATTTTAAATAAAATAAATATAAAAATAAATATTTCAAATTGGCACAAATATTTGGAGACATTTATTTTAATTATAAAAAGGATTTCCTCTTATTAAATTATATATAATTTCATGACGCTTTAAATAATTACTTCAAATTATTATATATGCTTCAACTTAACATATATTTTAGTTAATCCTAAATGGAATATCCTCTAAATACTACAATTGTATCTAAGATCTTATCTAATTTTGTATTATTTCTTGACATTTTAAATATATATTTCAAAGTAGTACATATATTTACACTTATCATATATGATAGTCGATTCTAAATAGAATATCCCCACTAAATATTCCATTAGATCTGCATTCCTACCTAATACTATATAATTTCACTATGTTTGAAGTAAATATTTCAAACTAATGTACAAGCTTACACTTACCATGTATTTCAGATAAATTCAAAGAGAATATCCCCTCTAAATACTCCAATATATTCATATTCCTATGTAATTTTATATAATTTTATGATGTGTTAAATAAGTATTTCAAATTAGTATATATGTTCACACTTATCATAAATTTTATTGAAGTGTATATATAATATCCCCTTTAAATGCTTCATTACACCTAAAGTCCTATCTAGTTTTATATCATTCCATACTGTTTTAATTAGTTACATCAAATTGGTACATATACTTACACTTATCATATATTTTAATTGACTGCAAATAGAATATTCCCCTAAATACCAATTACATTTAAAATCTCATCTAATTTTATATCATTTCGTGATGTTCTAACCCTTTCACTACGGACACCGACTATAGTCGGCGGCCGCGCGAAGTGCTGTGCGTACTGATGCCGGCTATAGTCGATGTTCGCGAGACCTGCTGTGTGTACGGGTGCCGACGGGTATAGTCGGTGCCGCGTGATCACCTACGCTGACTCATTTGGTAAAATAGAATCTACCGTATCGGTAGAATATCTTTTGAATCTAGTGGCTCGTACTGTACTAAAGCCTGCCAAACACATATTCGACATACGAAGTATTCGTAAGCCACATAACTATAATAAAAGCAGGGATTATAATATAAAGTCTTTCTTGTACCAATATAAGTCGGACAACATGTAAGTTGAATAGATTATTGTCGACTTTTACAGTTGTGGTAAATTCTAAGGTTATAAATGATTATCTAAAAATTTTAGTTTTATGTTTGCGTAAAATTTGTTTTTTAATTTTTAATTGCACCCTCCTTACAATTTCTGGACGGAGTTCAAAAGGAATTCAATTTTTGATTGGATTAACTGCTTACGAAAATGATACCGTGAGTGAAAACGAAGATAATTTCGCTGAGCACAAAAAAAGAAGGTATATATGTAGTACCTCAGACTCAGAAGTAGAGAACAATGAGCGAGATAATAAGGACCATTGTGATTCCTGGATGCCAAACACATTCATCCCTATGTTACATCCATTTACCCCAGAAAATACAGGAATTATGCCAAACATTAGCAGATCAGAAAAAGCAATTGATTACTTTGAACTCTTTGCTTCAGACGAGTTCGTGCAATTTATTTTAAATAAAACAAATGCCTATTGGAAAAAAATAACAATAATATGAAAGATGGTGAAGCGACAATGCTGTCCGAAATTTACTGCTTTTTTGCTGTGTCATTTCTAATGACACGCAACAAGAAGTTGTCCGTAGAGGAATACTGGAGGGTAGACAAACTCCTGCGTAGTGACATTTTTGCTGAGATTATGCATAGAGACAGCTATTTTAAATTGTTATCGCTGCTACATTTCAGTCAAGATATCATATATACCAATGATAAATTATATAAAATAAGGAACGTGGTTGATATGCTCCGAAAAAATTTCTGCCAATCATTCTATCATTACTAAAAATTATGCATCGATGAGAGTATACATCTATATAAAGGGCGGCTTTCATTCGAATAATACATTCCTTCGAAAAGAAGTAGATTTGGGATAAAATCATGTATTCTTTGAGATTGTCGAACTGGTTTTGTACAAGACCTTATTGTTTAAGCTAGGTCATCGACTATAGTCAACAGCCAAAATAAGAAAATTAGAAAATCGAGAACGATAGCAGAAGCCCTAATGGCGCCCTATCTAAGAAAGGGACATACAGTTTACCTAGATAATTGGTATTCAAGTCCAGCCTTGTTTAATTTACTATATAATAATCATACAAATGCGTGAGAGACCGTAGCAAAAAAGCGACAAGGAATACCACAGATTACTGATACACTGAGAAAAGGAGGGGCATCTTCCCGGCCAACTAAAAATTTATTAGTTGTGAAATAGCTGGATAAAAAAGAAATATATATGCTATCCACTATGCATACTTCAGAGTGTGCAACGGTTGTTAGGCATGGAGGAAACAAAATTATTCAAAAACGCCTATGCGTCATTAACTATAATACTTGTATGGGTTGTGTCGACAAAGCCGATATAGTGATAAGCACTATAAATTCGACACGGACATCTCTGAAATGGTAACGTCAATACTTTTTCATTTGCTGAACATATGAGTATGGAATGCATATTGTGTTTCTAAGGATAACACAAGAAAATCGAAATCTATGGCTAAATTTCACTTGAATTTAATCCGAAAAATGCTGAAAAGTTATCATATGAATATTTCTTAATATCATCGAAGAGACAACAACAATCCATTACGACCAACAGAACGGCATTTTCCTTCACTGTATGAACCACGAAAAAAAACCGAAATAGAAAATGCATCGTCTTTACGACAAACAAGAGACGCGTGTCTCGATATGAATGTAAATATTGTAATGTTGGACTCTGCGTGGAACCTTGCTTTAGAATTTACCATACTGAGTTGCATTACTAAGAATTAACGTATAGTTTGATATCTCACTAACTCAACTGTATTTTTATTTATAATAACAGTAAAATTTTTTAATATGTATATTTCTGAATACTCAAAATATACTCATTTTTATATTTTTCATATAATATGACGAAACAGTTGTTACATAGCTTTCAAAAAAGTATATACACAAGAGAATGCCAAGGTGCCAATGAAAGACGTAAGTGCGAACATCGAAACCTACAGATGCGTAATATGCACACTGCACGGCGCGGTGCCCCATTCAGTGGCGCTACTGGCGTGGAAAGGACTGCCGTAGCGAAAGGTATAAGTAAGCATTTCAGGTTAGTGTATATATTTAAACACATCAAGAACATTCTATAAACGTAAATAAAATGACCCCTTCAAATACTACATTACATCTAACACCCTACCTACCTAATTATATATCGTTTCATGATATTTTACATAAACATTTCAATTTGGTATATATATTTACACATATAATGTATCACAGCTGTTTGGGAATAGAATATCCCCACTATATACATTACATCACCCAAAATTCTATCTAATTTTATACCATTTTATGACGTTTTAAATAAAGATTTTTAATCAGTATATATACTTACAATATTCATATATTATAGCTAATTCTAAAAACTACCGCCCCCATAAATGCTCCATTAGCTTTAATCTTCTATGCAATGCATTATGCTCATCTGCTTTTACAATTCAAATGAATGTGAATTCTACAGAGCCATGCAACGGGATGGCGCTTCATAGTACCTGCGTCTCAAGGCAGCAGAGTTCCAATGCTCCATGTTATGCGGTGGCAGGTCTCATTCCAGCGTACGATCAGCGTTTTTATAGACTTTGATACGATGAAAGGAGATGCGCCATGTTGTTGCATGGAACTGTAAATTTCACAATATTTTAACTGACACTATGAGGGGTCATCCTGTTGTATGGAAATGCAGAATTTACATTCTTGTGAAGTGTAGATGCAGATAAGCATAACGCGTTACATTGAATATTACAACTTATCATCGAACATTGTAATGAAATGCCACATCGCGTTCAATGATGTATTAGAACTCTATTGCGTCGACACGTAGACCTTCAGAAACGCTAATCCCTTTTAAGGAAGAGTAGGAATCACATTTCTTTTAAGTGTAGGAGCAGATAAGCATAATGCGATGAATAGAGCATTACAACCTAGTAACTTACTTTGAACTGTTGAAATGAATTGTAATATTACGACGCCTGAAGAATGCCTTATGATTACTAGCTTCAAGGAATATGAATAACTTCACTTCAAATTAAATAATTTATAAAATGAATAAATCGCTTCAATAGAATATGAATAATGCTCCTTCTTACAAAGGGATCGCTTTTCTTGATATCTACGTGTAGAAGCAATAGAGTACTAATACTTCATTCAACAGAATGACGCATCTCATTTCAGCCATCATAATATCATGTAATATACAATGCAAAGAGTTATGCTTTTCAGCTTCTACACTTGAAAAGTGCCAGGCTTCCTTGCTACGAAATAACGTTCCTAGATGTCTACGTATCGAAGCAATACAGTTCTAACGCTTCATCGGACATGATGTCGCATCGCATTTCTATGTTTCGTGATAAGATGTAAATTAATGCAACGCTTTAAATATATCTGGTCAACACATCAAAGGAATGTAAAACCCACATTTCCTTCCTACGGAATGGAGTTTCTAGATGTCTATGCATCGATGTAAGAGAGTTCTAATGCGTCACAGAACGCGATATCGCATCTCATTTCTATGCTTCACGATATGATATAATATTCATTGCGAAGTGTTATGTATACGACGCCTACACATCAAAAGAATGTAAATGCCACACTTCCTTGCCAGGAAATGCGATTCCAGGTGCATACGTGTCGAAGCAGTAGAGTTCTTATGCTTCTTAAAACGCGATATCGCATCTGATTTCTATGTTTCATGATAACAAATAATATTCATCGCGAAGTGTTATGTATACCTCGTCTACACTTCAAATGAATGTAAGTGTCACACGTCCTTGCTAGGAAATGGCGTTTCCAGATGTCTACGTATTGAAGCAATAGTCTTCTAATGCTCCTTTAACCGCGATATCACATCTCAGTAATATGTTTCACGATGAGTTATAATATTCATTGCGAAGTGTTATGTATACCTCGTCAACACTTCAAAAGTATGTAAATGCCACACTTCCTTCCTAGAATATAGCGTTTCCAGATATTTACGTATCGAAGCAGTAGAGTTCTAATGCTTCTTAAAACGCGATATCGCATCTCATTTCTATGCTCCATAGTATGATATAATATTCATTGCGAAGTGTTATGTATAGCTCGTCTACACATCAAAGGAATGTACATCCCACACGTCCTTGCTAGGATATGCGTTTCCAGATGTCTACGTATCGAAGCAATATAGTTGTAGTGCTTCTTAAAAGGCGATATCGCATCTCATTTCTATGTTTCATGATAAGATATAATATTCATTCCGAAGTGTAATGAATACCACGTCTAGACTTCAAAAGAATGAAAATGACACACTTCGTTGCTAGGAAATAGCGTTTCCATATGTCAGCGTATCGAAACTACAGAGTTCTAATGCTTCTTAAAACGGGATATGGCATCTCATATCTACGCTTCATGATAGGATATAATATTTATTGCGAAGTGTTATGTATACCTCGTCTACACTTCAAAAGAATGTAAATGCCACAATTCCTTGCTAGGATATAGCGTTTCCAGATGTCTAAGTATCGAAGCAATAGAGTTGTAATGCTTCTTAAATCGCGACATCGCATCTCATTTCTATGTTTCATGATAAGATATAATATTCATCGCGAAGTGTTATGCATACCTCGTCTACACTTCAAAAGAATGTAAATGCCACACTTCCTTGCGACGGAATAGCGTTTCTAGATGTCTACGCATCGAAGCAACAGATTTCTAACTCTTTATAAAACGCGATATCGCATATCAGTTCTATGTCACATGATAAGATGTAATTTCAATGCAACGCGTTATGTACATCTCCTCTACACTTCAAATGAATGTAAATGCATCACTTCCTTGCTACGGAATATCGTTGCTATATCTGAAGGTTTAGAAGCAATAGAGTTCTAATGCTTCGTAAAACGCGGCTGGGCATCTTACTTCTATATTTCATGATAAGATGTAATATTCATGGCATCGCGTTATGTTTATCTGCTTCTGCACATGAATTGAGTGTGAACCCTACACTTCCTTGCCCGGGGATAGCGTTTCTAGATGTCCTGGTGCCGAAGCATTTAATTTATCATGCTTCATGCACCGCAATATCGCATTTCATATAAACAGTTCAAAGTAAGTTAGAAGGTTGTAAAGCTCTATGCATCGCATTATGCTTATCTGCTTCTGTTGTTTATAATGCTCTGGGATGTAATAAGGTCCTTGACCATCCTTAAACCCCTAAAGAGAAGTCAAAAGACCAGCGGCCCTGCAGGTGGGCCATGGGAGCGCGGCGCGCGAGGCGCTACGCAATTTAAATGATCAGGAGGATCCCCTCAGGGACACCCAAGGGGGCGAGAGGAGGAAATCGCAGAAATCCACTGATCGATGGACCCGAACAATACCAAAGCCTACAGCCCACTTCACCAAGGAGCCCCGAGGAGGATCCAGGAGACCCAAGGACCACCAGCGAATTCAAGGAACCTGAAGAAGAGAACGTGAGAACTTATTCGCTAAAGCGTCCCATTTCTTGTGTCGCATATTGTATATTGTATCTTATATCGTGAAGCGAGTTATGATACCCGGTAATTCGCGGCGTGTTGCGTAGTTTCCCATAGCCCTTGTTGGTTAAACCCACGTCGAGACCATAAATAAACATGCTGTGACTTCAGTATCTCGCAACCTGAGTGTGTGTACTTGGCTAGGCGTAGTCGAGAGGAGGAGCATTTCGAAGTTTCAAGGGTTGTTCCGCCTCAGGGTTCCCGGGGTCGTGTAGTCTATCCCTTTGCTACTTTCTGAGCAGCTGGCGCCCAAGAAAAGTTGTACGTGAGCGGATACCTTGGAACGATAATTCGCTTTAGATTAAAGTACGTTTTACACCTTAAAGCATTTAGATAATTAACCCCTTCGAGCTTCCCTGACTTACTATATATAGGTTTCCGTCACAACTGATAGGGACCATCACTTTACATAGATATGTAGAACACACATAGATCTAAACGTAGAACTGAGAGTTTGAGAACTTCCTTTGAAACGTTGATAGTTAGGAGCTCCATCGGATTTTATAGAACTTCAGAACTTACTTGCTATGAAACGTAGGCAGATAAGGGCCATCGCATTACTTAGAACTTTAGAACCTGCTTACTTCAACAAAGATTTCTATTTGCTTCGTCCGTTCTTTTAGAAGAGTTTTTGATAAACCACTTACTTTTCACGTTTGCAATATTTTTAAAAGTATGCGTGGTGTAATCGTTTAAGTTTAAAAACGATTACTTAGTGTCGTTTATTATTTATTAACTCGGATATAAACGTGTCTGCATAAGATTTAATCTATATGTTTAGAAGCCTGAAATTTATGCAGTTTTTTGTTAGTAACATATTGCTCAAACGGCAAAGATTCAGACCACTTCAAAATGGTTGACTTTCATCAATTTTCTTAAAAATTGAAATACTGTCCAACTACTTGCTTTAAAGACTGTAATTAATGTTTTCAGAATATTTTAACCCTTATAGATGAATTCTGGAATTGAAATTGAATGTTTGATTTATCTAACTTCTGTTTAGAACATCTTTCTTTCGGAATGTTCAAGTATTTTTCATATTCGTAATTATTGAAAATGTTTTGCTTCGTTCTCTAATTTAATATTTAGAATTTCCTAAGAAATATTTTGTATCGTAGTGAACTATATAATTGCAATTAGAATTCTTTATGAAATAATAATAACAGGGAGGTATGTATCCATTCTTGTAGTTTGGTAAAGAGTATTTAATCTTACTATTTAAAATGAAACATTAAGATTTGTTTACAATATAATGCAATTTAATTACCTCTTGATTTAAGTTCACAATGACAATCCCCCATATTTCAACAATTTTGTGAGCTGTCCTGGGGAATCCGCAGCTCAGTACTTATAAAATGGACGACAAACGAACAACCTAACCAAACGTACTCAAATCGATTTTTCAATACTAATATTATCATGTTTAACTTATCCTGCAAACTATTAAAATGTCCTTCGAACAGTGTTTATTCACTTGCTTCCACCACTGTTTACAATACGTATTTTTAATTTACTATCAAAACTGTAAGTATTATCGTCTTCTTTATTTTTTGTAACCTTCAATGGCTTCATGTTACAGGTCGTTGAACTCATTTTAAAATGCTCCATCGTATTACGGAAGAATGAACATACCAATTCATTTTAAAAAATGAAGGTAACCATCAAATGTCCAACATATCTCCATTTACAAATAAACTATTTTCATCAACGGATGGGCGCTTTGTTCTGTGCAATTTTATATCAACAAAAATTTCTATGAAACTTATAGCTTCAAGGATATCTGAGGTGCTAATTATTATTATCCCACGCTGCATATTGTTATGGATGTGTCCAACAAGGCAACGATGAACAAAGTTAGATTTAATATTACGATGTTTAATATATTCCTTATAATGTATTTGTTTTTCTCTAATTTAGCCATAAACAGTGTTCGCGTTGTCAGCAGATAAATATATTTGCTTTAGAATTACAAGAGCCGACAATATCGAAAGTAGAATATTTCTTTACTCCGCAGACCGAATCACTGGAAATGTTAACTAAAGTGCGTGCCTTTCAAAACAGTCAGATGCAAATTACGATATAACGTTTCGAAGAAATGATACGTGTCACTCTTCTTTAGTTTTCGTTTTTTTTAATCAAAGGAAATTTAATTGATATATCCGCAAAATTTAAGGACAAAAAAGTTATTATAATCTTATGTAACATATATAATGGTGATAAACGATAAGTATATGGACCTGAGAATAGAAAGTAGTGAGCAGAAAAAGAAACTGATAGAACTGCAAAGTAGATCGATATATCTCACAAATGATGCTTCTACGTCCATAAAATCTGTTGAATAAAGAACTATTGCAAATACCAGGTATAATCAATATTACTTCTGCTCAGAAGCTATAACAGAATTGGACCGAAATGGATATAAAACAGGAATTTATATATTCAAAGAGAGAAAATGTATTAATTACAAATTACTTATGTTCGCAGAGATCTCACTAATTCAGGCTTCTTATCTTGCAGAACTAATCATTCATTTAACATGGGAAGGGGTCGAGGGATAATAAAATATTCTCATATTTCATAACCTCGTTCGATACGTCAATTGGATCATGTAAAACATCGGACACTAATTGCATCTACACCTTCAGACCTTAAATATATAATTACAACATATTTAATACCGTTTTAATAACATTTTCCTATTATTTATATCTATGCCTAATAAATATATATTAATCGAATAAGTTGCTTTACCAAAGAATAAGAGAATCTGAGGATTATAAATCTGAGCATTACATAACAAACGTGCATTACATATATAATGTTACATGTAAAAAGAGATGAAGACCAAAAAGATCGTACATATGTTGAATCCACAATGCGGTCACAGAGATACAGAAACGGCAAAAATTCCAGGCAATAATTAACAAAATTCAAAAAGGGGGAGGGGTGAAAATCCATCTCCTTGACGATGATAAGAAACAAGTCTGCCACGTGCACTACAATATCTCAAACAGCCAGCGGTTGGCACGCCAATGACAACGGATAGAAAGAATTACGTGGCAGAATAGTAAGTGAATAGTAAGAGAAACATATTTATTTGTTAGATGTTTATAAATTCAAATTTAAAAATCCAAGTCGCATTTAATATACTATTGTTTAACAAGGTGATTTAATGTTGATTCAAATAGGCGTGGAGAACTAGCTGGTACTTCTGTCAATGTAATTTCATTTCTGCTGGATACAGTAAAAACACATTTGCAATTTAAGCAAGGTTTAACTAGATCTGGCGGATTTTCCAAATTTTAGAATGGGATGATGGCAGTAGTAGTTGGTTCAGCGCCAGGCGATAAACATATACAACAAGCAAAGTAACGTAAACGGATTTAAGATGTTCAACATTATATAAATGAAACTATTACACTTTTATAATCCATGTACCGTTTCTGTTCGTTGTAACTTACAAAGAGTCTTAAGAATGTAACCCAACGTAAAGAAGATTGGAAACGGAGAAAGCAGGCCTTAATCTCAGATAAAGGAACCTTGGATCTGTTGGGTATCGTGGTTACAGGCGTGTTATGTTAAGGGATATGTCATTCAGTTTTAATTTTCTGAACGAGAACAATTCAAATAAATTTGGAGTCGACACATTGGAAAAAAATTTCTTCCAGTGAAAAATGCTGTATGCAGTGCAATAGCAACTTAACATCCCCTTGATATTCTACAGAAAACTTTATGTCATTTTCCTCGATTTACTAGAATCGAAACTATGAAATCTATTATGTAGTTTTTCTGCAACTGCTACCATACACACACGCGCGCGTGCATACACACACGCGCGCGTGCATACACACACGCGCGCGCGCATACACACACGCGCACGTACATACGAAATCCATCAAGATTAAAGATACTGTATATCTATTGGCTATTGCATGGATAAATTGTAGAATTCCATTTGTAATTGATAATTAGATTATAAACATTTATATGCTTTTATCAGAAATTTAAATACGTCAAAATTGCAGCACGCAGATTTGTAAATATCACTTTGCGATTTCATTTCATTTTGGCAGTTATACTTATATATGAGGATCCATCCAGGCATAAAGCTTGATAATCTTTCAACTATAAAATAATTATGGAACATTAGACTTTTTGCTAGCGTCCATTTTATCATTTTCGGAACTTATGAAGCAGCTAGAACTATAATAACAATGTACTTTATATCTTTTCTCATTGTTTCCAAAGAAAATATTAGATATGAATAACTATGTTCATTTTATTATAAATGTATGAGTAAAGTTCAATCTACATAAATAAACGTTTTCAAACGTATTTATTTAATTTTTATCATTTAGCGTTACGAAATGTATTACAAAAATATATAATAATATATATATCACTTTAGTTTTTTCTATTATTTTAAATATTTTATATTATCATATCAAATTTTACAAAAAGTAACAAAATTTTTAAAAGTAGGAATAATTTTTCCTTAATTAGTTAATATGTCGGTTCTTTTTAAGAAGTCGGTATTTAATTTTTCAAAGTAAGTTTCGACTTTAAATTGACCACTAATTTCTCTAATTTCATTGCTTTTCGTAGATCACCGCTAATTTTCAACTTTTCCATTACAGCTTTGTCCATGCAAGTTTTAATTCTCCGAAAGATATATAATATTATGTTATTAGTAAAATTATTTTGCATTTCTAATTAATTGAAACGTAAAAAATATATTCTTTTTTATGAGAAAGCATTGCGAGAAAATTTTGGGAATCCATTGCTAATGTTGTACCTAGTGGTTGACTAGGTTCTCCCCTCGCTGCCACACCCTTTACTATTTTTAAGATCCAAAAACCGTGTACCAACTTTGTCACCTTTAAAATTTACGAAATTTACATATTGTGAATTTTGCAAAAGTGATGATAATTAACTCTTGAATTATGGTTGCTTGGGCGATTAATCAGACTGATCTATGAGAAGCTGTAATGTACGAGGACTAATATATTTTCTTTTAACATAATGAACAATACAGTATTTGAGCTTACACTTTTGTTAACAAACTCGCTGTTCAAATTAGTTTGAATGACAATTAATATTTGCATGATCTTTTCCTCTGATTTATCTGTATAATTTGTTCGTTCTTTTCAATTGTCATATATAATTATTAAAATCTATATGTTCTAGGAAGGAATCAGGCAACAAGTTAACTTATCAATAATATTTATATTCTGTAAAATAAATTGATTTGTTTACTAAAATATAAATTATACATTCATGTATTAATTGTAAACCTTTAGTTAATTATTCACACCGGGATTACACGCATAATGGGTAAAATTAGACATTCCTTCAGTTTTCCAATATTGTCTCATAGAATAAAGACTGATTAGTAACAGATTTACTGTCTTTGCAAAATAAAAGTGTACATTGCATCACCCATTATTTCCAGCTTCCTACTATAATTTTGTGATTCTGGCTGGTGTTACTTGTTGTTAATAATCCATGAATAATCTACGACTGGAATTACCAGCAACCGATAATGTATGATATCACACACGAGTGGTGTAACCAATAGTAGGTAACTCAAGACTTATCAACGACTGGAGTTTCCTGCGGTCGAAAACTCACGATATATGGACAGTAGGTGATGCATGAGGTCGATAACTCATGATATTATAACGTCCGGTATTACCAGTAGTCGGTAATTCAAGAACTATCGACGGATGACATTACCAATTATCGATAATCCCTCTCTTACTTGGCATAACTTAATCTAACATAATCTAAACTTAATTTGAACCAAGCTAACCTCAGTTACACCTAATCGGACTTAACCTGCCTTCACTCAAATCTAACCCAACCTAGCACAATCTAACTTTACCCCTTTTAAACATAAACCAATCAAACCAACGCTTTCTTAAATCTAATCTAACATAACTGAGCTACATGCAAACATTCCCAAATATAACCCAACCTAACCTAACCTAGCGTAACCGAACTAAATTAAACATAATCACACTTCCATCTCGTTTCAGAAGCAACCTCCGCAACTTTCCCAGGGATAAGGCTATGCAGTAAGCCTTCCGCAGTAACGGAGTGATTGAGATCCGCTCCGATTGAACTCTCCGTTTATTTACGTAATGTAATGTAATTATCAGCGGGTTCAATCGGAGCGGGTCCGCATCGAATACAGGAGCGCCTTTGGCGAAATGAAAACGAACAGGCTGAAAAGAATAAAACTTTACTAAAAAATGGTACGGAAATCCGATATATCTATGCGTATCTAATATACATCTAACTAAAACATAATTCGAAAAATACAAACGATAAGAGGGAACATTCTCCAATATATGACATATATAAATCAACGGATGCAAGAGAGAACACTCGATCTCGGGGTGGCGAGACCGGGGCGCTGTCCTGAAGTAATCGTATAACGTCGTTTTCGGGATGGTGCAGTGAGGAAATGTGGAGGGTAGAGAGCATAAAGTAACAACAACGTAACTAAAGAGAAGGGAAAGGAAAATCTGTGGAAACATTGCATTCATTAAGAGGAAATCCTAGAAATTTCAGACAACAGATTATATACCATACTGTAAGGGCCTTGACGTTGTACCTTGGTACAACGAAATATGGCGATATCGTAGGAGAAAATAAAAAAATCGAGAAACTAAAAAAGATTTATATTGGTCTCAAAAGGATATATATCGATAGGTTTATATTGATACTTAGATATTTTCATTTCACCAACATTTTCACGGCAATCACTGGACCGTTTGTATAAACTCAGAATTATTGTTAACGAAATTTGCCACACTTTCAAAATTACTGTTAAGCTCTGTAAAAATATTGCAATCGACGAAACCATGGTTTCGTGGCGAGGACGTCTTAGTTTTTGCCAATATATCCCAGGAAAGGGCATAAATATGGTATAAGACATTGTAAACTGTACCTTCCGGATGGATACATCAACAACATTCTTATTTACGCCGGAAAAATGCAACCAGAATAGTTAGAGCACATGTGCATGCTGTAGTTATGACCTTGAAGGTTGAATTATCATTTGGACGCCGCGTATTATACGCAGATAATTTTGATAATAGTGTCCCATTGCCAAAAAACTTTTGCAAGAAGGAACATTTATTTGTGGTACAGTAAAAATTAATAAAAAATTTCTCCCGTTGCAGGCCAAATGGAAACAGCAACGGGGTGGCTTTATGTATTTTCAAAATGGGAACGGATTTAAATTCTTAAAATGGACGGATAAGAGGCCGGTATGCATGCTAGCCACTTCTGAAAACCGCAAATGTGTTATTGTCCAGTGTAGAAATAATAAGTTAAAGCCGGACACAGTGTTCCTTTATAACAATGCTAAGAAGGAATTTGACCATCCGACCAGATGTCTTCTTATCACAGTTGATTACGCAGAACAGTAAAGTGGTACAGAAAAATAGTTATCGAATTAGTTTGCGCGACTTCTCTCGTTAATTCCTATTGTATACATAGAAAATGAATTACCAAAGGTATGAAAATATTAAACATTTTCTGCTGTCGTTTCAAGAACGCGCGATAAAAACGAGACAGTGATGTAAAGAATGTTTTAAACATATATCTAGAATAAATCGTGGGCAGTATGCCGCGAATAAGGCGACAAAAGCAAAAACCTATTGCAACCAATGTAAGGGTCAACCGGAACTCCATCCAACATGGTTTGAAAAATTACATAAAAAAATTAAATAATTATGTTAAGTTTACAATATTGAATTGTTATATTTTAAAGATTGAATGTCTGCTTATAATGTTGGAAACTACTTTCTGAAATAGAAGTGCGACCCAACGTGATGCACACCGGATCACAAAATAGACGCGTGTGACCAACCAGTGATGCAAGCCGCCCCAAAAATCAGACGCGAGTGACCCACCGATGATGCACACCGTCTCACGAAACACACACGTGTGACACACCTGTGATGCACGCAGGCGTCAATGTGCTAAAAGTAGAAATTGGATGAGCCATCGCATCGCGTGAAGCATGAGATCACTACGGCTTTGACAAGCAGACAATATGAAAACCCATCACGATGCAAGAAACAGTGGAATTCACAATCTTTTGAAGCGTAGAAGTAGGTAAGGATAATGCGATACATAGAACATTACAACATTATTGCTTCCGAACGTTGATATGAAATACACCACCGCACCGCATGCAGCATTAGAACTCTATTACTTTTACACGTAGACACTATGAAACGCCGTCCCGATGCATATCTCTGTAGAATTCATATTCTTTTGAAGTGTAGACGCAGATAAGCATAATGCTATGCACAGAAGATTATAGCTCACTTACTTTGAAATGTTGAAATGAGAAGTGCTATTGCATTGCGTGGAGTAGTAAACTCTTCTGCTTCGGCACGCAGACACTCTGATCTACCTTCTTGTTGCATGGAACTGTAGAATTCACATTCTTTTGAACTATAGAAGTATATAAGCATAATGCTATGCATGGAGAATTACAGTTTACTTAATTTGAAATCATGAAATGACATGCACAATTGCATTGCATGGAGCATTAGAACTCTATTCCATTCACATGCAGGCACTACGAGATGTAGCATTCACTTTCGACGGAAATGTAGAAGTAGATATGCACAGTGCTATGCTTAGCATATTTCAGCATACTTAATTTGGAACGTTGCAATGATATGCGGCATTGCATTGTGTGAAGCAATAAAACACTACAGTATACACACGCAGAAACTGTGAAGCGCCATCCCGTTGCAGGGAACTGTAGAATTCACATTCATAGGAAGTATAGATGTCGATAAGCATAATGCTATTAACTGAAGATTGCAGTTTATTTAATTTGAAGCGTTGAAATGAGTGCGCCATCGCATTTCATGAAGCATTAGAATTCTATTGCTTTAACATCCAGTCACTATGAAGCGTCATCCTTTTGCATGTATTTATATTGTTCATATTCTAGGGAGGAGTAGGAACAGGCAAGCATAATTCAATGCATAGAAGATTAAGCTCACCTTGAAACGTTGAAAGGAGATGCGTCATAGCATTGAATGGAGCAATAGAACTATACTGTTTTGACACGCAGACACTGTGAAGCGCCATCCCGTTTCATGGAACTGTAGATTTCACATTCTTTACAAATGTAGACGCAGTTTAGAATAATGCCATACATAGAAATTGCAGCTTACTTACTTTGAAACGTTTAAATGGGATGCGCTATCGCACTGTATGGTGCTTTAGAACTCTACTGCTTTGACACGCAGACACTATGAAGCACTATTCCCTTCCATGGAAATGTATAATTCACAATCTTTGAAAATGTAGAAGCAGATAAGCATAATGCTTTGCTTAGAAGTTTTAGCTTACTTAGTTTGAAAATTTGGAATGAAATGCGTCTTTCAATTGCACAGAGTATTAGACCTCTTCTGTTTTACAAGCAGACTCTGTGCAGCGTCATCCCGTCGCATGGAACAGTAGAATTTACAATCATTAGGCATAATATTATCTTTTGGTCATGATTTCTGTTGCCCTTCCAAGATTTTTCATCAAACATGGTTTCTCGGGTTTTATCATTAACATAAGCTGTGGAACCGAAAATTCGTAAATACTTTACTTTTGGCTTTTTATCAAGCCACATTTCAAATGGCGCTTTACTTTGTTTTAAAGCTTTTGTTGGGCTCAAGTTTATTAAATACGTCGCAGTTAAAGCTGCTTCCCCCTCAAAACACTTTATTCAAACTGGTACCACTTATAATCGTGCGTGCCTTTTCTGTTATAGTTCTGACCATTCTCTCAGAAACACCAATTGGGAGGTTCGCCGAACTGTTAGATGGTAACTAGTACCTTTTTCTACACAATAATCTTTCATCTCGTTTGACAGATATTCTCTGCCATTATCGCTATACAAGTGAACAACTTTTAAATTAAAATGAGCCTCGCTTCTACTTACATAATCTTTAAATGCAGAAAATACTTCTGATTCATATATGTAATCAGATATGTTACACAGTAAAGTGTATATTCGTCCACAAATAGGAGAAAATAATTTTTTCCGTTAATAGTTGAAGGAATAATAAAACCACATACATCTGAATAAACAATAAGCAATGGTCACTTTACATGCTCCATATTCTTTATCTTTTCGAATGATAATCGTGCTTGCTTACCTTTAATGCGAGCCTCACATAAATTATCATTCGGCACTATCATTTCAATATGACTTACATCACTGACCACATTTTTATTCTTCAATTCTACGAATTTTGATCTTCCAATGTGGCCCAAACGCTGATGCCACAGTTCATAGTCATTATTTACTGCACTATGAATCTGGTGATTAATCAATGTTTCACCATTTTCCATTTGAAAATCAGTAATAGATAAGTTATTTTTTCTGTTACCTTTCATTATTTTCTGACCAGTTTTCATTACCTCAACGTTTCCATCTATCACAAATACGATGTCCATTCCTGCTTCTTGCATCCTTCTAACGGATAGCACCTTTTTGCCATCAAAATCTTCAAGGGTGTACTCAACTCCTCGAATGTCGGAAAGACATTGTCACGTTTGATAATGTGATCCGATGCTACGCATTCCAACAGAAACTTTAATTTCTTTTTATGGTCTTCCCCATTTTCATTGTACCCCGTCATAAAGGCAAACGAGGATGTCCCAGCCTTTTCAATACCCACTTCTTCTGTTTCTTGAGCTGCCTGGGCGACTACCTTTTTTTTCCCCGCGTGCTCGACTGTTCTTAATAATAAAAACGTTCTTTCATTTTATGCCCTTTCGTCCACAATGGCATTTTATATTTATCGTTTCTTTGGCCATTTAAATTATCCCATTTTGTCGTTTCTATTGGTTTGTCTTTTATGTATTTTTGGATTAAAGTTGTCTCTATCTGTATGTATCTTCTGAGTATGTAATACATTCTCGCTTGTCGAGCAGCCTGTTCGTAATTTTATATCGTGGATCATTAAACGAGTTTTTATAAACGCTAATGTTAGGTTGTATTCGGAAAACGTTCTATCGCCGTAATTACTCGCCATAGCACGTTGGAAGGGTTAGCAGTAAATGGAAAGCTTTATCCGTTTCTTCTAATTTTACACACGCTGCTAAGAGTTCCGTGATTATATCGTTGAGTATTGTAAAACATTTGATCAAGGGCTGCTCTCCCTGTAGTTTTAAGCTTAATAGTTTTTTTCTAACAGCCAATTGCGTGGCTAAACTCTCCCTTTCATATATGCCATCCAATTTCTGCAAAATTTCAGCAGCAGTCTTCAGATTATTTGCGAAGCTCAAAAAGGAATCTGCCAAACATTCAGCAATGACACCTTTCGCAATCCTCTCTGCTTTCCTCCAATCTTCAGATATTCTTACTGGAATGGGTTCATCAATAATTATTCAATTAGCTTAACCGTGCACCAATTCTCAATTGCCACATACTGTAGCAATCATCATCAAATTGTTTAATGTTGGTTTTTGCACTTTCCATATTTCTCCTTTTTTTCTTAAAGAAAGGTTTATATTCACTAACAATGTTTCTTCTACAATTTAATCACTTATTTATACTTCTGATATTACACATATAATCACATAGTCACATACAGAAAAGTTATCACTGAAAAGAATATCTACTAAAGTGTTACTACTATTAAAATACGTAAACTAGGCCCATAACCTATTGAATTGTGGGTAAATATAAATGAAAAGCTGTCCAAAGTTTTTTATAGTCTGCAACTTTATTCTTAAGGTTTGAAGGTACGTCTTCACGTTTTAAAAACTCGAATAATTGCGGGGACTCCGCATAGGAAATATAGTGTCCCCCTAAAGAAATAGACGACGCAAACTCTGCACGTGCTTTCCTTTCAGGCCACTAGGTATAAACAGTCGTGAACCCTACTCGAACCGACAGAACTCTTTCACAGTTTATATACTGGATTCTATTTCCTAACTCAAGATTCATTTTTGTTTCTCCGTTGACATGTGAAATAATCCAACGGCAGTAAGCTGTTGTGCATAGCATTATACTCATCTGCCACTACACTTCAAAAAAATGTTAATTCTACATGTTCATGCAACAAGATGGCCCTTCATACAGTCTGCCTGTTGGAACAACAGAGTCTTAATGCTCCATGACATGCGGTGGCGAATCTCACATCAATGTTTCCGAGTAAGTAAGCTGAAACATTCTATGCATAGGATTACACTTATCTGCGAATGCACTTCATAAGAATGTGAATTCTACAGTTCCATGCAACAGGAAGCAGCTTCATAATGTCTACGTGTCAAATGAGGAGAGTCCTAATGCTCCATGCAATGCGATGTCGCATCTCATGTCAACGTTTTAAAGTAAGGTCTAATCGTGTATGCGTAGCATTATGCTCATCTGCTTCTACACTTCATAAGGTTGTGAATTCTACACTTCCATGCAACAGGGTGGCGTTTTATAGTGTCTACTTGTCAAAGCAATGGAGCTCTAACGCTCCATGCAATGCGACTGTGCATTTCATTTGTACGTACCGAATTTAGTAAGCTGCAATCTTCTGTGCATAACGTAGGAAACTCATTAATCAAAGACAATTACAAGGTTTTGTAAATCATTAAATAGTTCTTTTCAACTGAGATATTACTCCAAAGACTGCTAATGAACAACTGCTTCATTATTTTAAAACATTCACACGAAAAACTCATTTGCTTCGCACATTCGCTCTCACTCGCATTCTAGAATATTCCACGTACATAACATTGTCATTAAACCTGAGTTATTGATTAACTTTTAAATTAAGATTATTTCATTATCCTTCAATAACATTATGCTTGCCTGCTACTACACATTAAAGGAATGTAAACTCTGCAGTTCCTTGGAACAGGATGGTGCTTCACAGTATCTGCGTGTGAAAACCATGAAGTTCTAATGCTCCACGCAACGCGATAATACATCTCATTTCAACGTTTCAAAGTAAGTAACCTGTAATCTTCTAAACATATCATTATGCTCATCTGCTCATTCACTTCAAACGAATGTGAATTTTACAGTTCCTTGCGGGTAAGTATAGTGCTGTGCATAGAAGGTTACAGCTCGCTTACTTTGAAATGTTAAAATAGTATGCGCCATCGCATTGTATTGAACGTTAGAAATCTGTTTTGACACGCAGACACTATGAAACACTATCCTGCTGCATGGAACTGTATAATTCACATTTTTTGTAGAGTTGAAGCAGATAAGCAAAATGCAGTGCATTGAAGATTACAGTATCCTTACGTGGAAACATTAAAACGAAATGAGCCATTGCATTGCACGGAGCATCAGAATTGTACTGCTTTGACGGGCTGATACTGCAGAGGAGACATTTCGTTGCACAGTACTGTAGAATTCACATACTTTTGAAATGTAGAAGCAGATAAGCATTATGCTATGTATAGAAGATTACAGCTTATCTAATTTGAAGCGTTAGAATGAGATGTGACTTCGTATTGCATGTAGCAGAAGGATTCAACTGTATTGCCACGCAGACACTGTTAAGCGCCATCTCGTTGAATTGAACTGTAGATTTCAGATCCTTTAGAAATGCAGAAGAAGATAAGCATAATGCTATGCGTAGAGCATTACAGCTTACTTACTTTGAAACGTTGAAATGATGTGCGCCTTCGCATTGCATGTAGCATCAGAAAACCATTGCTTTTACATGTAGAGACAATGAAGCGCCATCTTGTTGCAAGCAAACGTAAGATTAACATTCTTTTCAAGCTTAGAAGTAGATAATAATAATGTGATGAGTAGAACATTACAACCTACATACTTTGAAACGAAGAAATGATATGCGTTATCCTGTTGCAAGGACCTTACTTACTTTGAAATGCTGATATGAGATGCGACATCCCAATGCATGGAACTGTAAAATGTACATTCTTTTGAACATGTCAAAGCAATTGAATTCCAAAATTTTATGCAACGCAAGAGTGCTTCTCAGTCCTGCGTTTGAAGGAAATGAGTTGTTAGTTTGTATACAACTTAATTATGCACACTGAGATCCACGTTACAAAGTATGCAATTTCTACAGATCCATGTAACAGGACATTGTTTCTAAGTGGCATCTTATCAAAGCAATTGAATTCCAAAGCTACGTGCAACGCGATGACTCTTCTTAGATTTACGTTACAAGGTAAGTAATTTTAAAGGTTTTATACAAAGCAAATATGCTTATTTGGTTGTACGTTATAAGGCACGTAATTTGTACAGATCAATGTAACTGTATAGTGCTTCTAAGTGTCAACTTGAAATAATAAGCGCTATGTAGATACACGAGTCTGTATAAATTACACACATTGTAATGTAGTATGTATTCACAATCTTTTGAAGTCTGAAAGCAGACAAACATAATGCGTTGCATTGAATATTACAACTTGTCATGAATCACTGAAATGAGATGCGACATTGCGTTGAATGAAGTATTGGAACTCCATTTCTTCGACACGTAGACATCTAGAAATGCTATCGCGTTGCCAGGAAGTGTAGGATTCACATTTTCTTGAAGTGTAGTGGCAGATAAACATAACGCTATGCATTGAATATTACACCTTATTATGAAACATCGAAGTGAGATGCGAGATCGCGTTGAATGAAACATTTAAACTCTATTGCTTCGACACGTAGACATCTAGAAACGCTATTCCGTTAAAGGTCAGTTTAGGATTCACATTCTGTTCACGTTTAGAAGCAGATGGACATAACGCGCTGCATTGAAATTACATCCTACCATGAAACCTTGTAATGAGACGCAACATTGCGTTGAATGGAGCAGTAGAAGTATATTTCATTGGCATGCAGATAATATGGAGCGCTATCTTGAATTGTATATTTCTCATTCTTTTGAAGAGCTCCAGCAGATAAGCATAATGCTATACATTGAAGGCTATAGCTTTCTCACTTTGAAACGTTGAAATGAGAAATACCATCGCATTGCATGTAGAACTAGCACTATACTGCTTTGAGACGCAGACACTACGAAGCGCCGTCTCGTTGCATGAAACTATAGAATCCACATTCATTTGAAGTGCAGAAGCATATAAGCATAATGCTATATATAGAAGATTAGGGCTTAAATACTTTGAAACGTTGAAACTAGATACCCCATCGATTTACATGGAACATTCTAATGCTACTGCTCTGACACGTAGACAATACGAAGCGCCATCCCGTTGCATGAAGCTGTATAATTCACATTCATTTGATGGCTAGAAGCAGTTAAGCATAATGCTATGCATAGGGGATTACAGCTTGCTTACATTGAAACGTTGAAATGCGTTGCGCCAACGCATTGCATGGAGCATCGGAACTCTCTTGCTCTGACACGTAAACACTATAAAGCGCCATTTCGTTTCAAGGAATTGTAGAATTCACATTCTTTTGAAGTGCAGAAGCAGATAAGTATAATGCGATGCACAGAACGGTGCAGCTTTCATACTCTGAAACTTATCGCTTTGTACGATTCAGAAGAATATGAATTTGCAATTCGCTGCAACCAGGTGGCGCTTCATAATATCTGTGTCTCATTGCAATAGAGATCTACTGCTCCAAGTAATGCAATGGCGCATTTCAATTCAACATTTCAAAGTTAGTAAGCTATTAATTTATATGATTAGCATTATGTTTATCTGCTTCAGCGCATCATAAGAATGTGAATTCTTCAGTTCCAAGCAACGGGATGGCGGTTCGTATTGCCTGCGTGTCAAAGTAATTGATGCCTAATGATCCACGCAATCTGATGGCGCATTTCATTTCAATGGTTCAATCCAACGAGACTGTAATCTTTTGTGCGTAGCATTATTCTTGTCTGTTTGTACACTTGAAAAGAATGTGAACTCTACAGTTCCTTGCTATGGGATCTCGCTACATTGTGTCTTCATGTCAAAGCTATTGAGATCTAAATGCTCCATGTGTCTCGATGGCGCGAATCATTTCAACGATTCAAACTAAGTAAGTTTTAAGGATCTATACATCGCATTATACTTATCAGCTTTTACACTTCAAAATAATAGGAATTCCCAAGTTCAGTTTCAGATGACGTTTGTTCACCGTGATGATCCACTGTACTGAGGAGATAATCAATAATTTTTTCGCGGAAGTTTAATATTTTCATACCTTTGATACTCCATTTTCTATGCATATAATAGAAATTGACGAGAGAAGTCCCGCATACTAATTCGATAACTATTTTCCTATACCACTTTACTGTTCTGCGTAATCAACTGTGATAAGAAGACATCTGGTCGGATGGTCAAATCCCTTCTTAGCATTGTTATAAAGGAACACTGTGTCCGGCTTTAACTTATTATTTCTACACTGGACAATAACACATTTGCGGTTTTCAGAAGTGGCTAGCATGCATACCGGCTTCTTATACGTCCACTTTAAAAACTTAAAGCCGCTCCGATTTTGAAAATACATTAAGCTACCCCGTTGCAGTTTCCGTTTAGCCTACAGCGGAAGAAATTGTGTATTAACTTTTACTGTACAATAAATGGACGTTACTTTTTGCAGAAGTTTCTCGGCCAAAGGGACACAAGTATATAAAATATTTGCCTGTAATATGCGGCTTTCAAATAATAATTCACCCTCCAACGTCATAACTACAGCATGCGCATGTGCTTTCGCTATTCTAGTTGCATTATTTCCGGCATAAATAAGAATATTATGTGCGTATCCTTCCGGAAGGCACAGTTTACAATGTTTTATACCATATTTATGCCGCTTTCCTGGGATATATTGACAAAAACTGTAGCGTCCTCGCCATGGAACCATGATTTCGTCGATTACAATATTTTTACCGGGCTTAACACGTTGAGTGCTACGTCAGTCCCCAGGAACTAACAGTGAACTTTCCGTTCAAGCGGCGTCAGTCCCCAGGGACTGACAATCGACTTTTCGTTTGGATAACGTGGATTCTAGGGACTGACAGCGAACTTCTTGTTTGGTCGACATCGGTGCATCAGACCGGCATTGTAAAGTGTTAAATTATTAATGACAATTAACAAATTTATACTAATATTTAATGAAGTTTATTAAAACATTTTAAACAAAGATGTGACTGCGATTTGCACATTTTACAGTATGTAGGAACTTCCTTTGTCATTTTCCTCGCTAACTGGCGTCCGAACATTTTTGTGTTTGTGCTGTAACATTCAACACAATATTTTCGTACTTCATGCGCCTTTCCTTCCTTCTTATGAAATTTGTGAATTCGTCTACTTGTATCGGCCCTAATTGAGGTTTTGTCATGTGAATGTCGTGTGAGAGCATTTACCAATTGTTTTTGGAATGTTGTAATTGACATCTTTCTTCCTGTTACATTTTGGGACATACATAACGCATTCACGACGACAATATTCAAAAGAAGGTCGAATGCCAGTTTTCTGTACCATTTTAGTGACCTTCTAAGTGGACTGCTGTAAGCACCCATTTGATCAGACAGAACAATCGCTGTTTTACCTTTATTATAATCAATAATAATTTTTGGTTTGCAGGATACGCC
The DNA here is from genome assembly GCF_050948175.1 of Xylocopa sonorina. Lineage (NCBI taxonomy): Eukaryota > Metazoa > Arthropoda > Insecta > Hymenoptera > Apidae > Xylocopa > Xylocopa sonorina. The sequence goes on from NW_027490095.1 coordinate 2,275,262, forward strand.
TGTTCTTGTTATTATGGATTTCATTTCGTCAGAATGCTTGATCGAAAGAACTAAAACATCCCTCTTGTGTTTCCATTTCATGATTGTAATCCCTTTACTGTTCTCTTGGGCCATGACTCCTCCGCGTCGCAGTTTGGCTATCACAACTATACTTGGATTGCCTCTTCGATTTGGTAGAAGAGCACCAACCAAATGCGTATTTTTTGTTATAAGTTTGGTTACTAAATCCACACTCGTATAATAATTATCCGTGTATAAAGTATGGCCTTCGTGAAACACATTTTCACATAAATTCATGACAACATTTGTTGTATTTTTTTATCCAATGATTTGCCGATGTAAATGTAAAGATTATATGTGTAATGATTATCACAGCACAATTTAAGTATTTTATTGCATATCTATGCTTTTTTTGTTTCATGTACTGTCTAAGTATGATCCGTCCACGGAATGGTATTACCATCTCGTCGATGCATAACATTTCAACGGGATCATAATATTTTTTAAAATTTATATTTAATTCTTGTATTAAAAATTCACATTTGTTAAAAATGCAACATTTTCAACAGAATTTGAAATCTGTCTCTACTCATAATTTTCCGCGGGAATGTTTGAATAAACAATGGATCCTTAGACCAATACAGATACAAAGTGGAAGCTTTACCAATCCCATCCAGAAAACCACTCCAAAAAACCTCTTTATTTCGTCCTTATCTGTTGGCACCCACTTTTCAACACGTTTGGAAGCGATTGTTCTTTGTGTCGCATAAATATCTGTTTGTTGGCTTATATGTTAAAATAGTTTATCTGTCACATAAAGGCCGTAAAAATCTTCCATTGTGCAACAATTTTGCATTTCTTCATGAGCAAGTTTAGCACTATGGAGACTTGAGGAATTTATAATGTTTGGCTGGTTGTCTCGCGGATCAAGCCAATCATTTGGATTACTTGTTTCAGTATTCCTTAGTGAACTACTAGATGAATTGTCACTATCTGAAGATGGTAGTTGTATTACACGCCGACATTTGCGTGGTACAAATGGCTCACTCGACGTGTCACTATCTGTTCGTCCTTTCAACATTTTTAGTTGATCGATTCCAAAGCTTTTTCAAAATGGTCACTATAAAACTGAATTCTCTCTGCTGCAATAGGTCTTTATACTCCCGTGGCTTTTTCAGAATGACTCTCACCTTGTATTTGCTCTTTCGCCTCTCTGGCATTCCCTATCCCATTATCGTATGCTTATACATTATATACAAATGCATTGCTTGTATCATTCCGACAGTCCAAACGAAAGGAATACAGGTATCAAAGTTATTGTTTGTTTATACCCATCAGTCAAGCGTTCGCCATTAAGTGCTCACGCGCTGCCGCCTGAGCGAGAGGTATAGCAAAAATTGGCGTAGCACTCAACGTGTTAATATTATTTTCGAAAGTGTAGACAATTGAGTTAACAATACTTCTAAGTTTATACAAACGATCCTCAGTCCTAGCCGTAGAAATAATGGTGAAATGAAAATATCTAAGTATCGATATAAACCGATCGCGCTTCATCGCGTTTTTTTCAAATGTTTGTATACATTTCCTTTTGAGACCAACATAATCTAATTTCAGGTAGGGGCGCTACAACCAGTATAAGCAGGACTCCAATAATAGTGTTCAGTTTGTTCTCTGTCACAGGCTTCCTGGCCAGTGGGTGTTTACACGAAAAAAATTTTAAAGTGTACAAGCAGATAAGCATAATGCTGTACATAGAAAATAACAACTTGCTTATCTTGAAACAATGGAATGAGATGCGCCATCGCATTGCATCAACCATTTGAACCCTACCACTATGAAACGCAGACGCTATGAAGCACCTTCCCTTTGCACGGACCTGTAGAATACACATTCTTTAAAACGTAGAACAAGATAAGTATAATGTTATGCATAGAAGATTTCAGCTTGCTTACTTTGAACGTTGGAGCATTGGACATCTACTGTATTGACACGAAAACAATGTGAAGCGCCATCATTTTGCATTGAACTGTAGAATTCACATTCTTTGCAAGTATAGAAGCAGAAGAGCATAATGCTATGTTTAGAAGGCTACGGTTTAGGGTATTAGAAATCTATCGCATCGACACGAAAACATCTAGAAACGCTATCCCCTTGCAAGGTGGTCCAGGTTTCACATTCTTTTGAAGTGTAGATGCAGATAAACATAACGCGTTGCACAGAATATTACATCTGAGCATGTAACATTGGAATGAGATGAGACATTGCGCTGAATGAAATACTAGAACACATTGTTTTGAAGTGTAGAAGCAGATAAGCATAATCCATTGCACAATACGTTACAACTCAACTACTTTGAAACGTTGAAATAAAATGCACTATCGCGATCTATGACTCAAACTTGCTTGCTTTGAAACGTTGGAATAAAATGTGTCATTGCGATACATGAAACGTTTGAACTCTATTTTTTCCATACTTACGAATTCTATGAATCCTACGGTTGCATGCAATGTAATGGCGCTTTACAGTGTCTACGTGCCAATGCATGAGAGTTCTAATGCTTCATACAACCCGATAGCCCATCTCATTTTAACGTTTCAATGTAAGTTATTTGTAATGTTCTGTGCATTGCATTCTGCTTATCTGCTTCTGCTCTTGAGAGGAATGTGAGTTCTATAAATTCATGCAACAAATTCAAGTAACGTCTTGCGTAGCGCCTGCCACCCATTCCACACATGAGCCTGCTCGCACTTCGATCATCAACCTCTGGACTCAGGCAACCTGCCGCGCTCGCCTACAGCACCGGCAACCGGCAGCGTTCACGCGCGCACACCTGCACGCGCTTACACACACCAAGTACCGCTGCGTCACTCGAACCAACAGGAATATATAGCTAGTTTATACCAGGCATCGCTGTTTTAATCTCACCGAGGAGCACTACTGTCTCACTCCCACTAACGAGTATATATCTGCCTCGCTCGCACCAAAGACGAACACCCTCGTCTACCTCGCACCGGTGATTTCGTCCTGCTGAAAGGCGCAGTCGCAGCCCATCACCTCAATGGGGACTCCTCCAGTTCAGGGATCCGACTTTACCAGAACCTGTATTCTACTCTTAAGCCTCTTACATACAAATATATACTGTAGCGGCTAGCATCGAGGTATAATAGAAGACCTTTTTCGCTACAAGCAGCTAGCACGATTTATGGTATGCACACAGATAAGTTACTTTTGAGAAGACGTCCTTAGCGAACTTTCTCCACTTGTTAGTTGTAAATCTTAGTCGACGACCTCAGTAACACACGCGGACTCCATAAACCGAGGGTTTCCAAAAAGGGTCTAGGCCTACGGTCAAGAGGCTACAGCCTTGACGTGAGAGGAACCAGACTCAGCGGAAACCCCGCTACATTGCCAAATGTTAAAATAACAAAATGCCCCCACTATACCTGCTGCCGCCCTTCCAAGCAAACGCGCTAAGGGCGCAAGAAGAGGCGGCACCTAGATAAACAAATACATGATTGGCTAAGGTCGAAGCACCGACTTAGCCAATCATGCAACGGAAAGATTTGTACAAACGCGGCTGCACACGAGAGAACCAAAAAAGACACAGTTGATCTCGAGAACTTGCCAAGTGCAGTCGCTCCAGAATAAAGAGAAAAGTGAACAACCTACGACTTAGTCAGATCATTCAAATAACGAACCCTCCTCCACAATACTATATCCGGACTAATGTATTGCTGCATATAAGAATTCATAAATCTAAGTTACACACATTAAGCCGCATGCTCCTCGCACGATCCGTTAATCCCCCACTCGCTGGACCACATGCTTTGATGATTTTTCAAGTAAATATTTCAAATTAGTATAAATATTAATACATATTTAATATTTTAGTTATTTCTAAATACAATATCTCCTTCAGATACTCCATTACATCTGAAACCCTATCTAATTTCATATCATTTCATGATCTTTTAATTAAATATTTCAAATTGCTTTATATAATTACACTTATCATATATTTTAATTACGTAAAAATAGATCATCCCTTCTAGATAAAAATAAATATCTTTATAGTATAAGTCGATTATTTATTTGCTTGACCCCAGTTCGCTTTGTTTCCATCGAGGCTTGCAAATCCCTCTTCGTTATTCTTGTAATTCGCACTTTGGAATGTATGTAGTACGTATTGACAGTCCGACGCTGAAAATATCTCAACCAATTCTGCTTTACGCAACTTAACATATATGCAACCTCCTATCAACATTATGTCTACTTTCGATTTGTTTCGATTCTCAAAGTATGTATAGCCTTCCTTCGGATTGGTCGCGATTAGGTCGTTTCTTACAGCCATTTTGATGATCTCTTCCTCTCTATGGTTGTTCTTCTTGCTACCCCAGATTACCGATCTTCCGTTCAGGTCACCTGCGATTATTATTCTGTTTCCTTTCTCTACCTTTTCTATGCTAACCTCAATTTGGTTTATATATTCTTCGATTTCTTCCCGTTCCTATTCGGGGAGAAGTAGCAGCTTATAGCTTTTGTTCCTTCGACCATTGCATGAACGATTCCGATCGAGGAATATGTGGTGTCATATGTGAAACGTTTTCGATTAATACCGGTTATCCATGTCGCAGTGTCACCGTTCTCGTTTTGCAGTCAGTATTCTTCCATCTTGTGTGCTTCCGATATTATTACCACGTCTGTCTCTTGAATCATTCGCATTTGCTGCATGATATTTTACGAGATTCGGAATAGGTTCAGATAGATTTGTAGGACTTTCAATTCCATATTCGTTTCCCGTTCTTTTCTATCAACGCCTTTCTGTAGGCCGGACAATTAAAAGTCCGGTAACGTGTCTAATGTACGGATTCCTTTTTCCTGCCTTGCTGTACATGATACACTTCGGTTTATTCGCGATGCAACCGATCATCGTATAAATCTCAGATTCGCATCTTCTGCAGATTCCCTTATTATCTTTAACTTCTTCGCAATATCTGCCGATATGTCCCAGTTTATGACATTTGAAGCATCTCTCTATTCTCGGTAGCACTTTGCAGAGACAAGGTGTTAATGCTATTCTGAGTCGTTGGACCTTCTCCAGCTTTTTACTGTATTCCTGTCCAAATTCAACTAACGCGACTCGGTAGCCTCTCCACATTTGTTTCAGCAACTTGACGTTTATACCGCTCTCCTTTCCTTCGATTATTTTTAGTGTTCGTTTTATGTAATCATTCATTCCTTCTCTGGTCACATAACGGGTATATGTCCCTTAGTTGGAGCATTATACTCGCACTCGTATGTTTCTCTTCGAATTCTTTTTTTAGAGTTTCTTTTATCTCCTTTATTATGTTTTGTACACCTTTTTTCTTGTTAAATTCCAGGATTATATCTCCCGCTCTCGATTTTCTTGCGTCATCTTTTCATATTTCTGTCATTTCTCCTGCTTTTCCTCATCCCATTGTTTGTCCTCGAGTGGTTACTGCTCCCTTAATTGCTTCATTTTTCTCTGTACCGTTCGCCACTAGTTCCATCAAGTGTTCGATCCCAGTTCTTTTTATATGCCTCATGTCTCCCATTAACGTTTTCTAATATGTCATTACCTTCGTCGTATTCTCGCTCATAATATCTATCATTACGTCTGATATGTGGCTGCCTACTCTTCTATTTGAAAGTGAGGACGTTATTCTTATCAGTAGCTTTTCCATTATCCTGCTCTTCTTTTTGGTTCCCTTACTTCGGCTCCTAATGCTTCTCTTTTTATGTCTGCGATACCCGAGGCTTTCTTCTTCTTCTTTATATACGCATTTCGTATTCTTCTCTATTTTTCTATCCTTTTGTGTCATCGACAGGGGCTCCGAACCGCCTGCCCAACCTTTAATCTTCTGCGAGGACTCGATGAGGCTGATTCCGAATCGCGAGCCAGCAGCACCATTCAGCAGCATATGCATAGCAGCCTCGCTCACGCCGGCGATGATGGTTGGAGGGGGGTGGGGGGCTGCAAGCCCTTCACCATCCTACTTCCTGCCCTGATGCGGGCGAGGGACCCCCCGGTATACTTGAACCGCGACCAGCATCTATCTTATACTATAACCGATTCGTAGTCGCGGTTTCCATTAAGCTTGCCAGAATCAGTGATTCGTTCAGTCTGAAGTATTATTTTCTTTTTAAGTTTCTCGATTTTGTTATTTTCTCTCACGATATGGTCTATTTCGCTGTACCTTTCCTGACGGTATGGTATATAATCAGTTGTTTGATATTTGTAGGATTTCCCCTTAATAAATGCAATGTTTGCACAGATTTTCTTTTTCTTCCTCTTTAGTTATGTTGTTGTTATTTTATGCTCTCTATCCTCCACATTTCCTCCCTGCGCCATTCCGGATCCAGCGTTATAGGATTACTTCATGATGGCGCCCCGGTCTCGCTACTCCGAGATCGAGTGTTCTCCCTTGCATCCGCTGATTTGTAAGTGTCACATATTGGAGAATATTTCCACTTATCCTTTGTATTCTTCGAATTATGGTTTAGTTAGATGTATATTGGACACGCGTCGAAATATCTGATTTCCGTACGATTTGTTAGTAATGTTTTATTCTTCTCCGACTGTTCGTTTTCATTTAACCGAAGGCGCTACTGTATTCAATGCGGCCCCACTCTGTTTGAACCCGTCGACTATAATATTATGTTGTGTTAGATTTAAGGAAGCGTAGGTTTGATTTCTTAATGTTTAAGAAAGGTAATGTTACATTGTGTTAGATTGGGTTAGAATTGAGTAAAAGCAGGTTAAGTCAGATTATGTGTAACTGAGGTTAGCTAGGTTTAAATTAAGTTTAGAGGATGTTAGATTAAATTAAGCCACATAAGAGATGAATTACCGATCGCTGGCAATACCATCCGTTGATAGTTCTTGAATTTCAGACTATTCGCAACACCAGCCGTTATTATATCATAAGTTATCTACCGCGGGGATTACCTACTGTCGTTATATCGTGAGTTACGGCCCGCAGGCAATACCAGTTGTTGATAAATTTTGAATTACCTACTATTGCTTGCACCAGCTGTATATGAAAATTTGCTTTATCGGTTGTTGGTCACATCAGTCGTCGATAATTTATGGATTATTAAGCACAAGCAGCACCAGCCATCGGTCGGCTGTGAGTAACCGCCAACATCCATCGGTTACTTATAAGCTATTCTTAATGGGAACACCCATCCGTAGGCATATATTGACTCGTTTCGCCATCTCTTCAAACAATGCTGAAACAGAATTGCGAACAGGTTGAGCAATTTTCACAGAGATGGCTCCACCGGCCTGACAATAACGAACGCTACATATGGGTTCTCACAAAACCATTTGCCACACAGCTCAGTCCTGAAAGTGTTAATAATGCTAGCCCTATTACTTAAACCAGGCATGGAATCCATAGGTATGAAAAATTATAATCTTGTGAATAATATTAATTCTAGAGGAACAGGTTTTAGTTGTAGAAATAAAATTCACTAATATGGCAAAATACTTATTTTCAGGTCCAAGGTATGCTTACCATATTTAAAGAAAGGTGCAAATCCTCATATAATAAATATCAGTCCACCACTAATTATAAAAATTAAACGAATATGGTTTCAAACTTGTGTCGATTATATAATGTCCAAGTTTAGAATGTTAATGTGTGCTCTTGAAAGGGCCGATGAATATGAAAATGATGGTATTGCTGTGAATGCAGTCTTGTCAAAGACAGCAGTAAATTATATATATTTCTAATTTCATTGTTAAGAAAAATAATTCTCTCATTTTGAGATTGCCTTACGCACGCGTTGTTTCAGGTATACATATGGCTGCGATAGAGATGTTTGTGGGTTCAGAATCACAAAATTATAGTGAGAAGCTGGAAATAATGGGTGATGCAATGTACGCTTTTATTTTACAGAGACAGTAAATCTGTTACTAATCAGTCTTTAATCGATGAGGCAATATTAAAAAGATGAAGGAATGTCTGATTTTACCCATTATGCGTATAATCCAGGTGTGAATAATTAACTGAAGGTTTAGAATTAATACATGAATGTATAATTTATATTTTAGTAAACAAATCAATTTATTTTGCAGAATATAAATATTATTGATAAGATAAATTGTTGCCTGATACCTTCCGAGAGGAGAATTTGGAACATATAGATTTGGATAATTAAATAAGACAATTGAAAAGAACGAACAAATTATACAGATAAATCAGAGGAAATGATCATGCAAATATTAATTGTCATCCAAACTAATTTAAACAGCGAGTTCGTTAACAAGACTGTAAGCTCAAATACTATATTGTTAAAAAATTATATGTTAAAAAAAATTTATTAGATCTCGTACATTACAGCACATCATAGATCAGTCTGATTAATTGCCCGAACAAACATAATTAAAGAGTTAATTAATATCACTTTTGCAGAAATTTACAATATGTAAATTTCGTAAACATTAATAGTGACGAAGCAGCTACACGATTCTTGGATCTTAAAAATGGTGGAAATGTGCGGCAGGGAGAAGAGAACCTAGTCAACCACTAGGTACAAAATTAACAATGGATTCTCAAAATTTTCTCGCAATGCTATCTCATGAAAAAAATATATTTTTTACGTTCAATCAATTAGAAATGCAAAATAATTTTACTTATAACATAATATTATATATTTTTCGGAGAATTAAAATTTGCATCGACAAAGCCGTAATGGGGAAGTTGAAAATTAGCGGTGATCTACGAAGAGCAATGAAATTAGTGAAATTAATGGTCAATTTAAAGTCGAAACTTACTTTGAAAAATTAAATAGCGTTTTCTTAAAAAGAACCGACATATTAACTAATTAAGGAAAAATTATTCCTACTTATAAAAGTTTTGTTACTTTTTGTAAAAGCTTAATACGATAATATAAATTATTTAAAATATTAAAAATACTGAAGTAAAATATATTTTTATATATTTTTGTAATATGTCTTGTAACGCTAAATGATAAAAATTAAATAAATTACGTATGAAAATATTTATTTATGTAGGTTGAACTTTACCCATACATTTATAATAAAATGAACATAGTTATTCATATTCAACATTTCCACAAGTTCCGAAAATGATAAAATAGACCAACTCCAGCAAAAAGTCTAATGTATCATAATTATTTTATAGTTGAAAGATTATCAAGCTTTATGCCTGGATGGTTGCTTACATACAAGTATAACTGCCAAAATGAAATGAGATCACGAAGTGATATTTACACACCTGCGTGCTGCAATTTTGACGTAATTTCTGTAGCAGTTGCTGAAATACCACATAATAGGTTTCATAGTTAAAAACTGGCATAAGATTTTCTGTAGAATATCAAGTGGATGTGAAGGTGCTATTGCACAGCAGACAGCATTCTTCACTGGAAGAATTTTTCTTCGGATGTGTTGACTCCAGATTTATTTGAATTGTTCTCGTTTAGAACACTAAAACTGAATGACATGTCCCTTATCACAGCAGGCCGTTAACCACGATACCCAGCAGATACCAAGGTTCCTTTATCTGAGATTAAGGCCAGCCTTCTTTGTTTCCAAACTTCTTTACATTGCGTTATATTCTTAAGACTCTTTGCAAGTTACAAAGAACAGAAACGCTACATGGATTAAAAAAGTGTAATAGTTTAATTTATATAATCTTGAACATTTTAAATCCGTTTACGTCGCTTTGCTTGTTGCATATGTTTATCACCTGATGCTGAACCAACTTCTACTGCCATCATCCCTTTTTAAAATTTGGAGATGACACCAGATCTAATGAAACATGCTTAGATTGCAAATGTGTATTTACTGTATCCAGAAGAAATGAAATTACATCGACAGAAGTACCAGCTAGTTCTCCACGCCTATCTGAAACAACATTATATCATCTTGTTAAACAATAATATATTAAATGTGACTTGGTCTTTTAAATTTGAATCTATAAACATCTAACAAATAAATATGTTTTTCTTGCTATTCATATCATTATACTTTCAGTAATATATTATGTGCTGTCACTTGGTATATTAACTGCTTAATTGTATTTTGCAACGAACCTTGCACACTAAACACTGTTTTTACTCCTGATACGAGTGGATAGTTCTTCGTCTTATATTCTTATATCGCATTGATTATAAAAGTGTATGAAATTGTTTTTATGCAGTCATGTATAATTATGTACATACAAATTCGCGATTAAGTAGCTATGTGTTCAAATTCAATTCCGAATAATGCTCTAGAAAGCGTCCCAGATAACAAACTGCAAGATGGTGGCGACACCATACCGGCACTATATTGCCACTTCCGAGGAGTGTCAGCTGATGCGAAGCCATCTGTGACCGGATTCGTTAGCTAAAATGCTAGAACGTCTTACCAGCACGTTCTAGACTAGCGTAACACGCCGTGTGTATCGCGCAGCGCCAGCACCACTGTGACACGCGTGTCATCGCCCCATTCATGAATCTCCTCAGCAATGACGCAGCATCAAATTTGGCAATGGGGAACCTGTGCTTTCATACAAATTAGAACCGTTAGATGTCAGTAGACATTCAACGTATGAATACTGATAGATATTTTGATAGTCGTTTTCCAATATTTATTGTTATTGAGAGAGTCGTATATATTTCTTTCAACCCATCATAAACTAAAAATATTATTTATGACAACAATATTACTTATAAAATAAAAATTCATGCTGTTACGTCCCTAACTTCGCCTTGTGCAATTGCTTAAATAACATGCTGTCATCGTATTTAATATAACCCTCAATTGCATGAATTTGTAACGATGAATCGAACAACATATAATTATATAAAATGAATGTGTATATTTTTATGATACTGTAATTAACGTCTTTATGGAAAAAAATCGCCGTATCGAGCTAGTTTATAGAAAATAATAAAATCGAGTTCTTATACTTTTGTTTCGTGCCGTTGTATCTATTTTGGAATCAAAATAAATAAACTGCTTAGGTTAGTCATTTTTCATATTCGCTTATAATTTGTATAGTAACAGCTTCCCCATTAGTAAATGTCAGCTTACGCCACTACCACGCGTGTAGCTATGGTGAGCTTGGCACGGCCGTGTAGTCAGTGTGCTATAGCGCGGTGCATTAATAGTGCCGTGATACGAGTGTCGCCCCAGTACTAATAGTATGCCGTTACGAGAGCTGTATAGGAGCACTGTCTTTGCACAGTTCTGTTACGGAATTCATTCCATCCGTTGTCATTGGCGTGCCAATCGCTGGCTGCTTGGGATATTGTAGTGCATGAGGCAGACTTGTTTCTTATCATCGTCAAGGTGATGGATTTTCATCACTTCCCCCTCTTTGAATTTTGTTAATTATTGCCTGACATTTTTGCCGCTTCTGCATCTCTATGACCGCATTGTGCATTTAACTTATGTACGATCTTTTTGGTTTTCATATTTTGTTACATGTTACATTATATATGTAATGCACGTTTGTTATGTAATGCTCAGATTTGTAATACTCAGATTCTTTTATTCTTTGGTAAAGCAACTTATTCGATTAATATATTTATTAGACATAGATATAAACAATTAGAAAAATGTTACTAAAACGGAATTAAATATGTTGTTGCAATTATATAGTTAAGGTCTGAATGTGTAGATGCAATTAGTGTCCGATGTTTTACGTGATCCAATCGACGTATAGAGTGAGGCTATGGAATATCAAAACCTCTTACAATTCCTCGACCTCTTTCCATGTTAAATGAATGATTATTTCTGCAAGACAAGAAGCCAGAATTAGTGAGCTCTCTGCGAACATAAGTAATTTGTAAGTAATACATTTTTTCTCGTTGAAATATTTGCCTTTGCATAGAATAGAACGATTAGATATTATTTCCTGTTTTATATCCATTTCGGTCCAATTCTATTATAGCTTTCGACCAGAAGTAATATTTATTATACCTGATTTTGTGCAATAGTTTTTTGTTTAACAGATTTTATTGACGTAGAAGCATCATTTCAGGAATGTATCAATCTACTTTACAGTTCTATCAGTTTATTTTTCTGCTCGCTACTTTCCACTTTCAGTTCCGTATACTTATCCTTTATCACCATCATATATGTTGCGTAAGATTATAATAACTTTTTGTCCTTAAATTTTGAGGATATTTCAATTAAATTTCCTTTGATTACAAAAACAGAAATTAAAAAAGAGTGACACGTACCATTTCTCAGAATCGTTGTATCGTAATTTGCATCTGACTGTTTTGAAAGACACGCACTTTACTTAACGTTTGCAAGGATTTGGTTAGCGGAGTAAAGAAATATTCTACTTTCGAAATTGTCAGCTCTTGGAATTCTAAGGCAAATACATTCATCTGCCGACATCGTAAACACTGTTTTTGAGCTAAATTCCAGAAAAACACATATATTATAAATAGTATAATAAACATCGTAATATTAAATTTAACTTTGTTCATCGTTGCCTTGCTGGACACATCCATAACAACATACAGTTGGACAGTAATAATTAGCACCTCAGATATTCTCAAAGTGCAACTTACCTTTCGATGCTTTTAATTCATTGGTTTGCTTCTCGTTCCAGGTATTGTAGGCACCGAGGGTCAGTGACCCGGATAGCAGCGGCGTACGGCTGGAACGGCGGATCGGTGATTGGAATCAGGTGCCAGGTAAGCTGATCCTGGCTAGCGGGTATCGAAGCTGGAATTGGACGATCATTAACTCGTACAGAACGTACGGAAGCGAAGACTTCCTTGACAGGAACGGGAAGAGCTCTGCGATGATCCAAATATTCGGGTGCACCAGCCACGTACAAGTTATCGGATAAATTCCTTCCTCCCCGCGCGTCGTGTACGCTTTACCCGAGAAGCGAAGCTCATCAGAAGTACTTGCACTTCGGTAAAGCACGGCACGACTAAGCGCTAGTTCGACTAGGCGCTAGACACCTTGACACAACAGAAAGTGTATATATTTAAACACATCAAGAGCTTTCTATAAATGTAAATAAAATGTCCCCTCCAAATGCTACATTACATCTAATACCCTACCTACCTAATTATATATCGTTTCATGATATTTTGTATAAACATTTCAATTTGGTAAATATATTTACACATATAATATATCTCAGCTATTTGTGAATAAAATATCTCTAATAAATACATTATATCACCCAAAATTCTATCTAATTTTGTAGCAATTAATATCGTTTTAAATTAATATTTTACGTTAGTACATATAATGAACCTTATAATATATTTTAGTTAACTGAAAATAGAATATCCGTCCAAATACTCCATTACACCCAAAATCCTATTAAATTTTATACCGCTTTGTGACGCTTTAAATAAAGATTTCTAATCAGTATATATACTTACAATATTCATATATTATAGCTAATTCTAAATACTACCGCCCCTATAAATGCTCCATTAGCTTTAATCTTCTATGCAATGCATTATGCTTATCTGGTTCTACACTTCTAAAGAATCTGAATTTTAGAGTTTTTTCAACTTCATGGCGCTTCATAGTGTCCGTGTTTGAAGGCCGAAGAGATCTACTGCTCCGTGCAATGCGATGGCACATATCGTTTCAACGTTTGAGAGTAAGTAAAATGTAATCTTCTGTGCATAGCACTATGCTGACCTGCTTCTACTCCTCAAGAGAATGTGAATTACACAGTTCCGTGCAAACAGATGGTCCTTCATAGTAGATGCGTATCAAAGAAATGGAGTTCAAATGCTCCCGGCATTGCGATGGTACATCTAAATCCAATGTTTCAAAGTAAGTAAGCTGTAATCTACTAAGCATAGCATTATGCTCATCTGCTTTTACCATTGAAATGAACATGAATTCTACAGAACCATGCACCGGGATAGCGCTTCATAGTGTCTGCGTCTCAAGGCAGTAGAGTTCTATTGCTCCATGCTAGCGGTAGCACATCTCGTTTCAGCGATTCATAAGCGTTTTTACAGACTTTGATACGTTGATGAGATGCGCCAATGCAGTGCACGGAGCACTGCTGCCCCATTGCTTTGATACGCAGACATTATGAAGTACCATTCCGTTGCATGGGACTGTAAAATGTCGAAGCAGATAAGCATAATGCTATACATAGAATGGTACAGCTTACCTATTTAGAAACGTTGAAATAAGAAGCGTCATCGCATTGCGTGGCGCATTAGGATTCTATTGTTTTGACATGCAGACAGTATGAAGCCATGTCGTTGCATGGAACTGTAAATTTGACATTATTTTGATGCAGAAACAGATAAGCATTTTGCTATGCATAGCAGTTTACAGCTTACTTCCTTTGAAACGTGCAAGTGAGATGCGCCATCGCAATGAATGGAGCATTAGAACTCCATTGCTTCGACAAGCAGACATTATGAGGGGTCATCCTGTTGCATGGAAATGCAGAATTTACATTCTTGTGAAGTGTAGATGCAGATAAGCATAACGCGTTGCATTGAATATTACAACCTATCATGAAACATTGTAATGAGATGCGACATCGCGTTCAATGATGTACTGGAACTTTATTGCGCCGACACGTAGACATTTAGAAACGCAAATCCTTTTCAAGGATGCGTAGGATTCACATTCTTTTGAAGTGTAGGAGAAGGTAAGCATAATGCCTGTATAGTGCATTACAACCTAGTTACTTAGTTTGAACTGTTGAAATAAATTGTAATATTACGACGCATGAAGAATGCTTTATGATTACTAGCTTCAAAGAATATGAATAACTTTACTTCAAAATAAATCACTTACAAAATGAATAAATCGCTTCAAAAGAATATAAATGATGCTCTTTCTTGCAAAGAGATCACGCTTATTAATGTCTACATGTAGAAGCAATAGAGTACTAATACTTCATTCAACTGAATGTCGCATCTCATTTCAGACATTCATGATATCATGTAATATTCAATGCAAAGAGTTGTGCTTTTCAGCTTCTACACTTCAACAGAATGTAAATCCTGCACTTCTTTGCAAAGGTATAGCGTTTCTATATGCGTTCATGTCGAAGCAATAAGGTTCTAGTACTTCATTCAAGGCGACGTCGCTTCTCATTTCAATGCTTCATGATAAAATGTAATTTTCAATGCAACGCGTTATGTTTATCTGCCTCTACATTTCAAAAGAATGTGAATCCTACAGTTCCTTCCAACGGGATGCCATTCCTAGATATTTGCGTTTCGTAGCAATACAGTTCTAATACTCCATTCAATGCGATGTCGAGACTCACTTCCATGTTTCATGATGAATTGTAATATTTAATGCAACGCGTTAGTATTATCTGCATCTACACTTCAAAAGAATATGAGACCTGCACTTTCTTGCAACGGGATAGCGTTTTTGGATGTATGAGTGTCGAAGCAATAGAGTTCTAATGCTACTTTCAACGAAATGTTGCATCTTATTTCAATGATTCGTCATAAGATGTAATGTTCAATGGAACGCGTTTCGTGTATCTGCATTTGCACTCCAAAAGAATGTAAATCTCACTCCTAATTGCTAAGGGATAGCGTTCCTAAATGTCTACGTACCGAAGCGTTTGAGTCGCAGTGCTTCATGCATCGCGATATTGCATTTTATTTCACCAGTTGAAAGTTAGTAAGTAAGTTGTATTGCTCTATGCATCGTGTTATGATTATCTGCTTCCCCTCTTCTGAAGAATTTGAATCCCACAGTTCCTTGCAACGAAATAGTGTTTCTAGATTTCTAAGTGCTGAAGCATTTAATTTCTGATGCTTCACGCATCGCGATATCGCAACTCATTTCAATATTTCAATCGAAGTAAGCTGTAATTTTTAATGCATAGCATTAAATTCTCATCTGATTCAACACTTCAGAGGAATGTGAATTCTACAGTACCACGCATCGGAATGCTCGGAAGGATAAGCCGCGGTCCGCTCTATCGCAACTCTGCAAAGCTGAGTTCTATACCCCTTCGAGGTGATGGACGCAACCCAGCAGTATGGAAGACACACGTGGAAGTATTCGTAGTTAAGCATTGTATTAAACGTGAGAAATAGTATTTAGATATAGTAGATTTAGGAAATAGTAGAGGTGGGAATGAACTTGTAAACTGCATATAGAAAAATAAATGATATATATGCTAAGTTAAAATCATACAAAGTCAAAATTGTTGTAAGTTAAAACCAATGAAATAGAAATAATAGCGCGTAGCCGAATCCCCACATTGAGGTGGCTAATGGCTCGAGCATATTAGATGGTACTGGAGGATTCAACTCCTCGGAGTGTAATCTTGAGGTAGTCTGACTCTCTGCAGTCGCATTCTCAGACCTCCTCGGTTCGCGGTGCGCATCGGTCGCGATCGCTCGTAGTGGGGACCGCGTGGTACGGCGAGTGGGGACCCGCGGCTCGTGGTGGGGCTAGCTGCGCGTGTCATTTGTGCAGGTGCCCCTTAAAATCTAATCTTATACGTACGGACTTAGAATTACGTGTGTGTTGTAGTGTGTTACAATATGTGTCATAAGTACTTAGATCTAGGAGTATAAGAAAAGTGCATAGATATAGCATTAGAAATAGTATATAGGTCTTGGCAATGTAGGTTCCTTGAACTGGAACAGTCCCAATTCCAGTGACGAGCTGCATCTTCGTACTTCTGGACAGTGTCCATGATGTAAGGCAGGCGGCAATACTCATGGTAGGAGCGAGAAGGAGATGCGCATAGGTGTGAGTGGGAATGAGCTGCTCATTGGTGCGAGCGAGACAGAGCTGCTCGTTGGAAGAAGCGAGACAGCGATGCGTATTGCCGCGAGTAAGACAAAGGAGCCAGTTGGTGCGAGCGAGACAGCGATGCGTATTAGCGCTAGCAAGACAGAGGTGCTCCTAGGTGCGAATGAGCGCGTGCATCTGTGGGCGCGCGAACGCTGCTAGTTGCTAGATCTGCAGGCGTGTACAGCACAGGTTGCCTGCGCGCAGGGATAGGTGCTGAAGGCGGTGAAGCGGCTGATGGGTGGCAGGCGCTACGCCTGACGTCACACTACACTTCAAAAGAATGTAAATCCCACACTTTTCTTGCTACAGGATAGCGCATCTAGATGTCTACGTATCGATGCAATAGAGTTCTAATGCTTCTTAAAACGCGATATCGCATCTCATTGCTATGTTTCGTGATAAGATATAATATTCATTGCGAAGTGCTATGTATACCTCATTTACACTTCAAATGGATGTATGTGCAACCTTCCTTACTAGGAAATAGCGTTTGCAGATGCCTAGGTATCGAAGCAATAGAGTTCTAATGCTTCTTGAAACGCGATATCGCATCTCATTTCTATGTTTCATGATAAAATATAATATTCATTGCGAAGTGTTATATATACTTCGTCTACACTTCAAGAGAATGAAAATGCCACACATCCTTGCTAGGACATGTGTTTCCAGATGTCTACGTATCGAAGCAATAGAGATCTAATGCTTCTTAAATCGCGATATCGCATCCCACTTTTATGTTTCAATATGGTATCAATGTTCCTGAAAACGCGATATCGCATCTCATTCCTCTGTTTCATGATAATACATAATATCCATATCGAAGTTACGTATACCTCGTCTACAGTTCAAAGGAATGTAAATGCCACACTTCCTTGCTAGGAAATAGCGTATCCGAATATCTACGCATCGAAGCATTAGAGTTCTGGTGCTTCTTAAAACACGGTATCACATCCCATTTCTATGTTTCATGATAAGTTATAATATTCATTGCGAAGTGTTATGTATACCCCGTCTACACTTCAATAGAATGTAAATGCCACACATCCTTGCATGGAAATGCACTTCCAGATATCTACGTAACGAAGCAATAGAGTTGTAATGCTTCTTAAAACGCGATATCGCATCTCATTTCTATGTTTCATGATAAGATATAGTATTCATTGCGAAGTGTTATGTATACATCGTCTACACTTCAAATGAATGTAAATGCGACACTTCCTCTGCTAGGAAATAGCATTTCCAGATATCTACGTATCGAAGCAATAGAGTTATAGTGCTTCTTAAAACGCGATATCACATCTCATTTCTACGTTTCATGATAAGATATAATATTCATTGCGAAGTGCTATGTATACCTAGTCTACACTTCAAATGAATGTAAATGCGACCCTTCCTTCCTAGGAAACAGCGTTTCCAGATGTCTACGTACCGACGCAACAGACTTCTAATGCTTGTCAAAACGCGATATCGCATCTCATTTCTATGATTCATGATAAGGTATAATATTCATTGCGAAGTGTTATGTATTCCTCTTCTACATTTCAATTGAATGTAAATGCGACACATCCTTGCTAGGAAATAGCGTTTCCATATGTCTACGTATCGAAGAAGTAGACTTCTAATGCATCTTAAAGCGCGATATATGCATGTCATTTCTATGTTTCATGATAAGATATAATATTCATTGCGAAGTATCATGTATACTTCGTCTACACTTCAAATGAATGTAAATGCGATACATTCTTGCTAGGAAATAGCGTATGCAAAGACCTACGTGTCAAAGCAATACAGTTCTATTGCTTCCTAGAAGGCGATATCGCACCTCATATCTATGTTTCATGATAAAATATAATATTCATTGCGAAGTGATATGTACACCTCGTCTACACTTCAGATGAATGTAAATGCGACACATCCGTGCTAGGAAATAGCGTATCCATATGTCTACGTATCGATGCAATAGAGTTCTAGTGCTTCTTAAAACGCTATGTCGCATCTCATTTCTATGGTTCACGATAAGATATAATATCCATTGCGAAGTGTTATAAATAGCTCGTCTACACTTCAACGTAATGCAAATGCCACACTTCCTTGCTAGGAAATAGTGTTTCCGGATGTCTACGGATCGAAGCAATAGAGTTCAAATGCTTCATAAAACGCCATATCGCATCTCATTTCTGTGTCTAGTGATAAGATGTAATATTCAATGCAACGCGCTATGTACATATCGTCTAGACTTCAAATGAATGTAAATACCACACTTCCTTGCGACGGAATAGCGTTTCTAGATGTCTACGTATCGATGCAATGGAGTTCAAATGCATCATAAAACACGATGTCGCATCCGATTCCTCTGTCTCATGATAAGATGCCACTCGTGCTCGCAACGGAATAACATATCCAGATATTTACATATCGTAGCAATAGAGTTCTAATGCATCTTAAAACGACATATCGCATCTCAATTCTATGTGTCATGATAAGATGTAATATCAATGCATCGCCATATATATCTCTGGTTTACAGTTCAAAGTACAGAAAATGCCACACTTCCATGCTACGTAATAGCGTTTCTAGATGTCTTGGTCTCGAAGCAATAGATATCGCGTCTAATTTTTTTGTCTCACGATAAGATGTACATCAGTGCAACGCATTATGTATATCTCGTCAACATTTCAAATAAAAGCAAATCCAACACTTTCTTTTGAAGTGTAAACGGGATATACATAACGTGTTGCACTGATATTACATTTTACCATGAAACATGGAAGTGAGATGGGACATCGCGTTGTATGCAGCAGTGGAACACATTTGCTTCGATATTTAGACATCTAGAATCGTTATTCCGTTGCAAGGAAATGTGGGATTTACATTCCAATGGTGCATAGGAGATATCCATACCGGGTTGCATTGAATAATACATCTTATCATGAGACATAGAAATGAGAACCGATATCTCGTTCTATGAATCATTAAAACTCTATTGCTTCCATGCGTAGACATCTAGGAAAGTTATTCCGTAACAAGGTATTGTGGAATTTACATTCTTCTGAAGTGCTCACGAGATATACATAATTTGTTGCATTGAATATTACATCTTACCATCAGACATAGAAATGAGATGCGGTATCGCGTTTTATGAAACATTACAACCCTAATGCTTCGATACGTAGACATCTGCAAACGCTATTTCCTAGAGAGGAAGTGTCGCATTTACATTCATTTGAAGTGTATGCGAGGTATTCATGACACTTCGCAATTAATATTATATCTTATCACGAAACATAGAAATGAGATGCGATCACGCGTTTTAGGAAGCATTAGAACTCTATTGTTTCGATACGTACACATCTGCAAACGATATTTAAAAGCAAGGAAGTATCGCATTTACATTCCTTTGAAGTGAATACGGGTTATACATAATACTCCACAATGAATATTATACATTATTATATTATTATTATATTACCTATCACGAAACATAGAAATGAGGTGCTATATCGCGATTTAAGAAGCATTAGAAATCTATTGCTTCGATACGGAGACATCTGCAAACGCTACTTCCTAGCAAGGATGTGTCGCAATACAATCTTTTGAAGTAAATACGAGGTATACATGACAGTTCGCAATGAATATTATATCTTATCATGAATCATAGAAATGAGATGCGATATCCCGTTTTAAGAAGCATGAGAACTCTATTGCTTCGATACGTAGACATCTGCAAACGCCATTTCCTAGCAAGGAAGTGTCGCATTTACATTCTTTTGATGTGACTAGGAGATATACATAACACTGCACAATGTATATTATATCTTATCATGAAACATAGAAATGAGATGCGATATCGCGTTTTAAGAAGCATTAGAACCCTATTGCTTCGATACGTAGACATCTGCAAACGCTATTTCCTAGCAAGGAAGTGTCGCATTTACATTCTTTTGAAGTGAATACGAGGTATACATGACACTTCGCAATGATTATTATATCTTATCATGAAACATAGAAATGAGATGCGGTATCCCGTTTTAAGAAGCATTAGAACTCTACTGCTTCGATACGTAGACATCTGCAAACGCTATTTCCTAGCAAGGAATTATCGCATTTACATTCATTTGAAGTGTATGCGAGGTATAAGTGACACTTCGCAATGAATATTATATCTTATCATGAAACATAGGAAGGAGATTCGACATCGCGGTTTAAGAAGCATTGGAACTCTATTGCCACGATACGTAGACATCAGCAAACGTTATTTCCTAGCAAGGAAGTGTCGCATTTACATACTTTTGAAGTGAATACGAGGTATACCTGACACTTCGCAATGAATATTATATCTAATCACGAAACAAAGAAATGAGATGCGGCGTCCCGTTTTAAGAAAAATTAGAACTCTATTGCATCGATAAGTAGACATCTGCAAACGCCATTTCCTGGCAAGGAAGTGTCGCATTTACATTCATTTGAAGTGTAAGCGAGGTATACATGACACTTCGCAATGAATATTATATCTTATCATGAAACATAGAAATGAGATGCGATATCTTGTTTTATGAAGCTTGAGAAATCTATTGCTTCGATACGTAGATAGTTCCAAACGCTACTTCCTAGCAAGGAAGTGTCGCATTTGCATTCTTTTGAAGTGAATATGAGGTATACATGACACTTCGCAATGAATATTATATCTTGTCATGAAACATAGAAATGAGATGCGATATCGCGTTTTGGGAAGCATTAGAACTCTATTTCTACGATACGTAGACATCTGCAGACGCTATTTCCTAGCATGGAAGTGACGCATTTACTTTCTTATTATATCTTACCATGAAACATAGAAATGATATGCAATATCGCATCTTGTGAAGCATTAGAACTCTATTTCTATGATACGTAGGCATCTGCAAACCTTTTTTCCTAGCAGGGAAGTGTCGCATTTACATTCTTTTGAATTGAATACGAGGTATACATAACGCTGCACAATGAATATTATATCTTATCATGAGACATAGGAATGAGATGCGACATCCTGTTCTAAGATGCATTAGAAATCTACTGCTTCGATACGTAGACATCTGCAAACGCTACTTCCTAGCAAGGAAGTGTCGCATTAACATTCTTCTGATGTGAATACGAGGCATACATGACACTTCGCAATGAATATTATATCTTATCATGAAACATAGAAATGAGATGCGGTATCCCGTTTTAAGAAGCATTAGAACTCTACTGCTTCGATACGTAGACATCTGCAAACGCTATTTCCTAGCAAGGAATTATCGCATTTACATTCATTTGAAGTGTATGCGAGGTATAAGTGACACTTCGCAATGAATAGTATATCTTATCATGAAACATAGGAAGGAGATTCGACATCGCGGTTTAAGAAGCATTGGAACTCTATTGCCACGATACGTAGACATCAGCAAACGTTATTTCCTAGCAAGGAAGTGTCGCATTTACATACTTTTGAAGTGAATACGAGGTATACCTGACACTTCGCAATGAATATTATATCTAATCACGAAACAAAGAAATGAGATGCGGCGTCCCGTTTTAAGAAAAATTAGAACTCTATTGCATCGATAAGTAGACATCTGCAAACGCCATTTCCTCGCAAGGAAGTGTCGCATTTACATTCATTTGAAGTGTAAGCGAGGTATACATGACACTTCGCAATGAATATTATATCTTATCATGAAACATAGAAATGAGATGCGGTATCCCGTTTTAAGAAGCATTAGAACCTTACTGCTTCGATACGTAGACATCTGCAAACGCTATTTCCTAGCAAGGAATTATCGCATTTACATTCATTTGAAGTGTATGCGAGGTATAAGTGACACTTCGCAATGAATATTATATCTTATCATGAAACATAGGAAGGAGATTGGACATCGCGGTTTAAGAAGCATTGGAACTCTATTGCCACGATACGTAGACATCAGCAAACGTTATTTCCTAGCAAGGAAGTGTCGCATTTACATACTTTTGAAGTGAATACGAGGTATACCTGACACTTCTCAATGAATATTATATCTAATCACGAAACAAAGAAATGAGATGCGGCGTCCCGTTTTAAGAAAAATTAGAACTCTATTGCATCGATAAGTAGACATCTGCAAGCGCCATTTCCTGGCAAGGAAGTGTCGCATTTACATTCATTTGAAGTGTAAGCGAGGTATACATGACACTTCGCAATGAATATTATATCTTATCATGAAACATAGAAATGAGATGCGGTATCCCGTTTTAAGAAGCATTAGAACTCTATAGCATCGATAAGTAGACATCTGCAAACGCCATTTCCTGGCAAGGAAGTGTCGCATTTACATTCATTTGAAGTGTAAGCGAGGTATACATGACACTTCGCAATGAATATTATATCTTATCATGAAACATAGAAATGAGATGCGGTATCCCGTTTTAAGAAGCATTAGAACTCTATTGCCTCGATACGTAGACATCTGCAAACGCTATTTCCTAGCAAGGAATTATCGCATTTACATTCATTTGAAGTGTATGCGAGGTATAAGTGACACTTCGCAATGAATATTATATCTTATCATGAAACATAGGAAGGAGATTCGACATCGCGGTTTAAGAAGCATTGGAACTCTATTGCCACGATACGTAGACATCAGCAAACGTTATTTCCTAGCAAGGAAGTGTCGCATTTACATACTTTTGAAGTGAATACGAGGTATACCTGACACTTCGCAATGAATATTATATCTAATCACGAAACAAAGAAATGAGATGCGGCGTCCCGTTTTAAGAAAAATTGGAACTCTATTGCATCGATAAGTAGACATCTGCAAATGCCATTTCCTGGCAAGGAAGTGTCGCATTTACATTCATTTGAAGTGTAAGCGAGGTATACATGACACTTCGCAATGAATATTATATCTTATCATGAAACATAGAAATGAGATGCGATATCTTGTTTTATGAAGCTTGAGAAATCTATTGCTTCGATACGTAGATAGTTCCAAACGCTACTTCCTAGCAAGGAAGTGTCGCATTTGCATTCTTTTGAAGTGAATATGAGGTATACATGACACTTCGCAATGAATATTATATCTTGTCATGAAACATAGAAATGAGATGCGATATCGCGTTTTGGGAAGCATTAGAACTCTATTTCTACGATACGTAGACATCTGCAGACGCTATTTCCTAGCATGGAAGTGACGCATTTACTTTCTTATTATATCTTACCATGAAACATAGAAATGATATGCGATATCGCATCTTGTGAAGCATTAGAACTCTATTTCTATGATACGTAGGCATCTGCAAACCTTTTTTCCTAGCAGGGAAGTGTCGCATTTACATTCTTTTGAATTGAATACGAGGTATACATAACGCTGCACAATGAATACTATATCTTATCATGAGACATAGGAATGAGATGCGATATCCTGTTCTAAGATGCATTAGAAATCTACTGCTTCGATACGTAGACATCTGCAAACGCTACTTCCTAGCAAGGAAGTGTCGCATTAACATTCTTCTGATGTGAATACGAGGCATACATGACACTTCGCAATGAATATTATATCTTATCATGAAACATAGAAATGAGATGCGGTATCCCGTTTTAAGAAGCATTAGAACCTTACTGCTTCGATACGTAGACATCTGCAAACGCTATTTCCTAGCAAGGAATTATCGCATTTACATTCATTTGAAGTGTATGCGAGGTATAA
This sequence comes from Xylocopa sonorina, assembly GCF_050948175.1. Taxonomy (NCBI): domain Eukaryota; kingdom Metazoa; phylum Arthropoda; class Insecta; order Hymenoptera; family Apidae; genus Xylocopa; species Xylocopa sonorina. Next base: position 2,299,739 of record NW_027490095.1, read on the forward strand.
GTGACACTTCGCAATGAATATTATATCTTATCATGAAACATAGGAAGGAGATTGGACATCGCGGTTTAAGAAGCATTGGAACTCTATTGCCACGATACGTAGACATCAGCAAACGTTATTTCCTAGCAAGGAAGTGTCGCATTTACATACTTTTGAAGTGAATACGAGGTATACCTGACACTTCTCAATGAATATTATATCTAATCACGAAACAAAGAAATGAGATGCGGCGTCCCGTTTTAAGAAAAATTAGAACTCTATTGCATCGATAAGTAGACATCTGCAAGCGCCATTTCCTGGCAAGGAAGTGTCGCATTTACATTCATTTGAAGTGTAAGCGAGGTATACATGACACTTCGCAATGAATATTATATCTTATCATGAAACATAGAAATGAGATGCGGTATCCCGTTTTAAGAAGCATTAGAACTCTATAGCATCGATAAGTAGACATCTGCAAACGCCATTTCCTGGCAAGGAAGTGTCGCATTTACATTCATTTGAAGTGTAAGCGAGGTATACATGACACTTCGCAATGAATATTATATCTTATCATGAAACATAGAAATGAGATGCGGTATCCCGTTTTAAGAAGCATTAGAACTCTATTGCCTCGATACGTAGACATCTGCAAACGCTATTTCCTAGCAAGGAATTATCGCATTTACATTCATTTGAAGTGTATGCGAGGTATAAGTGACACTTCGCAATGAATATTATATCTTATCATGAAACATAGGAAGGAGATTCGACATCGCGGTTTAAGAAGCATTGGAACTCTATTGCCACGATACGTAGACATCAGCAAACGTTATTTCCTAGCAAGGAAGTGTCGCATTTACATACTTTTGAAGTGAATACGAGGTATACCTGACACTTCGCAATGAATATTATATCTAATCACGAAACAAAGAAATGAGATGCGGCGTCCCGTTTTAAGAAAAATTGGAACTCTATTGCATCGATAAGTAGACATCTGCAAATGCCATTTCCTGGCAAGGAAGTGTCGCATTTACATTCATTTGAAGTGTAAGCGAGGTATACATGACACTTCGCAATGAATATTATATCTTATCATGAAACATAGAAATGAGATGCGATATCTTGTTTTATGAAGCTTGAGAAATCTATTGCTTCGATACGTAGATAGTTCCAAACGCTACTTCCTAGCAAGGAAGTGTCGCATTTGCATTCTTTTGAAGTGAATATGAGGTATACATGACACTTCGCAATGAATATTATATCTTGTCATGAAACATAGAAATGAGATGCGATATCGCGTTTTGGGAAGCATTAGAACTCTATTTCTACGATACGTAGACATCTGCAGACGCTATTTCCTAGCATGGAAGTGACGCATTTACTTTCTTATTATATCTTACCATGAAACATAGAAATGATATGCGATATCGCATCTTGTGAAGCATTAGAACTCTATTTCTATGATACGTAGGCATCTGCAAACCTTTTTTCCTAGCAGGGAAGTGTCGCATTTACATTCTTTTGAATTGAATACGAGGTATACATAACGCTGCACAATGAATACTATATCTTATCATGAGACATAGGAATGAGATGCGATATCCTGTTCTAAGATGCATTAGAAATCTACTGCTTCGATACGTAGACATCTGCAAACGCTACTTCCTAGCAAGGAAGTGTCGCATTAACATTCTTCTGATGTGAATACGAGGCATACATGACACTTCGCAATGAATATTATATCTTATCATGAAACATAGAAATGAGATGCGGTATCCCGTTTTAAGAAGCATTAGAACCTTACTGCTTCGATACGTAGACATCTGCAAACGCTATTTCCTAGCAAGGAATTATCGCATTTACATTCATTTGAAGTGTATGCGAGGTATAAGTGACACTTCGCAATGAATATTATATCTTATCATGAAACATAGGAAGGAGATTGGACATCGCGGTTTAAGAAGCATTGGAACTCTATTGCCACGATACGTAGACATCAGCAAACGTTATTTCCTAGCAAGGAAGTGTCGCATTTACATACTTTTGAAGTGAATACGAGGTATACCTGACACTTCTCAATGAATATTATATCTAATCACGAAACAAAGAAATGAGATGCGGCGTCCCGTTTTAAGAAAAATTAGAACTCTATTGCATCGATAAGTAGACATCTGGAAGCGCCATTTCCTGGCAAGGAAGTGTCGCATTTACATTCATTTGAAGTGTAAGCGAGGTATACATGACACTTCGCAATGAATATTATATCTTATCATGAAACATAGAAATGAGATGCGGTATCCCGTTTTAAGAAGCATTAGAACTCTATAGCATCGATAAGTAGACATCTGCAAACGCCATTTCCTGGCAAGGAAGTGTCGCATTTACATTCATTTGAAGTGTAAGCGAGGTATACATGACACTTCGCAATGAATATTATATCTTATCATGAAATATAGAAATGAGATGCGGTATCCCGTTTTAAGAAGCATTAGAACTCTATTGCCTCGATACGTAGACATCTGCAAACGCTATTTCCTAGCAAGGAATTATCGCATTTACATTCATTTGAAGTGTATGCGAGGTATAAGTGACACTTCGCAATGAATATTATATCTTATCATGAAACATAGGAAGGAGATTCGACATCGCGGTTTAAGAAGCATTGGAACTCTATTGCCACGATACGTAGACATCAGCAAACGTTATTTCCTAGCAAGGAAGTGTCGCATTTACATACTTTTGAAGTGAATACGAGGTATACCTGACACTTCGCAATGAATATTATATCTAATCACGAAACAAAGAAATGAGATGCGGCGTCCCGTTTTGAGAAAAATTAGAACTCTATTGCATCGATAAGTAGACATCTGCAAACGCCATTTCCTGGCAAGGAAGTGTCGCATTTACATTCATTTGAAGTGTAAGCGAGGTATACATGACACTTCGCAATGAATATTATATCTTATCATGAAACATAGAAATGAGATGCGATATCTTGTTTTATGAAGCTTGAGAAATCTATTGCTTCGATACGTAGATAGTTCCAAACGCTACTTCCTAGCAAGGAAGTGTCGCATTTGCATTCTTTTGAGGTGAATATGAGGTATACATGACACTTCGCAATGAATATTATATCTTGTCATGAAACATAGAAATGAGATGCGATATCGCGTTTTGGGAAGCATTAGAACTCTATTTCTACGATACGTAGACATCTGCAGACGCTATTTCCTAGCATGGAAGTGGCGCATTTACTTTCTTATTATATCTTACCATGAAACATAGAAATGATATGCGATATCGCATCTTGTGAAGCATTAGAACTCTATTTCTATGATACGTAGGCATCTGCAAACCTTTTTTCCTAGCAGGGAAGTGTCGCATTTACATTCTTTTGAATTGAATACGAGGTATACATAACGCTGCACAATGAATATTATATCTTATCATGAGACATAGGAATGAGATGCGATATCCTGTTCTAAGATGCATTAGAAATCTACTGCTTCGATACGTAGACATCTGCAAACGCTACTTCCTAGCAAGGAAGTGTCGCATTAACATTCTTCTGATGTGAATACGAGGCATACATGACACTTCGCAATGAATATTATATCTTATCATGAAACATAGAAATGAGATGCGGTATCCCGTTTTAAGAAGCATTAGAACTCTACTGCTTCGATACGTAGACATCTGCAAACGCTATTTCCTAGCAAGGAATTATCGCATTTACATTCATTTGAAGTGTATGCGAGGTATAAGTGACACTTCGCAATGAATAGTATATCTTATCATGAAACATAGGAAGGAGATTCGACATCGCGGTTTAAGAAGCATTGGAACTCTATTGCCACGATACGTAGACATCAGCAAACGCTACTTCCTAGCAAGGAAGTGTCGCATTAACATTCTTCTGATGTGAATACGAGGCATACATGACACTTCGCAATGAATATTATATCTTATCATGAAACATAGAAATGAGATGCGGTATCCCGTTTTAAGAAGCATTAGAACTCTATTGCATCGATAAGTAGACATCTGCAAACGCCATTTCCTGGCAAGGAAGTGTCGCATTTACATTCATTTGAAGTGTAAGCGAGGTATACATGACACTTCGCAATAAATATTATATCTTATCATGAAACATAGAAATGAGATGCGGCATCCCGTTTTAAGAAGCATTAGAACTCTATTGCCTCGATACGTAGACATCTGCAAACGCTATTTCCTAGCAAGGAATTATCGCATTTACATTCATTTGAAGTGTATGCGAGGTATAAGTGACACTTCGCAATGAATATTATATCTTATCATGAAACATAGGAAGGAGATTCGACATCGCGGTTTAAGAAGCATTGGAACTCTATTGCCACGATACGTAGACATCAGCAAACGTTATTTCCTAGCAAGGAAGTGTCGCATTTACATACTTTTGAAGTGAATACGAGGTATACCTGACACTTCGCAATGAATATTATATCTAATCACGAAACAAAGAAATGAGATGCGGCGTCCCGTTTGAAGAAAAATTAGAACTCTATTGCATCGATAAGTAGACATCTGCAAACGCCATTTCCTGGCAAGGAAGTGTCGCATTTACATTCATTTGAAGTGTAAGCGAGGTATACATGACACTTCGCAATGAATATTATATCTTATCATGAAACATAGAAATGAGATGCGATATCTTGTTTTATGAAGCTTGAGAAATCTATTGCTTCGATACGTAGATAGTTCCAAACGCTACTTCCTAGCAAGGAAGTGTCGCATTTGCATTCTTTTGAAGTGAATATGAGGTATACATGACACTTCGCAATGAATATTATATCTTGTCATGAAACATAGAAATGAGATGCGATATCGCGTTTTGGGAAGCATTAGAACTCTATTTCTACGATACGTAGACATCTGCAGACGCTATTTCCTAGCATGGAAGTGACGCATTTACTTTCTTATTATATCTTACCATGAAACATAGAAATGATATGCGATATCGCATCTTGTGAAGCATTAGAACTCTATTTCTATGATACGTAGGCATCTGCAAACCTTTTTTCCTAGCAGGGAAGTGTCGCATTTACATTCTTTTGAATTGAATACGAGGTATACATAACGCTGCACAATGAATATTATATCTTATCATGAGACATAGGAATGAGATGCGATATCCTGTTCTAAGATGCATTAGAAATCTACTGCTTCGATACGTAGACATCTGCAAACGCTACTTCCTAGCAAGGAAGTGTCGCATTAACATTCTTCTGATGTGAATACGAGGCATACATGACACTTCGCAATGAATATTATATCTTATCATGAAACATAGAAATGAGATGCGGTATCCCGTTTTAAGAAGCATTAGAACTCTACTGCTTCGATACGTAGACATCTGCAAACGCTATTTCCTAGCAAGGAATTATCGCATTTACATTCATTTGAAGTGTATGCGAGGTATAAGTGACACTTCGCAATGAATAGTATATCTTATCATGAAACATAGGAAGGAGATTCGACATCGCGGTTTAAGAAGCATTGGAACTCTATTGCCACGATACGTAGACATCAGCAAACGTTATTTCCTAGCAAGGAAGTGTCGCATTTACATACTTTTGAAGTGAATACGAGGTATACCTGACACTTCTCAATGAATATTATATCTAATCACGAAACAAAGAAATGAGATGCGGCGTCCCGTTTTAAGAAAAATTAGAACTCTATTGCATCGATAAGTAGACATCTGCAAGCGCCATTTCCTGGCAAGGAAGTGTCGCATTTACATTCATTTGAAGTGTAAGCGAGGTATACATGACACTTCGCAATGAATATTATATCTTATCATGAAACATAGAAATGAGATGCGGTATCCCGTTTTAAGAAGCATTAGAACTCTATTGCATCGATAAGTAGACATCTGCAAACGCCATTTCCTGGCAAGGAAGTGTCGCATTTACATTCATTTGAAGTGTAAGCGAGGTATACATGACACTTCGCAATGAATATTATATCTTATCATGAAACATAGAAATGAGATGCGGTATCCCGTTTTAAGAAGCATTAGAACTCTATTGCCTCGATACGTAGACATCTGCAAACGCTATTTCCTAGCAAGGAATTATCGCATTTACATTCATTTGAAGTGTATGCGAGGTATAAGTGACACTTCGCAATGAATATTATATCTTATCATGAAACATAGGAAGGAGATTCGACATCGCGGTTTAAGAAGCATTGGAACTCTATTGCCACGATACGTAGACATCAGCAAACGTTATTTCCTAGCAAGGAAGTGTCGCATTTACATACTTTTGAAGTGAATACGAGGTATACCTGACACTTCGCAATGAATATTATATCTAATCACGAAACAAAGAAATGAGATGCGGCGTCCCGTTTTAAGAAAAATTAGAACTCTATTGCATCGATAAGTAGACATCTGCAAACGCCATTTCCTGGCAAGGAAGTGTCGCATTTACATTCATTTGAAGTGTAAGCGAGGTATACATGACACTTCGCAATGAATATTATATCTTATCATGAAACATAGAAATGAGATGCGATATCTTGTTTTATGAAGCTTGAGAAATCTATTGCTTCGATACGTAGATAGTTCCAAACGCTACTTCCTAGCAAGGAAGTGTCGCATTTGCATTCTTTTGAAGTGAATATGAGGTATACATGACACTTCGCAATGAATATTATATCTTGTCATGAAACATAGAAATGAGATGCGATATCGCGTTTTGGGAAGCATTAGAACTCTATTTCTACGATACGTAGACATCTGCAGACGCTATTTCCTAGCATGGAAGTGACGCATTTACTTTCTTATTATATCTTACCATGAAACATAGAAATGATATGCGATATCGCATCTTGTGAAGCATTAGAACTCTATTTCTATGATACGTAGGCATCTGCAAACCTTTTTTCCTAGCAGGGAAGTGTCGCATTTACATTCTTTTGAATTGAATACGAGGTATACATAACGCTGCACAATGAATATTATATCTTATCATGAGACATAGGAATGAGATGCGATATCCTGTTCTAAGATGCATTAGAAATCTACTGCTTCGATACGTAGACATCTGCAAACGCTACTTCCTAGCAAGGAAGTGTCGCATTAACATTCTTCTGATGTGAATACGAGGCATACATGACACTTCGCAATGAATATTATATCTTATCATGAAACATAGAAATGAGATGCGGTATCCCGTTTTAAGAAGCATTAGAACTCTACTGCTTCGATACGTAGACATCTGCAAACGCTATTTCCTAGCAAGGAATTATCGCATTTACATTCATTTGAAGTGTATGCGAGGTATAAGTGACACTTCGCAATGAATAGTATATCTTATCATGAAACATAGGAAGGAGATTCGACATCGCGGTTTAAGAAGCATTGGAACTCTATTGCCACGATACGTAGACATCAGCAAACGTTATTTCCTAGCAAGGAAGTGTCGCATTTACATACTTTTGAAGTGAATACGAGGTATACCTGACACTTCTCAATGAATATTATATCTAATCACGAAACAAAGAAATGAGATGCGGCGTCCCGTTTTAAGAAAAATTAGAACTCTATTGCATCGATAAGTAGACATCTGCAAGCGCCATTTCCTGGCAAGGAAGTGTCGCATTTACATTCATTTGAAGTGTAAGCGAGGTATACATGACACTTCGCAATGAATATTATATCTTATCATGAAACATAGAAATGAGATGCGGTATCCCGTTTTAAGAAGCATTAGAACTCTATTGCCTCGATACGTAGACATCTGCAAACGCTATTTCCTAGCAAGGAATTATCGCATTTACATTCATTTGAAGTGTATGCGAGGTATAAGTGACACTTCGCAATGAATATTATATCTTATCATGAAACATAGGAAGGAGATTCGACATCGCGGTTTAAGAAGCATTGGAACTCTTTTGCCACGATACGTAGACATCAGCAAACGTTATTTCCTAGCAAGGAAGTGTCGCATTTACATACTTTTGAAGTGAATACGAGGTATACCTGACACTTCGCAATGAATATTGTATCTAATCACGAAACAAAGAAATGAGATGCGGCGTCCCGTTTTAAGAAAAATTAGAACTCTATTGCATCGATAAGTAGACATCTGCAAACGCCATTTCCTGGCAAGGAAGAGTCGCATTTACATTCATTTGAAGTGTGAGCGAGGTATACATGACACTTCGCAATGAATATTATATCTTATCATGAAACATAGAAATGAGATGCGATATCTTGTTTTATGAAGCTTGAGAAATCTATTGCTTCGATACGTAGATAGTTCCAAACGCTACTTCCTAGCAAGGAAGTGTCGCATTTACATTCCTTTGAAGTGAATATGAGGTATACATGACACTTCGCAATGAATATTATATCTTGTCATGAAACATAGAAATGAGATGCGATATCGCGTTTTGGGAAGCATTAGTACTCTATTTCTACGGTACGTAGACATCTGCAGACGCTATTTCCTAGCATGGAAGTGACGCATTTACATTCTAATTATATCTTACCATGAAACATAGAAATGATATGCGATATCGCATCCTGTGAAACATTAGAACTCTATTTCTATGATACGTAGGCATCTGCAAACCTTTTTTCCTAGCAAGGAAGTGTCGCATTTACATTCTTTTGAATTGAATACGAGGTATACATAACGCTGCACAATGAATATTATATCTTATCATGAGACATAGGAATGAGATGCGATATCCTGTTCTAAGATGCATTAGAAATTTACTGCTTCGATACGTAGACATCTGCAAACGCTACTTCCTAGCAAGGAAGTGTCGCATTAACATTCTTCTGATGTGAATACGAGGCATACATGACACTTCGCAATGAATATTATATCTTATCATGAAACATAGAAATGAGATGCGGTATCCCGTTTTAAGAAGCATTAGAACTCTACTGCTTCGATACGTAGACATCTGCAAACGCTATTTCCTAGCAAGGAATTATCGCATTTACATTCATTTGAAGTGTATGCGAGGTATAAGTGACACTTCGCAATGAATAGTATATCTTATCATGAAACATAGGAAGGAGATTCGACATCGCGGTTTAAGAAGCATTGGAACTCTATTGCCACGATACGTAGACATCAGCAAACGTTATTTCCTAGCAAGGAAGTGTCGCATTTACATACTTTTGAAGTGAATACGAGGTATACCTGACACTTCGCAATGAATATTATATCTAATCACGAAACAAAGAAATGAGATGCGGCGTCCCGTTTTAAGAAAAATTAGAACTCTATTGCATCGATAAGTAGACATCTGCAAACGCCATTTCCTCGCAAGGAAGTGTCGCATTTACATTCATTTGAAGTGTAAGCGAGGTATACATGACACTTCGCAATGAATATTATATCTTATCATGAAACATAGAAATGAGATGCGGTATCCCGTTTTAAGAAGCATTAGAACCCTACTGCTTCGATACGTAGACATCTGCAAACGCTATTTCCTAGCAAGGAATTATCGCATTTACATTCATTTGAAGTGTATGCGAGGTATAAGTGACACTTCGCAATGAATATTATATCTTATCATGAAACATAGGAAGGAGATTGGACATCGCGGTTTAAGAAGCATTGGAACTCTATTGCCACGATACGTAGACATCAGCAAATGTTATTTCCTAGCAAGGAAGTGTCGCATTTACATACTTTTGAAGTGAATACGAGGTATACCTGACACTTCTCAATGAATATTATATCTAATCACGAAACAAAGAAATGAGATGCGGCGTCCCGTTTTAAGAAAAATTAGAACTCTATTGCATCGATAAGTAGACATCTGCAAGCGCCATTTCCTGGCAAGGAAGTGTCGCATTTACATTCATTTGAAGTGTAAGCGAGGTATACATGACACTTCGCAATGAATATTATATCTTATCATGAAACATAGAAATGAGATGCGGTATCCCGTTTTAAGAAGCATTAGAACTCTATTGCATCGATAAGTAGACATCTGCAAACGCCATTTCCTGGCAAGGAAGTGTCGCATTTACATTCATTTGAAGTGTAAGCGAGGTATACATGACACTTCGCAATGAATATTATATCTTATCATGAAACATAGAAATGAGATGCGGTATCCCGTTTTAAGAAGCATTAGAACTCTATTGCCTCGATACGTAGACATCTGCAAACGCTATTTCCTAGCAAGGAATTATCGCATTTACATTCATTTGAAGTGTATGCGAGGTATAAGTGACACTTCGCAATGAATATTATATCTTATCATGAAACATAGGAAGGAGATTCGACATCGCGGTTTAAGAAGCATTGGAACTCTTTTGCCACGATACGTAGACATCAGCAAACGTTATTTCCTAGCAAGGAAGTGTCGCATTTACATACTTTTGAAGTGAATACGAGGTATACCTGACACTTCGCAATGAATATTGTATCTAATCACGAAACAAAGAAATGAGATGCGTCGTCCCGTTTTAAGAAAAATTAGAACTCTATTGCATCGATAAGTAGACATCTGCAAACGCCATTTCCTGGCAAGGAAGAGTCGCATTTACATTCATTTGAAGTGTGAGCGAGGTATACATGACACTTCGCAATGAATATTATATCTTATCATGAAACATAGAAATGAGATGCGATATCTTGTTTTATGAAGCTTGAGAAATCTATTGCTTCGATACGTAGATAGTTCCAAACGCTACTTCCTAGCAAGGAAGTGTCGCATTTACATTCCTTTGAAGTGAATATGAGGTATACATGACACTTCGCAATGAATATTATATCTTGTCATGAAACATAGAAATGAGATGCGATATCGCGTTTTGGGAAGCATTAGTACTCTATTTCTACGGTACGTAGACATCTGCAGACGCTATTTCCTAGCATGGAAGTGACGCATTTACATTCTAATTATATCTTACCATGAAACATAGAAATGATATGCGATATCGCATCCTGTGAAACATTAGAACTCTATTTCTATGATACGTAGGCATCTGCAAACCTTTTTTCCTAGCAAGGAAGTGTCGCATTTACATTCTTTTGAATTGAATACGAGGTATACATAACGCTGCACAATGAATATTATATCTTATCATGAGACATAGGAATGTGATGCGATATCCTGTTCTAAGATGCATTAGAAATCTATTGCATCGATACGTAGACATCTGCAAACGCTACTTCCTAGCAAGGAAGTGTCGCATTATCATTCTTCTGATGTGAATACGAGGCATACATGACACTTCACAATGAATATTATATCTCATCATGAAACATAGAAATGAGATGCGATATCTTGTTTTAAAGCGCTTTAGAACTCTTTTGCCTCGGTACGTAGACGTCTGCTAACGCTATTTCCTAGAAAGGAAGTGACGCATTTATATTCTTTTGAAGTGAATACGAGGTATACATGACACTCCGCAATGAATATTACATCTTATCATGAAACATAGAAATGAGATGCGATATCTCGTTTTTAGAAGCATTAGAGCACTATTGCTTCGATACGTAGACATCTGCCAACGCTATTTCCTAGCAAGGAAGATTCGCATTTACATTCATTTGAAGTGTATGCGAGGTATACATGACACTTCGCAATGAATATTATATCTTACCATGAAACATAGAAATGACATGCGATATCGCGATTTGAGAAGCATTAGAACTCTATTGCTACGATACGTAGCAATAGTTGACGTTCACGTAGCAATATGTTTCATGATAGGATATAATATTCACTGCGAAAAGCCACTTATACCTCGCATACACTTCAAATGAATGTAAATGCGACACTTCATTGCAAGGGAATAGCGTTTGCAGATTTCTACGAATCGAAGCAATAGTGTTTTAATGCTTCTGAAAACGGGATACCGCATCTTATATCTGTGTATCATGATAAGATATAATATTTATTGCGAAGTGTCACTTATACCTCGCATATGCTTCAATTGAATGTAAATGCTACACTTCCTTGCTATTAAATAGCGTCCGCAGATGTCAACGTATCGTAGCAAAAGTGTTCTAATGCTTCTTAAAACGCGATATTGCATGACATTTCTATGTTTCATGATAGGATATAATATTCATTGCGAAGTGTTATGTATTCCCCGTCTAAACTTCAAATGAATGTAAATGCGACATTTCCTTCCTAGGAAGTAGCGTCGCTTCCTTGCCAGGAAATAGCGTTTGCAGATGTCTATATATCGAAGCAATAGAGTTGTAATGCTTCCTAAAACAATATATCGCGACTCATTTCTATGTTTCATGAGAAGATATAATATTCAATGCGAAGTGTCATGTACACCTCGTGTTCACGACAAAGGAATGTAAATGCGACACTTCCTTGCTAGGAAATAGCGTTTGCAGATGTCTACGTATCGCAGCAATAGAGTTCTAATGCCTCTTAAAACAGGATACCGCATCTCATTTCTATGTTTAATGATAAGATATAATATACGTCGCAAAGTGTCATGTGTACCTTGTATTCACTTCAAAAGAATGTAATGCGTCACTTCCTTGGTATGAAATAGCGTTTGCAGATGGCTACGTATCGTAGCAATAGTGTTCTAATGCTCCTTAAAATGCGAAATCGCTCCTCATTTATATGCTTCACGATAAGATATAATATTCATTGTGCAGTGTTATGTGTACCTAGTATTCACTTCAAAAGAATGTAAGTATGACACTTCCTTCCTAGGAAATAGCGTTTGCAGATGTCTACGTATCGAAGCAATAGAATTCTAATGCTTCTTAAATCGTCATATCGCATCTCATTTCTATGTTTCATGATAAGATATAATATTCATTGCGCAGTGTTATGTATACCTCGTATTCACTTCAAAACTGTAAATGCGACACTTCCTTGCTCAGAAGTAGCGTTTGCAGATGTATGTGTATCGAAGCAATAGAGATACAATGCTTCTTACATCGTCATATCGCATCTCATTTCTATGTTTCATGTTAAGATATAATGTTCATTGCGAAGTGTCATGTATACCACGCATTCCTTTCAAAAGTATGTAAATGCGACACTTCCTTTGAAGGAAGTAGCGTTTGCAGATGTCTACGTATCGAAGCAATAGAGTTCTAATGCTTCTTAAATCGCGATATCACATCTCATTTCTATATTTCATGATAAGATATAATATTCATTGTGGAGTGTTATGTATACCTCGTATTCACTTCAAAAGAATGTAAATGCGACACATCCTTGCTAGGAAATAGCGTCTGCTGATATCTACGTATCGTAGCAATAGTGTTTTAATCGTTCTTAGAACGCGATATCGCATCTTATTACTATGTTTCATGATAAGATATAATATTCATTGCGACGTGTCATGTATACCACGTATTGACTTCAAAATAATGTAAATGCGACACCTCCTTGCTAGGAGGTAGCGTTTGCAGACGTCTACGTATTGAAGCAATAGAATTCCAATGCATCATAAATCGCGATATCGCATCTCATTTCTATGTTTCATGATAGGATATAGTGTTCATTGTGGATTGTTATGTATACCTCGTATTCGCTTCAAAAGATTGAGAAAGCGACACTTCCTTGCTAAGAAATAGCGTTAGCAGATGTCTACGTATGGAAGCAATGGAGTTCTAATGCTTCTTAAAACGAGATATCGCATTAAAATTCTATGTTTCATGATAAGATATAATATTCATTGTGGACAGTTATGTATACCTCGTATCCACTTCAAAAGAATGTAAATGCGACACTTCCTTGATAGGAAATAGCGATGGCAGATGTCTACGTATCGAAGCGACAGAGTTATAATGCTTCTTAAGACGAGATTTCGCATGTCATTTTAATGTTTTATGATATGATATAATATTCATTGCGAAGTGTCTTGCATACCTCGCATACACTTCAAATGAATGTAAATGAGACACTTCCTTGCTAGGAAATAGCGATGGCAGATGTCTACGTATCGAAGCAATAGAGTTCTAATGCTTCTTATATCGTCATATCGCATCTCATTTCTATGTTTCATAACAAGATATAATATTCATTGTGCAGTGTTATGTATACCCCGTATTCACTTCAAAAGTATGTAAATACGACACTTCCTTGCTAGGAAATAGCGTTTGCAGATGTCTACGCATCGCAGCAATAGAGTTTTAACGCATCTAAAAACGAGATATCGCATCTCAATTCTATGAATCATGATAAGACGTAATATTCATTGCGAATTGTCTTGTATACCTCGCATACTCTTCAAATGAATTTAAATGCGACACTTCCTTGCTAGGAAATAGCGATGGCAGATGTCTACGTATCGAAGCAACAGAGTTCTAATGCTTCTTAAAACGCGATATTGCGTTTCATTTCTACGTTTCATGATAAGATATAATATTCATCGCGAAGTGTCATGTATACCTCGCACACACTTCAAATGAATGTAAATGCGACACTTCCTTGCTAGGAAGTAGCGTTTGGAGATGTCTACGTATCGAAGCAATAGTGTTCTTATGCTTCTTAAATCGCCATATCGCATCTCATTACTATGTATCATGATAAGATATAATATTCATTGTGGAGTGTTGTGTATACCTCGTATTCACTTCAAAAGATTGTAAATGCGACACATCCTTGCTAGGTAATAGCGTCTGCTGATATCTACGTATCGTAGCAATATTGTTTTAATCGTTCTTAGAAGGCGATATCGCACCTTATTACTATGTTTCATGATAAGATATAATATTCATTGCGAAGTGTCTTGTATACCTCGCATACACTGCAAATGAATGTAAATGAGGCACTTCCTTGCTAGGAAATAGCGATGGCAGATGTCTACGTATCGAAGGAATAGTGTCCTAATGGTTCTTAAAACGAGATATCGCATCTCATTTCAATGCTTTATGATAAGATATAATATTCACTCCGAGGTGTCATGTATACTTCGTATTCACTACAAAAGAATGTAAATGCGACACTTCCTTGCTAGGAAGTAGCGTTTGCAGATGTCTACGTATCGAAGCAACAGATTTGTAATGCTTCTTAAATCGCGATATCGCATCTCACTTCTACGTTTCATGATAAGATATAATATTCATTGTGCAGTGTTATGTATATCTCGTCTACACTTCTAATGAATGTAAATGCGACACATTCTTGCTAGGAAATAGCGTTTGCAAATGTCTACGTATCGTATCACTAGAGGTTTAATGCTTCTCAAAACGCGATATCGCATCTCATTTCTATGTTTTATGATAAGATATAATATTCATTGCGGAATGTCATGTGTACTTCGTATTCACTTCAAAAGAATGTAAGTGCGACACCTCCTTGCTAGGAGGTAGCGTTTGCAGACGTCTACGTATCGAAGCAATAGAATTCTAATGCTTCATAAATCGCGATATCGCATCTCATTTCTATGTTTCATGATAGGATATAATATTCATTGTGGATTGTTATGTATACCTCGTATTCGCTTCAAAAGATTGAGAAAGCGACACTTCCTTGCTAGGAAGTAGCGTTAGCAGATGTCTACGTATGGAAGCAATAGAATTCTAATGCTTCTTAAAACGGGAAATCGCATCTCATTTCTATGTTTCATGATAAGATACAATATTCATTGCGAAGTGACGTGTATACCTCGCATTCACTTCAAATGAATGTAAAAGCGACACTTCCTAGCTAGGATATAGCGATGGCAGATGTCTACGTATGGAAGCAATAGAGTTCTAATGCTTCTTAAAACGCGATATCGCATCTCATTTCAATGTTTCCTGATAAGATATAATATTCATTGTGGATTGCTATGTTAACCTCGTATTAAATTCAAAAGAATGTAAGTGCGACACTTCTTTGCTATTAAATGGCGTTTGCAGATGTCTACGTACCGTAGCAATAGATTTCTAATGCCTTTTAAATCGCGATATCGCAACTCATTTTTATGTTTCATGATAGGATATAATATTCATTGTGGATTGTTATGTATACCTCGTATTCGCTTCAAAAGATTGAGAAAGCGACACTTCCTTGCTAGGAAATAGCGTTAGCAGATGTCTACGTATGGAAGCAATAGAGTTCTAATGCTTCTTAAAACGCGATATCGCATCTCATTTCTATGTTTCATGATAAGATAAAATATTCATTTCGAAGTGTCATGTATACCTCGCATTCACTTCAAATGAAATTAAATGAGACAGTTCCTTGCTAGGAAGTAGCGTCTGTAGATGTATTCGTATCGAAGCAATAGAGTTCAAATGCATCTTAAACCGCGATATCGCATCTCACTTCTATGTTTCATGATAAGATACAATATTCATTGCTGAGTGTCATGAATACTTCGTATTCACTTCAAAAGAATTTAAATGCGACACTTCCTTGCCAGGGAATTGCGCTTGGAGATGTCTATGTATCGAAGCAATAGAGTTCTAATGCTTCTTAAATCGCGATAACGCAACTCATTTCTATATTTCGTGATAAGATATAATATTCATTGTGGAGTGCTATGTATACCTCGTATTCGCTTCAAAAGAATGTAAATGCGACACTTCCTAGCCAGGAAATAACGATTCCAGATGTCTACGTATCGAAACAATAGAGTACTAATACTTCTTAAATTTCGATATCGCAACTCATTTCTATATTTCGTGATAAGATATAATTTTCATTGTGGATTGCTATGTATACCTCGTATTCACTTCAAAAGAATGTAAATCCGATACTTCCTTCCTAGGACGCAGCGTTTACAGATATCTACGTATCGAAGCAATGGAGTTCTAATGCTTCTTAGAACGAGATATCGCATCTCATTTCTATGTTTCATGATAAGGCATAATATTCGTTGTGCAGTGTTATGTATATCTCGTCTACACTTCAAATGAATGTAAATGCGACACATCCTTGCTAGGACGTAGCGTTTGCAGATATCTACATATCGAAGCAATAGAGTTCTAATGCTTCTTAAAACGAGATATCGCATTAAAATTCTATGTTTCATGATAAGATATAATATTCATTGTGGACAGTTATGTATACCTCGTATTCACTTCAAAAGAATGTAAATGCGACACTTCCTTGCTAGGAAATAGCGATGGAAGATGTCTACGTATGGAAGCAATAAAGTTCTAATGCTTCTTAAAACGCGATATCGCATCTCATTTCTATGTTTCATGATAAGATACAATATTCATTGCGGAATGTCATGTATACATCGTATTCACTTCAAAAGAATGTAAATGCGACACTTCCTTGCTGGGAATTAGCGTTTGTAAATGCCTACCTATCGAACCAACAGGGTACTAATGCTTCTTAAAACGAGATATCGCATCTCATTTCTATGTTTTATGACAAGATAGAATATTCATTGTGCAGTGTTATGTATACCTCGTATTCCCTTCAAGAGAATGTAAATGCGACACTTCCTTGCTTGGAAATAGCGTTTGCAGATGTCCACGTACCGAAGTAATGGAATTTTAACGCTTCTTAAAACAAGATATCGCATCTCATTTCAATGTTTCCTGATAAGATATAATATTCATTGTGGAGTGCTACGTTAACCACGTATTCAATTCAAAAGAATGTAAGTGCGACACTTCCTTGCTAGGAAATAGCGTTTGCAGATGTCTACGTATCGTAGCATTAGAGTACTAATGCGTCCTAAATCGCGATATCGCATCTCATTTCTATGGTTCATGATAAGATATAATATTCATTGTGCAGTGATATGTATATCTCGTCTACACTTCAAAAGAATGTAAATGCGACACTTCCTTACTAGGAAATAGCGATGGAAGATGTCTACGTATGGAAGCAATAAAGTTCTAATGCTTCTTAAAACGCGATATCGCATCTCATTTCTATGTTTCATGATAAGATACAATATTCATTGCGGAATGTCATGTATACATCGTATTCACTTCAAACGAATGTAAATGCGACACTTCCTTGCTACGAATTAGCGTTTGCAGATGTCTACGTATCGAAGCAATAGACTTCTAACGCTTCTTAAAACGCGATATCGCATCTCATTCCAATGTTTCCAGATAATGTATATTATTCATTGTGAAGTGTTATGTTAACCTCGTAGTCACTTCAAAAGAATGTAAATGCGCCACTTCCTTGCTAGGAAATAGCGTCTCCAGATGTCTACGCATCGAAGCAATAGAGTTCTAAAGCATCTTAAATCGCGATATCGCATCTCATTACTATGTTTCATTATAAGATATAATATTCATTGCGAAGTGTAATGTGTACCTCGTATTCACTTCAAAAGAATGTAAATGCGACACTTCCTTGCTGGGAATTAGCGTTTGTAAATGCCTACCTATCGAACCAACAGGGTACTAATGCTTCTTAAAACGAGATATCGCATCTCATTTCTATGTTTTATGACAAGATAGAATATTCATTGTGCAGTGTTATGTATACCTCGTATTCCCTTCAAGAGAATGTAAATGCGACACTTCCTTGCTTGGAAATAGCGTTTGCAGATGTCCACGTACCGAAGTAATGGAATTTTAACGCTTCTTAAAACGAGATATCGCATCTCATTTCAATGTTTCCTGATAAGATATAATATTCATTGTGGAGTGCTACGTTAACCACGTATTCAATTCAAAAGAATGTAAGTGCGACACTTCCTTGCTAGGAAATAGCGTTTGCAGATGTCTACGTATCGTAGCATTAGAGTACTAATGCGTCCTATATCGCGATATCGCATCTCATTTCTATGGTTCATGATAAGATATAATATTCATTGTGCAGTGATATGTATATCTCGTCTACACTTCAAAAGAATGTAAATGCGACACTTCCTTACTAGGAAATAGCGTCTGCAGATATCTGCGTACCGTAGCAATAGAGATCTAATGCTGCTTAAAACGCGATATCGCATCTCATTTCTATGTATCATGATAAGATATAATATTCATTGTGGAGTATCATGTTTACATCGCATCCACTTCAAATGAATGTAAATGCGACACCTCCTTGCTGGGAAATAGCGTTTGCAGATGTCTATGTATCGAGGCAATGCATTTCTAATACTTCTTAAAACGCGATATCGCATCTCATTTCTATGTCTCATGATAAGATATAATATTCATTGCGAAGTGTTTTGTATTCCTCGTCTACACTTCAAATGAATGTAAATGCGACACTTCCTTTCTAGGAAATAGTGTTTCCAGATGTCTACGTATCGAAGCAATAGTGTTCTAATGCTTCTTAAAACGAGTTATCGCATCTCATTTCTATGTTTCATGATAAGATATAATATTCATTGCCAAGTGTCATGTATACCTCGTATTCCTTTCAAAAAAATGTAAATGCGACACTTCCATGCTAGGAAGTAGCGTTTGCAGATGTCTACGTATCGAGCAATAGGGTTCTAATTCTTCTGAAATCGCAATATCGCATCTCATTTCTATGTTTCATGATAAGATATAATATACATCGTGCAGTGTTATGTATACCTCGTACACACTTCAAACGAATGTAAATGCGACACTTCCTTGCTAGGAAATATCGTTTGCAGATTTCTATGTATCGTAGCAATATTGTTCTAATGCTTCTTAAAACGCGATATCGCATCCCATTTCTATGTTTCATGATAAGATATAATATTCATTGCGAAGTGTCATGTATATTTCGGATTCACTTCAGAAGAATGTAAATGCGACACTTCCTTGCTAGGAAGTAGCGTTTACAGACGTCTGCGTATCGAAGCAATAGAGTTCTAATTCATCTTAAAACACGATATCGCATCTCATTTCTATGTCTCATGATAAGATATAATATTCATGATGGAGTGTTATGTATACCTCGTACTCACCTTAAAAGAATGTAAATGCGACACTTCCTTGCAAGGAAATAGCTTTTGCAGAAGTCTACGTATCGTAGCAATAGGGTTCTAATGCTTCTCAAAACGCGATATCGCATCCCATATCCATGTTTCATGATAAGATATAATATTCATTGCGAAGTGTCCTATACACCTCGTATTCACCTCAAAAGAATGTAAATGCGACACTTCCTTGCTAGGAAATAGCGTCCGCAGATGTCTACGTATCGTAGCAATAGAGTTCTAATGATTCTTAAATCGCTATATCGTATCACATTTCTATTTTTCATTATAAGATATAATATTCATTGTGCAGTGTTATGTACACCTCGTATTCACTTCAAAAGAATGTAAATGCGACACTTCCTTGCTAGGAATTAGCTTTTGCAGATGTCTACGTATCGTAGCAATAGAGTTCTACTGCTACTTAAAACGCGATCTCGCATCTCATTTCTGTTTCATGACAGGATATAATATTCATTGCGAAGTGTCATGTGTACCTCGCTTACACTTCAAATGAATGTAAATGCGACACTTCCTTGCCAGGAAATAGCGTTTGCAGATGTCTACGTGTCGAAGCAATATATCTCTAATGCTTCTTAAACCATGATATCGCATCTCCTTTGTATGTTTCATGATAAGATATAATATTCATTGCGAAGTGTTATGTATACCTGGCATACACTTCAAATGAATGTAAATGCGACACTTCCTTGCTAGGATATAGCGTTTGCAGATATCTACGTATCGAAGCAATAGATTTCTAATGCTTCTTTAACCATGATATCGCATCTCCTTTGTATGTTTCATGATAAGATATAATATTCATTGCGAAGTGTTATGTATACCTCGCGTACACTTCAAATGATTGTAAATGCGACACTTCCCTGCTAGGAAATAGCGTTTCCAGATGTCTAGGCATCGAAACAATAGAGTTCTAGTGCTTCTTAAATCGCGAAATCGCATCCCATTTCTATGTTTCGTGATAAGATATAATAATCATTGTGGAGTGTTATGTCTACCTCGCATTCACTTCAAAAGAATGTAAATGCGACACTTCCTTGCTAGGAAATAGCGTTTGCAGATGTCTACGTATCGAAGCAATAGAGTTCTAATTCTTCTTAAAACGAGACATCGCATCTCATTTCAATGTTTTATGATAAGTTATAATATTCACTGCGGAGTGTCATGTATACTTCGTATTCACTTCAAAAATAAGGATATGCGACACATCCTTGCTAGGAAATAGCGTTTGCAGATGTCTACGTACCGAAGTAATAATGTTCTAATGCTTCTTAAAACTGGAAACCGCATCTCATTTCTATGTATCATGGTAAGATATAATATTCTTTGCGAAGTACCATGTATATCTCGAATTCACTTCAAAAAAATGTAAATGCGACACTTCCATGCTAGGAAATAGCATTTGTAGATGTCTACGTATCGAAGCAATAGATTTCTAATGCTTCTTTAATCGCCATATCGCATCTCATTTCTATGTATTATGATGAGATATAATATTCATTGCGGATTGTCATGTATACCACGTATTCACTTCAAAAGAATGTAAATGCGACACTATCTTGCTAGGAAGTAGCGTTTGCAGATGTCTACGTAACGAAGGAATAGAGTTCTAATGCTTCTTAAATCGCGAAATCGATCCTCATTTCTACGTTTCATGATAAGATATAATATTCATTGCGGATTGTCATGCATACCACGTATTCAATTCAAAGGAACGTAAATGTGACACTTCCTTGTTGGGAAATAGCGTTTGCAGATGTCTACGTATCGTAGCAACAGAGTTCTAATGCTTCTTAAATCGCCATATCGCATCTCATTTCTATGTTCCATGACACGATATAATATTCGTTGCAAAGTGTCATGTATACCTCGTATTCACTTCAAAAGAATGTAAATGCGACAGTTCCTTGCTAGGGAATAGCGTCTGCAGATGTCTACGTATCGAAGCAATAGGGTTCTAGTGCATCTTAAACCGCGATATCGCTCCTCATTTCTATGTTTCATGTTAAGATATAATATCCATTGTGGATTGTTATGTATACCTCGTATTCACTAAAAAATAATGTAAATGCGACACTTCCTTGCTAGGAAATAGCGTTTCCAGATATCTACGTATCGTAGCAATAGAGTTCTAGTGCTTCTTAAAATGCGATATCGCATCTCATTTCTATGTTTCATGATAAAACATAATATCCATTGCGAAGTGTTACGTATACCTCGTCTACACTTCAAAAGAATGTAACTGCCACACTTCCTTGCTAGAGAAGGCGTTTCCGGATGTCCACCTGTCGAAGCAACATAGTTCTATTCCTTCTTAAAACGCGATATCGCATCTCATTTGTAAGTTTCATGATATGATATAATATTCATTGCGAAGTGTCATGAATACCTCGTATTCACTTCAAATGAATGTAAGTGCGACACTTCCTTGCTAGGAAGTAGCGTTTGCAGTTGTCTACGTATCGAAGTAATAGAGTTCTGGTGCTTCTTAAAAAGCGACATCGCATTTCATTTCTATGTTTCGTGATAAGGTATAATATTCATTGCGAGGTGTTATGTACTCCTCGTCTACACTTCGATTGAATGTAAATGCGACACTTCCTCTCCTGGAAATCGCGTTTCCAGATGTCTACGTATCGAAGTAATAGAGTTCTAATGCTTCTTAAATCGCGGTATCTCATTCCAATCCTATGTTTCGTGATAAGGTATAATATTCATTGTGGAGTGTTATGTATACCTCTTATTCACTTTAAAAGAATGTAAATGCGACACTTCCTTGAGATTAAATAGCGTTTGCAGATGTCTCCGTATCGGAGCAATAGAGATCTAATGCTTCTTAAATTGCGATATCGCATTTCATTTCTATGTTTCGTGATAAGGTATATTATTCATTGTCGAATGTTGTGTATTCCTCGTATTCACTTCAAAAGAATGTAAATGCGACACTTTCTTCCTATTAAATAGCGTTTGCAGATGTCTACGTACCGAAGCAATAGTGTTCTATTGCTTTTTAAATCGCGATATCGCATGTCATTTCTATGGTTCATGATAAAATATAATGTTCATTGCGATGTGTATTGTATACCTCGTATTCATTTCAAATGAATGTAAATGCGACACTTCCGTTCTAGGAAATAGCGTTTGCAGGTGTCTACGTATAGAAGCAATAGAGCTCTAATGCTTCTTAAAACGGGATATTGCATTTCATTTCTATGTTTCATAATAAGATATACCACTAATTGCGAAGAGTCATGTATACCTCGTATTCACATCAAAAGAATGTAAACGCGACAGTTCCTTGCTAGGATATAGCGTTTGCAGATTTCTACGTATCGAAGCAATAGAGTTATAATGCTTCTTAAATCGCGATATCGATTCTCATTCCTATACTTCATGATAAGATATAATATTCATTGTGGGGTGTTATGTATAACTCGTATTCACTTCAAAAGAATGTAAATGCGACATTTCCTTGCTAGGAAATAGCATTTGCAGATGTCTACGTATCGAAGCAATAGAGTTCTAATGCTTCTTATATCGGGAGATCGCATCGCATTTCTATGTTTCAGAATAAAATATAATATTCATTGTGGGGTGTTATGTATACCACGTGTTCACCTCAAAAGAATGTAAATGCGACACTTCCTTGCTAGGAAATAGCGTTCGCAAGTGTCTACGTATCGTAGCAATAGAGTTCTAATGCTTCTTATATCGCGAGATCGCATCGCATTTCTATGTTTCACAATAAAATATAATATTCATTGTGGAGTGTTATGTATACCTCGTATTCACCTTCCTTGCTAGGAAATAGCGTTTGCAGATGTCTACGTATCGTAGAGTTTGGTTTCTAATGCATCTCAAAACGCGATATCGCACCTTATTTCTATGTTTCATGATATGATATAATATTTATTGCGAAGTGCCACGTATACATCGCATACACTTCAAATGAATGTAAATACGACACTTCCATGCAAGGAAATAGCGTTTGCAGATGTCTACGTATCGTAGCAATAGAGTTCTAATGCTTCCTAAAACGCGATATCGCCCCCCATTTCTATGTTTCATGATAAGATATAATATTCATTGTGAAATGTCATGTATACCTCGTATTCACTTCAAATGAATGTAAATGCGACACTTTCTAGCTAGGATATAGCCTTTGCAGATGTCTACGTATCGAAGCAATAGAGTTCTAATGCTTCTTAATAGAGATAACGCATCTCATTTCTATGATTCATGATAAGATATAATATTCATTGCGAAGTGCCACTTATACCTCGCATACTCTTCAAAAGAATGAAAATGCGACATTTCCTTGCTAGGAAATATCGTTTGCAGATGTCTACGTATCGTAGCAATAGAGTTCTAATGCTTCTTAGAACGCGATATCGCATCTCCTTTCTATGTTTCATGACAAGATATAATATTCATTGCGAAGTGTTGTGTACACCTCGTCGCCACTTGAAAAGAATGTAAATGCGACACTTTCTTGCTAGGAAATAGCGTTCGCAGAATTCCATGTATCGTAGCAGTAGGGTTCTAATGCTTCTTAAAACGCGATATCGCATCGCATTTCTATGTTTCGTGGTAAGATATATTATTCATAGCGAAGTGTCACGTATACATAGCATACACTTCAAATGAATGTAAATGCGACACTTCCTTGCTTGGAAATAGCGAGTGCAGATTTCTGCGTATCGTAGCATTAGGTTTCTATTGCATCTCAAAACGCGATATCGCATCTCATTCCTATGTTTCATGGTAAGATATATTATTCATAGCGAAGTGTCACGTATACCTCGCATTCACTTGAAATGAATGTAAATGCGACACTTCCATGTTAGGAAATAACGTTTGCAGATGTCTACGTATCGAGGCAATAGAGTTCTAATACCCCTTTAAAACGCAATATAGCATCTCATTTCTATGTTTCATGACAATATATAATATTCATTGCGAATTGTCATGCATACCTAGTATTCACTTCAAAAGAATGAAAATGCGACATTTCCTTGCTAGGAAATATCGTATGCAGATGTCTACGTATCGTAGTAATAGAGTTCTAATGCTTCTTAGAACGCGATATCGCATCTCATTTCTATGTTTCATGACAAGATATAATATTCATTGCGAAGTGTTGTGTACACCTCGTCGCCACTTGAAAAGAATGTAAATGCGACACTTCCTTGCTAGGAAATAGCGTTCGCAGAATTCCATGTATCGTAGCAGTAGGGTTCTAATGCTTCTTAAAACGCGATATCGCATCTCATTTCTATGGTCCGTGATAAGATATAATATTCATTGCGAAGTGTCATGTATATCTCGTATTCACTTCAAGAGAATGTAAATGCGACACTTCCTTGCCAGGAAATAGCGTTTGCAGATGTCTACGTAAAGTAGCAATTGAGTTATAATGCTTCTTGAATCGCGATATCGCATCTCATTTCTATGTTTCATGATAAGATACAATATTCATTGCGAAGTGTTATGTACTCCTCGTCTACACTTCAAATGTATGTAAATGCGAGACTTCCTTTCTAGGAAATTACGTCTCGAGATGTCTACGTATCGTAGCAATAGATTTCCAATGCTTCTTAAAACGCGATATCGCGTCTCATTTATATGCTTCATGATAAGATATAATATTCATTGCGGAGTGTTATGTATACCTCGTCTACACTTCAAAAGAATGTAATCGCGACACTTCCTTGCTATTAAATAGCGTTTGCAGATGTTTATGTATCGTAGCAATAGAGTTCTAATGCATTTTAAATCGCGAAATCGCTCCTCATTTATACGATTCATAATAAGATATAATTTTCATTGCGGAGTGTTATGTATACCTCGTATTCACTTCAAAAGTTTGTAAATGCGAAACTTCCTTGCTAGGAAGTAGCGTTTGCAGATGTCTACGTATCGAAGCAATACATTTCTAATGCTTCTTAAATGGCGATATCCCATCTCACTTCTATGTTTCATGATAAGATATAATATTCATTGCGAAGTGTCATGTATACCTCGCATACACACCAAATCAATGTAAATGCGACACTTCCTTGCTAGGAAATAGCGTTTGCAGATGTCTACGTATCGTAGCAATAGAGTTCTAATGCTCCATAAAACGCGAAATCGCTCCTCATTTGTACGATTCATAATAAGATATAATATTCATTGCGGAGTGTTATGTATACCTCGTATTCACTTCAAAAGTTTGTAAATGCGAAACTTCCTTGCTAGGAAGTAGCGTTTGCAGATGTCTACGTATCGAAGCAATAAAGTTCTAATGCTTCTTAAATCGTCATATCGCAACTCACATCTATGTTTCACGATAAGATATAATATTCATTGTGGATTGTTATGTATGCCTCGTATTCACTTCAAAAGATTGTAAATGCAACACTTCCTTGCCAGGAATTAACGTCTGAGGATGTCTACGTACCGTAGCAATAGAGTTCTAATGCTTCTTAAAACGCGAAATCGCTCCTTATTTCTATGTTTCATGATAAGATATAATGTTCATTCTGGAGTGTTATGTATACCTCGTATTCACATCAAAATGAAGTAAATGCGACACTTCCTTGCTAGGAAGTAGCGTTTACAGACGTCGACGCATCGAAGCAATAGTTCTCAAATGCATCTTAAATCGCGATATCGCATCTCATTTCTATGTTTCATGATAATATAAAATACTCATTGTGCAGTGTTGTGTATACATCGCATACACTTAAAATGAACGTAAATGTGACACTCGCATGCTAGGAAGTATCGTTTGCAGATGTCTAAGTATCGTAGCAATAGAGTTCTAATGCGTCTTAAGACGCGATATCGCATCTCATTTCTATGTTTCATGATAAGATATAATATTCATTGCGAAGTGTTATGTATTCCTCGTCTACACTTCAAAAGAATGTAAATGCGAATCTTCCTTGCTCGGAATTAGCGTTTGCAGATGTCTACGTATCGTAGCAATAGAGTTCTGGTGCTTCTTAAATCGCGATATCGCATCTCATTTTTATGGTTCATGATAAGATATAATATTCCGTGCGAAGTGTTATGCATGCCTCCTATTCACTTCAAAAGAATGTAAATGCGACACTTCCTTGCGAGGAAATAGCGTTTGCAGATGTCTACGTATCGTAACAATAGTGTTCTGATGCTTCTTAAAACGCGATATCGCATCTCCTTCCTACGTTTCATGATAAGATATAATATTCATTGCGAAGTGTCATGTATACCTCGTATTCATTTCAAGAGAATGTAAATGCGACACTTCCTTGATGGGAAGTGGCGTTTGCAGATGTCTACGTATCGAAGCAATAAGGTTCCAATGCTTCTTAAAATGCGATATCGCTCCTCATTTCTATGTTTCATGATAAGATATAATATTCATTGCGAAGTGTTATGTATACCTCGCATTCACTCCAAAAGAATGTAAATGCGACACTTCCTTGCTAGGAAATAGCGATTGCAGATGTCTAGGTATCGAATCAATAGAGTTCTAATGATTCTTAAATCGCGATATCGCATCTCGTTTCTATGATTCATGATAATATATAATAATCATTGTGCAGTGTTATGTCTACCTCGTATTCACTTCAAAAGAATGTAAATGCGACACTTCCTTGCTATTAAATAGCGTTAGCAGATGTCTACGTATCGTAGCAATAGTTTTCTAATGCTTTTTAAATCGCGATATCGTATCTCATTTCCATGATTCATGATAAGATATAATATTCGTTGCGAAGTGTCATGCATACCTCGTATTCACTTCAAATGAATGTAAACGCGACACTTCCTTCCTAGGAATTAGCTTTTGCAGGTGTCTACGTATCGAAGCAATAGTATTCTAATGCTTCTTAAATCGTCATATCGCATCTCATTTCTATTTTTCATGATAAGATATAATATTCATTGCGAAATGTCATATATACCACGCATTCCATGCAAAAGAATGTAAATGGGACACTTCCTTGCTAGGAAATAGCGTTTGCAGATGTCTACGTATCGTAGCAACAGAGTTCTAATGCTTCTCAAAAAGCGATATCGCATCTCAATTCTATGTTGCATGATAAGATATAATATTCATTGTGGAGTGTTATGTTTACCTCGCACTCACTTCAAAAGAATGTAAATGTGACACTTCCTTGCATCGAAATAGCGTTTGCAGATGGCTACGTATCGAAACAATAGAGTTCTAATGCTTCTTAAATCGTCATATCGCATCACATTTCTATGTTTCATGATGAGATATAATATTCATTGTGCAGTGTTATGTATACCCCGTATTCACATCAAAAGAGTGCAAATGCGGCACTGCCTTGCTAGGAAATAGCTTTAGCTGATGTCGCCGTATCGAAGCAATTGTGTTCTAATGCTTCTTAAATCGCAATATCGAATCTCATTTCTATGTTTCCTGGAAAGATATAATATTCACTGCGAAGTGTCATGTATACCTCGTATTCACTTCAGAAGAATGTAAATGCGACACTTCCTTGCTAGGAAGTAGCGTTTGCAGACGTCTACGTATCGAAGCAATAGAGTTCTAATGCTTCATAAACCGCGATATCGCATCTCATTCCTATGTTTCATGATAAGATATAATATTCATTGTGGATTGTTATGTATACCTCGTATTCGCTTCAAAAGATTGAGAATGCGACACTTCCTTGCTAGGAAATAGCGTTTGTAGATGTCTACGTATCGTAGCAATGGAGTTCTAATGCTTCTTAAAACGCGAAATCGCTCCTCATTTATATGCTTAATGATAAGATATAATATTCATTGCGAAGTGTCATGTATACCTGTCATACACTTTAAATGAATGTAAATGCGACACTTGCTTGCTGGGAAATAGCGATGGGAGATGTCTATTGTATCGAAGCAATAGAGTACTACTGCTTCTTAAATCGCCATATCTCATCTCATATCTATGTTTCATGAAAAGCTATAATATTCATTGTGCAGTGTTATGTATTCCCCGTATTCACTTCAAAAGAATGTAAATACGACACTTCCTTGCTAGGAAATAGCGTTTGCAGATATCTACGTATCGTAGCAATAGAGTTCTAATGCTTCTCAATACGCGAAATCGCATCTCAATTCTATGAATTATGATAAGACGTAATATTCATTGCGAAGAGTCTTGTATACCTCGCATACACTTCAAATGAATATAAATGCGACACTTCCTCGCTAGGAAATAGCGATGGCAGATGTCTACGTATCGAAGCCACAGAGTTCTAGTGCTTCTTAAAACGCGATATCGCATCTCATTTCTATGTTTCACAGTAAGATATAATATTCATTGCGAAGTGTCATGTATACCTCGTATCCACTTCAAAAGAATGTAAATGCGACACTTCCTTGCTAGGAAATAGCGTTTGCAGATGTCTACGTATCGTAGCATTAGAGTTCTAATGCCTCTTAAAACGAGATATCGTAACTCATTTCTATATTTCATAATAAGATATAATATTCATTGTGAAGTGTAATGTATTTCTCGCATACACTTCAAATGAGTGTAAATACGACACTTCCTTGCTAGGAAAAAGCATTGGCAGATGTTTACGTATCGAAGCTATTGAGTTCTAGTGCTTCTTAAAACGCGATATCGCATCTCATTTCTATGTTTCATGCTAAGATGTAACATTCATTGCGAAGTGTCACCTATACCTCGCATACACTTCAAATGAATGTAAATGCGCCACTTTCTTGCTAGGGAATAGCATTTGCAGATGTCTACGTATCGGAGCAATAGAGTTGTAATGCTTCTAGAAACGCGATATCGCATCTCACATCTATGTCTCATGATAGGATATAATATTCATTGCGAAGTGTCATGTATACCACGTATTCACTTCAAAAGAATGTAAATGCGACATTTCATTGCTAGGAAGTAGTGTTTGCAGATGTCTACGTATCGTAGCAATAGAGTTCTAATGCTTCTTAAAACGCGATATCGCATCTCATCTCTATGTTTTAGGATAAGATATAACATTCGTTGCGAAGTGTCATGTATACCTCGCATACACTTCACATGATTGTAAATGCGACACTTCCTTGTTAGGATATAGCGATGGCAGATGTCTACGTATCGTATCATTAGAGTTCTACAGCTTCTCAAAACGCGATACCGCATCTCATTTCTATGCCTCATGATGAGATATAATATTTATTGCGAAGTGTCTTGTATAACTCGCACACACTTCAACTGAATATAAATGCGACACTTCCTTGCTAGGAAATAGCGTTTGCAGATATCTACGTATCGAAGCAATAGTGTTCTAATGCTTCTCAAATCGCCGTATCGCATCTTCTTTCTATGTTTCATGATAAGATATAATATTCATTGTGGAGTGTTTGTATACGTCGTATTCACCTCAATAGAATGTAAATGCGACACTTCCTTGCTAGGAAATAGCGTTTGCAGATGTCTACGTATCGTAGCAATACATTTCTAATGCTTCTTATAACGAATCACATTCCTATGTTTCATGATAAGATATAATATTCATTCCGAAATGTTATGTATTCCTCGTCTACACTTCAATTGAATGTAAATGCGACACTTCCATGCTAGGAAATAGCGTTTCCAGATGTCTACGTATCGTAGCAATACAGTTCTAATGCTTCTTAAATCGCGGTATCGCATCTCATTTCTATGTTTCATGATAATATATAATAGTCACTGCGAAGTGTCATGTATATCTCGTATTCACTACAAATGAGTGTAAATGCGACACTTCCTTGCTAGGAATTAGAGTTTGCAGATGTCTACGTATCGAAGCATTAGAGTTCTAATGCTTCTTGAAACGGGATATCGAATCTCATTACTGTGTTTCATGACAACATATAATATTCATTGCGAAGTGTTGTGTATACCTCGCATACACTTCAAATGAATGTAAATGCGACACTTCCTTGCTAGGAAATAGCGATTGCAGATGTCTGCGTATCGAAGCAATAGTGTTCTAATGCTTCTTGAAACGGAATATCGCATCTCATTTCTATGCTTCATGATAAGATATAATATTCATTGCGAAGTTTCATGTATTCCTCGTATTCACTTCAAATGAATGTAAATGCGACACTTCCTTGCTAGGAAATAGCGTTTGCAGACGACTACGTATCGAAGCAATAGAGTTCTAATGCTTCTTGAAACGGGATATCGCATCTCATTTCTATGTTTCATGATAAGATATAATATTCATTGCGAAGTTTCATGTATTCCTCGTATTCACTTCAAATGAGTGTAAATGCGACACTTCCTTGCTAGGAAATAGAGTTTGCAGATGTCTACGGGTCGAAGCAATAGCGTTCTAATGCTTCTTGAAACGGGATATCGAATCTCATTACTGTGTTTCATGATAAGATATAATATTCATTGCGAATTTTCATGTATTCCTCGTATTCACTTGAAATGAATATAAATGCAACACTTCCTTGCTAGGAAATAGAGTTTGCAGATGTTTACGTATCGTAGCAAGCGTGTTATAATGCTTCTTAAAACGAGATATCGCATCTCATTTCTATGTTTCATGACAACATATAATATTCATTGCGAAGTGTTGTGTATACCTCGCATACACTTCAAATGAATGTAAATGCGACACTTCCTTGCTAGGAAATAGCGATTGCAGATGTCTGCGTATCGAAGCAATAGTGTTCTAATGCTTCTTGAAACGGAATATCGCATCTCATTTCTATGCTTCATGATAAGATATAATATTCATTGCGAAGTTTCATGTATTCCTCGTATTCACTTCAAATGAATGTAAATGCGACACTTCCTTGCTAGGAAATAGCGTTTGCAGACGACTACGTATCGAAGCAATAGAGTTCTAATGCTTCTTGAAACGGGATATCGCATCTCATTTCTATGTTTCATGATAAGATATAATATTCATTGCGAAGATTCATGTATTCCTCGTATTCACTTCAAATGAGTGTAAATGCGACACTTCCTTGCTAGGAAATAGAGTTTGCAGATGTCTACGGATCGAAGCAATAGAGTTCTAATGCTTCTTGAAACGGGATATCGAATCTCATTACTGTGTTTCATGATAAGATATAATATTCATTGCGAATTTTCATGTATTCCTCGTATTCACTTGAAATGAATGTAAATGCAACACTTCCTTGCTAGGAAATAGAGTTTGTAGATGTCTACGTATCGTAGCAAGCGTGTTATAATGCTTCTTAAAACGAGATATCGCATCTCATTTCTATGTTTCAGGCCAAATATAATATTCATTGCGAAGTGTTATGTATACCTCGCATACACTTCAAATGAATGTAAATGCGACACTTCCTTGCTAGGAAATAGCGATTGCAGATGTCAACGTATCGAAGCAATAGAGTTCTAATGCTTCTTGATACGGGATATCGCATTTCATTTCTATGTTTCATGATAAGATATAATATTCATTGCGAAGTGTCATTTATACCTCGCATACACTTCAAATGAATGTAAATGCGACAATTCCTTGCTAGGAAATAGCGTTGGCAGGTGTCTACTTATCCTATCATTTGAGTTCTAATGCTTCTCAAAACGCGATATCGCATCTCATTTCTATGTTTCATGATAAGGTATAATATTCATTGCAAAGTGTCTTGTATGTAAATGCGACACTTCCTTGTTAGGAAATAGCGTTGGCAGATGTCTACGTACCGAAGCAATAGAGTTCTAATGCTTCTTAATTCGCGATATCGCATCTCATATCTATGTTTCATGATAAGATATAATATTCATTGCGATGTGTTATGTATACCTCGCATACACTTCAAATGAATGTAAATGCGCCACTTTCTTGCTAGGGAATAGCATTTGCAGATGTCTACGTATCGGAGCAATAGAGTTCTAATGCTTCTAGAAACGCGATATCGCATCTCACATCTATGTCTCATGATAAGATATAATATTCATTGCGAAGTGTCATGTATACCACGTATTCACTTCAAAAGAATGTAAATGCGACATTTCATTGCTAGGAAGTAGTGTTTGCAGATGTCTACGTAACGTAGCAATAGAGTTCTAATGCTTCTTAAAACGCGATATCGCATCTCATCTCTATGTTTTAGGATAAGATATAACATTCGTTGCGAAGTGTCATGTATACCTCGCATACACTTCAAATGATTGTAAATGCGACACTTCCTTGTTAGGATATAGCGATGGCAGATGTCTACGAATCGTAGAAATAGAGTTCTGATGCTACTTAAAACGCGATATCGCATCTCATTTCTATGAAGATATATCATTCATTGCGTAGTGTCATGTATACATCGTATTCACTTCAAAAGAATGTAAATGCGACACATCCTTGCAAGGAAGTAGCGTTGGCAGATGTCTACGTATCGAAGCAATAGTATTCCAATGCTTCTTAAATCGCGATATCGCACCTCAATTCTACGTTACATGATAAGATATAATATTCATTGTGGATTGTTATGTATACCTCGTATTCAGTTCAAAAGAATGTAAATGCGACACTTCCTTGCTAGGATATAGCGTCTGCAGATGTCTACGTATCGTAGCAATAGGGTTCTAATGCATCTTAAAACGCGAATGGATCCTCAATTATATGTTTCATGACAAAATATAATATTCATTGCGAAGTTTCATGTATCCCTCGTATTCACTTCAAATGAATGTAAATGCGACACTTCCTTGCTAGGAAATAGCGATTGCAGATGTCTACGTATGGAAGCAATAGAGTTCTAATGCTTCTTGAAACGGGATATCGCATCTCATTTCTATGTTTCATGATAAGATATAATATTCATTGCGAAGTTTCATGTATTCCTCGTATTCACTTCAAATGAATGTAAATGCGACACTTCCTTGCTAGGAAATAGCGTTTGCAGATTTCTGCGTACCGTAGCATTAGATTTCTATTGCATCTCAAAACGCGATATCGCATCTCATTTCTATGTTTCATGATAATATACAATATTTATTGCGAAGTGTCACGTTTACATCGCATACACTTCAAATGAATGTAAATGCGACACTTCCTTGCTAGGAAATAGCGTTTGCAGACGTCTACGTATCGAAGCAATAGAGTTCTAATGATTCTTGAAACGGGATATCGCATCTCGTTTCTATGTTTCATGATAAGATATAATATTCATTGCGAAGCTGCATGTATTCCTCGTGTTCACTACAAATGAGTGTAAATGCGACACTTCCTTGCTAGGAATTAGAGTTTGCAGATGTCTACGTATCGAAGCATTAGAGTTCTAATGCTTCTTGAAACGGGATATCAAATCTCATTACTGTGTTTCATGATAAGATATAATATTCATTGCGAAGTTTCATGTATTCCTCGTATTCACTCCAAATGATTGTAAATGCGACACTTCCTTGCTAGGAAATAGAGTTTGCAGATGTCTACGTATCGTAGCAAGCGTGTTATAATGCTTCTTAAAACGAGATATCGCATCTCATTTCTATGCTTCATGATAAGATATAATATTCATTGCGAAGTGTTATGTATACCTCGCATTCACTCCAAAAGAATGTAAATGCGACACTTCCTTGCTAGGAAATAGCGATTGCAGATGTCTAGGTATCGAATCAATAGAGTTCTAATGATTCTAAAATCGCGATATCGCATCTCGTTTCTATGATTCATGATAATATATAATAATCATTGTGCAGTGTTATGTCTACCTCGTATTCACTTCAAAAGAATGTAAATGCGACACTTCCTTGCTATTAAATAGCGTTTGCAGATGTCTACGTATCGTAGCAATAGTTTTCTAATGCTTTTTAAATCGCGATATCGTATCTCATTTCCATGATTCATGATAAGATATAATATTCGTTGCGAAGTGTCATGCATACCTCGTATTCACTTCAAATGAATGTAAACGCGACACTTCCTTCCTAGGAATTAGCTTTTGCAGGTGTCTACGTATCGAAGCAATAGTATTCTAATGCTTCTTAAATCGTCATATCGCATCTCATTTCTATTTTTCATGATAAGATATAATATTCATTGCGAAATGTCATATATACCACGCATTCCATGCAAAAGAATGTAAATGGGACACTTCCTTGCCAGGAAATAGCGTTTGCAGATGTCTACGTATCGTAGCAATAGAGTTCTAATGCTTCTCAAAAAGCGATATCGCATCTCAATTCTATGTTGCATGATAAGATATAATATTCATTGTGGAGTGTTATGTTTACCTCGCACTCACTTCAAAAGAATGTAAATGTGACACTTCCTTGCATCGAAATAGCGTTTGCAGATGGCTACGTATCGAAACAATAGAGTTCTAATGCTTCTTAAATCGTCATATCGCATCACATTTCTATGTTTCATGATGAGATATAATATTCATTGTGCAGTGTTATGTATACCCCGTATTCACATCAAAAGAGTGCAAATGCGGCACTGCCTTGCTAGGAAATAGCTTTAGCTGATGTCGCCGTATCGAAGCAATTGTGTTCTAATGCTTCTTAAATCGCAATATCGAATCTCATTTCTATGTTTCCTGGAAAGATATAATATTCACTGCGAAGTGTCATGTATACCTCGTATTCACTTCAGAAGAATGTAAATGCGACACTTCCTTGCTAGGAAGTAGCGTTTGCAGACGTCTACGTATCGAAGCAATAGAGTTCTAATGCTTCATAAACCGCGATATCGCATCTCATTCCTATGTCTCATGATAAGATATAATATTCATTGTGGATTGTTATGTATACCTCGTATTCGCTTCAAAAGATTGAGAATGCGACACTTCCTTGCTAGGAAATAGCGTTTGTAGATGTCTACGTATCGTAGCAATGGAGTTCTAATGCTTCTTAAAACGCGAAATCGCTCCTCATTTATGTGCTTAATGATAAGATATAATATTCATTGCGAAGTGTCATGTATACCTGTCATACACTTTAAATGAATGTAAATGCGACACTTGCTTGCTGGGAAATAGCGATGGGAGATGTCTATTGTATCGAAGCAATAGAGTACTACTGCTTCTTAAATCGCCATATCTCATCTCATATCTATGTTTCATGAAAAGCTATAATATTCATTGTGCAGTGTTATGTATTCCCCGTATTCACTTCAAAAGAATGTAAATACGACACTTCCTTGCTAGGAAATAGCGTTTGCACATATCTACGTATCGTAGCAATAGAGTTCTAATGCTTCTCAATACGCGAAATCGCATCTCAATTCTATGAATTATGATAAGACGTAATATTCATTGCGAAGAGTCTTGTATACCTCGCATACACTTCAAATGAATATAAATGCGACACTTCCTCGCTAGGAAATAGCGATGGCAGATGTCTACGTATCGAAGCCACAGAGTTCTAGTGCTTCTTAAAACGCGATATCGCATCTCATTTCTATGTTTCACAGTAAGATATAATATTCATTGCGAAGTGTCATGTATACCTCGTATCCACTTCAAAAGAATGTAAATGCGACACTTCCTTGCTAGGAAATAGCGTTTGCAGATGTCTACGTATCGTAGCATTAGAGTTCTAATGCCTCTTAAAACGAGATATCGTAACTCATTTCTATATTTCATAATAAGATATAATATTCATTGTGAAGTGTAATGTATTTCTCGCATACACTTCAAATGAGTGTAAATACGACACTTCCTTGCTAGGAAAAAGCATTGGCAGATGTTTACGTATCGAAGCTATTGAGTTCTAGTGCTTCTTAAAACGCGATATCGCATCTCATTTCTATGTTTCATGCTAAGATGTAACATTCATTGCGAAGTGTCACCTATACCTCGCATACACTTCAAATGAATGTAAATGCGCCACTTTCTTGCTAGGGAATAGCATTTGCAGATGTCTACGTATCGGAGCAATAGAGTTCTAATGCTTCTAGAAACGCGATATCGCATCTCACATCTATGTCTCATGATAAGATATAATATTCATTGCGAAGTGTCATGTATACCACGTATTCACTTCAAAAGAATGTAAATGCGACATTTCATTGCTAGGAAGTAGTGTTTGCAGATGTCTACGTATAGTAGCAATAGAGTTCTAATGCTTCTTAAAACGCGATATCGCATCTCATCTCTATGTTTTAGGATAAGATATAACATTCGTTGCGAAGTGTCATGTATACCTCGCATACACTTCAAATGATTGTAAATGCGACACTTCCTTGTTAGGATATAGCGATGGCAGATGTCTACGTATCGTATCATTAGAGTTCTACAGCTTCTCAAAACGCGATACCGCATCTCATTTCTATGCCTCATGATGAGATATAATATTTATTGCGAAGTGTCTTGTATAACTCGCATACACTTCAACTGAATATAAATGCGACACTTCCTTGCTAGGAAATAGCGTTTGCAGATATCTACGTATCGAAGCAATAGTGTTCTAATGCTTCTCAAATCGCCGTATCGCATCTTCTTTCTATGTTTCATGATAAGATATAATATTCATTGTGGAGGGTTATGTATACCTCGTATTCACCTGAAAAGAATGTAAATGCGACACTTCCTTCCTAGGAAGTTGCGTCTGCAGATATCTACGTACCGTAGCAATTGTGTTCTAATGCTTCTTAAAACGAGATATCGCATCTCATTTCTATGTTTCATGATAAGATATAATATTCATTGCGAAGTGTCACCTATACCTCGCATACACTTCAAATGAATGTAAATGCGCCACTTTCTTGCTAGGGAATAGCATTTGCAGATGTCTACGTATCGGAGCAATAGAGTTCTAATGCTTCTAGAAACGCGATATCGCATCTCACATCTATGTCTCATGATAAGATATAATATTCATTGCGAAGTGTCATGTATACCACGTATTCACTTCAAAAGAATGTAAATGCGACATTTCATTGCTAGGAAGTAGTGTTTGCAGATGTCTACGTATAGTAGCAATAGAGTTCTAATGCTTCTTAAAACGCGATATCGCATCTCATCTCTATGTTTTAGGATAAGATATAACATTCGTTGCGAAGTGTCATGTATACCTCGCATACACTTCAAATGATTGTAAATGCGACACTTCCTTGTTAGGATATAGCGATGGCAGATGTCTACGTATCGTATCATTAGAGTTCTACAGCTTCTCAAAACGCGATACCGCATCTCATTTCTATGCCTCATGATGAGATATAATATTTATTGCGAAGTGTCTTGTATAACTCGCATACACTTCAACTGAATATAAATGCGACACTTCCTTGCTAGGAAATAGCGTTTGCAGATATCTACGTATCGAAGCAATAGTGTTCTAATGCTTCTCAAATCGCCGTATCGCATCTTCTTTCTATGTTTCATGATAAGATATAATATTCATTGTGGAGGGTTATGTATACCTCGTATTCACCTGAAAAGAATGTAAATGCGACACTTCCTTCCTAGGAAGTTGCGTCTGCAGATATCTACGTACCGTAGCAATTGTGTTCTAATGCTTCTTAAAACGAGATATCGCATCTCATTTCTATGTTTCATGATAAGATATAATATTCATTGCGAAGTGTCATTTATACCTCGCATACACTTCAAATGAATGTAAATGCGACAATTCCTTGCTAGGAAATAGCGTTGGCAGGTGTCTACTTATCCTATCATTTGAGCTCTAATGCTTCTCAAAACGCGATATCGCATCTCATTTCTATGTTTCATGATAAGGTACAATATTCATTGCAAAGTGTCTTGTATGTAAATGCGACACTTCCTTGTTAGGAAATAGCGTTGGCAGATGTCTACGTACCGAAGCAATAGAGTTCTAATGCTTCTTAATTCGTGATATCGCATCTCATATCTATGTTTTAGGATAAGATATAACATTCGTTGCGAAGTGTCATGTATACCTCGCATACACTTCACATGATTGTAAATGCGACACTTCCTTGTTAGGATATAGCGATGGCAGATGTCTACGTATCGTATCATTAGAGTTCTACAGCTTCTCAAAACGCGATACCGCATCTCATTTCTATGCCTCATGATGAGATATAATATTTATTGCGAAGTGTCTTGTATAACTCGCATACACTTCAACTGAATATAAATGCGACACTTCCTTGCTAGGAAATAGCGTTTGCAGATATCTACGTATCGAAGCAATAGTGTTCTAATGCTTCTCAAATCGCCGTATCGCATCTTCTTTCTATGTTTCATGATAAGATATAATATTCATTGTGGAGTGTTTGTATACGTCGTATTCACCTCAATAGAATGTAAATGCGACACTTCCTTGCTAGGAAATAGCGTTTGCAGATGTCTACGTATCGTAGCAATACATTTCTAATGCTTCTTATAACGAATCACATTCCTATGTTTCATGATAAGATATAATATTCATTCCGAAATGTTATGTATTCCTCGTCTACACTTCAATTGAATGTAAATGCGACACTTCCATGCTAGGAAATAGCGTTTCCAGATGTCTACGTATCGTAGCAATACAGTTCTAATGCTTCTTAAATCGCGGTATCGCATCTCATTTCTATGTTTCATGATAATATATAATAGTCACTGCGAAGTGTCATGTATATCTCGTATTCACTACAAATGAGTGTAAATGCGACACTTCCTTGCTAGGAATTAGAGTTTGCAGATGTCTACGTATCGAAGCATTAGAGTTCTAATGCTTCTTGAAACGGGATATCGAATCTCATTACTGTGTTTCATGACAACATATAATATTCATTGCGAAGTGTTGTGTATACCTCGCATACACTTCAAATGAATGTAAATGCGACACTTCCTTGCTAGGAAATAGCGATTGCAGATGTCTGCGTATCGAAGCAATAGTGTTCTAATGCTTCTTGAAACGGAATATCGCATCTCATTTCTATGCTTCATGATAAGATATAATATTCATTGCGAAGTTTCATGTATTCCTCGTATTCACTTCAAATGAATGTAAATGCGACACTTCCTTGCTAGGAAATAGCGTTTGCAGACGACTACGTATCGAAGCAATAGAGTTCTAATGCTTCTTGAAACGGGATATCGCATCTCATTTCTATGTTTCATGATAAGATATAATATTCATTGCGAAGTTTCATGTATTCCTCGTATTCACTTCAAATGAGTGTAAATGCGACACTTCCTTGCTAGGAAATAGAGTTTGCAGATGTCTACGGGTCGAAGCAATAGCGTTCTAATGCTTCTTGAAACGGGATATCGAATCTCATTACTGTGTTTCATGATAAGATATAATATTCATTGCGAATTTTCATGTATTCCTCGTATTCACTTGAAATGAATATAAATGCAACACTTCCTTGCTAGGAAATAGAGTTTGCAGATGTTTACGTATCGTAGCAAGCGTGTTATAATGCTTCTTAAAACGAGATATCGCATCTCATTTCTATGTTTCATGACAACATATAATATTCATTGCGAAGTGTTGTGTATACCTCGCATACACTTCAAATGAATGTAAATGCGACACTTCCTTGCTAGGAAATAGCGATTGCAGATGTCTGCGTATCGAAGCAATAGTGTTCTAATGCTTCTTGAAACGGGATATCGCATCTCATTTCTATGCTTCATGATAAGATATAATATTCATTGCGAAGTTTCATGTATTCCTCGTATTCACTTCAAATGAATGTAAATGCGACACTTCCTTGCTAGGAAATAGCGTTTGCAGACGACTACGTATCGAAGCAATAGAGTTCTAATGCTTCTTGAAACGGGATATCGCATCTCATTTCTATGTTTCATGATAAGATATAATATTCATTGCGAAGTTTCATGTATTCCTCGTATTCACTTCAAATGAGTGTAAATGCGACACTTCCTTGCTAGGAAATAGAGTTTGCAGATGTCTACGGATCGAAGCAATAGAGTTCTAATGCTTCTTGAAACGGGATATCGAATCTCATTACTGTGTTTCATGATAAGATATAATATTCATTGCGAATTTTCATGTATTCCTCGTATTCACTTGAAATGAATGTAAATGCAACACTTCCTTGCTAGGAAATAGAGTTTGCAGATGTCTACGTATCGTAGCAAGCGTGTTATAATGCTTCTTAAAACGAGATATCGCATCTCATTTCTATGTTTCATGACAACATATAATATTCATTGCGAAGTGTTATGTATACCTCGCATACACTTCAAATGAATGTAAATGCGACACTTCCTTGCTAGGAAATAGCGATTGCAGATGTCAACGTATCGAAGCAATAGAGTTCTAATGCTTCTTGATACGGGATATCGCATTTCATTTCTATGTTTCATGATAAGATATAATATTCATTGCGAAGTGTCATTTATACCTCGCATACACTTCAAATGAATGTAAATGCGACAATTCCTTGCTAGGAAATAGCGTTGGCAGGTGTCTACTTATCCTATCATTTGAGTTCTAATGCTTCTCAAAACGCGATATCGCATCTCATTTCTATGTTTCATGATAAGGTATAATATTCATTGCAAAGTGTCTTGTATGTAAATGCGACACTTCCTTGTTAGGAAATAGCGTTGGCAGATGTCTACGTACCGAAGCAATAGAGTTCTAATGCTTCTTAATTCGCGATATCGCATCTCATATCTATGTTTCATGATAAGATATAATATTCATTGCGATGTGTTATGTATACCTCGCATACACTTCAAATGAATGTAAATGCGACATTTCCTTCCTAGGAAATAGCGTTTGCAGATGTCTACGTATCGTACCATTAGAGTTCTACAGCTTCTCAAAACGCGATACCGCATCTCATTTCTATGCCTCATGATGAGATATAATATTTATTGCGAAGTGTCTTGTATATCTCGCATACACTTCATCTGAAAATAAATGCGACACTTCCTTGCTAGGAAATAGCGTTTGCAGATATCTACGTATCGAAGCAATAGTGTTCTAATGCTTCTCAAATCGCCGAATCGCATCTTCTTTCTATGTTTCATGATAAGATATAATATTCATTGTGGAGTGTTTGTATACGTCGTATTCACCTCAATAGAATGTAAATGCGACACTTCCTTGCTAGGAAATAGCGCTTGCAGATGTCTACGTATCGTAGCAATACATATCTAATGCTTCTTATAACGAATCACATTCCTATGTTTCATGATAAGATATAATATTCATTCCGAAATGTTATGTATTCCTCGTCTACACTTCAATTGAATGTAAATGCGACACTTCCATGCTAGGAAATAGCGTTTCCAGATGTCTACGTATCGTAGCAATACAGTTCTAATGCTTCTTAAATCGCGGTATCGCATCTCATTTCTATGTTTCATGATAATATATAATAGTCACTGCGAAGTGTCATGTATATCTCGTATTCACTTCAAATGAATGTAAATGCGACACTTCCTTGCTAGGAAATAGAGTTTGCAGGTGTCTACGTATCGTAGCATTAAAGTTCTAATGCTTCTGAAAACGCGATATCGCATCTCATTTCTATGTTTCATGATAGTATATAATATTCATTGCAAAGTGTCATGTATACCTCGCATACACTTCAAGTGAATGTAAATGCGACACTTCCTTGCTGGGAGACAGCGGTTCCAGATGTCTGCGCATCGAAGAAATAGAGTTCTAATGCTTCTTGAAACGCGATATCGCATCTCATTTCTATGTTCCATGATAAGATATAATATTCATTGCGGAGTGTCACTTACGCCTCGCATACACTTCAAATGAAAGTAAATGCGACACTTCCTTGCTAGGAAATAGCGTTTGCAGATGTCTACGTATCGATACAATAGAGTTCTAATGCTTCTTAGAACGCGATATCGCATCTCACTTCTATGTCTCTTGACAAGATTTAATGTTCATTGCGAAGTGTTATGTATTCCTCGTCTACACTTCAAATGAATGTAAATGCGATACTTCCTTGCTAGGAAATAGCGTTTGCAGATGTCTACGTATCGAAGCAATAGAGTTCCAATGCTTCTTAAAACGCGATATCGCATCTCACTTCTATGTTTCATGATAAGATATAATATTCCTTGCGAAGTGTCTTCTATACCTCGCATACGCTTCAAATGAATGTGAATGCGACACTTGCTTGCTAGGAAATAGCGTTGGCTGAGATCTACGCGTCGAAGCAATCTAGTTCTATTGCTTCTTAAAACGAGATATCGCATCCCATTTCCATGTTTCCCGATAATATATAGTATTCATTGTGAAGTGTCAAGTATA
This sequence comes from Xylocopa sonorina, assembly GCF_050948175.1. Classification (NCBI taxonomy): domain Eukaryota; kingdom Metazoa; phylum Arthropoda; class Insecta; order Hymenoptera; family Apidae; genus Xylocopa; species Xylocopa sonorina. The sequence continues at coordinate 2,342,704 of NW_027490095.1, forward strand.
CCTCGTATTCACTTCAAAAGAATGTAAATGCGACACTTTCTTGCTAGGAATTAGCGTTTGCAGATGTCTACGTATCGTAGCATTAGAGTTCTAATGCCTCTTAAAACGAGATATCGTAACTCATTTCTATATTTCATAATAAGATATAATATTCATTGTGAAGTGTAATGTATTTCTCGCATACACTTCAAATGAGTGTAAATACGACACTTCCTTGCTAGGAAATAGCATTGGCAGATGTTTACGTATCGAAGCTATTGAGTTCTAATGATTCTTGAAACGGGATATCGCATCTCGTTTCTATGTTTCATGATAAGATATAATATTCATTGCGAAGCTGCATGTATTCCTCGTATTCACTACAAATGAGTGTAAATGCGACACTTCCTTGCTAGGAATTAGAGTTTGCAGATGTCTACGTATCGAAGCATTAGAGTTCTAATGCTTCTTGAAACGGGATATCAAATCTCATTACTGTGTTTCATGATAAGATATAATATTCATTGCGAAGTTTCATGTATTCCTCGTATTCACTCCAAATGATTGTAAATGCGACACTTCCTTGCTAGGAAATAGAGTTTGCAGATGTCTACGTATCGTAGCAAGCGTGTTATAATGCTTCTTAAAACGAGATATCGCATCTCATTTCTATGTTTCATGACAACATATAATATTCATTGCGAAGTGTTGTGTATACCTCGCATACACTTCAAATGAATGTAAATGCGACACTTCCTTGCTACGAAATAGCGATTGCAGATGTCTGCGTATCGAAGCAATAGTGTTCTAATGCTTCTTGAAACGGAATATCGCATCTCATTTCTATGCTTCATGATAAGATATAATATTCATTGCGAAGTTTCATGTATTCCTCGTATTCACTTCAAATGAATGTAAATGCGACACTTCCTTGCTAGGAAATAGCGTTTGCAGACGACTACGTATCGAAGCAATAGAGTTCTAATGCTTCTTGAAACGGGATATCGCATCTCATTTCTATGTTTCATGATAAGATATAATATTCATTGCGAAGTTTCATGTATTCCTCGTATTCACTTCAAATGAGTGTAAATGCGACATTTCCTTGCTAGGAAATAGAGTTTGCAGATGTCTACGGATCGAAGCAATAGAGTTCTAATGCTTCTTGAAACGGGATATCGAATCTCATTACTGTGTTTCATGATAAGATATAATATTCATTGCGAATTTTCATGTATTCCTCGTATTCACTTGAAATGAATGTAAATGCAGCACTTCCTTGCTAGGAAATAGAGTTTGCAGATGTCTACGTATCGTAGCAAGCGTGTTATAATGCTTCTTAAAACGAGATATCGCATCTCATTTCTATGTTTCATGACAACATATAATATTCATTGTGAAGTGTTATGTATACCTCGCATACACTTCAAATGAATGTAAATGCGACACTTCCTTGCTAGGAAATAGCGATTGCAGATGTCAACGTATCGAAGCAATAGAGTTCTAATGCTTCTTGATACGGGATATCGCATTTCATTTCTATGTTTCATGATAAGATATAATATTCATTGCGAAGTGTCATTTATACCTCGCATACACTTCAAATGAATGTAAATGCGACAATTCCTTGCTAGGAAATAGCGTTGGCAGGTGTCTACTTATCCTATCATTTGAGTTCTAATGCTTCTCAAAACGCGATATCGCATCTCATTTCTATGTTTCATGATAAGGTATAATATTCATTGCAAAGTGTCTTGTATGTAAATGCGACACTTCCTTGTTAGGAAATAGCGTTGGCAGATGTCTACGTACCGAAGCAATAGAGTTCTAATGCTTCTTAATTCGCGATATCGCATCTCATATCTATGTTTCATGATAAGATATAATATTCATTGCGATGTGTCATGTATACCTCGCATACACTTCAAATGAATGTAAATGCGACATTTCCTTCCTAGGAAATAGCGTTTGCAGATGTCTACGTATCGTATCATTAGAGTTCTACAGCTTCTCAAAACGCGATACCGCATCTCATTTCTATGCCTCATGATGAGATATAATATTTATTGCGAAGTGTCTTGTATAACTCGCATACACTTCAACTGAATATAAATGCGACACTTCCTTGCTAGGAAATAGCGTTTGCAGATATCCACGTATCGAAGCAATAGTGATCTGGTGCTTCTCAAATCGCCGTATCGCATCTTCTTTCTATGTTTCATGATAAGATATAATATTCATTGTGGAGTGTTTGTATACGTCGTATTCACCTCAATAGAATGTAAATGCGACACTTCCTTGATAGGAAATAGCGTTTGCAGATGTCTACGTATCGTAGCAATACATATCTAATGCTTCTTATAACGAATCACATTCCTATGTTTCATGATAAGATATAATATTCATTCCGAAATGTTATGTATTCCTCGTCTACACTTCAATTGAATGTAAATGCGACACTTCCATGCTAGGAAATAGCGTTTCCAGATGTCTACGTATCGTAGCAATACAGTTCTAATGCTTCTTAAATCGCGGTATCGCATCTCATTTCTATGTTTCATGATAATATATAATAGTCACTGCGAAGTGTCATGTATATCTCGTATTCACTTCAAATGAATGTAAATGCGACACTTCCTTGCTAGGAAATAGAGTTTGCAGGTGTCTACGTATCGTAGCATTAAGGTTCTAATGCTTCTGAAAACGCGATATCGCATCTCATTTCTATGTTTCATGATAGTATATATTATTCATTGCAAAGTGTCATGTATACCTCGCATACACTTCAAGTGAATGTAAATGCGACACTTCCTTGCTGGGAGACAGCGGTTCCAGATGTCTGCGCATCGAAGAAATAGAGTTCTAATGCTTCTTGAAACGCGATATCGCATCTCATTTCTATGTTCCATGATAAGATATAATATTCATTGCGGAGTGTCACTTACGCCTCGCATACATTTCAAATGAAAGTAAATGCGACACTTCCTTGCTAGGAAATAGCGTTTGCAGATGTCTACGTATCGATACAATAGAGTTCTAATGCTTCTTAGAACGCGATATCGCATCTCACTTCTATGTCTCTTGACAAGATTTAATGTTCATTGCGAAGTGTTATGTATTCCTCGTCTACACTTCAAATGAATGTAAATGCGATACTTCCTTGCTAGGAAATAGCGTTTGCAGATGTCTACGTATCGAGGCAATAGAGTTCCAATGCTTCTTAAAACGCGATATCGAATCTCACTTCTATGTTTCATGATAAGATATAATGTTCCTTGCGAAGTGTCTTCTATACCTCGCATACGCTTCAAATGAGTGTGAATGCGACACTTGCTTGCTAGGAAATAGCGTTGGCTGAGATCTACGCATCGAAGCAATCTAGTTCTAATGCTTCTAGAAACGCGATATCGCATCTCACATCTATGTCTCATGATAAGATGTAATATTCATTGCGAAGTGTCATGTATACCACGTATTCACTTCAAAAGAATGTAAATGCGACATTTCATTGCTAGGAAGTAGTGTTTGCAGATGTCTACGTATCGTAGCAATAGAGTTCTAATGCTTCTTAAAACGCGATATCGCATCTCATCTCTATGTTTTAGGATAAGATATAACATTCGTTGCGAAGTGTCATGTATACCTCGCATACACTTCAAATGATTGTAAATGCGACACTTCCATGTTAGGATATAGCGATGGCAGATGTCTACGTATCGTAGCAAGCGTGTTATAATGCTTCTTAAAACGAGATATCGCATCTCATTTCTATGTTTCATGACAACATATAATATTCATTGCGAAGTGTTATGTATACCTCGCATACACTTCAAATGAATGTAAATGCGACACTTCCTTGCTAGGAAATAGCGATTGCAGATGTCAACGTATCGAAGCAATAGAGTTCTAATGCTTCTTGATACGGGATATCGCATTTCATTTCTATGTTTCATGATAAGATATAATATTCATTGCGAAGTGTCATTTATACCTCGCATACACTTCAAAAGAATGTAAATGCGACATTTCCTTGCTAGGAAATAGCGTTTGCAGATGTCTACGAATCGTAGAAATAGAGTTCTAATGCTTCTTAAAACGAGATATAGCACCCCATTTCTGTATTAGGATAAGATATAATACTCATTGCGGAGTATCATGTATACTTCGTATTCTCTCCAAAAGAATGTAAATACGACACTTCCTTGCTAGGAAATAGCGTTTGCAGATATCTACGTATCGTAGCAATAGAGTTCTAATGCTTCTTAAATCGTCATATCGCATCTCATTTCTATGTTTCATGATAAGATATAATATTCATTGTGGAGTGTTATGTATACCTCGTATTCACTTCAAAAGTATGTAAATGCGACACTTCCTTGACAGGATATAGCGTCTGCAGATGTCTACGAATCGTAGCAATAGAGTTCTGATGCTACTTAAAACGCGATATCGCATCTCATTTCTATGAGGATATATTATTCATTGCGTAGTGTCATGTATACATCGTATTCACTTCAAAAGAATGTAAATGCGACACATCCTTGCAAGGAAGTAGCGTTGGCAGATGTCTACGTATCGAAGCAATAGTATTCCAATGCTTCTTAAATCGCGATATCGCACCTCAATTCTACGTTACATGATAAGATATAATATTCATTGTGGATTGTTATGTATACCTCGTATTCACTTCAAAAGAATGTAAATGCGACTTTCCTTGCTAGGAAATTGCGTCTGCAGATGTCTACGTATCGTAGCAATAGGGTTCTAATGCATCTTAAAACGCGAATGGATCCTCAATTATATGTTTCATGACAAAATATAATATTCATTGCGAAGTTTCATGTATCCCTCGTATTCACTTCAAATGAATGTAAATGCGACACTTCCTTGCTAGGAAATAGCGATTGCAGATGTCTACGTATGGAAGCAATAGAGTTCTAATGCTTCTTGAAACGGGATATCGCATCTCATTTCTATGTATCATGATAAGATATAATATTCATTGCGAAGTTTCATGTATTCCTCGTATTCACTTCAAATGAATGTAAATGCGACACTTCCTTGCTAGGAAATAGCGTTTGCAGATTCCTGCGTACCGTAGCATTAGATTTCTATTGCATCTCAAAACGCGATATCGCATCTCATTTCTATGTTTCATGATAATATACAATATTTATTGCGAAGTGTCACGTTTACATCGCATACACTTCAAATGAATGTAAATGCGACACTTCCTTGCTAGGAAATAGCGTTTGCAGACGTCTACGTATCGAAGCAATAGAGTTCTAATGATTCTTGAAACGGGATATCGCATCTCGTTTCTATGTTTCATGATAAGATATAATATTCATTGCGAAGCTTCATGTATTCCTCGTATTCACTACAAATGAGTGTAAATGCGACACTTCCTTGCTAGGAATTAGAGTTTGCAGATGTCTACGTATCGAAGCATTAGAGTTCTAATGCTTCTTGAAACGGGATATCGAATCTCATTACTGTGTTTCATGATAAGATATAATATTCATTGCGAAGTTTCATGTATTCCTCGTATTCACTCCAAATGATTGTAAATGCGACACTTCCTTGCTAGGAAATAGAGTTTGCAGATGTCTACGTATCGTAGCAAGCGTGTTATAATGCTTCTTAAAACGAGATATCGCATCTCATTTCTATGTTTCATGACAACATATAATATTCATTGCGAAGTGTTGTGTATACCTCGCATACACTTCAAATGAATGTAAATGCGACACTTCCTTGCTACGAAATAGCGATTGCAGATGTCTGCGTATCGAAGCAATAGTGTTCTAATGCTTCTTGAAACGGAATATCGCATCTCATTTCTATGCTTCATGATAAGATATAATATTCATTGCGAAGTTTCATGTATTCCTCGTATTCACTTCAAATGAATGTAAATGCGACACTTCCTTGCTAGGAAATAGCGTCTGCAGACGACTACGTATCGAAGCAATAGAGTTCTAATGCTTCTTGAAACGGGATATCGCATCTCATTTCTATGTTTCATGATAAGATATAATATTCATTGCGAAGTTTCATGTATTCCTCGTATTCACTTCAAATGAGTGTAAATGCGACACTTCCTTGCTAGGAAATAGAGTTTGCAGATGTCTACGGATCGAAGCAATAGAGTTCTAATGCTTCTTGAAACGGGATATCGAATCTCATTACTGTGTTTCATGATAAGATATAATATTCATTGCGAATTTTCATGTATTCCTCGTATTCACTTGAAATGAATGTAAATGCAGCACATCCTTGCTAGGAAATAGAGTTTGCAGATGTCTACGTATCGTAGCAAGCGTGTTATAATGCTTCTTAAAACGAGATATCGCATCTCATTTCTATGTTTCATGACAACATATAATATTCATTGCGAAGTGTTATGTATACCTCGCATACACTTCAAATGAATGTAAATACGACACTTCCTTGCTAGGAAAAAGCATTGGCAGATGTTTACGTATCGAAGCTATTGAGTTCTAATGCTTCTTAAAACGCGATATCGCATCTCATTCCTATGTTTCATGCTAAGATGTAACATTCATTGCGAAGTGTCACCTATACCTCGCATACACTTCAAATGAATGTAAATGCGCCACTTTCATGCTAGGGAATAGCATTTGCAGATGTCTACGTATCGGAGCAATAGAGTTCTAATGCTTCTAGAAACGCGATATCGCATCTCACATCTATGTCTCATGATAAGATATAATATTCATTGCGAAGTGTCATTTATACCTCGCATACACTTCAAATGAATGTAAATGCGACAATTCCTTGCTAGGAAATAGCGTTGGCAGGTGTCTACTTATCCTATCATTTGAGCTCTAATGCTTCTCAAAACGCGATATCGCATCTCATTTCTATGTTTCATGATAAGGTATAATATTCGTTGCAAAGTGTCTTGTATGTAAATGCGACACTTCCTTGTTAGGAAATAGCGTTGGCAGATGTCTACGTACCGAAGCAATAGAGTTCTAATGCTTCTTAATTCGCGATATCGCATCTCATATCTATGTTTCATGATAAGATATAATATTCAGTGCGATGTGTTATGTATACCTCGCATACACTTCAAATGAATGTAAATGCGACATTTCCTTCCTAGGAAATAGCGTTTGCAGATGTCTACGTATCGTATCATCAGAGTTCTACAGCTTCTCAAAACGCGATACCGCATCTCATTTCTATGCCTCATGATGAGATATAATATTTATTGCGAAGTGTCTTGTATAACTCGCATACACTTCAACTGAATATAAATGCGACACTTCCTTGCTAGGAAATAGCGTTTGCAGATATCTACGTGTCGAAGCAATAGTGTTCTAATGCTTCTCAAATCGCCGTATCGCATCTTCTTTCTATGTTTCATGATAAGATATAATATTCATTGTGGAGTGTTTGTATACGTCGTATTCACCTCAATAGAATGTAAATGCGACACTTCCTTGCTAGGAAACAGCGTTTGCAGATGTCTACGTATCGTAGCAATACATTTCTAATGCTTCTTATAACGAATCACATTCCTATGTTTCATGATAAGATATAATATTCATTGCGAAGTGTCACGAATACCTCGTACTCACTTCAAAAGAATGTAAATGCGACACTTCCTTGCTAGGAAATAGCGTTTCCAGATGTCTATGTATCGAATCAATGGAGTTCTAAAGCTTCTCAAAACGCGATATCGCTTCTCATATATATGTTTCATGATAAGATATTATATTCACTGCGAAGTTACATCTATACCTCGTATTCACTTCAAAAGAATGTAAATGCGACACTTCCTTGCTAGGAAATAGCGTTTGCAAATGTCTACGTATCGCAGCAATAGAGTTCTAACGATTCTTAATTCGCGATATCGCATCTCATTTCTATGTTTCACAGTAAGATATAATATTCATTGCGAAGTGTCATGTATACCTCGTATCCACTTCAAAAGAATGTAAATGCGACACTTCCTTGCTAGGAAATAGCGTTTGCAGATGTCTACGTATCGTAGCATTAGAGTTCTAATGCCTCTTAAAACGAGATATCGTAACTCATTTCTATATTTCATAATAAGATATAATATTCATTGTGAAGTGTAATGTATTTCTCGCATACACTTCAAATGAGTGTAAATACGACACTTCCTTGCTAGGAAATAGCATTGGCAGATGTTTACGTATCGAAGCTATTGAGTTCTAATGCTTCTTAAAACGCGATATCGCATCTCATTTCTATGTTTCATGCTAAGATGTAACATTCATTGCGAAGTGTCACCTATACCTCGCATACACTTCAAATGAATGTAAATGCGCCACTTTCTTGCTAGGGAATAGCATTTGCAGATGTCTACGTATCGGAGCAATAGAGTTCTAATGCTTCTAGAAACGCGATATCGCATCTCACATCTATGTCTCATGATAGGATATAATATTCATTGCGAAGTGTCATGTATACCACGTATTCACTTCAAAAGAATGTAAATGCGACATTTCATTGCTAGGAAGTAGTGTTTGCAGATGTCTACGTATCGTAGCAATAGAGTTCTAATGCTTCTTAAAACGCGATATCGCATCTCATCTCTATGTTTTAGGATAAGATATAACATTCGTTGCGAAGTGTCATGTATACCTCGCATACACTTCAAATGATTGTAAATGCGACACTTCTTTGTTAGGATATAGCGATGGCAGATGTCAACGTATCGAAGCAATAGAGTTCTAATTCTTCTTGATACGGGATATCGCATTTCATTTCTATGTTTCATGATAAGATATAATATTCATTGCGAAGTGTCATTTATACCTCGCATACACTTCAAATGAATGTAAATGCGACAATTCCTTGCTAGGAAATAGCGTTGGCAGGTGTCTACTTATCCTATCATTTGAGTTCTAATGCTTCTCAAAACGCGATATCGCATCTCATTTCTATGTTTCATGATAAGGTATAATATTCATTGCAAAGTGTCTTGTATGTAAATGCGACACTTCCTTGTTAGGAAATAGCGTTGGCAGATGTCTACGTACCGAAGCAATAGAGTTCTAATGCTTCTTAATTCGCGATATCGCATCTCATATCTATGTTTCATGATAAGATATAATATTCATTGCGATGTGTTATGTATACCTCGCATACACTTCAAATGAATGTAAATGCGACATTTCCTTCCTAGGAAATAGCGTTTGCAGATGTCTACGTATCGTACCATTAGAGTTCTACAGCTTCTCAAAACGCGATACCGCATCTCATTTCTATGCCTCATGATGAGATATAATATTTATTGCGAAGTGTCTTGTATAACTCGCATACACTTCATCTGAATATAAATGCGACACTTCCTTGCTAGGAAATAGCGTTTGCAGATATCTACGTATCGAAGCAATAGTGTTCTAATGTTTCTCAAATCGCCGAATCGCATCTTCTTTCTATGTTTCATGATAAGATATAATATTCATTGTGGAGTGTTTGTATACGTCGTATTCACCTCAATAGAATGTAAATGCGACACTTCCTTGCTAGGAAATAGCGTTTGCAGATGTCTACGTATCGAAGCAATAGAGTTCTAATGCTTCTTAAAACGAGATATCGCATCTCATTTCTATGTTTCATGACAACATATAATATTCATTGCGAAGTGTCATTTATACCTCGCATACACTTCAAAAGAATGTAAATGCGACATTTCCTTGCTAGGAAATAGCGTTTGCAGATGTCTACGAATCATAGAAATAGAGTTCTAATGCTTCTTAAAACGAGATATAGCACCCCATTTCTGTATTAGGATAAGATATAATACTCATTGCGGAGTATCATGTATACTTCGTATTCTCTCCAAAAGAATGTAAATACGACACTTCCTTGCTAGGAAATAGCGTTTGCAGATATCTACGTATCGTAGCAATAGAGTTCTAATGCTTCTTAAATCGTCATATCGCATCTCATTTCTATGTTTCATGATAAGATATAATATTCATTGTGGAGTGTTATGTATACCTCGTATTCACTTCAAAAGTATGTAAATGCGACACTTCCTTGATAGGAAATAGCGATTGCAGATGTCTACGTATCGTAGCATTAGAGTCCTAATGCTTCTCAAAACGCGATATCGCATCTCATTTCTAGGTTTCATGATAAGATATAATATTAATTGTGACGTGTTATGTATACCTCTCATTCACTTCAAATACATGTAAATGCGACACTTCCTTGCTAGGAAATAGCGTTTGCAGATGCCTACGTATCGTAGCAATACATTTCTAATGCTTCTTATAACGAATCACATTCCTATGTTTCATGATAAGATATAATATTCATTCCGAAATGTTATGTATTCCTCGTCTACACTTCAATTGAATGTAAATGCGACACTTCCATGCTAGGAAATAGCGTTTCCAGATGTCTACGTATCGTAGCAATACAGTTCTAATGCTTCTTAAATCGCGGTATCGCATCTCATTTCTATGTTTCATGATAATATATAATAGTCACTGCGAAGTGTCATGTATATCTCGTATTCACTTCAAATGAATGTAAATGCGACACTTCCTTGCTAGGAAATAGAGTTTGCAGGTGTCTACGTATCGTAGCATTAAGGTTCTAATGCTTCTGAAAACGCGATATCGCATCTCATTTCTATGTTTCATGATAGTATATAATATTCATTGCAAAGTGTCATGTATACCTCGCATACACTTCAAGTGAATGTAAATGCGACACTTCCTTGCTGGGAGACAGCGGTTCCAGATGTCTGCGCATCGAAGAAATAGAGTTCTAATGCTTCTTGAAACGCGATATCGCATCTCATTTCTATGTTCCATGATAAGATATAATATTCATTGCGGAGTGTCACTTACGCCTCGCATACACTTCAAATGAAAGTAAATGCGACACTTCCTTGCTAGGAAATAGCGTTTGCAGATGTCTACGTATCGAAGCAATAGAGTTCCAATGCTTCTTAAAACGCGATATCGCATCTCACTTCTATGTTTCATGATAAGATATAATATTCCTTGCGAAGTGTCTTCTATACCTCGCATACGCTTCAAATGAATGTGAATGCGACACTTGCTTGCTAGGAAATAGCGTTGGCTGAGGTCTACGCATCGAAGCAATCTAGTTCTATTGCTTCTTAAAACGAGATATCGCATCTCATTTCCATGTTTCACGATAATATATAGTATTCATTGTGAAGTGTCAAGTATACCTCGTATTCACTTCAAAAGAATGTAAATGCGACACTTTCTTGCTAGGAATTAGCGTTTGCAGATGTCTACGTATAGCAGCAATAGTGCTCTAATGCTTTTAAATCGCGATACCGCATCTCATTTCTGTGTTTCATGATAAGATATAATATTCATTGCGAAGTGTCTTGTATACCTCATATTCACTTCCAAAGAATGTAAATGCGACATTTCCATGCTAGGAAATAGCGTTTGCAGATATCTACGTATCGTAACAATAGAGTTATAATGCTTTTTAAAACGCGATATCGCATCTCATTTCTATGGTTGGTGATAAGATAAAATATTCGTTGCGATGTGTCATGTATACCATGAATTCACTTCAAAAGAATGTAAATACGACTCTTCCTTGCTAGAAAATAACGTTTCCAGATATCTACCTATCGCAGCAATAGAGTTCTAATGCTTCTTAAAACGCCATATCGCATCTCATTTCTATGTTTCATAATAAGATATAATATTCATTGCGAAGAGTCATGTATACCTCGTATTCACTTAAAATGAATGTAAATGATACGTTTCCTTGCTAGGAAATAGCGATTGCAAATGTCTCCGTATCGTAGCAGTATAGTTCTAATGCTTCTTAAAACGAGGTGCCGCATCTCATTCCTATGTTTCATGATAAGATATAACATTCATTGCGAAGAGTTATGTATACCTCGCGTACACTTCAAATGAATGTAAATGCGACACTTCTTTGCTAGGAAATAGCCTTAGCAGATGTTTACGTATCGAAGAAATAGCGTTCTAATTCTTCTTAAACAAAATATCGCATCTCATTTCTATGTTTCATGATAAGACACAATATTCATTGAGGAGGGCTATGTATATCCCGCCTACACTTAAAAAGATTGTAAATGCGACACTTCCTTGCTAGGAAATAGCGCTTCCAGATGTCTACGTATCGAAGCAATAGAGTTCTGATGCTTCTTAAATCGTCATATGCGAAAGTTCATGTATACCTCGTATTCATTTGAAGAGAATGTAAATGCGACAATTCCTTCCAAAGAAATAGCGTTTCCACATGTCTACGTATCGAAACAATAGAATTCTAATGCTTCTTAAGACGTGATATCGCATCTCACATCTATGTCTCATGATAAGATATAATATTCATTGCGAAGTGTCATGTATACCACGTATTCACTTCAAAAGAATGTAAATGCGACATTTCATTGCTAGGAAGTAGTGTTTGCAGATGTCTACGTATCGTAGCAATAGAGTTCTAATGCTTCTTAAAACGCGATATCGCATCTCATCTCTATGTTTTAGGATAAGATATAACATTCGTTGCGAAGTGTCATGTATACCTCGCATACACTTCAAATGATTGTAAATGCGACACTTCCTTGTTAGGATATAGCGATGGCAGATGTCTACGTATCATATTAATGGGTTTCTAATGCTTCTCAAATCGCGATATAGCATCTCATTTCGTAATCTCACTATAAGACATAGTATTCATTGTGCGGTGTTATGTATTCCTCGTATTCACTTCAAATGAATGTAAATGCGACTCTTCCTTGCTAGGAAATAGCGTTGGCAGATGTCTACGTATCGAAGCAACGGAGTTCTAATGCTTCTTAAAACGAGATATCGCATCTCATTTCTATGTTTCATGACATGATATAATATTCATTGCGAAGTTTCTTGTATACCTCGCATACACTTCAAATTAATGTAAATGCTTCACTTCCTTGCTTGGAAATAGCGTTTGCTGATGTCTACGTATCGAAGCAATAGAGTTCCAATGCATCATAAATCGCGATATCGCATCTCACTTCCACGTTTCATGATAAAATATAATATTCATTGTGCAGTGTTATGTATATCTCGTCTACACTTCAAATGAATGTAAATGCGACACTTCCTTGCTTGGAAATAGCGTTTGCAGATGTCTACGTATCGTAGCAATAGGGTTCTAATGCCTCTTAAAACGAGATATAGCACCTCATTTCTGTATTAGGATAAGATATAATACTCATTGCGGAGTGTCATGTATACTTCGTATTCTCTCCAAAAGCATGTAAATACGACACTTCCTTGCTAGGAAATAGCGTTTGCAGATATCTACGTATCGTAGCAATAGAGTTCTAATGCTTCTTATATCGCGATATCGCATCTCATTTCTACGTTTTATGATAAGATATAATATTCATTGTGTAGTGTTATGTATACCTCGTATTCAGTTCAATAGAATGTAAATGCGACTCTGCCTTGCTAGGATATTTCGTTTGCAGATGTCTACGTATCGTAGCATTAGAGTCCTATTCCTTTTAGAACGCGATATCGCAACTCATCTATGTTTCATGATAAGATATAATCTTCATTGAGAAGTGTCTTCAATACCTCGCATACACTTCATATGAATGTCAATGCGACACTTCCTTGCTTGGAAGTAGCGATGGCACATGTCTACGCATCGAAGCAATAGAGTTCTAATGCTTCTTAAAACGGGAAATCGCTCCTCATTTCTATGCTTCATGATAAGATATAGTATTCATTGTGGAGTGTTATGTATACCTCGTCTACACTTCCTAAGAATGTAAATGCGACACTTCCTTGCTTGGAAATAGCGTTTGCAGATGTCTGCGTATCGAAGCAATAGAGTTCTAATGCTTCTTAAATCGTCATATCGCATCTCATTTCTATGTTTCATGATAAGATATAATATTCATTTTGGAGTGTTATGTATACCTCGTATTCGCTTCAAAAGAATGTAAATGCGAATCTTCCTTGCTAGGAAATAGTGAATGCAAATGTCTCAGTATCGAAGAAATAGGGTTCTAAAGCTACTTAAAACGCGATATCGCATCTCATTTCTATGTTTCGTGATAAGATATAATATTCATTGTGGAGTGTTATGTTTATCTCGCATTCACTTCAAAAGAATGTAAATGCGACACTTCCTTGCTAGGAAATAGCGTTTGCAGATGTCTGCGTATCGAAGCAATAGAGTTCTAATTCTTCTTAAATCGCGAAATCGCATCCCATTTCTGTATCGTGATAAGATGTAATATTCATTGTGGAGTTTTATGTATACCTCGTATTCACTTCAAAAGAATGTAAATGCGACACTTCCTTTCTGTTAACTGTCGTTCCCAGATATCTACGTTTCGCAGCAATAGGGTTCTAATGCTTTTTAAATCGTGATATCGCATCTCAATCCTATGTTTCATGATAAGATATTATATTCATTGTGGTGTGTGATGTACACCTCGTATTCACATCAAAAGAATGTAAATGCCACAGTTCCTTGCTAAGAAATAGCGTTTGCAGATGTCTACGTATCGTAGCATTGGAGCCCTAATGCTTCTTAAATCGCGATATCGCATCTCATTTCTATGTTTCATGATAAGATATAATATTCATTGCGAAGTGTCATTAATACCTCGCATACACTTCAAATGAATGTAAATGAGACACTTCCTTGTTAGGAAATAGCGTTTGCAGATGTCTACGTATCGAAGAAATAGATTTCTAATGCTTCTTAAAACGCAATATCGCATCTCATTTCTATGTTTCATGATAAGATATAATATTCATTGTGCAGTGATATGTATACCTCGCATACACTTCAAATGAATGTAAACGCGACACTTCCTTGCTGGGAAGTTACGTTTGCAGATGTCTACGTATCGAAGCAATAGTGTTCTAATGCTTCTTAAATAGCCATATCTCATCTCATTTCTATGTTTCGTGATAAGAAATAATATTCGATGTGGAGTGTTATGTATACCTCTATTCACTTCAAAAGAATACGAGTGCGGCGCATCCTTTCTATGAAATAGCGTTTGCAGATGTCTACGTATCGTAGCAGTAGCGTTCTAACGCTTCTTAAAAAGCGATATCGCATCTCATTTCTATGTTTCGTGATAAGATGTAATATTCACTGCCAAGTGTCATGCATACCACGTATTCCTTTCAAAAAAATGTAAGTGCGACACTTCCTTGCTAGGAAGTAGCGTTTGCAGATGTCTACGTATCGAAGCAATAGAGTTCTAATGCTTCCTAAAACGAGATATCGCATTTCGTTTCTATGTGCCATGATAAGTTATATTATTCATTGCGACGTGTCATGTATGCCTCGTATTCACTTCAAAAGAATGTAAATCCGACACTTCCTTGCTATTAAATAGCGTTTGCAGATGTCTACGTATCGAAGTAATAGAGTTCTAATGCTTCTTAATACGCGATATCGATTCTCATTTCTATGTTTCATGATAAGATATAATATCCATTGCGAAGTGTCATGTATACCTCGTATTCACTTCAAATGTATGTAAATGCGACACTTCCTCTCTTGGAAATAGCGTTTGCAGATGTCTACGTATCGTAGCAATAGAGTTCTGATGCTACTTAAAACGCGATATCGCATCTCATTTCTATGTTTCATTATAAGATATAATTTTCATTGTGAAGTGTTAAGAATACCTCGTATTCAGTTCAGAAGAATGTGAATGCGACACTTCCTTGCTAGGAAATAGGGTCTCCATATGTATACGTATCGTAGCAATAGTGTTCTAATGCTTCTTAAAACGCGATATCGCATAACATTTCCATGTTTCATGATAAGATATAATATTAATTGCGAAGTGTCATGTATACCTCGCATTCACTTCAAAAGAATGTAAATGCAACACTTCCTTGCTAGGAAATAGAGTTTGCAGATGTCTACGTATCGTAGCAAGCATGTTATAATTCTTCTTAAAACGAGATATCGCATCTCATTTCTATGTTTCGTGACAACATATAATATTCTTTGCGAAGTGTTATGTATACCTCGCATACACTTCAAAAGAATGTTAATGCGACACTTCCTTGCTAGGAAATAGCGTTTGCAGATTTCTGCGTATCGTAGCATTATATTTCTATTGCATCTCAAAACGCGATACCGCATCTCATATCTATGTTTCACGATAAGATATAATATTCATTGCGAAGTGTTATGTATACCTCGCATACACTTCAAATGAATGTAAATGCGACAGTTCCTTGCTAGGAAGTAGCGATTGCAGATGTCTACGTATCGAAGCAATAGAGTTCTAATGCTTCTTGAAACGGGATATCGCATCTCATTTCCATGTTTCATGATAAGATATAATATTAATTGCGAAGTGTCATGTATACCTCGCATTCACTTCAAAAGAATGTAAATGCGACACTTCCTTGCTAGGAAATAGAGTTTGCAGATGTCTACGTATCGTAGCAAGCGTGTTATAATGCTTCTTAAAACGAGATATCGCATCTCATTTCTATGTTTCGTGACAACATATAATATTCATTGCGAAGTGTTATGTATACCTCGCATACACTTCAAAAGAATGTTAATGCGACACTTCCTTGCTAGGAAATAGCGTTTGCAGATTTCTGCGTATCGTAGCATTATATTTCTATTGCATCTCAAAACGCGATATCGCATCTCATTTCTATGTTTCATGATAAGATATAATATTTATTGCGAAGTGTCACGTATACATCGCATACACTTCAAATGTCTGTAAATGCGACACATCCTTGCTAGCAAATAACGTTTGCAGATGTCTACGCATCGTAGCAATAGAGTTCTAATGCTTCTTAAAACGTGATATCATATCACATTTCTATGTTTCATGGTAAGATATAATATTCATTGCGAAGTTTCATGTATTCCTCGTATTCACTTCAAATGAATGTAAATGCGATACTTCCATGCTAGGAAATAGAGTTTGCAGATGTCTACGTATCGTAGCAAGCGTGTTATAATGCTTCTTAAAACGAGATATCGCATCTCATTTCTATGTTTCATGACAACATATAATATTCATTGCGAAGTGTTATGTATACCTCGCATACACTTCAAATGAATGTAAATGCGACACTTCCTTGCTAGGAAATAGAGTTTGCTGATGTCTACGTATCGTAGCAATAGAGTTCTAATGCTTCTTAAAACGAGGTGTCGCATCTCATTCCTATGTTTCATGATAAGATATAACATTCATTGCGAAGTGTTACGTATACCTCGCATACACTTCAAATGAATGTAAATGTGACACTTCCTTGCTAGGAAATTGCGTTTCCAGATGTCTACGTATCGAAACAATATTTTTCTAGTGCTTCGTAAAACGCGATATTACATCTCATTTCTAGGTCTCATGATAAGATATAATATTCATTGTGCAGTGGTATGTATACCTCGTACTTACTACAAAAGAATGTAAATGCGACCTTTCCTCGCTAGGAAATAGCGATCGCAGATGTCTCCGTATCGAAGCAATAGAGTTCTAATGCTTCTTAAAACGAGAAATCGCATATCATTTCTATGTCTTATGGTAATATATAATATTCATTGCGAAGTGTTACGTATTCCTCGTCTAGACTTTAAATGAATGTAAATGCCACACTTCCTACCTAGGAAATAGCGTTTGCAGATATCTACGTCTCGAAGCAATAGAGTTCTAATGCTTCCTAAAACGTGACATCGCATCGCATTTCTATGTCTCACGATAATATATAATATTCATTGCGAATTGTTATGTATTCCTCGTCCACACTTTAAATGAATGTAAATGCGACACTTCCTTTCTAGGAAATAACATTTCCAGATATCCACGTATAGAAGCAATAGAGTTCTAATGCTTCCTAATTCGCGATATCGCATCTCATTTCTATGTTTCATGATAAGATATAGTATTAATTGCGATGTGTCATGTATACCTTGGATTCACTTTAAATGAATGTAAATGCGACACTTCCTTGCTAGGAAATAGCGTTTGCAGATGTCTACGTATCGAAGCAATGGGTTTGTAATGCTTCTTAAATCGCGATATCGCATGTCACTACTATGTTTCATGATAATATATAATATTCATTGTGAAGTGTCAAGTATACCTCGTATTCAATTCAAAAGAATGTAAATGCGACACTTCCTGGCTAGGAAATAGCGTTTGCAGGTGTCTACGTATCGAAGCAATAGTTTTCTAATGCTGCTTAAATCGCGATATCGCATCTCATTTCCATGTTTCATGATAAGATATAATATTCATTGTGCAGTGTTATGTATACCTCGTATTCGCTTCAAAAGAATGTAAATGCGACACTTCCTTGCTAGGAAATTGCGTTGGCAGATGTCTACGTATCGTAGCATTAGAGTTCTAATGCTTCTTAAAACGCGATATTGCATCTCATTTCTATGTTTCACATTAAGATATATTATTTATTGTGGAGTGCTATGTATACCTTATATTCACCTTAGAAGAATGTAAATGCGACACTTTCTTGCTAGGAAATAGCGTCTGCAGATGTCTACGTATCGTAGCAGTAGAGTTCTAATGCTTCTTAAAACGCGACATCGCATCTCATTTCTATGTTTCATGATAAGATACAATATTAATTGCCAAGTGTCTTGTATACCTCGTATTCACTTCAAAAGATTGTAAATGCTACACTTCCTTGCTAGGAAGTAGCGTTTGCAGGTGTCTACGTATCGAAGCAATAGTTTTCTAATGCTGCTTAAATCGCGATATTGCATCTCATTTTTATGTTCCATGATAAGATATAATATTCATTGTGCAGTGTTATGTATACCTCGTATTCGCTTCAAAAGAATGTAAATGCGACACTTCCTTGCTAGGAAATTGCGTTGGCAGATGTCTACGTATTGTAGCAGTAGACTTCTAACGCTTCTTCAAACGTGATATCGCATCTCATATCTATGTTTCATGATAAGATATAATATTCATTGCGAAGTGTCATGTGCACCTCGTATTCACTTCAAACGAACGTAATTGCGTCACTCCCTTGCTAGGAAATAGCGTTTGCAGATGTCTACGTATCGTAGCATTAGTGTTCTAATGCTTCCCAAACGCGATATCGCATCTCAATTCTATGTTTCATGATAATCAATAATAATCATTGCGAAGTGTCATGTATACCTCGCATATACTTCAAATGAATGTAAATGCGACACTCCCTTGCTAGGAAATAACGTTTGGAGATGTCTACGTATCGAAGCAATAGAGTTCTAATGCTTCTTAAAACACGATAACGCATCTCATTTGTATGTTTCATGATAAGATACAATATTCATTGCGAAGTGTCATGTATACCTCGTATTCACTTCAAAAGAATTATAATGCGTCACTTCCTTGCTAGGCAATAGCGTTTGCAGATGTCTATGTATCGTAGCAATAGGGTTCTAATTCTTCATAAAACGCGATATCGCATCTCATTTCTATGTTTCATGATAAGATACAATATTTATTGCGAAGTGTCTTGTATACCTCGCATACACTTCAAATGAATGTAAATGCGACACTTCCTTGCTAGGAAATAGCGTTGGCAGATGTCTACGTATCGAAGCAATAGAGATCTACTGCTTCTTAAATCGCAATATCGCATCTCATTTCTATGTTTCATGATAAGTTATAATATTCATTGCGAAGTGTCATGTATACCTCGTATTCTTTTCAAGAGAATGTAAATGCGACACTTCCTTGCTAGGAAGTAGCGTCGGCAGATGTCTACGTATCGAAGCAATAGAGTTCTAATGCTTCTTAAAACGGGATATCGCATTTCATTTCTATGTTTCGTGATAAGATATAATATTCATTGTGCCGCGTTATGTATATCTAGTCTACACATCAAATGAATGTAAATGCGACACTTCCCAGCTAGGAAATAGCGTTTGCAGATGTCTATGTATCGAAGCAATAGAGCTCTAATGCTTGTTAAATCGCGATATCGCATCTCATTTCTATGTCTCATGACAAGATATAGTATTCATTGCGAAGTGTCATGTGTACCTCGCATACACTTCAAATGAATGTAAATGGGACACTTCCTTGCTAGGAAATAGCGTTGGCAGATGTCTACGTATCGAAGCATTAGAGTTCTAATGCACCTTATAACGCCATATCGCATCTCATTTCTATGCTTCATGATAAGATATAACATTCATTGTGCAGTGTTATGCATACCTCGTATCACATCAAAAGTATGTAAATGCGACACTTCCATGCTAGGAAATAGCGTTTGCAGATATCTACGTATCGTAGCATTACAGTTCTAATGCTTCTCAAAACGGGATATTGCATCTCATTTCTATGTTTCATGGTAAGATGTTATATTCATTGCGAAATGCCTTGTATACCTCGCATACACTTCAATTGAATGTAAATGCGACACTTCCTTGCTAGGAAATAGCGTTGGCAGAAGTCTACGTATTGTAGCAATAGGGTTCTAATGCTTCTTAAATCTCGATATCGCATGTCACTTCTATATCTCATGACAAGATTTAGTATTCATTGCGAAGTGTCATGTATACCTCGCATACACTTAATTTGAATGCAAATGCAACACTTCCTTGCTAGGAAATAGCGTTGGCAGAAGTCTACGTATTGTAGCAATAGGGTTCTAATGCTTCTTAAATCTCGATATCGCATGTCACTTCTATATCTCATGACAAGATTTAGTATTCATTGCGAAGTGTCATGTATACCTCGCATACACTTAATATGAATGCAAATGCAACACTTCCTTGCTATGAAATAGCGTTTGCAGATGTCTACATATCGAAGCAATAGGGTGCTAATGCTTCTTAAAAAGAGATATCGCATCTCATTCCTATATACCATGATAAGATGTAATATTCATTGCGAAGTGTCATGTATACCTCGCATACACTTCAAATGAATGTAAATGCGGCACATCCTTGCTAGGAAATAGCGATTGCAGATGTCTGCGTATCAAAGCAATAGAGTTCTATGGCTTCTTAAAACGCGATATCGCATCTCATTTCTATGTGTCATGATAAGATATTATATCCGTTACGAAGTGTTATGTATTCCTCTTCTACACTTCAAAAGAATGTAAATGCGACACTTGCTTGCTAGGAAATAGCGTTTCCAGATGCCTACGTATAGAAACAATAGGGTTCTAATGCTTCTTAAGACGAGACTTCGCATCTCAGTTCTATGTTTCATGATGAGATATAATATTCATTGCGAAGTGTCATGCATATCTCGGATACACAATAAATGAATGTAAGTGCGACACTCCCGTGCTAGGGAGTTGCGTTTGCGGATATCTACGTTTCGAAGCAATAGAGTTCTAATGCTTCTCAAAACGCAATATCGCATCTCATTTCTATGCTTCATGATAAGATATAACATTCATTGTGCAGTGTTATGCATACCTCGTATCACATCAAAAGTATGTAAATGCGACACTTCCATGCTAGGAAATAGCGTTTGCAGATATCTACGTATCGTAGCATTAGAGTTCCAATGCTTCTCAAAACGGGATATTGCATCTCATTTTTATGTTCCATGATAAGATATAATATTCATTGCGGAGTGTCATGTATACCTCGTATTCACTTCACAGGAATGTAGATGCGACACTTGCTTGCTAGGAAATAGCGTTTGCAGATGTCTACGTATCATAGCAATAGAGTTATAATGCTCCTTAAATCGCGATATCGCATCTCATTTCTATGTGTCATGATGAGATATAATATTCATTACGAAGTGTCATGTATAACTCGTATTTACTTCAAAAGAATGTAAATGCGACACTTCCTTGCTAGGAAATAGCGTTTACAGATGCCTACGTATAGAATCAATAGGGTTCTAATGCTTCTTAAGACGAGACTTCGCATCTCAGTTCTATGTTTCATGATGAGATATAATATTCATTGCGAAGTGTCATGTATACCTCGTATTCATTCAAATGAATGTAAATGGGACACTTCCTTGCTAGGAAATAGCGTTTGCAGATGTCTACGTATCGTAGCAATAGATTTCTAATGCTTCTTAAATCGCGATATCACATCTCATTTCTATGTTTCATGATAAGATATAATATTCATTGTGGTGTGTTATGTATACCTCCTATTCACTTCAAAAGAATGTAAGTGGCACACTTCCTTGCTGGGAAACAGCGTTTCCAGATGTCTACGTATCGAAGCATTAGAGTTCTATTGCTTCTCAAAACGCGATATCGCATCACATTTCTATGTTCCATTATAAGATATAATATTCATTGCGAAGTGTTATGTATACCTCATCTACACTTCAAAAGAATGCAAATGCCACACATCCCTGCTAGGGTATAGCGTTTCCAGATGTCCACGTTTCGAAGCAATAGATTTCTAATGCTGCTTAAAACGCGATACCGAATCTCATTTCTATGTTTCGTGATAAGATACAGTATTCGTTGCGATGTGTTATGTACACCTCGTCCGCACTCCAAACGAATGTAAATGCCACACTTGCTTGCTAGGAAATAGCGTTTCCAGATGTCTACGTAGCGAAGCAATAGAGTTGTAACGCTTCTTAAAACGCGATATCGCATCTCATTTTGATTTTTCATGATATGATATAATATTCATTGCGAAGTGTTGTGTATACCTCGTCCACACTTCAAAAGAATGTAAATGCCACACTTCCTTACTAAGAAGTAGAGTTTCCAGATGAATAAATATCGAAGCAATAGAGTTGTCATGCTTCGTAAAACGCGATATCGCAGCTCAATTCTACGTTTCATGAGAGGAAATAATATACATTGCGAAGTGTTATGTATTCCTCGTCTACAATTGAAAAGAATGTAAATGGTACACATCCTTGCTAGGAAATGCGTTTCCAGATATTTACGTATCGAAGCAATAGAGTTCTAATGCTTCCTAAAACACGATAACGCATCTCATTTCTATGTTTCATGATAAGATATAATATTCGTTGCGAAGTGTTATGTATACGTCGTCTGCACGTCAAAGGAATGTAAATGTCACACTTGCTTGCTGGGAAATAGTGTTTCCAGATGTCCACGTATCGAAGCAATAGAGTTCTCATGCTTCATAAAACGGTATACAGCATCCCATTTCTATGTTTCATTATAAGATATAATATTCGTTGCGAAGTGTTATGCATACCTCGTCTACACTTCAAAAGAATGTAAATGACACCCTTCCTCGCTAGGAAATAGCGCTTCCAGAAGTCTACGTATCGAAGCAAGAGAGTTCTAATGCTTCTTAAAACGCGATATCGCATCCCATTTCTATGTTTTGTGACATGACACAATATTCATTGCGAAGTGTTGTGTATACCTCGTCTGCAGTACAAAAGATTGTAAATGCCACACTTCCTCGAATACCTCGTCTGCACTTAAAAAGATTGTAAATACCACACTTCCTTGCTAGGAAATAGTGTTTCCAGATATCCACGTACCGAAGCAATAGAGTTCTCATGCATCATAGAACGGGATATAGCAACCCATTCCAATGTTTCATTATAAGATATAATATTCGTTGCGAAGTGTTATGTATAACTCGTCTACACTTCAAAAGAATGCAAATGTCACCCTTCCTCGCTAGGAAATAGCGCTTCCAGATGTCTACGTATCGAAACAGTAGATTTCTAATGCTTCTTTTAACGTGGTATCGCATCTCAATACTATGTTTCATGATAACGTATAATGTTCATAGCGAAGTGTTATGTATACCTCGTCTACACTTCAAACGAATGTAAATGCGACACTTCCTTGCTGGGAAATAGCGTTTGCAGATGGCTACGTATCGAAGCAATAGAGTCCAAATGCTTCTTAAATCGCGATATCGCATCTCATTTCTTTGTTTCATGATAAGATATAATATTCATTGCGAAGTGTCCTGTCTACCTCGCATACACTTCAAATGAATGTAAATGCGACACTTCCTTGCTAGGAAATAACGTTGGCAGATATCTACGTATCGAAGCAATAGAGATCTACTGCTTCTTAAATCGTCATATCGCATCTCATTTCTATGTTTCATGATAAGATATAATATTCATTGTGGAGTGTTATGCATACCTCCTATTCACTTCAAAAGAATGTAAATGCGGCACTTCCTTGCTAGGAACTAGCGTTTGCAGATGTCTACGTATCGAAGCATTAGAGTTCTAATGCTTCACAGAACGCGATATCGCATTTCATTTCTATGTTTCATGGTAAGATTTAATATACATTGCGAAGTGTCTTGTATATCTCGCATACACTTCAAACGAATTTAAATGCGACACTTCATTGCTAGGAATTAGCGTTTGCAGATGTCTATGTGTCGAAGCAATAGAGTTCTAATGCTCCTTAAAACACGATATCGCATCTCATTTCTATGCTTCGTGATAAGATATAATATTCATTGCGGAGTGTTATGCCTACTTCGTATTCACCTCAAAAGAATGTAAATGCAACACTTCCTTCCTAGGAAATAGCGTTGGCAGATGTCTACGTATCGAAGCAATAGAGTCCTAATTCATCTTAAAACACGATATCGCATCTCATTCCTATGTCTCATGATATGATATAATATTCATTATGGAGTGTTATGTATACCTCGTACTCACCTCAAAAGAATGTAAATGCGACACTTCCCTGCTAGGAATTAGCGTTTGCAGATGTCTACGTATCGAAGCAATAGATTTCTAATACTTCTTAAAAAGCGATATCGCATCTCATTTCTATGTCTCATGATAAGATTCTTCGTCTACACTTCAAATGAATGTAAATGCGACACTTCCTTTCTAGGAAATAGCGTTTGCAGATGTCTAGGTATCGAAGCAATAGAGTTCTAATGCTTCTAAAATCGCGATATCGCATCTCATTTCTATGTTTCATGATAAGATATAATATTCATTGCGAAGTGTCTTGTATACCTCGCATACACTTCAAATGAATGTAAATGCGACACTTCCTTGCTAGGAAATAGCGTTGGCAGATGGCTAGGTATCGAAGCAATCGAGATCTACTGCTTCTTAAATCGCCATATCGCATCTCATTTCTATGTTTCATGATAAGATATAATATTCATTGTGCAGTGATATGTATATCTCGTCTACACTTCAAAAGAATGTAAATGCGACACTTCCTTGCTAGGAAGTAGCGTTTGCAAATGTCTACGTATCGATGCAATAGAGATCTAATGCTTCTTATAACGGGATATCGCATCTCATTTTTATGTTTCATGATATGGTATAATACTCATTTCGAAGTGTCATGTATACCTCGCATACACTTAATATGAATGTAAATGCAACACTTCCTTGCTATGAAATAGCGTTTGCAGATGTCTACGTATCATAGCATTAGAGTTCTAATGCTTCTCAAAACGCGATATCGCATCTCAATTCTATTTTTCATGATAAGATATAATATTCATTGTGGAGTGTTATGTATACCTCGTATTCACTTCGAAAGAATGTAAATGCGACACTACCTTGCTAGGAAGTAGCGTTTGCAAATGTCTACGTATCGATGCAATAGAGTTCTAATGCTTCTCAAAACGCGATATCGCATCTCATTCCTATGTTTCATGATAAGATATAATATTCATTTCGAAGTGTCATGTATACCTCGGATACACTTCACATGAATGTAAATGCGACACTCCCTTGCTAGGAAGTAGCGTTTGCAGATATCTACGTATCGAAGCAGTAGAGTTCTAATGCTTCTCAAAACGCGATATCGCATCTCATTTCTATGTTTCATGATGAGATATAATATTCATTGCGAAGTGTCATGCATATCTCGGATACACAATAAATGAATGTAAGTGCGACACTCCCGTGCTAGGGAGTTGCGTTTGCGGATATCTACGTTTCGAAGCAATAGAGTTCTAATGCTTCTCAAAACGCAATATCGCATCTCATTTCTATGCTTCATGATAAGATATAACATTCATTGTGCAGTGTTATGCATACCACGTATCACATCAAAAGTATGTAAATGCGACACTTCCATGCTAGGAAATAGCGTTTGCAGATATCTACGTATCGTAGCATTAGGGTTCCAATGCTTCTCAAAACGGGATATTGCATCTCATTTTTATGTTCCATGATAAGATATAATATTCATTGCGGAGTGTCATGTATACCTCGTATTCACTTCACAGGAATGTAGATGCGACACTTCCTTGCTAGGAAGCAGCGTTTGCAGATATCTAGGTATCGAAGCAATGGTGTTCTAATGCCGCTTAAATCGCGATATCGCATCTCATTTATATGTATCATGATAAGATACAATATTATTTGCGCAATGTTATGTATACCTCGTATTCACTTCAAAAGAATGATAATGCCTCACTTGCTTGCTAGGAAATAGCGTTTGCAGATGTCTACGTATCGTAGCAAAACAGCTATAATGCTTCTTAAATCGCGATATCGCATCTCATTTCTATGTTTCGTGATGATATAATTTTCATTGCGAAATGTCATGTAAACCTCGTATTCACTTCAAGAGAATGTAAATGCGACACTTCCTTGCTAGGAAATAGAGTTTGCAGATGTCTACGTATCGTAGCAATAGGGTTCTAACTCATCCTAAAACGCGATATCGCATCTCATTTCTATGTGTCATGATGAGATATAATATTCATTGCGAAGTGTCATGCATAACTCGTATTTACTTCAAAAGAATGTAAATGCGACACTTCCTTGCTAGGAAATAGCGTTTCCAGATGCCTACGTATTGAAACAATAGTGTTCTAATGCTTCTTAAAACGAGACTTCGCATCTCAGTTCTATGTTTCATGATGAGATATAATATTCATTGCGAAGTGTCATGTATACCTCGTATTCACTTCAAATGAATGTAAATGCGACACTTGCTTGCTAGGAAATAGCGTTTGCAGATGTCTACGTATCGAAGCAGTAGAGTTTTAATGCTCCTTAAATCGCGATATCGCATCTCATTTCTATGTTTCATGATAAGATATAATATTCATTGCGAAGTGATATGTATACCTCGCATACACTTAAAGAGAATGTAAATGCGACACTTCCTTGCTAGGAAATAGCGTTTGCAGATCTCGACGTATCGAAGCAGTAGAGTTCTAGTGCTTCTTAAAACGGGATATCGTATCTCATTTCAATGTTTCATGATAAGATATAGTATTCATTACGAAGTGTCATGTATTCCTCGTATTCACTACAGTTGAATGTAAATGCGACACTTCCTTGCTAGGAAATAGCGTCTGCAGATGTTTACGTATCGTAGCAATAGTGTTCTAACACTCCTTAAAACGCGATATCGCATCTCATCCCTATGTGTCATGATGAGATATAATATTCATTGCGAAGTGTCATGTATACCTCGTATTCACTTGAAAAGAATGTAAATGCGACACTTCCTTGCTAGGATATAACGTTTGCAGATGTTTACGTATCGTAGCAATAGAGTTCTAATGCTTCTCAAAACGCGATATCGCATCTCATTTCTATGTGTCATGATGAGATATAATATTCATTACGAAGTGTCATGTATAACTCGTATTTACTTCAAAAGAATGTAAATGCGACACTTCCTTGCTAGGAAATAGCGTTTACAGATGCCTACGTATAGAATCAATAGGGTTCTAATGCTTCTTAAGACGAGACTTCGCATCTCAGTTCTATGTTTCATGATAAGGTACAATATTCATTGCGAGGTGTCATGTATACCTCGTATACACTTCAAATGAATGTAAATGCGACACTTCCTTGCTAGGATATAGCGTTTGCAGATGTGTACTTATCGAGGCAATAGAGTTCTAATGCTTCTTAACACATTGAGGACGGGGCGCTGCGCGTTCAAGACGCCCTCACGGATCGCAGATTTTCGAACGCTCGAAAAACATGCTTGGCATGTGACAGGAAGTGGATACGCATTTTACATAATTTGCATTTAGTATTTATAAATAATTGTATACATATAGTTCATATATCTGTATATCTGTTTTCATTACATCTATGCGTCATTTCGCTGCTTTTATAGAGGGCTAATTCATAAAATAAATTTTTGTTATCAAGTATCAGTAACAGGTTGATTGAAAATATAGATAGTACTCAAAAAACTGTTACCTTCCAATTTTAAAACACGAAGTTTGAAATTCTAAAATGCAGATCAATGAAACACTTTATAAGATACGATACGTACGACGATCCGCACAGATCAGCCGGCAATGGCTATTGTCACGTCACGGGTCGTGAAAACTTATCGTTTACCGGAAGCGACACGCAGCCTCGAACGGTTCGGCTCGCGGAATTGCGACGAAGACCGGGTTCTTTCTGGCTCGCGAAACACGTATCAAAAGGCACGAACGCGGATAAGAAAATATGACCTTACCTTTGATGTCTTGACAGCTGCTAATATTTAGTACCCTTGTTGCAGGTATCGTCGTCGGCACGGATCGCCCTCAGGTATAATCCCTGCGTACGGTCGGTGAGGCGTGATTGTCAGCGGGACGAGTACCCAGGTGGGCTGACTTCGGGGATGGATCGGCTCGGTCAAGCGGATCGGCGATGGATGCGGCTGTGCGGGACGGCTGTTCGATCGGCGTGCGGCGGAAGATGAGACGTTGCAGTGGTATATGCACACGGCTGTACCAACGTATCCGCGCACAAATGAACGCAAGAAGTTCTTCCTTCCCGCGCGACGAGTTCGTTTAGTTGTACCGGAATGACGCATTCGAGTCGGTTTCCAAAAATCCAGATACGGGTCCACTAAGCGTCGGTCCGCTCTAGTTTACCGGTCCAGAAATATGGAAAATCGACGAGTGTCCTTGCTCTAGCCTCGCTGTGGGTCGATGCAGCTAAGCGGCGGTCGGCTATAACTGATCGATTACCAAGTTTGACTAAAGTTCGGAGCTTGTGAATGTTCTTGAAGACGCGTGAACTCGTGGAAGACTTCGCAATGAATGAATTTATAATAATAATAAGGCAAGGAATATTTAGAATGATGAGAATTGTAGTACTGGTAAAAATAAAGTATATTCTAAATAAAACTAAGCTTACACTGATACTTCCCTATGCTAAAGTTGACTAAGTACTAGGATACGGTAATTAGAGTTTAGAATAAGGACTTGAATTGAATTAGAGTTTAAGTTGAAATAGTAAAATTGGATTATGATAAAGGAGCGCTCGCTTGGAGCGAATGGCTCGAACTAGAGATTGGATTTGAGGGAGGTACGCTCGCTTGGAGCGGATGACTCGTATTGACTATCAGCTCGCGGGCCCACGACCTCCTCGGATCGCGGGGCGCGCGAGTCGCAGGTCCCCAGAGTGGGGCGGACGCTCGGCCCACGGAGTGGGGTGGACGGTCGTGGTAGGGCGCGCGCGTTCGGCGTGAGCCGCGCGCGTCGGGCGCTTCGCTTACTTCTTATTACGATTAATTATGATCTTAAAAATTAGAATAACACATGAAACGCCTTATGCTAGGTTGTGTGTGTTGTGTCGTGTGCGTACATGGAGTGTCGTGTGCTTAAGTTCTAGGATTCGCTTAATTATAATTATAATGGTATGCAAAGTATGGGTACGGGAGCGTAACGGTGGGCGACCCTTCCTGATACGTGGAATGGTCCTCGTGCGGAGGCTGTGGCTCGGTCGTGCTCCAGCTGTCTGGAAGGCACGCGTCGTAGCGCGGTCGTGTGGCCCAACTCCTGGTTGCGGGGGTGGCTGCCTTAGCTCGGCGATCGTATACTCGGTAAGCTCGTCTTTGTGGTGGCGACAGGCGATGCGTGTGGCTCTGCCGGGCGGCGAAGGAGGTACCGCGAGGTTCGGCGGACGTTACACAATAATGACTGTTTTTTCTTAAATTTAAGGAATGATTCAGTTGTTTCGCTTTGGTTTCGGAATGCGAGAGACTTCGATACCATCGTAACGTAACAGAAACATTTGCAGCTCCTTGCTCAGTTGCCGACTGAATAAAAAAAACGTGAAAACGAGATATATCGTGACCCGTTCGCAACGTTCAGTTTCCTAAAAACGAGATAACTCGTCACCCGTCCGCAATGTGTTAAAACGCGATATCGCATCTCATTTCTATGTTTCATGTTTAGATATAATATTCATTGCGTAGTGTCATGTATATCTCGCATACACTTCAAAAGAACGAAAATGAGACACTTCCTTGCTAGGAAGTAGCGTTTCCAGAAATCTACGTATCGAAGCAATAGTGTTCTAATGCTTCCTAGAACGCGATATCGCTATTCATTTCTATGTTTCATGATTAGATATAGTATTCATTGCGAAGTGTTATGTATACATCGTCTACACTTCACAAGAATGTAAATGCCACACTTCCTTGCTAGGAAATGCGTTACCACATGTCTAAGTATCGAAGCAATAGAGTCCTAGTGCTTCTTAAATCGCAGATATCGCATCTCTCTTCTATGTTTCATGATAAAATACAAATTTCATTGCGAAGTGTTATGTATACCTCGTCTGCACTTCAAAAGAATGTAAATGTCAGACTTCCTCGCTAAGAAACAGCGTTTCCAGATGTCTACGCATCGAAGGAATAGAGTTCTAATGCTTCTGAAAACGCGATAACGCATCACATTTCTATCTTTCCTGATAAGATATAATATTCGTTGCGAAGTGTTATGTATACCTCGTCTGCACGTCAAAGGAATGTAAATGTCACACTTGCTTGCTAGGAAATAGTGTTTCCAGATGTCTACGTATCGAAGCAATAGAGTTCTCATGCTTCATAAAACGGGATATAGCAACCCATTTCTATGTTTCATTATAAGATATAATATTCGTTGCGAAGTGTTATGTATACCTCGTCTACACTTCAAAAGAATGTAAATGCTACACATCCTTGCTAGGAAATGCGTTTCCAGATGTCTACGAATCGAAGCAACAGTGTTCTAATGCTTCTTAAATCGAGATATCGCATCTCAGTTCTATGTTTCGTGATAAGATATAATATTCATGGTGGAGTGTTATGTCTACCTCGCATTCACTTCAAAAGAATGTAATTGCGACACTTCCTTGCTAGGAAATAGCGTCTGAAGATGTCTACGTATCGTAGCAATAGCGTTCTAATGCTTCTTAAAACGCGATATCGCATCTCATTTCTATGTTTCATGATAAGATATAATATTCATTGCGATGTGTCATGTATACCTTGTATTCACTGCAAAGGAATGTAAATGCGACACGTCCTTGCTAGGAAATAGCGTTTGTAGGTGTCTACGTATCGAAGCAATAGAGTTCTAATGCTTCTTAGAACGGGATGTCGCATCTCATTTATATGTTTCATAATAAGTTATAATATTCACTGCTGAGTGTCATGTATACCTCGTATTCACTTCAAAAGATTGTAAATGCGACACTTCATGTCTAGGTAGTAGCGTTTGCAGATGTCTACGTATCGGATCAATAAAGTTCTAATGCTTCTTAAAACGCGATATCGCATCACATTTCTATGTTTCATGATAATATATAATATTCATTAATAAGTGTTATGTATTCCTCGTCTGCACTTCAAAAGAATGTAAATGCTAAACTTCCTTTCTAGGAAATAGCGTTTCCAGATGCCTGCGTATCGAAGAATTGAGTTCTAATACTTCTTAAGACGCGATTCGTGATAAGATATGATATTCATTGTGGAATGTTATGTCTACATCGCATTCACCTCAATAGAAAGTAAATGCGAACCTTCCTTGCTAGGAAATAGCGTTTGCAGATGTCTACGTATCGAAGCAATAGAGTTCTAATGTCCCTTAAAACGCGATATCGCTTCTTATTCCTATGTTTCATGATAAGATATAATATTCGTTGCGAAGGGCTATGCATTCCTGGTCCACATTTCAAAGGAATGTAAACGCGCCACTTCCTTGCTAGGAAATAGCGATTCCAGATGTCTACGCATCGAAGCAATAGAGTTCTAAAGCATCTTAAATCATGATATCGCATCCCATTACTATGTTTCATTATAAGATATAATATTCATTGTGCAGTGTTATCTGTACATCGTATTCACCCCAAAAGAATGTAAATGCGACACTTCCTTGCTAGGGTGTAGCGTTTCCATATATCTACGTATCGTAGCAATAGAGTTCTAATGCTTCTTAAAACGCGATATCGCATCAAACCTCTATGTTTCATGATAGGATATAATATTCTGTGCGAAGTGTCAAGTATTCCTCGTATTCAGTTCAGAATAATGTAAATGCGACACTTCCTTGCTAGGAAGTAGCGTTTGCAGATGCCTACGTATCGAAGCAATAGTGTTCTAATGCTTCATAAATCGCCATATAGCATCTCCTTTCTATGTTTCGTGATAAGATATAATATTCATTGTGGAGTGATACGTATACATCGTATTCACTTCAGATGAATGTAAATGCGACACTTCCTTGCTAGGAAATAGCATTGGCAGATGTATACGTTTCGAAGCAATAGAGTTCTGATGCTTCTTAAAACGCAATATCGCATTTCATTTCTATGTTTCATGATAAGATATAATATTCATTGCGAAGTGTCATGTTTACATCGTATTAACATCAAAAGAATATAAGTGCGACACTTCCTTGCTAGGAAATAACGTTTGCAGATGTCTACGTATCTAAGCAATATAGTTCTAATGCTTTTTAAATCGCGATACCCAACTCATTTCTATGTTTCATGATATGGTATAATATTCATTGCGAAGTATCATGTATACCTCGTGTTCACTTCAAAAGAATGTAAATGCGACTCTTCCTCGCTAGGAAATAGCGTTTGCAGATGTCTAGGTATCGAAGCAATAGGGTTCCAATGTTTCTTAAAACGGGATACCGCATCTCATTTCTAAGTTTCATGATAAGATATAATATTCATTGTGCAGTGTTATGTATACCTCGTACTCTCTTCAAAAGAAGGTAAATGCGCCACATCCTTGCTAGGAAATAGCGTTTCCAGATGTCTGTGTATCGAAACAATAGAGTTCTAATTCTTCTTAAAACGCGATATCGCATCTCATTTCTATGTTTCATGATAAGATACAATATTCATTGCGAAGTGTCATGTATACCTCGTATTCACTTCGAAACAGTGTAAATGCGACACTTCTATGCTAGGAAATAGCGTTTGCAGATGTCTACGTATCGAAGCAATAGATTTCTAATGCTTCTAAAATCACGATATCGCATCTCGTTACTATGTTTCGTAATAAGAAATAATATTCATTGTGGAGTGTTACGTAGACCTCGTATTCACCTCAAAAGAATGTTAATGCCACACGTCCATGCTAGGAAATAGCGTTTTGCAGGTATCTACGTATCGAAGCATTAGAGCTCTAATGCTTCTTAAACCGCGACATCGAATCACATATCTATGTTTCATGATAAGATATAATATTCATTGCGAATTGTCATGTATACCTCGTATTCACTTCAAAAGAATGTAAGTGCGACACTTCCTTGCTATTAAATAGCATTTGCAGATGTCTACGTATTGTAACAATAGGATTCTAATGCTTCTTAAATCGCGATATCGCATGTCATTTCTAGGTATCACGATAAGATATAATATTGATTGTGCAGTGTAATGTATTCCACGTCTACACATCAAATGAATGTAAATGCGACACTTCCTTGCTAGGAAATAGCGTTTGCAGATGTCTACGTATCGAAGCAATAGAGTTCCATGCTTCTTAAAGCGTGAAATCGCAACTCTTTTCTATGTTTCGTGACAAGATATAATATACATTGTGCAGTGTCATGTATACCTCGTATTCACCTCAAAAGAATGTAAATGCGACACTTCCTTGCTTTGAAATTGCGTTTGCAGATGTCTACGTATCGCACCAACAGAGTTCTGTTGCTTTTTAAATTGCGATAACGCTCCTCATTTCTATGTTTCATGATGAGATATAATATTCATTGTGGAGTGTCATGTATACCTCGTATTCACATCAAGAGAATGTAAATGCGACACTCCCTTGCTAGGAAGTAGCGTTTGTAGATGTCTACGTATCAAAGCAATGGAATTCTAATGCATCTTAAATCGCGATATCGCATGTCATTTCTATGTTTCACGATAAGATATAATATTCATTTCGAAGTGTTATGTATTACCCGTCTAAACTTCAAATGAATGTAAATGCGACATTTCCTTCGTAGGAAATAGCGTCACTTCCTTGCCAGGAAATAGCGTTTGCAGATGTCTGTATATCGAAGCAATAAAGTTCTAATGATTCTTAAAACGATATACCGCATCTCATTCCTATGTTTCATGATAAGATTTAATCTTCATTGCGAAGTGTCATCTATACCTCGTATTCACATCAAAAGAATGTAAATGCCACTCTTCCTTGCTGGGAAATAGAGTTTGCAGATGTCTACGTGTCGTAGATATATAGTTCTAATGCTTCTTAATACGAGATATCGCATCTCATTCCAATGTTTCATGAGAAGGTATAATATTCATTGCGAAGTGTCATGTACACCTCGTATTCACGTCAAAGGAATGTAAATGCAACACTTCCTTACTAGGAAATAGCGTTTGGAGATGTCTACGTATCGAAGCAATAGAGTTCTAATGCTTCTGAAATCGTCGTATCGCATCTCATTTCTATGTTTTATGATAACATATAATATTCATTGTGGAGTGTTATGAATACATCGTATTCACCTCTACAGAATGTAAATGCGACACTCCCTTCCTAGGAAATAACGTCTGCGGATATCTACGTATCGAAGCAATAGTGTTCTAATGCGTCTTAAAACGGGATATCGCATATCATTTCTATGTTTCATGATAAGATATAATATTCATTGTGCAGTGTTATGTATACCTCGCATACACTTCAAAGGAATGTAAATGCAACACTTCCTTGCTAGGAAATAGCATTTGCAGATATCTACGCAACGGAGCATTAGAGATCTAAAGTTTGTTATAACGCGATATCGCATCTCATTTCTATGTTTCATGATAAGATATAATATTCATTGTGAAGTGTCATGTATACCTCGTATTCACTTCAAATGAATGTAAATGCGACACTTCCTTGCTAGGAAGTAGCGTTTGCAGATGTCTACGTATCGAAGGAACAGAGTTCTAATGCTTCTTAAATCGCGATATCGCATCTCATTTCTATGATTCATGATAAGATATAATATTCATTGTGCAGTGCTATGTATACCTCGTATTCACTTCAATAGAATGTAAATGCGACACTTCCTTGCTAGGAAGTAGCGTTTTCAGATGTCTACGTATCGAAGCAATAGAGTTCTCTTACTTCTTAAATCGCCATGTAGCATCTCATTTCTATGTTTCATGATAAGTTATGATATTCATTGTGGAGTGTTATGTATACTTCGTATTCACTTCAAAAGAATGTAAATGCGACACTTCCGTACTTGGAAATAGCGTTTGCAGATGTCTGCGTGTCGAAGTAATAGAGTTCTAATGCTTCTTATATCGTAATATCGCATCTCGTTTCTATGTTTCATGATAAGATATAGTATTCATTGTGCAGTGTTATGTATACCCCGTATTCACATCAAAAGAATGTAAATACGACACTTCCTTGCTAGGAATTAGCGTTCGCAGATGTCTACGTATCGAAGCAATAGTATCCCAGTGCTTCTTAAATCGCGATATCGCACCTCAAATCTACGTTACATGATAAGATATAATATTCATTGTGGAGTGCTATGTATACCTCGTATTCACTTCAAAAGAATGTAAATGCGACACTTCCTTGCTAGGTAATAGCGTCTGCAGATGTCTACGTATCCTAGCAACGGAGTTCTAATTCTTCTTAAAACGCGATATCGCATCTCATTCCTATGTTTCACTATAAGATATAATAAGCATTGCGAAGTGTCATGTATACCTCGAATTCTCTTCAAAAGATTGTAAATACGACACTTCCTTGCTAGGAAATAGCGTTTGCAGATGTCTACGTATCGTAGCAATAGAGATCTAATACTTCTCATAACGCGATATCGCATCTCATTTCTATGTTTCATGATAAGATATAATATTTAATGTGGAGTGTTATGTATACCTCGTATTGACTTCAAAAGGATGTAAATGCGACACTTCCTTGCTAGGATATAGCGATGGCAGACGTTTACGTATCGAAGCAACAGAGTTATAATGCTTCTTAAGACGAGATATGGCATCTCATTTCTATGTTTTATGATAAGATATAATGTTCATTGTGCAGTGTTATGTATACCTCGCATACACTACAAATGAATATAAATGCGACACTTTCTTGCTAGGAAGTAGCGTCTGCAGATGTCTACTTATCGAAGCAATAGAGTTCTAATGCTTCTTAAATCGCCATGTCGCATCTCATTTCTATGTTTCATGATAAGTCATGATATTCACTGTGGAGGGTTACGTATACCTCGTATTCACTTCAAAAGAATGTAAATGCGACACTTCCTTCCTGGGAAATAGCATCTGCAGATATCGACGAATCGTAGCAATGGTGTTCTAATGTTTCTTAAAACGAGATATCGCATCTCATTTCTATGTCTTAGGATAAGATATAATACTCATTGCGGAGTGTCATGTATACTTCGTATTCACTTCATATGAATGTAAATGCGACACTTTCTTGGTAGGAAATAGCGTTGGCAGATTTCTACGTATCGAAGCAATTGAGTTCTAATGCTTCTTATAACGAGATTTCGCATCTCATTTTTACGTTTCATGATAACATATAGTATTCATTGCGAAGTGTCATGAATATCTCGCATTAACTTCAAAAGACTGTAAATGCGACACTTCCTTTCTAGGTAATTGCGTTTCCAGATGTCTAGGTATCGAAACAATAGAGTTCTAATGCTTCATAAAAGAAGATGTCGCATCTCATTACTAGGTCTCATGATAATATATAATATTCATAGCGAAGTGTTATATATTCCTCGTCTACACTTTAAATGAATGTAAATGCGACACTAGCTTTCTAAGAAATAACGTTTCCAGATGTCTACGAATCGAAGCAATAGAGTTTTAGTGCTTCTTAATTCGCGATATCGCAACTCATTTCTATGTTTCATGATTAGATATAATATTCATTGCGAAGTGTCTTGAATACCTCGCATACACTTCAAATGAATGTAAATGCGACACTTCCTTGCTAGGATATAGCGATGGCAGACGTTTACGTATCGAAGCAACAGAGTTATAATGCTTCTTAAGACGAGATATGGCATCTCATTTCTATGTTTCATGATAAGATATAATGTTCATTGTGCAGTGTTATGTATACCTCGCATACACTACAAAAGAATGTAAATGCGACACTTCCTTGCTAGGAAATAGCGTTTGCAGATGTCTACGTATCGTAGCAATAGAGTTCTTATGGTTCTTAAAACGCGAAATCGATCCTCATTTATATGCTTCATGATAAGATATAATTTTCATTGTGGATTGTTATGTATACCTCGTATTCACTTCAAAAGAATGTAAATGCGACACTAACTTGCTAGGAAATAGCGTCTGCAGATGTCTACGTATCGTAGCAATAGAGTTCTAATGCTTCTTAAAACGCGAATCGACCCTCAATTATATGTTTCATGATAAGATACAATATTCATTGTGGAGTGTTATGTATACCTCGTATTCACTTCAAAAGGCTGTAAATGCGACACGTCCTTGCTAGGAAATAGCGTCTGTAGATGTCTACTTATCGATGCAATAGAGTTCTAATGCTTCTTAAAACGCGAAATCGATCCTCATTTATATGCTTCATGATAAGATATAATTTTCATTGTGGATTGTTATGTATACCTCGTATTCGCTTCAAAAGAATGTAAATGCGACACTTCCTTGCTAGGAAATAGCGTCTGCAGATGTCAATGTATCGTAGCAATAGGGTTCTAATGCTTCTTAAAGCGCGATTCGATCCTCATTTCTATGTTTCACGTTAAAATATAATATTCATTGTGGAGTGTTATATATACCTCGTATTCGCTTCAAAAGAATGTAAATGCGACACTTCCTTCCTAGGTAATGGCGTCTGCAGATGTTTACGTATCGAAGCAATAGAGTTCTAATGCTTCTTAAAACGCGAAATCGCTCCTCGTTTCTATGCTTCATGATAAGATATAATATTCATTGTGGAGTGTTGTTTATACCTCGTATTCACTTCAAAAGAATGTAAATGCGACACATCCTTGCAAGGAAGTAGCGTTTGCAGATGTCTACGTATCGAACCAATAGTATCCCAGTGCTTCTTAAATCGCGATATCGCACCTCAAATCTACGTTACATGATAAGATATAATATTCATTGTGGAGTGCTATGTATACCTCGTATTCACTTCAAAAGAATGTAAATGCGACACTTCCTTGCTAGGTAATAGCGTCTGCAGATGTCTACGTATCCTAGCAACAGAGTTCTAATGCATCTTAAAACGCGAATCGATCCTCAATTAGATGTTTCATGATAAGATACTATATTCATTGTGGAGTGTTATGTATATCTCGTCTACACTTCCTTAGAATGTAAATGCGACACTTCCTTGCTTGGAAATGGCGTTTGCAGATGTCTTCGTATCGTAGCAATAGAGTTCCAATGCATCTTAAATCGTCATATCGCATCTCATTTCTATGTTTCATGATAAGATGTAATATTCATTGTGCAGTGTTATATATACCCCGTATTCACTTCAAAAGGATGTAAATACGACACTTCCTTGCTAGGAAATAGCGTTTGCAGATGTCTACGTATCGTAGCAATTGAGTTCTAATGCTTCTCAAAACGCGATATCGCATCTCATTTCTATGAATCATGATAAGATGTAATATTCATTGCGAAGTTTCTTGTATACCTCGCATACACTTCAAATTAATGTAAATGCGACACATCCTTGCTAGGAAATAGCGATGGCAGTTGTCTACGTATCGAAGCAACAGAATTCTAATGCTTCTTAAATCGCCATATCGCATCTCATTTCTATGTTTCATGACAAGATATAATATTCATTATGGATTGTTATGTATACCTCGTATTCGCTTCAAAAGATTGAAAATGCTACACTTCCTTGCTGGGAATTAGCGTTTGCAGATGTCTACGTATCGTAGCAATAGAGTTCTAGTGCTTCCTAAAACGCGAAATCGCTCCTCATTTATATGCTATATGATAAGATATAATATTCATTGTGGAGTGTTATGTATACCTCGCATTCACTTCAAAGGAATGTAAAAGCGACACTTCCTTGCTAGGAAATAGCGTCTGCAGATAGCTACGTAGCAATAGAGTTCTAATGCTTCTTAAAGCGCGATATCGCACCTCATTTCTATGTTTCATGATAAGATATAATATTCATTGTGGAGTGTCATGTATACCTCGCATACACTTCAAATGAATGTAAATACGACACTTCCTTGCTAGGAAGTAGCGTTTGCAGATGTCTACGTATCGAAGTAGTAGAGTTCTATTGCTTCTTAAATCGCCATATCGCATCTTATTTCTATGTTTTATGATAAGATATAATATTCAATGCGGTGTATCATGTATACCACGTTTTCTCTTCAAAGGAATATAAATGCGACACTTCCTTGCTAGGACATAGCGTTTGCAGATGTTACGTATCGCAGCAATAGAGTTCTAGTGCATTTTAATCGCGATATCGCATCTCATTTCTATGTTTCATGACAAGATATAATATTCATTGTGCAGTGTTATGTATACCTCGTATTCACTTCAAAAGAATGTAAATACGACACTTCCCTGCTAGGAAATAGCGTTTGCAGATGTCTACGTATCGAAGCAATAGTGTTCTCATGCATCTTAAATAGCGATATCGCATTTCATTTCTGTGCTTCATGATAAGATACAATATTCATTGCGGAGTGTCATGTACACCTGGCATTCACTTCAAAACAATGTAAATGCGACACTTCCTTGCTAGGAAATAGCGTTTCCAGATGTATACGTATCGAAGCAATAGATTTCTAATGCTTCTTAAATCGCGATATAGCAACTAACTTCTACGTTTCATGATAAGATATAATATCCATTGTGCAGTGCTATGTATATCTCGTCTACACTTCAAATGAATGTAAATGCGACACTTCCTTTCTAGGAAATAGCGTTTCCAGATGTCCAGGTATCGAAGCAATAGAGCTCTAATGCTTCTTAAATCGCGATATCGCATCTCAATAATATGTTTCATGATAAGGTATAATGTTCATTGCGAAGTGTTATGTATACCTCGTCTACACTTCAAACGAATGTAAATGCGACACTTCCTTGCTAGGAAATAGCATTTGCAGATGTCTACGTATCGAAACAGTACAGTTCTAATGCTTCATAAATCGCGATATCGCAACTCATTTCTATGTTTCATGACAACATATAATATTCATTGTGCAGTGTTATGTATACCTCGTATTCACTTCAAAAGAATGTAAATACGGCACTTCCCTGCTAGGAAATAGCGTTTGCAGATATCTACGTATCGAAGCAATAGAATTCTAATCCTTTTTAAATCGTCCTATCGCATTTCATTTCTATGTTTCATGATAAGATATAATATTCATTGCGAAGTGTCATGTATACATCGTATTCACTTCAAAACAATGAAAATGCGACAATTCCTTGTTAGGAAATAGCTTTTGCTGATGTCTACGTATCGAAGCAATAGATTTCTAATGCTTCTTAAATCGCGATATCGCATCTCATTTCTATGTTCCATGATAAGATATAATATTCTTTGTAGGGTGTTATGTATACCTCGTATTCACTTCAAAAGAATGTAAATGCGACACTTCCTTGCTAGGAAATAGCGTCTGCAGATGTCTACGTATCAGAGCAATAGAGTTCTAATGCTTCATATAACGCGATATCGCATCTCATTTCTATGTTTCATGATAAGATATAATATTTATTGTGCAGTGTTATGTATATCTCGTCTACACTTCAAAAGAATGTAAATGCGACACTTCCTTGCTAGGAAATAGCGCCTGCCGACGTCTACGTACCGTAGCAATAGAGTTCTAATTCCTCTTAGGACGCGATATCGCATCTCATATCTATGTTTCATGATAAGATACAATATTAATTGCCAAGTGTCATGTATACCTCGTTTTCGCTTCAAAAGAATGTAAATGCTACACTTCCTTGCAAGGAAATAGCGTTTGCAGGTGTCTACGTATCGAAGCAATAGAATTCTAATGCGGCTTAAATCGCGATATCGCATCCCATTTCTATGTTTCATGATAAGATATAATATTCATTGTTCAGTGTTATGTATACCTCGTATTCGCTTCAAAAGAATGTAAATGCGACACTTTCTTGCTAGGAAATAGCGTTTGCACATGTCTACGTATCGTAGCAATAGAGTTCTAATTATTCTTAAAACGCGATATCGCATCTCATTTCTATGTTTCATGATAAGATACAATATTAATTGCCAAGTGTCATGTATACCTCGTATTCACTTCAAGAGAATGTAAATGCTACACTTCCTTGCTAGGAAATAGCGGTTGCAGATGTCTACGTATGGAAGCAATAGGGCTCTAATGCTGCTTAAATCGCGAAATCGCTTCTCATATGTATGTTTCATGAAAAGATATAATATTCGTTGTGCAGTGTTATGCATACCTCGTATTCACTTCAAAAGAATGATAAAGCGCCACTTCCTTGCTAGGAAATAGCGTTTGCAGTTGTCTATGTATCGTAGCAATAGTGTTCTAATGCCTTTTAATTCGCGATATCGCATCTCAATTCTGTGTTTCATGTTAAGATATAATATTCATTTTGGAGTGTTATGTATACCTCGTATTCACTTCAAAAGAATGTAAATGCGACACCTCCTTGCTATTAAATAGCGTTTCCAGATGTCTACGTATCGAAGCAATAGATTTCTAATGCTTCTAAAATCGCGAAATCGCATATCGTTTCTATGTTTCATGATAAGATAAAATATTTATTGTGCAGTGTTATGTATATCCCGTCTACACTTCAAAAGAATGTAAATGCGACACTCCCTTGCTAGGAAATAGCGTCTGCAGATATCTACGTATCGTAGAAATGGAGATCTAATTCTTCATAAAACGCGAGATAGCATCTCATTTCTATGTTTCATGATAAGATATAATATTCATTGCGAAGTGTCATGTATACCGCGTATTCACTTCAAGAGAATGTAAATGCGACACTTCCTTGCTAGGAAATAGCGTTTGCAGCTGTCTACGTATCGAAGCAATAAAGTTCTAATGCTTCTTAAGTAGCCATATCGCATCTCATTACTATGTTTCATGATAACATATAATATTCATTGTGCAGTGTTATGTATACCTCGTATTCACATCAAAGAATGTAAATGCGACAGTTCCTGCCTAGGGAATAGCGATGGCAGATGTCTACGTGTCGAAGCAATAGAGTTCTAATGCTTCTTAAAACGAGATATCGCTCCTAATTTCATTGTTTTATGATAAGAAATAATATTCATTGCGAAGTGTCTTGTATACCTCGCATACACTTCAAATGAATGTAAATGCTACACTTCCTTGCAAGGAAATAGCGTTTGCA
The DNA here is from genome assembly GCF_050948175.1 of Xylocopa sonorina. NCBI lineage: Eukaryota > Metazoa > Arthropoda > Insecta > Hymenoptera > Apidae > Xylocopa > Xylocopa sonorina. Next base: position 2,385,200 of record NW_027490095.1, read on the forward strand.
GGTGTCTCCGTATCGAAGCAATAGAGTTCTAATGCTTCTTAAAACGCAATATCGCATCTCATTTCCATGTTTCATTATAATATATAATATTCATTGCGAAGTGTCATGAATACATCGCATACACTACAAATGAATGTAAATACGACACTTCCTTGCTGCAAATAGCGTTTGCAGATGCCTACTTATAGAAGCAATAGAGTTCTATTGCTTTTTAAAACGCGATATCGCATCTCATTTGTGTGTTTCATGATATGGTATAATATCCATTGCGAAGTGTCATGTATTCCTCGCATACACTTCAAATGAATGTAAATGAGACACTTCCTTGCTAGGTAATAGCGTTTGCAGATGTCTACGTATGGAAGCAAGAGAGTTCTAATGCATCTTAAATCGCGATATCGCATCTCATTTCTGTGTTTCATGATAAGATATAATATTCATTGTGGAGTGTTATGTATACCTCGTATTCACTTCAAAAGAATGTAAATTTGACACTTCCTTGCTAGGAAATAGCGTCTGCAGTATTCTACGTATCGTAGCAATAGAGTTCTAATGCTACTTAGAACTCGACATCGCATCTCATTTCTATGAATCATGATAAGATATAATATTCATTGCGGAGTGTCATATGTACCTCGTTTTCACTTCAAAAGAATGTAAATGCGACACTTCCTTGCTAGGAAATAGCGTTAGCAGATGTCTACGTCTCGAAGCAATAGTGTTCCAATGCTTTCTAAAACGCGATATCGCATCTCATTTCTATGTTTCATGATAAGATATAATATTCACTGTGGAGCGTTATGTATACCTCGTATTCACTTAACAAGAATGTAAATGCGACACTTCCTTGCTAGGAAATAGCGTTTGCAGATGTCTACGTATCGTAGCAAGAGTTCTAGCGCTTCTTAAAACGCGATATCGCATACCATTTCTATGTTTCATGATAAGATATAATATTCATTGAGAAGTGTCATGTATTCCTTGTATTCATCTGAAAAGAATGTAAATGCGACACTTCATTGCTAGGAAGTAGCGTTTGCTGATGTCTACGTATCGAAACAATAGAGTTCTAATGCTACTCAAAACACGATATCGCATCTCATTTCTATGTTTCATGATGAGATATAATATTCATTGCGAAGTGTCATGTTTAACTCGTATTCAATCCAAAAGAATGTATTTGCGACACTTCCATGCTACGAACTAGAGTTTGCAGATGTCTACGTATCGTAGCAATAGAGTTCTAATGCTTCTTAAATCGCGATATCGCATCTAATTTCTATGTTTCATGATAAGGTATAATATTCCTCGTGGAGTGTTATGTATACCTCGTATTCACTTCAGATGAATGTATATGCGACACTTCCTTGCTAGGAAATAGCGTTTGCAGATGTCTACGTATCGAAGCAAAAGTGTTCTAATGCTTCTTAAATCGCCATATCGCATCTCATTTCTGTGTTTCATGATAAGATATAATATTCATTGTGGAGTGTTAAGTATACCTCGTATTCAGTTCGGAAGAATGTAAATGCGACACTTCCTTGCTAGGAAAATGAGTCTGCATATGTCTACGTATCGTAGCAATAGAGTTCTAATGCTTCTTAAAACGCGATATCGCACCTCATTTCTATGTTTCATGATAAGATATAATATTCATTGCGGAGTGTCATGTGTACCTCGTTTTCACTTCAAAAGAATGTAAATGCGACACTTCCTTGCTAGGAAATAGCGTTAGCAGATGTCTACGTCTCGAAGCAATAGTGTTCTAATGCTACTCAAAACACGATATCGCATCTCATTTCTATGTTTCATGATGAGATATAATATTCATTGCGAAGTGTCATGTATACCCCGTATTCACTCCAAAAGAATGTAAGTGCGACACTACCTTGCTAGGAAGTAGAGTTTGCAGATATCTGCGTATCGAAGCAATAGAGTTCTAATGCTTCTTAAAACGCGATATCGCATGTCATTCCTACGTTTCATGATGTGATATAATATTCATTGCGAGGTGTCTCTTATACCTCGCATACACTTCAAATGAATGTAAATACGACACTTCCTTGCTAGGAAATAGCGTCTGCAGAAGTCTACGCATCGAAGCAATAGAGTTCTAATGCTTCTTGAAACGCGATATCGCATCTCAATTCTATGTTTCATGATAAGATATAACATTCATTGTGGAGTGTTATGTATACCTCGTATTCACTTAAAAAGAATGTAATTGCGAAACTTCCTTGCTAGGAAATAGCGTTTGCAGATGTCTTCGTACCGAAGCAATAGAGATCTAATGCTTCTCAAATCGCGATATCGCATTTCATTTCTATGTTTCGTGATAAGGTATAATATTCATTGTGGTCTGTTATGTATACCTCGTATTCACTTTAAGAGAATGTAAATGCGACACTTCCTTGCGACTAAGTAGCGCTTGCAGATGTCTACGTATCGTAGCAATAGAGTTCTGATGCTTCTTAAAACGCGATATCGCATTTCATTTCTATGTTTCATGATAAGATATAAAATTCATTGCGATGTGTCATATATACCTCAGATGCACTTCAAATGAATGTAAATGCGACATTTCATTGCTAGGAAATAGCGTTTGCAGATTTCTACGTATCGAAGCAAGAGAGTTCTAACGCTTCTTAAAATGCGATATCGCATCTTATTTCTATGTCTCACAATAAGATATAACATTCATTGCGAAGTGTCATGTGTACTTGGCATACATTTCAAATGAATGTAAATGCGACACTTCCTTGCTAGGAAATAGCGTTTGCAGATGTCTACGTATCGAAGCAATAGAGTTCCAATGCTTCTCAAAACGCGATATAGCATCTCATTTCTATGTTTCATGGTAAGACATAATAGTCACTGCGAAGTGTTATGTATACCTCGTCTTCACCTGAAAAGTATGTAAATGAGACACTTCCTTGCTTGGAAATAGCGTTTCCGGATGTCTACGTATCGTAGCAGCAGGTTTCTAAATCTTCATAAATTCAAGGTATCGCATCCCATTTCTATGTTTCATGAAGAGATATTATATTCATTGCGAAGTGTCATGTATACCTCGCATACACTTAAAGTGAATGTAAATGCGCCACTTACTTCCTAGGAAAGAGCGTTGGCAGATGTCTACGTGTCGAAGTAATAGAGTTCTAATGCTTCTTAAAGCGAGATATCGCAACTCATTTCTATGTTTCATGATAAGATATAATATTCATTCCGAAGTGACATGTATACCTCGTATTCACTTCAAAAGAATGTAACTGCGACACGTCCTTGCTAGGAAGTAGCGTTTCAGATGCCTTCGTATCGTAGCAATAGATTTCTAATGCTTCTTAAAACGCGATATCGCATCTCATTTCTACGTTTCATGATAAGATATAATATTCATTGCGGAGTATAATGTATACCTCGCATACACTCCAAATGAATGTAAATACAACTCTTCCTTGCTAGGAAATAGCGTCTTCAGATATCTACGTATCGTAGCAATAGAGTTCTAATGCTTCTCAAAACCCGATATCGCACCTCATTTCCATGTTTCATGATAAGTTATAATACTCATTGCGAAGGGTCATGTATACCTCGTATTCACTTCAAAAGAATGTAAATGCGACACTTCCTTGCTAGGAAATAGCGTTTGAAGATGCATACGTATCGTAGCAATAGATTTCTAATGCTTCTTAAAACGCGATATCGCACCTCATTTCTATGTTTCATGATAAGATATAATATTCATTACGATGTGTCATGTATACCTTGTATTAACTTCAAAAGAATGTAAATGCGACACTTCCTTGCTAGGAAATAGCGTTTGCAGATGCCTACGTATCGTAGCAATAGAGTTCTAATGCTTCTTAAAGCGCGATATCGCATCTCATTTCTATGTTTCATGATAAGATATAATATTCATTGCGAAGTATAATGTATACCTCGTATTCTCTTCAAAAGAATGTAAACGCGACATTTCCGTGCTAGGAAATAGCGTTTGCAGATTTCTCCGTATCGAAGCAGTAGATTTCTATTGCTTTTAAAATCGGGATAACGCATCTCATTTCTATGTTTCGTGATAAGATATAATATTCATTGTGGAGTGTTATGTCTACCTCGCATTCACTTCAAAAGAATGTAATTGCGACACTTCCTTGCTAGGAAATAGCGTCTGCAGATATCTACGTATCGTAGCAATAGAGTTCTAATGCATCTCAAAACCCGATATCGCATCTCAGTTCTATGTTTCATGATAAGATATAATACTCATTGCGAAGTGTTACGCATACCTCGTATACACTTCAAATGAATGAAAGTGCGAGACTTCCTTGCTAGGAAGTAGCGTTTGCAAATGTCTACGTATCGTAGCAATAGAGTTCTAATGCCTCTTAAAACGGGATACCGCATTTCATTTCTATGTTTCATGATAAGATATAATATTTATTGCGAAGTGGCATGTATACCTTGTATTCAATTCAAAACAATGTCAATGCGACACTTCCTTGCTAGGAAATAGCGTTTGCAGATGTCTACGTATCGAAGCAATAGATTTCTAATGCATCTCAAAACGCGATATCGCATCTATTTCTATGTTTCATGTTAAGATATAATATTCATTGTGCAGTGTTATGTACACCTCGTGTTCACTTCAAAAGAATGTAAATGCGACACATCCTTGCTAGGAAATAGAGTTTGCAGATGTCTACGTATCGTAGCAATTCGGTTATAACGCTTCTTAAAATGCGATATCGCATCTTATTTCTATGTCTCACAATAAGATATAACATTCATTGCGAAGTGTCATGTGTACTTGGCATACATTTCAAATGAATGTAAATGCGACACTTCCTTGCTAGGAAATAGCGTTGGCAGATGTCTACGCATCGTAGCAATACAGATCTAATGTTTGTTAAAACGCGATATCGCATCTCATTTCTATGTTCCATGTTAAGATGTAATATTCATTGCGAAGTGTCATTTATACCTCGTATTCACTTCAAAAGAATGTAAATGCGACACTTCCTTGCTATTAAATAGCGTTTGCAGGTGTCTACGTTTCGAAGAAGTAGAGTTCTAATGCTACTTATATCGCGTTAACGCATGTCATTTCTATGTTTCCTGATAAGGTATAATATTCATCTTGGAGTGTTATGTATACCTCGTATTCAATTAAAAAGAATGTAAAGGAGACACTTCCTTGCTAGGAAATACCGATTGCAGATGTCTACGTATCGTGGCTATAGATTTCTGATTCTTCTCAAATCGCGATATCGCATCTCATTTCTATGTTTCGTGTTAAGGTATAATATTTATTGTGGAATGTTATGTATTCCTCGTTTTCACTTCAAAAGAATGTAAATGCAACACTTCCTTGCTATTAAATAGCGTTTGCAGATTTCTACGTATCGAAGTAATAGTGTTCTAATGCTTCTTATATCGCGTTAACGCATGTCATTTCTATGTTTCGAGATAAGGTATAATATTCATCGTGGAGTGTTATGTATACCTTGTATTCACTTCAAAAAAAATGTAAATGCGACACTTCCGAGCGAGGAAATAGCATTTGCTGATGTCTACGTTCGAAGCAATAGAGTTCTAATGCTTCTTAAATCGCGATATCGCATCTCATTTCTATGTTTCATCATAAGATATAATATTCATTGCAAAGTGTCTTGTATACCATCCATACACTTCAAACGAAATAAAAAGCGACACTTCCTTGTCAGGAAATACCGGTTGCAGATGTCTACGTATCGTAGCTATAGAGTTCTGATGCTACTTAAATCGCGATGTCGCATCTCATTTCAATGTTTCGTGATAAGGTATAACATTCATTGCGCAGTGTCATGTATACCTCGTATTCGCTTCATAAGAATGTAAATGCGACACTTCCTTGCTAGGAAATAGCGTCTGCAGGTGTCCACGTATCGTAGAAATAGAGATCTAATTCTTCTTAAAACGCGATATAGCATCTCACTTCTATGTTTCATTATAAGATATAATATTAATTGCGAAGTGTCATGTACACCTCGTATTCACTTCAAAAGGATGCAAATGCGACACTTCCTTGCGAGGAAATAGCGTTTGCAGGAGTTTACGTATCGTAGCAATAGAGATCTAATGCTTCTCAGAACATGATATCGCATCTCATTTCCATGTTTCATCATAAGATATAATATTCATTGCGAAGTGTCACTTATACCTCGCATACACTTCAAATGAATGTAAATGCGACACTACCTTGCTAGGAAATAGCGATAGCAGATGCCTACGTATCGAAGCAATAGTGTTCTAATGCTTCTTGGATCGGGATATCGCATCTCATTTCTATGTTTCATGATAAGATATAATATTAATTGCGAAGTGTCATGTATACCTTGTATTCACGTCAGAAGAATGTAAATGCGACACTTCCTTGCTAGGAAATAAAGATTGCAGATGCCTACGTATCGTAGCAATAGAGTTCTAATGCTTCTTAAAACGCGATATCACATCACATTTATATGTTTCATGATAAGGTATAATATTCATTGCGAAGTTTCATGTATTCCTCGTATTCACTTCAAATGAATGTAAATGCGACACTTCCTTGCTAGGAAATAGCGTTTGCAGATGTCTACGTATCGTAGCAATCGTGTTATATTGCTTCTCATAACGAGATATCGCATCTCATTCCTATGTTTCATGATAACATATAATATTCATTGCGAAGTGTTATGTATTCCTCGCATACACTACAAATGATTGTAAATGCGACACTTCCTTGCTAGGAAGTAGCTATTGCAGATGTCTACGTATCGAAGCAATAGAGTTCCAATGCTTCTTAAAACGCGATATCACATCACATATCTATGTTTCACGATAAGATATAATATTCATTGTGGAGTGTTATTTATACCTCGTATTCACCTCAAAAGAATGTAAATGCGACACTTCCTTGCTAGGAAATAGCGTTTGCAGATTTCTGCGTATCGTAGCATTAGATTTCTATTACATCCCAAAACGCGATATCGCATCTCATTTCTATGTTTCATGATAAGATACAATATTTATTGCGGAGTGTCACGTATACATCGCATACGCTTCAAATGAATGTAAATGCGACACTTCCTCGCTAGGAAACAGCGTCTGCAGACGTCTACGTATCGAAGCAATAAAGATCTAATGCATCTTATATCGCGATATCGCATCTCATATCTATGTTTCGTGATAATATATATTATTCATTGTGCAGTGCTATGTATACCTCGCATTCACTTCAAAAGTATATAAAAGCGACACTTCCTTGCTAGGACATAGCGTTTGCAGATGTCTACGTATCGTAGCAATAGAGTTGTAATGCTTCTTATATCGCGAGATCGCATCTCATTTCCATGTTTGATGATAACATATAATATTCATTGTGCAATGTTATGTAGACCTCGCATTCACTTCAAAAGAATGTAAATGCGACACGTCCTTGCTATGAAATAGCGTTTGTAGATGTCTAAGTATCGTAGCAATAGAGTACTAAAGCTTCTTAAAACGCGATATCACATCACATTTCTATGTTTCATGATAATACATAATTTTCGTTGCGAAGTTTTCACGTATTCCTCGTATTCACTTCAAATGAATGTAAATGCGGCACTTCCTTCCTAGGAAATAGCGTTTGCAGTTGTCTACGTATCGTAGCAAGCGTGTTATAATGCTTCTTAAAACGAGATATCGCATCTCATTTCTATGTTTCGTGACAACATATAATATTCATTGCGAAGTGTTATGTATACCTCGCATACACTTCAAAAGAATGTTAATGCGACACTTCCTTGCTAGGAAATAGCGTTTGCAGATTTCTGCGTATCGTAGCATTATATTTCTATTGCATCTCAAAACGCGATATCGCATCTCATTTCTATGTTTCATGATAAGATATAATATTTATTGCGAAGTGTCACGTATACATCGCATACACTTCAAATGTCTGTAAATGCGACACATCCTTGCTAGCAAATAACGTTTGCAGATGTCTACGCATCGTAGCAATAGAGTTCTAATGCTTCTTAAAACGTGATATCATATCACATTCCTATGTTTCATGGTAAGATATAATATTCATTGCGAAGTTTCATGTATTCCTCGTATTCACTTCAAATGAATGTAAATGCGATACTTCCATGCTAGGAAATAGAGTTTGCAGATGTCTACGTATCGTAGCAAGCGTGTTATAATGCTTCTTAAAACGAGATATCGCATCTCATTTCTATGTTTCATGACAACATATAATATTCATTGCGAAGTGTTATGTATACCTCGCATACACTTCAAATGAATGTAAATGCGACACTTCCTTGCTAGGAAATAGAGTTTGCTGATGTCTACGTATCGTAGCAATAGAGTTCTAATGCTTCTTAAAACGAGGTGTCGCATCTCATTCCTATGTTTCATGATAAGATATAGTATTAATTGCGATGTGTCATGTATACCTTGGATTCACTTTAAATGAATGTAAATGCGACACTTCCTTGCTAGGAAATAGCGTTTGCAGATGTCTACGTATCGAAGCAATGGGTTTGTAATGCTTCTTAAATCGCGATATCGCATGTCACTACTATGTTTCATGATAAGATATAATATTTATTGCGAAGTGTCACGTATACATCGCATACACTTCAAATGAATGTAAATGCGACACTTCCTTGATAGGAAATAGCGTTTGCAGATGTCTACGTGTCGAAGCAAAAGAGTTCTAATGCTTCTTAGAACGAGACCCCGCATCTCATTCCTATATTTCATGGTACGATATATTATTCATTGCGAAGTATCACGTATACCTCGCATACACTTCAAATAAATGTAAATGCGTCACTTCCTTGCTAGGAAATAGCGTTTGCAGATGTCTACGTATCGTGGCAATAGAGTTCTAATGCTTCTCAAAACGCGATATCTCATCTCATTTCTATGTTTTATGATAAGATATAATATGCATTGCGAAGAGTCATGTGTTCCTCGTCTTCACTTCAAATGAATGTAAATGCGACACTTCCTTGCTAGGATATAGCGATTGCAGATGTCTACGTATCGAAGCAATAGAGTTCTAATGCTTCTTGAAATGGGATATCGCATTTCACTTCTATGCATCATGATGAGATATAATGTTAATTGCGAAGTGTCATGTATACTTCGCATACACTTCAAATGAATGTAAATGCGACACTTCCTTGCTAGGAAATAGCGTTAGCAGATGTCTATGTATCGAAGCAATAGAGTTCTAATGCTTCTTGAAACGGGATATCGCATCTCATTTCTATGTTTCATGATAAGATATAATATTCATTGCGAAGTTTCATGTACTCCTCGTATTCACTTCAAATGAATGTAAATGCGACACTTCCTTGCTAGGAAATAGTGCTTGCAAATGTCTACGTATCGTAGCAAGCGTGTTATAATGTTTCTTAAAACGAGATATCGCTTCTCATTTCTATGTTTCATGACAACATATAATATTCATTGCGAAGTGTTATGTATACCTTGTATTCACTTCAGAAGAATGTAAATGCGACACTTCCTTGCTAGCAAAAAACGTTTGCAGATGTATACGTATCGTAGCAATAGAGTTCTAATGCTTCTTAAAACGAGATATCGCTTCTCATTTCTATGTTTCATGATAAGATATAATATTTATTGCGAAGTGTCACGTATACATCGCATACACTTCAAATGAATGTAAATGCGACACTTCCTTGCTAGGAAATAGCGATTGCAGATTTCTGCGTATCGTAGCATTAGATTTCTATTGCATCTCAAAACGCGATATCGCTTCCCATTTCTATGTTTCATGACAACATATAATATTCATTGCGAAGTATTATGTATACCTCGCATACACTTCAAATGAATGCAAATGCGACACTACCTTGCTAGGAAATAGCGATTGCAATTGTCTACGTATCGGAGCAATAAAGTTCTAATGCTTCTTGAAACGGGATATCGCATCTCATTTCTATGTTTCATGATAAGATATATTATTCATTGCGAAGTTTCATGTATTCCGCGTATTCACTACAAATGAATGTAAATGCGACACTTCCTTGCTAGGAAATAGACATTGCAGATGTCTACGTATCGTACCAAGCATGTTATAATGCTTCTTAAGACGAGATATCGCATTTCATTTCTATGTTTCATGACAACATATAATATTCATTGCGAAGTGTTATGTATACCTCGCATACACTTCAAATGAATGTAAATGCGACACTTCCTTGCTAGGAAATAGCGATTGCAGATGTCTACGTATCGAAGCAATAGAGTTCTAATGCTTCTTAAAAATGGATATCGCATCTCATTACTGTGTTTCATGATAAGATATAATATTCATTGCGAAGATTCATGTATTCCTCGTATTCATTTCAAATGAATGTAATTGCGACACTTCCTTGCTAGGATATAGCGTTAGCAGATGTCTACGTATCGAAGCAAAAGGGTTCTATCGCTTCTTAAAACGCGATATCACATCACATTTCTATGTTTCATGATTAGATATAATATTCATTGCCAAGTTTCATGTATTCCTCGTATTCACTTCAAATGAATGTAAATGCGACACTTCCTTGCTAGAAAATAGAGTTTGCAGATGTCTACGTGTCGTAGCAAGCGTGTCATAATGATTCTTAAAACGAGATATCGCATCTCATTTCTATGTTACATGATAAGATATAATATGCATTGCGAAGAGTCATGTGTTCCTCGTCTTCACTTCAAATTAATGTAAATGCGACACTTCCTTGCTAGGAAATAGCGATTGCAGATGTCTACGTATCGAAGCAATAGAGTTCTAATGCTTCTTTAAACGGGATATCGCATTTCATTTCCATGCCTCATGATAAGATATAATGTTAATTGCGAAGTGTCATGTATACCTCGCATACACTTCAAATGAATGTAAATGCGACACTTCCTTGCTAGGAAATAGCGTTTGCAGATGTCTACGTATCGTAGCAATAGAGTTCTAATGCTTCTTGAAACGGGATATCGCATCTCATTTCTATGTTTCATGATAAGATATAATATTAATTGCGAAGTGTTATGTATACCTCCCATACACTTCAAATGAATGTAAATGCGACACTTCCTTGCTAGGAAATAACGTTTGCAGATGTCTACGTATCGTAGCAATAGAGTTCTAATGCTTCTTATATCGCGAGATCGCATCTCATATCTATGTTTCACGATATGATATAATATTCATTGCGAAGTATTATGTATACCTCGCATACACTTCAAATGAATGTAAATGCGACAGTTCCTTGCTAGGAAGTAGCGATTGCAGATGTCTACGTATCGAAGCAATAGAGTTCTAATGCTTCTTGAAACGGGATATCGCATCTCATTTCTATGTTTCATGATAAGATATATTATTCATTGCGAAGTTTCATGTATTCCGCGTATTCACTACAAATGAATGTAAATGCGACACTTCCTTGCTAGGAAATAGACATTGCAGATGTCTACGTATCGTACCAAGCATGTTATAATGCTTCTTAAGACGAGATATCGCATTTCATTTCTATGTTTCATGACAACATATAATATTCATTGCGAAGTGTTATGTATACCTCGCATACACTTCAAATGAATGTAAATGCGACACTTCCTTGCTAGGAAATAGCGATTGCAGATGTCTACGTATCGAAGCAATAGAGTTCTAATGCTTCTTAAAAATGGATATCGCATCTCATTACTGTGTTTCATGATAAGATATAATATTCATTGCGAAGATTCATGTATTCCTCGTATTCATTTCAAATGAATGTAATTGCGACACTTCCTTGCTAGGATATAGCGTTAGCAGATGTCTACGTATCGAAGCAAAAGGGTTCTATCGCTTCTTAAAACGCGATATCACATCACATTTCTATGTTTCATGATTAGATATAATATTCATTGCCAAGTTTCATGTATTCCTCGTATTCACTTCAAATGAATGTAAATGCGACACTTCCTTGCTAGAAAATAGAGTTTGCAGATGTCTACGTGTCGTAGCAAGCGTGTCATAATGATTCTTAAAACGAGATATCGCATCTCATTTCTATGTTACATGATAAGATATAATATGCATTGCGAAGAGTCATGTGTTCCTCGTCTTCACTTCAAATTAATGTAAATGCGACACTTCCTTGCTAGGAAATAGCGATTGCAGATGTCTACGTATCGAAGCAATAGAGTTCTAATGCTTCTTGAAACGGGATATCGCATTTCATTTCCATGCCTCATGATAAGATATAATGTTAATTGCGAAGTGTCATGTATACCTCGCATACACTTTAAATGAATGTAAATGCGACACTTCCTTGCTAGGAAATAGCGTTTACAGATGTCTACGTATCGTGGCAATAGGGTTTTAATGCTTCTCAAAACGCGATATCTCATCTAATTTCTATGTTTCATGATAAGATATAATATGCATTGCGAAGAGTCATGTGTTCCTCGTCTTCACTTCAAATGAATGTAAATGCGACACTTCCTTGCTAGGAAATAGTGCTTGCAAATGTCTACGTATCGTAGCAAGCGTGTTATAATGTTTCTTAAAACGAGATATCGCTTCTCATTTCTATGTTTCATGACAACATATAATATTCATTGCGAAGTGTTATGTATACCTTGTATTCACTTCAGAAGAATGTAAATGCGACACTTCCTTGCTAGCAAAAAACGTTTGCAGATGTATACGTATCGTAGCAATAGAGTTCTAATGCTTCTTAAAACGAGATATCGCTTCTCATTTCTATGTTTCATGATAAGATATAATATTTATTGCGAAGTGTCACGTATACATCGCATACACTTCAAATGAATGTAAATGCGACACTTCCTTGCTAGGAAATAGCGTTTGCAGATTTCTGCGTATCGTAGCATTAGATTTCTATTGCATCTCAAAACGCGATATCGCTTCCCATTTCTATGTTTCATGACAACATATAATATTCATTGCGAAGTATTATGTATACCTCGCATACACTTCAAATGAATGCAAATGCGACACTACCTTGCTAGGAAATAGCGATTGCAAATATCTACGTATCGGAGCAATAAAGTTCTAATGCTTCTTGAAACGGGATATCGCATCTTATTTCTATGTTTCATGATAAGATATATTATTCATTGCGAAGTTTCATGTATTCCTCGTATTCGCTTCAAATGAATGTAAATGCGACACTTCCTTGCTAGGAAATAGAGTTTGCAGATGTCTACGTGTCGAAGCAATAGAGTTCATGTGCTTCTTAAATCGCGATATCGCATATCATTTCTATGCTTCATGATAAGATATATTATTCATTGCGCAGTGTTATGTATATCTCGTCTACACTTCAAATGAATGTAAATGCGGCACTTCCATGTAGGAAATAGCATTTGCAGATGTCTACGTATCGAAGCAATAGAGTTCTACTGCTTCTTAAATCGCGATATCGCATCTCATTTCTACGTTTCGTGATAAGATATCATATTCATTGCGAAGTGTCATGTATACCTCGTACTAACTTCAAAAGAAGGTAAGTGCGCCATATCCTTGCTAGGAAATAGCGTTTCCAGATGTCTGTGTATCGAAACAATAGAGTTCAAATGCTACCTTGAAACGAGATGTCGCATCTCATTTCTATGTTTCATGATAAGATATAATATTCATTGCGAAGTGTCACCTATACCTCGCATACACTTCAAATGAATGTAAATGCGACACTTCCTTGCTAGGAAGTAGCATTTGCAGATGTCTACGTATCGAAGCAATAGAGCTCTTATGCTCCTTAAATCGCCATATCGCATCTCATTTCTATGTTTCATGATAAGGCATAATATTCATTGCGAAGTGTCATGTATACCTCGTATTCACTCCAAAGAATGTAAGTGCGACACTTCCTTGCCAGGAAGTAGCGTTTGCAGATGTCTACGTATCGAAGCAATAGTGTCCTAATGCTTCTTGAAACGCGATATCGCATCTCATTTCTATGTTTCATGATAAAATATAATATTCATTGAGAAGGGTTATGTATATCTCGCTTACACTTAAAAAGAATGTAAACGCGACACATCCTTGCTAGGAAACAGCGTTTCCAGATGTCTACGTATCGAAACAATAGAGATCTAGTACTTTGTAAATCGCGATATCGCAACTCATTTCTATATTTCGTGATAAGATATAATATTCATTGTGGATTGCTATGTATACCTCGTAGTCGGTTCAAAAGAATGTAAATGCGACACTTCCGTGCTAGGAAATAGCGTTTGCAGATGTCTACGTATCGTAGCAATAGAGTTGTAATGCTTCTCAAAACGCGATACCGCATCTCATTTCTATGTTTCACGATAAAATATAATATTCATTGCGAAGTGGCATGTATACCTTGTATTCAATTCAAGACAATGTCAATGCGACACTTCCTTGCTAGGAAATAGCGTTTGCATTGTCTACGTATCGAAGCAATAAAGTTCTAATGCTTCTTATATCGCGAGATCGAATCTCATTTCCATGTTTCACGATAAAATATAAAATTCATTGTGGAGTGTTATGTATACCTCGTGTTCACCTCAAAAGAATGTAAATGCGTCAATTCCTTGCTAGGAAATAGCGTTTGCAGATGTCTACGTATCGAAGCAATAAAGTTCTAATGCTTCTTATATCGCGAGATCTAATCTCATTTCCTTGTTTCACGATAAAATATAAAATTCATTGTGGAGTGTTATGTATACCTCGAGTTCACCTCAAAAGAATGTAAATGCGTCACTTCCTTGCTAGGAAATAGCGTCTTCAGATATCTACGTATCGTAGCAATAGAGTTCTAATGCTTCTCAAAACCCGATATCGCACCTCATTTCTATGTTTCATGATAAGTTATAATACTCATTGCGAAGGGTCATGTATACCTCGTATTCACTTCAAAAGAATGTAAATGCGACACTTCCTTGCTAGGAAATTGCGTTTGCAGATGACTATGTATCGAAGCAATAGAATTCTAATGCTTTTTATGTCGTCATATCGCATCTCATTTCTATGTTTCATGATAAGATAAAATACTCACTGTGGAGTGTTATGTATGCCTCGTATTCACCTCAAAAGAATGTAAATGCGACACTTCCTTCCTAGGAAAAAGAGTCTGCAGATATCTGGGTATCATAGCAATAGGGTTCTAATGTTTCTTAAAACGAGATATAGCATCTCATCTCTATGATTTAGGATAAGATATAATTTTCATTGCGAAGTGTTATGAATACCTCGTATTCACTTCAAACGAATGTAAATGCGACAATTCATTGCTAGGAAATAGCGATTGCAGATGTCTGCGTATCGTAGCAATGGAGTTTTAATGCTTTTTAAATCGCGAAATCGCATCTCATTTCTATGTTTCATGATAAGATATAATATACATTGCGAAGTGTCATGTATACCTCGCATACACTTCAAATGAATGTAAATGCGACACTTCCATGCTAGGAAATAGCGTTTGCAGATGTCTACGTATCGTAGCAATAGAGTTCTAATGCATCTTAAAACGCGATATCGCATCTCATTTCTAAGTTTCATGATAAGATATAATATTCATTGTGCAGTGTTATGTATACCTCGAATTCACTTCAAAAGAATGTAAATGGGAAACTGCCTTGCTAGGAAATAGCGTTTGCAGATGTCAACGTATCGTAGCAATAGAATTCTAATGCTTCTTAAATCGTCATATCGCATCTCATTTCTATGTTTCATGATAAGGTATTCATTGCGAAGTGTCTTGTGTACCTCGCATACACTCCAAATGAATGTAAATACGACACTTCCTTGCTAGGAAATAGCGTCTGCAGATGTCTATGTATCGTAGAAATAGAGTTCTAATGCTTCTTAAAGAGCGAATCGATTGTCATTTCTATATTTCACAATAAAATGTAATATTCATTGTGGAGTGTTATGTATACCTCGTCTACACTTCCTAAGAATGTAAATGCGACACTTCCTTGCTAGGAGATAGCGTCTGCAGATGTCTACGTATCGTAGCAATAGAATTCTAATGCTTCTTAAAACGCGATATCGCATTTCATTATCATGTTTCATTATAAGATATAATATTCATTGCGGAGTGTCATGTATACTTCATATTCACTTCAAAAGAATGTATATGCGACACTTCCTTCCTTGGAAATAGCGTTTGCAGATGTCTACGTATCGTAGCAGTAGAGTTCTAATGCTTCTTAAATCGTCATATCGCATCTCATTTCTATGTTTCATGATAAGATATAATATTCATTGTGCCGTGTTATGTATACCCCATATTCACATCAATAGAATGTAAATACGACACTTCCTTGCTAGGAAATAGCGTTTGCAGATGTCTACATATCGTAGCATTAGAGTTCTAATGCTTCTCAAAATGCGATATCGCGTCTCTTTTCCACGTTTCATGATAAGGTATAGTATTCATTGCGAAGTGTCTTGTATACCTCGCATACACTTCAAATGAATGTAAATGCGACACTTCCTTGCTAGGAAATAGCGTTTGCAGATGTCTCCGTATCGAAGCAATAGAGTTCTAATCCTTCTTAAAACGAGATATCGCATCTCATTTCTATGTTTCATGATAAGATATAATATGCATTGCGAAGTGTCATGTATACCTCGTATTCACTTCAAAAGAGTGTAAATGCGACATCTCCTTGCTAGGAAATAGCGTTTGCAGATATCTACGTATCGAAGCAATAGAGTTCTAATGCATCATAAAACGCGATATCGCATCCCATTTTATTTCTTATGATAAGATATAATATTCAATGGGAAGTGTTATGAGTTCTTCGTCTACGCTTCAAATGAATGTAAATGCGACACTTCCTTCATAGGAAATTACGTTCCCAGATATCTCTACATCGAAGCTATAGAGTTCTAATGCTCCTTAAAACGCGATATCACATCCCATTTCTATGTTTCATGATAAGATATAATTTTCATTGCGAAGTGTTATGTACTCCTCGTCCACACTTCAAATGAATGTAAATGCAGCACTTCCTTGCTAGGAAATAGCGTTTGCGGATGTCTCCGTATCGAAGCAGTAGAGTTCTAATGCATCTTAAAACGCGATATCGCATCTCATTTCTAAGTTTCATGATAAGATATAATATTCATTGTGCAGTGTTATGTATACCTCGAATTCACTTCAAAAGAATGTAAATGCGAAACTGCCTTGCTAGGAAATAGCGTTTGCAGATGTCAACGTATCGTAGCAATAGAATTCTAATGCTTCTTAAATCGTCATATCGCATCTCATTTCTATGTTTCATGATAAGGTATTCATTGCGAAGTGTCTTGTGTACCTCGCATACACTCCAAATGAATGTAAATACAACACTTCCTTGCTAGGAAATAGCGTCTGCAGATGTCTATGTATCGTAGAAATAGAGTTCTAATGCTTCTTAAAGAGCGAATCGATTGTCATTTCTATATTTCACAATAAAATGTAATATTCACTGTGGAGTGTTATGTGTACCTCGTCTACACTTCCTAAGAATGTAAATGCGACACTTCCTTGCTAGGAGATAGCGTCTGCAGATGTCTACGTATCGTAGCAATAGAATTCTAATGCTTCTTAAAACGCGATATCGCATTTCATTATCATGATTCATTATAAGATATAATATTCATTGCGGAGTGTCATGTATACTTCATACTCACTTCAAAAGAATGTATATGCGACACTTCCTTCCTTGGAAATAGCGTTTGCAGATGTCTACGTATCGTAGCAGTAGATTTCTAATGCTTCTTAAATCGTCATATCGCATCTCATTTCTAAGTTTCTTGATAAGATATAATATTCATTGTGCCGTGTTATGTATACCCCATATTCACATCAAAAGAATGTAAATACGACACTTCCTTGCTAGGAAATAGCGTTTGCAGATGTCTACATATCGTAGCATTAGAGTTCTAATGCTTCTCAAAACGCGATATCGCATCTCGTTTCTATGTTACATGATAAGATACAATATTAATTGCCAAGTGTCATGTATACCACGTATTCACTTCAAAAGAATATGAATGCGACGCTCCCTTGCTAGGAAATAGCGATCGCAGATGTCTACGTATCGAAGCAATAGAGTTCTATTGCTTCTTAAATCGCGATATTGTATTTCATTTCTATGTTTAATGATAAGATATAATATCCAGTGCGAAGTGTCATGTGTTCCTCGTATTCTCTTCAGAGGAATGTAAAGGCGACACTTCCTTGCTAGGAAATACGGATTGCAGATGTGTACGTATCATAGCAATAGTGTTCTAATGCTCCTTAAAACGCGATATAGCATCTCCCTTCTATGTTTCATGATAAGTATTAATATCCAGTGCGAAGTGTCATGTGTACTTGGCACACACGTCAAATGAATGTAAATGCGACACTTTCTTGCTAGGAAATAGCTTTTGCAGATGTCTTCGTATCGGAGAAATATGGTTCTAATGCTTCTTAAATTGAGACAACGCATCTCGTTTTAACGTTTCATGATAAGATATAATATTCATTGTGGAGTGTTACGTATACCTCCTACTCACTTCAAATGAATGTGAGTGCGACACTTCCTGGCTAGGAAATAGCGTTTGCAGATGTCTACGTGTCGATGGAATAGTGTTCTAATGCTTCTTAAAACGCGATATCGCAACTCATTCCTATGTTTCATGATAAGAAGCAATATTCATTCCGAAGTGTCATGTATACCTCGCATACACTTCAAAAGAATGTAAATGCGACACTTCCTGCCTTGGAAATAGCGTTGGCAGATGTCTACGTATCGAACCAATGGAGTTCTGATGCTTCTTATATCGCCATATCGCATCGCATCTCTATGTTTCATGATAATATATAATATTCATTGTGGAGTGTTATCTATACCTCCTATTCACTTCAAAGGAATGTAAATGCGACAAGTCCTTGCTAGGAAATAGCGTTTGCCGATATCTACGTATCGTAGCAATAGAGTTCTAATGCCGCTTAAAACGCGATATCGCATCTCATTTCTATGTATCTTGATAAAATATAATATTCATTGCGAAGTGTCATGTATACCACGTATTCACTTCAAATGGATGTAAATGCGGCACTTCCTTCCTAGGAAGTAGCTATTGCAGATGTCTACGTATCGAAGAAATAGAGTTCCAATGCTTCTTAAAACGCGATATCGCATCACATTTCTATGTTTCACGATAAGATATAATATTCATTGTGGAGTGTTATTTATACCTTGTATTCACCTCAAAAGAATGTAAATGCGACACTTCCTTGCTAGGAAATAGCGTTTGCAGATTTCTGCGTATCGTAGCATTAGATTTCTATTGCATCCGAAAACGCGATATTGCATCTCATTTCTACGTTTCATGATAAGATATAATATTTATTGCGAAGTGTCACGTATACATCGCATACACTTCAAATGAATGTAAATGCGACACTTTCTTGCTAGGAAATAGCTTTTGCAGATGTCTTCGTATCGAAGAAATATGGTTCTAATGCTTCTTAAATTGAGATAACGCATCTCGTTTTAACGTTTCATGATAAGATATAATATTCATTGTGGAGTGTTACGTATACCTCCTATTCACTTCAAATGAATGTGAGTGCGACACTTCCTTGCTAGGAAATAGCGTTTGCAGATGTCTACGTGTCGATGCAGTAGTGTTCTAATGCTTCTTAAAACGCGATATCGCAACTCATTCCTATGTTTCATGATAAGAAGCAATATTCATTCCGAAGTGTCATGTATACCTCGCATACACTTCAAACGAATGTAAATGCGACACTTCCTGCCTTGGAAATAGCGTTGGCAGATGTCTACGTATCGAACCAATGGAGTTCTGATGCTTCTTATATCGCCATATCGCATCGCATCCCTATGTTTCATGATAATATATAATATTCATTGTGGAGTGTTATCTATACCTCCTATTCACTTCAAAGGAATGTAAATGCGACACGTCCTTGCTAGGAAATGGCGTTTGCAGATGTCTACGTATCGTAGCATTAGGATTCTAATGCTTCTCAAAACGCGATATCGCATCTCATTTCTATGTGTCGTGATAAGATATAATATTCATTGTGGGGTGTTATGTATACCTCGAATTCACTACAAAAGAATGTAAATGCGACACTTCCTTCCTAGGAAATAGCGTTTGAAAGATGTCTACGTATCGTAGCATTAGAGTTCTAATGCTTCTCAAAACGCGATATCGCATCTCATTTCTACGTTTCATGGTAAGATATAATATTCATTGTGCAGTGTTATGTATACCTCGTATTCACTTCAAAAGAATGTAAATGCGACACTTCCTTGCTAGGAAATAGCGTTTTCAGATGACTACGTATCGAAGCAATAGAGTTCTAATGCTTCCCAAAACGCGATATCGCATCTCAGTTGCATGTTTCATGATAAGATATAATATTCATTGCGAATTCTCACTTGTATCTCGCATACACTAGAAAAGAAAGTAAATCCGACACTACCTTGCTAGGAAATAGCGTTCGCAGATGTCTACGTATCGAAGCAATAGGGTTCTAGTGCTCCTTGAAATGGGATATCGCATTTCACTTCTATGCTTCATGATAAGATATAATGTTCATTGCGAAGTTTCATGTATTCCTCGTATTCACTTCAAATGAATGTAAATGCGACACTTCCTTGCTAGGAAATAGAGTTTGCAGATGTCTACGTATCGAAGCAATAAAGTTCTAATGCATCATATATCGCGATATCGCATCTCATTTCTATCTTTCATAATAATATATAATATGCATTGTGCAATGTCATGTATACCTCGCATTCACTTCAAAAGACTGTAAATGCGACACTTCCCTGCTAGGAAATAGCGTTTGCAGATTTCTGCGTATCGTAGCATTAGATTTCTATTGCATCTCAAAACGCGATATCGCATCTCATTTCAATATTTCATGATAAGATATAATATTTATTGCGAAGTGTCACGTATACATCGCATACACTTCAAATAAATGTAAAGGCGACACTTGCTTGCTAGGAAATAGCGTTTGCAGACGTCTACGTATCGTAGCAATAGTGTTCTAAAGCTTCTTAAAACGCGATATCACATCACATTTCTATGTTTTATGATAAGATATAATATTCATTGCGAAGCTTCACGTATTCCTCGTATTCACTTCAAATGAATGTAAATGCGGCACTTCCTTCCTAGGAAATAGCGTTTGCAGATGTCTACGTATCGTAGCAAGCATGTTATAATGCTTCTTAAAACGAGATATCGCATCTCATTTCTATGTTCCATAACAACATATTATATTCATTGCGAAGTGTTATGTATACCTCGCATACACTTTAAATGAATGTAAATGCGACACTTCCTTGCTAGGAAATAGCGATGGCAGATGTCTACGCATCGAAGCAATAGTGTTCTTATGCTTCTCGAAACGGGATATCGCATCTTGTTCCTATGTTTCTTGGTAAGATATATTATTCATTGCGAAGTGTTATGTATTCCTCGTCTACACTTCAAATGAATGTAAATGCGACACTCCCTAGCTAGAAAATAGCGTCTTGCAGATGTCTACGTATCGAAGCAATAGAGTTCCAATGTTTCTTAAAGTGAGATATCGCATCTCATTTCTATGTTTCATGATAAGATATAATATACATTGCGAAGTGTCACGTAAACCTCGCATACACTTCAAATGAATGTAAATGCGACACTTCCTTGTTAGAAAATAGCGTTTGCAGATGTCTACGTATCGTAGCAATAGAGATCTAATGCTTCTTAAAGTGAGATATCGCATCTCATATCTATGTTTCACGATAAGATATAATATTCATTGCGAAGTGTTATGTATACCTCGCATACACTTCAAATGAATGTAAATGCGACAGTTCCTTGGTCGGAAGTAGCGATTGCAGATGTTTACGTATCGAAGCAATAGAGTTCTAATGCTTCTTGTAACGGGATATCGCATTTCATTTCCATGTTTCATGATAATATATAATATGCATTGTGCAATGTTATGTATACCTCGCATTCACTTCAAAAGAATGTAAATGCGACACTTCCTTGCTGGGAAATAGCGCTTGCAGATTTCTGCGTATCGTAGCATTAGATTTCTATTGCATCTCAAAACGCAGTATCGCATATCATTTCTATGTTTCATGATAAGATATAATATTTATTGCGAAGTGTCACGTATACATCGCATACACTTCAAATGAATGTAAATGCGACACTTCCTTGCTAGGAAATAGCGTTTGCAGATTTCTGCGTATCGTAGCATTAGATATCTATTGCATTTCAAAACGCGATATTGCATCACATTTCAATGTTTCATGATAAGATACAATATTTATTGCGAAGTGTCACGTATACATCGCATACACTTCAAATGAATGTAAATGCGACACTTCCTTGCTAGGAAGTAGCGTTTCCTGATGTCCACGTATCGAAGCAATAGAGTTCTAATGCTTCTTAAAACGCGATATCGCATCTCATTTCTATGGTTCATGGTAAGATATAATATTTATTGCGAAGTGTCACGTATACATCGCATACACTTCAAACGAATGTAAATGCGACACTACTTTGCTAGGAAATAGCGTTTGCAGATGTCTACGTATCGTAGCAATAGAGTTCCAATGCTTCTTAAATCGCGATATCGCATTCTATTTCTATGTTTCATGATGAGATATAACATTCATTGTGGAGTGTTATGTCTACCTCGCATTCACTTCAAAAGAATATAAATGCGACACTTCCTTGCTATTAGATAGCGTTTGTAGATGTCAACGTATCGAAGCAATAGAGTTCTAATGCTTCTTAAAACGCGATATAGCATCCCATTTCCATGATTCATGATGAGATATAATATTCATTGCGAAATGTCATGCATACCTCGTATTCGCTTCAAAAGAATGTAAATGAGACACTTCCTTGCTAGGAAAAAGCGATTACAGATGTCTATGTATCGCAGCAATAGATTTCTAATGCTTCTTAAAACGCGATATCGCATCTCATTTCTATGTTTCATGATAAGATATAATATTCATTGTGGAGTGTTATGTATACCTCGTATTCACTTCAAAAGAATGTAAATGCGGCACTTCCTTTATAGAAAATTACGTTTCCAGATGTCTACGTATCGAAGCAATAGAGTTCTAATGCTTCTTAAAACGGGATACCGCATCTCATTTCTATGAGTCATGATAAGATATAATATTCATTGCGAAGTGTCACTTATACCACGCATACACTTCAAATGAATGTAAATGCCAAACTTCCTTCCTAGGAAATAGCGTTTCCAGATGTCTACGTATCGAAGCAATAGAGTTCTACTGCTTCTTAAAATGAGATGTCGCATCTAATTTCTATGTTTCATCATAAGATATAACGTTCATTGCGAAGTGTCATGTATACCTCGTATTCACTTCAAAAGAATGTAAATGCAACACTATCTTGCTAGGAAATATCGTTGGCAGATGTCTACGTATCGTAGCAACAGAGTTCTAATGCTTCTCAAAACCCGATATCGTATTTCATTTCTATGTTTCATGACAAGATATAATATTCATTGCTAAGTGTCACTTATACCTCCCACACACTTCAAGTGAATGTAAATGCGACACTTCCTTGCTAGGAAATAGCGTTTGCAGATGTCTCCGTAATGGAGCAATAGAGTTCTAATGCTTCTTAAATCGCGATATCGCATCTCATTTCTATGTTTCTTGGCAAGGTATAATATTCATTGTGGAGTGTTATGTCTACATCGTATTCACGTGAAAAGTATGTAAATGCGACACTTCCTTGCTAGGTAATAGCGTTTGCAGATGTCTACGTATCGAAGCAATAGAGTTCTAATGCTTCTTAAAACGGGATATCGCATCTCATTTCTATGTTTCATGATAAGATACAATATTCATTGCGAAGTGTCATGTGTTCCTCGTCTACACTTCAATTGAATGTAAATGCGACACTTCCTTTCTAGGAAATTACTTTTCCAGATGTCTACGTATCGAAGCAATAGAGTTCTAAATCATCTCAAAACGCGATATCGCATCTCATTTCTATGTTCATGATAAGATATAATATTCATTGCGAAGTGTCTTGTATACCACGCATACACTTCAAACGAAATAAAAGGCGACACTCCATTGCTAGGGAATAGCGTTGGCAGATTTCTACGTATCGAAGCAATAGGGTTCTAATGTTTCTTAAAACGAGATATCGCAC
The DNA here is from genome assembly GCF_050948175.1 of Xylocopa sonorina. Taxonomy (NCBI): domain Eukaryota; kingdom Metazoa; phylum Arthropoda; class Insecta; order Hymenoptera; family Apidae; genus Xylocopa; species Xylocopa sonorina. The sequence continues at coordinate 2,409,426 of NW_027490095.1, forward strand.
CTCATTTCTGTTTTAGGATAAGATATAATATTAATTGCGGTGTGTCATGTATACTTCGTATTCACTTCAAAAGGATGTAAATGCTACACTTCCTTCCTACGATGTAGCGTTTGGAGATGTCTACGTATCGAAGCAATAGTGTTCTATTGTTTCTTAAAACGCGATATCGCATCTCATTTCTATGTCTCATGACAAGATATAATATTAACTGCGAAGTGTTATGTATACCTCGCATACACTTCAAATGATTGTAAATGCGACACTTCCTTGCTAGGAAGTAGCGTACGCAGATGTCTACGTATCGTAGCATTAGAGTTCTAATGCTTCTTAAAACGCGATATCGCATCTCATTTCTATGTCTCATGACAAGATATAATATTAACTGCGAAGTGTTATGTATACCTCGCATACACTTCAAATGATTGTAAATGCGACACTTCCTTGCTAGGAAGTAGCGTACGCAGATGTCTACGTATAGAAGCAATATATTTCTAACGCTTCTTAAATCGCCATATCGCATCTCATTTCTGTGTTTCGTGATAAGGTATAATATTCATTGTGGAGTGTTATGTCTACCTCGTCTACACTTCCTAAGAATGTAAATGCTACACTTCCTTGCTAGGAAATAGCGACTGCAGATGTCTACGTATCGTATCAAGAGAGTTCTAATGCTTCTTAAAATGCGAAATCGCTCCTCATTTCTGTTTCATGATAAGATATAATATTCATTGTGGAGTATTATATATAATTCGTACTCACTTCAAAGGAATGTAACTGCGACCCTTCATTCCTAGGAAGTAGCGTTTGCAGATGTCTACGTATCGTAGCAATGGAGTTCTAATGCTTCTCAAAACGCGATATCGCATCTCATTTCTATGAATCATGATAAGATGTAATATTCATTGCGAAGTTTCTTGTATACCTCGCATACACTTCAAATTAATGTAAATGCGACACTTATTTGCTAGGAAATAGCGATGGCAGATGTCTACGTATCGAAGCAATAGGGTTCTAATGCTTCTTAAATCGCCATATCGCATCTCATTTCTATGTTTCATGATAAGATATAATATTCATTCTGGAGTGTTATGTATACCTCGCATTCACTTCTAAACATTGAAAATGCTACATTTCCTTGCAAGGAATTAGCGTTTGCAGATGTCTACATATCGTAGCAATAGAGTTCTAATGCTTCTTAAAACGCGAAATCGCTCCTCATTTATATGTCTCATGTTAAGATATAATATTCATTGCGAAGTGTCATCTATACCTCGCATACACTTCAAGCGAATGTAAATGCGACACTTCGTTGCTAGGATATAGCGATGGCAAATGTCTACGTATTGAAGCAACAAAGTACTAATGCTTCTTAAGACGAGATATTGCATCTCATTTCTATGTAATATGATAAGATATAATATTCATTGTGCAGTGTTATGTACACCTCGTATTCACTTCAATAGTATGTAAATGCGACACTTCCTTGCTGGGAAATAGAGTTTGCAGATGTCTACGTATCGTAGCACTAGAGTTCTAATCCTTCTTAGAACGCGATATCGCATCTCATTTCTATGTTCAATGATAGGATATAATACTCATTCTGGAGTGTTATGTATACCTCGTATTCACTTCTAAAGATTGAAAATGCGACATTTCCTTGCTAGGAATTAGCGTTTGCAGATGTCTACGTATCGTAGCAATAGAGTTCTATTGCTTCTTAAAACCCGAAATCGCTCCTCATTTATATGTTTCATTATAAGATATAATATTCATTGCGAAGTGTCATGTATACCTCGCATTCACTTCAAAAGAATGTAAATGCGACACTTCCTTGCTGGGAAATAGCGCTTGCAGATTTCTGCGTATCGTAGCATTAGATTTCTATTGCATCTCAAAACGCAATATCGCATATCATTTCAATGATTCACGATAAGATATAGTCTTCATTGCGAAGTGTCATGTATACCTTGTATTCACCTCAAAAGAATGTAAACGCGACACTTCCAACCTAGGAAATAGCGTTTGCAGATGTCTCCGTGTAGAAGCAGTAGAGCTCTAATGCTTCTCAAAACGCGATATCGCATCCCATTCCTATGTTTCGTTATAAGGTATAATATTCATTGTGAAGTGTCATGTATACCTCGTATTCACTTCAAAAGAATGTAATGCGACACTTCCTTGCTAGGAAATAGCACTTGCAGATGTCTACGTATCGTAGCAATAGAGCTTTAATGCTTCCTAAAACGAGATATCGCATCACATTCCTATTTTTCATGATAGGATATAATATTCACTGCGAAGTTACATGTATACCTCGTATTCACTTCAAAAGAATGTAAATACGACTCTTCCCTGTGAGGAAACAGCGTTTGCAGATGTCTCCGTATTGAAGCAATAGAGCTCTTATGCTTCTTAAAACGAGATGTCGTATCTCATTTCTATGTTTCACGATAAGATATAATATTCATTGCAAAGTGTAATGTATACATCGAATTCAATTCAAAAGAATGTAAATGCGACACATCCGTGCTAGGAAATTGCGTTTGCAGATGTCTACGTATCGTAGCAATAGAGTACTAATGCTTCTTAAAACGCGATATCGCTTCTCATTTCTATGCTTCATGATAAGATATAATATTCATTGCGAAGTGCCACTTATACCTCGCGTACACTTCAAATGAATGTAAATGCGACTCTTCATTGCTAGGAAATAGCGTTTGCTGATGTCTACGTACCGCAGAAAGAGTGTTCTAATGCTTCTTAAAACGCGATATCGCATCTCCTTTCTATGTTTCATGGTAAGAAACAATATTCATCGCGAAGTGTTATGTATACTTCGTCTACACATCTAAAGAATGTAAATGCCAGACTTCCTTGCATAGGAAATGCGTTTCGAGATGTCTGCGAATTCGAAGCAATAGGGTTCTAATGCTTCTTAAGACGCGATATCGCATCTCATTTCTATATTTCATGATAAGATATAGTATTGATTGCGAAGTGTTATGTATACCTCGACTGCACTTCAAAAGAATGTAAATACTAAACTCCATTGCAAGGAAATAGCGTTTCCAGATGTCTACGTATCGATGTAATAGAATTCTCATGCTTCTCATAATGCGACATCGCATCGCAGTTTCTATGTTTCATGATAAGGTATAGTATTCATTGTGCATTGTTATGCATACCTCGTATTCACTTCAACAGTATGTAAATGCGACACTTCCTTTCCAGGAAATAACGTTTCTACATGTCTACGTATCGAAGCAATAGAGCTCTAATGCTTCTTAAATCGCGATATCGCATCTCATTTATATGTTTCATGATAAGATATAATATTCATTGTGCAGTGTTATGCATACCTCGCATACACTTCAAATGAATGTAAATGCGGCACTTCCTTGCTAGGAAATAGCGCTTGCAGATGTCTGCGTATCGTAGCATTAGAGTTCTAATGCTCCTCAAAACGCGATATCGCATCTCATTTCTATGTTTCGTGATAAGATATAATACTCAGAACGAAGTGTTATGTATACCTCGCATTCCTTTCAAAAGAATGTAAATGCGACACTTCCTTGCTAGGTAGTAGCGTTTGCAGATGCCTACGTATCGAAGATAAAGATTACTAATGCTTCTTAAAATGAGATATCGCATCTCATTTCTATGTTTTATGATAAGACATAATATTCATTGTGCAGTGTTATGTATACCTCGTATTCACTTCAACAGAATGTAAATGCGACTCTTCGTTGCTAGGAAATAGCGTTTGCAGATATCTACGTATCGAAGCAATAAAGTTCTAATGCATCCTAAATCGTGATATCGCATCTCATTTCTATGTTTCATGATGAGATATAGTATTCATTGTAGAGTGATATGCATACCTTGCGTTCACTTCAAAAGAATGTAAATGCGATACTTCCTTTTTAGGACATTACATTCCCAGATATCTCTACATCGAAGCTATAGAGTTCTAATGCTACTTAAATGGCGATATTGCATTTGATTTCTATGTTTCGTTATAAGGTATGATATTAATTGTGCATTGTTATGTATACCTCGTATTCACTTCAAAAGAATGTAAATGCGGCACTTCCTTTATAGAAAATTACGTTTCCAGATGTCTACGTATCGAAGCAATAGAGTTCTAATGCTTCTTAAAACGGGATACCGCATCTCATTTCTATGAGTCATGATAAGATATAATATTCATTGCGAAGTGTCACTTATACCACGCATACACTTCAAATGAATGTAAATGCGACACTTCCTTGCTAGGAAATAGCGTTGGCAGATGTCTACGTATCGAAGCAATAGGGCTCTAATGGTTCGTAAAACGGGATATCGCACCTCATTTCTGTTTCAGGATAAGATATAATATTCATGGCGATGTGTCATGTATACCTCGTATTCACTTCAAATGAATGTAAATGCGACACTTCCCGGCTAGAAAATAGCGATTGTAGATGTCTACGTATCGAAGCAATAGAGTTCTAACGCTTCTTAAAACGCGATATCGCATCTCATTTCTATGTTTCTTGATGATATATAATATTCATTGCGAAGTGTTACTTATACCTCGCATACACTTCAAATGAATGTAAATGCGATACTTCCTTGCTAGGAAATAGCGATTGTAGATGTCTACGTATCGAAGCAATAGAGTTCTAATGCTTCATAAATCGCCATATCGCATTACACTGCCATGTTTCATGATAAGATATAATATTCATTGTGGAATGTTATGTATACCTCGTACTCACTTCAAAAGAATGTAAATGCGACACTTCCTTGTTAGGAAATAGCGTCCGCAGATATCTACGTATCGTAGCTATAGAGTTCTAGTGCTTCTTGAAACGCATTATCGCAACCCATTTCTATGTTTTATGATAAGATATAATATTGATTGTGAAGTGTCATGTATACCTCGACTGCACTTCAAAGGAATGTAAATACTAAACTCCATTGCAAGGAAATAGCGTATGCAGATGTCTACGTATCGAAGCAATAGAGTTCTAATGCTACTTAAATGGCGATATCGCATTTGATTTCTATGTTTCGTTATAAGGTATGATATTAATTGTGCATTGTTATGTATACCTCGTATTCACTTCAAATAAATGTAAATGCGACACTTCCTTGCTAGGAAATAGCGCCTGCGATTGTCTACGTATCGTAGCAATAGAGTTCTAATTCCTCTTAAGACGCGATATCGCATCTCATTTCTATGTTTTATGATAAGACATAATATTCATTGTGCAGTGTTATGTATACCTCGTATTCACTGCAATAGAATGTAAATGCGACTCTTCGTTGCTAGGAAATAGCGTTTGCAGATATCTACGTATCGAAGCAATAAAGTTCTAATGCATCCTAAATCGTGATATCGCATCTCATTTCTATGTTTCATAATGAGATATAATATTCATTGTAGAGTGATATGCATATCTTGCGTTCACTTCAAAATAATGTAAATGCGATACTTCCTTTTTAGGAAATTACATTCCCAGATATCTCTACATCGAAGCTATAGAGTTCTAATGCTCCTTAAATCGCGATATCGGATCTCATTTCTATGCTTCATGATAAGATATAATATTCATTGTGGTGTGTTATGTATACCTCGTTTTCACTTCAAAAGAATGTAAATGCGACACATGCTTGCTAGGAAATAGCGTTGGAAGATGTCTACGTATCGTAGCAATAGAGTTCTAATGCATCTTAAAACGAAATATTGCATCTCATTTCTATGTTTCATGATAACATATAATATTCATTGCGAAGTGTCATGTATACCTCGCATACACTTCAAATGAATGTAAATGCGACGCTTCAATGCTAGGAACTAGCGTTTGCAGATGTCTACGTATCGTAGCAATAGAGTTCTATTGCTTCTTAAATCGCCATTTCGCATCTCATTTCTATATTTCATGATAAGATATAATATTTATTGTGCACTGTTATGTATACCTCGTATTCACTTCAAAAGATTGTACATGCGACACTTCCTTGCTAGGAAATAGCGTCTGCAGATGTCTACGTATCCAAGCAATAGAGTTCTAATACGTCTTAAATCGCGATATCGCTTCTCATTTCTATGTTTCAAGATAAGATATAGTTTTCATTGTGGATTGTTATATATACATCGTATTCACCTCCAAAGAATGTAAATGCGACACATCCTTGTTAGAAAATAGCGTCTGCAGATGTCTATGTATCGTAGCAATAGAGCTCTACTGCTTCTTAAATCGCGATATCTCATCTCATTTCTATGTTTCATGATAAGATACAATATTCATTCTGGAGTGATACGTATACCTCGTATTCACCACAAAAGTATGTTAATGGGACACTTCCTTGCTATGAAATAGCTTTTTTAAATGTCTACGTACCGTAGCAATGGAGTTCTAATGCTTCTTAAAACGCGATATCGCATCTCATTTCTATGTTTCGTGATAAGATATAATAATTATCGCGAAGTGTCACCTATACCTCGTGTTCACTTCAAATGAATGTAAATGCGACACTTCCTTGCTAGAAAAGTGCGTTTGTAGATGTCTAAGTATTGTAGCAATTGAGTTCTAAAGCTCCTTAAAACGCGATATAACATCTCATTTCTATGTTTCATGATATGATATAATGTTCATTGCAAAGTGATATGTATACCGCGCATACTCTTCAAATGAATATAAATGCGACACTTCCTTGCTAGGAAATAGCGTTTGCAGATGTCTACGTATCGAAGTAATAGAGTTCTAATACTTCTTAAATCGCGATATCGCTTCTCATTTCTACGTTTCAAGATAAGATATAGTTTTCATTGTGGATTGTTATATATACATCGTATTCACTTCAGAAGATTGTACATGCGACACTTCCTTGCTAGGAAATAGCGTCTGCAGATGTCTACGTATCGAAGCAATAGTGTTCTAATGCTTCTTAAAACGCAAAATCGCTCGTTATTTCTACGTTTCATGATAAGATATAATATTCATTGTGGAGTGTCATGTATACTTCGCATTCACTTCAAAAGAATGTAAATGCGACACTTCCTTGCTAGGAAATAGCGTTTGCTGATGTCTACGTCTCGAAGCAATAGATTGCTAATGCTTCTAAAATCGCGATATCGCATCTCATTTCTATGTTTCATGATAAGATATAATATTCATTGTGCAGTGTTATGTGTATCTCGTAATCGCATCAATAGAATGTAAATGCAACACTTCCTTGCTAGGAAATAGCGTTTGCTGATGTCTACGTATCGTAGCATTAGAGTTCTAATGCCTCTTAAATCGCGATATCGCATCTCATTTCTATGTTTCATGATAAGATATAATATTCATTGTGCAGTGTTATGTATGCCTCGTATTCACTTCAAAAGAATGATAATGCGCCACTTCCTTGCTAGGAAATAGCGTTTGCAGATGTCTATGTATCGTAGCAATAGGGTTCTAATTCTTCTTAAAACGCGATATGGCATCTCATTTCTATGTTTCATGATAAGATACAATATTCATTGCGAAGTGTCATGTATACCTCGTATTCACTTCAAAACGATGTAAATGCGACACTTCCTTGCTAGGAAATAGCGTTTCCAGATGTCTACGTATCGAAGCAATAGACTTCTAATGCTTCTAAGATCGCGATATCGCATCTCATTTCTATGGTTCATGATAAGATATAATATTCATTGTGCAGTGTTATGTAAACCTCGTATTCGCTTCAAAAGAATGTAAATGCGACACTTCCTTGCTAGGAAATAGCGTTTGCAGATGTCTACGTATCGTAGCAATAGAGTTCTAATGCGTCTTAAAACGCGATATCGCATCACATATCTATGTTTCATGATAGGATATAATATTCATTGCAAAGTGTCATGAATACATCGTAATCTCTTCAAAAGAATGTAAATGCGACACTTCCTTGCTTGGAAATAGCGTTTCCGGATGTCTACGTATCGTAGCAACAGATTTCTAAATCTTCATAAATTCAAGGTATCGCATCTCATTTCTATGCTTCATGATGAGATATTATATTCATTGCGAAGTGTCATGTACACCTCGTATTAACATCAAAGGAGTGTAAGTGCTACGCTTCCATGCTAGGAAGTAGCGTTTGCAGATGTCTACGTATCGAAGCAGTAGATTTCTAATGCTTCTTAAATCGCGATATCGCTTCTCATTTCTATGTTTCACGATAAGATATAATATTCGATGTGGAGTGTTATGTATACCTCGTATTCACACCAAAAGAATGTAAATGCGGCACTTCCTTGCTATTTGATAGCGTTTGCAGATATCTAAGTACCGTAGCAAAAGAGTTCTAATGCTTTTTAAATCGCGATATCGCATTTCATTTCTATGTTTCATGATAAAATATGATATTCATTGCGGATTGTTATGTATACGTCCTATACACTTCAAATGAATGTAACTGCTACACTCCCTTGCTAGGAAATAGCGTTTCCAGATGTCTAGGTATAGAAGCAATAGAGTTCTAATGCTGCTTAAATCGCGATATCGCGTCTCATTTCTATGTTTCATGACAAGATATAATATTCAATGCGAAGTGTTCTGTATTCCTCGTATGCACTTCAAATGATCGTAAATGCGACACTTCCATTCTTGGAAATAACGTTGCCAGATGTCTACGTATCATAGCAATGGAGTTCCATTGCTTCTTAAAACGAGTTATCACATCTCATTTCTATGTTTCATGATAATATATAATAATCATTGCGAAGTGTAATGTATACCTCGCGTACACTTCAAATGAATGTAAACGCGACACTCCCTTGCTAGGAAATAGCGTTTGCAGATGTCTAGATATCGAAGCAATAGAGTTCTAATGCTGCTTAAATCGTGATATAGCATCTCATTTCTATGTTTCATGATAAGATATAATATTCATTGTGCAGTGTTATGTATACCTCGTATTCACTTCAAAAGAATGATAATGCGTCACTTCCTTGCTAGGAAATAGCGTCTGCAGATGTCTGCGTATCGTAGCAATAGAGTTCTAATTCCTCTTAAGACGCGACATCGCATCTCGTTTCTATGTTTCATGATAAGATACAATATTAATTGCCAAGTGTCATGTATACCTCGTATTCACTTCAAAAGAATGATAATGCGTCACTTCCTTGCTAGGCAATAGCGTTTGCAGATGTCTATGTATCGTAGCAATAGGGTTCTAATTCTTCTTAAAACGCGATATCGCATCTCATTTCTATGTTTCATGATAAGATACAATATTCATTGCGAAGTGTCATGTATATCTCGTACTCACTTCAAAACAATGTAAATGCAACACTTCCTTGCTAGGAAATAGCGTTTGCAGATGTCTACGTATAGAAGCAATAGAGTCCTATTGCTGCTTAAATCGCAATATCGCATCTCATTTCTATGTTTCATGATAAGATGTAATATTCGATGTGGAGTGTTATGTATACCTCGTATTCACTTCAAAAGAATATGAATGCGACGCTTCCTTTCTAGGAAATAGCGTTTGCAGATGTCTACGTATCGTAGCAGTAGCTTTCTACTACTGCTACGTATCGTAGAAATAGAGTTCTAATTCTTCTTAAAACGCGATATAGCATCTCATTTCTATGTTTCATGATAAGATATTATATTCATTGCGAACTGTCTTGTATACCTCGCATACACTTCAAAAGAATGTAAATGCGACACTTCTTTGCTAGGAATTAGCGTTTGCAGATGTCTGTGTATCGAAGTAATAGAGTTCTAATGCTTCTTAAATCGCGATATCGCAACTCACTTCTACGTTTCATGATAAGATATAATATTCATTGTGCAGTGCTATGTACATCTCGTTCACACTTCAAATTAATATAAATGCGACACTTCCTTGCTAGGAACTAGCGTTTGCAGATGGCTACGTGTCGAAGCACTAGATTTCTAATGCTTCTTAAATCGCGATATCGCACCATATTTCTATGTTTCATGATAAGATATAATATACATCGTGCAGTGTAATGTATACCTCGTACACACTTCAAATGAATGTAAATGGGACACTTCCTTGCTAGGAAGTAGCGTTTGCAAGTGTCTACGTAAGAAGCAATAGATTTCTAGTGCTTATCAAAACGCGATATCGCATCCCATTTCTATGTTTCATGATAAGATATAATATTCATTGCGAAGTGTCATGTATATCTCGGATTCACTTCAGAAGAATGTAAATGCGACACTTCCTTGCTAGGAAGTAGCGTTTGCAGACGACTGCGTATCGAAGCAATAGAGTTCTTATTCATCTTAAAACACGATATCGCATCTCATTCCTATGTTTCATGATAAGATATAATATTCATAATGGAGTGTTATGTATACCTCGTATTCACCTAAAAAGAATGTAAATGCGACACTTCCTTGCTAGGAAATAGCGTTTGCAGATGTCTACGTAAGAAGCAATAGATTTCTAGTGCTTATCAAAACGCGATATCGCATCCCATATCTATGTTTCATGATAAGATATAATATTCATTGTGCAGCGTTATGTATACCCCGTATTCACCTCAAAAGAATGTAAATGCGACACTTCCTTGCTAGGAAATAACGTTTCCAGATGTCTACGTATCGAAACAATAGATTTCTAATGCTTCTTAAACCGGGATATCGCATCTCATTTCTGCATTCATGATAAGATATAATATTCACCGCGAAGTGTTATGTGTACCTCGTATACACTTCAAATGAATGTTAATGCGACACTTCCTTACTAGGCAATAGCGACTGCAGATTTCTACGTATCGAAGCAATAGAGTTCTAATGCTTCTTAATTCGCGATATCGCATCTCCTTTCTATGTCTCATGATTAGATATAATATTCATTACGAAGTGTCATGTATACCTCGTATTCCTTTCAAGAGAATGTAAATGCGACACTTCCTTGCTTGGAAATAGCGTTTGCAGATGTCTACGTATCGAAGCAATAGAGTTCTTATGCTTCTTAAAACGCGATATCGCATCTCATTTCTATGTTTCATGATAAGATATAATATTCATTGTGGAGTGTTATGTATACCTCGTATTCACGTCAAAAGAATGTAAATGCGACACTTCCTTGCTAGGAAATAGCGTTGGCAGATGTCTACGTATCGAAGCATTAGAGTTCTAATGCACCTTAAAACGCCATATCGCATCTCATTTCTATGCTTCATGATAAGATATAACATTCATTGTGCAGTGTTATGCATACCTCGTATCACATCAAAAGTATGTAAATGCGACACTTCCATGCTAGGAAATAGCGTTTGCAGATATCTACGCATCGTAGCATTAGAGTTCTAATGCTTCTCAAAACGGGATATTGCATCTCATTTCTATGTTTCATGGTAAGATGTTATTTTCATTGCGAAATGTCTTGTATACCTCGCATACACTTCAAATGAATGTAAATGCGACACTTCCTTGCTAGGAAATATCGTTGGCAGATGTCTACGTATCGAAGCAATAGAGTTCTAATGCTTCTTAAATCGCCATAACGCATCTCATTTCTATGTTTGATGATAACCTATAATAATCATTGTGAACTGTTATTTATACCTCGTATTCACTTCAAAAGAATGTAAATGCGACACTTCCTTGCTAGGAAATAGCGTTTGCAGAAGTCTACGTATCGTAGCAATAGGGTTCTAACTCTTCCTAAAACGCGATATCGCATCTCATTTCTATGTGTCATGATGAGATATAATATTCATTGCGAAGTGTCATGTATACCTGGCACACACTTCAAATGAATGTAAATGCGACACTTCTCTCTAGAAAATTACGTTATCAGATGTCTACGTATCGAAGCAATAGAGTTCTAATGCTTCTTAAATCGCGATATCGCATCTCATTTCTGTGTTTCATGATAAGATATAATATTCATTGCGAAGTGACATGCATACCTCGTATTCACTTCAAAAGAATGTAAATGCGACACATCCTTGCTAGGAAAGAGCGATTGCAGATGTCTGCGTATCGAAGCAATAGAGTTCTAAAGCTTCTTAAAACGCGATATCGCATCTCATATCTATGTTTCATGATAGGATATAATATTCATTGCAAAGTGTCATGAATACATCGTAATCTCTTCAAAAGAATGTAAATGCGACACTTCCTTGCTTGGAAATAGCGTTTCCGGATGTCTACGTATCGTAGCAACAGATTTCTAAATCTTCATAAATTCAAGGTATCGCATCTCATTTCTATGTTTCATGATGAGATATTATATTCATTGCGAAGTGTCATGTACACCTCGTATTAACATCAAAGGAGTGTAAGTGCTACGCTTCCATGCTAGGAAGTAGCGTTTGCAGATGTCTACGTATCGAAGCAGTAGAGTTCTAATGCTTCTTAAATCGCGATATCGCTTCTCATTTCTATGTTTCACGATAAGATATACTATTCATTGTGGAGAGTTATGCATACCTCGTATTCACTTCAAAAGAATGTAAATGCGACACTCCCTTCCTATTAAATAGCGTTTGCTGATGGCTACGTATCGTAGCAACAGAGTTCTATCGCTTCTTAGAACACGATATCTCATCTCATTTCTATGTTTCATGATAAGATATGATATTTATTGCGAAGTGTCACTTATACCTCGCATACACTTCAATTGAATGTAAATGCGACACTTCCTTGCTAGGAAATAGCGTTCGCAGATGTCTACGTATCGAAGCGGTAGTGTTCTAATGCTTCTCAAAACGCGATATCGCATCTAATTTCTATGTTTCATGATAAGATATAATATTCGATGTGGAGTGTTATGTATACCTCGTATTCACACCAAAAGAATGTAAATGCGGCACTTCCTTGCTATTTGATAGCGTTTGCAGATATCTAAGTACCGTAGCAAAAGAGTTCTAATGCTTTTTAAATCGCGATATCGCATTTCATTTCTATGTTTCATGATAAAATATGATATTCATTGCGGATTGTTATGTATACGTCCTATACACTTCAAATGAATGTAACTGCTACACTCCCTTGCTAGGAAATAGCGTTTCCAGATGTCTAGATATCGAAGCAATAGAGTTCTAATGCTGCTTAAATCGTGATATAGCATCTCATTTCTATGTTTCATGATAAGATATAATATTCATTGTGCAGTGTTATGTATACCTCGTATTCACTTCAAAAGAATGATAATGCGTCACTTCCATGCTAGGAAATAGCGTCTGCAGATGTCTGCGTATCGTAGCAATAGAGTTCTAATTCCTCTTAAGACGCGACATCGCATCTCGTTTCTATGTTTCATGATAAGATACAATATTAATTGCCAAGTGTCATGTATACCTCGTATTCACTTCAAAAGAATGATAATGCGTCACTTCCTTGCTAGGCAATAGCGTTTGCTGATGTCTATGTATCGTAGCAATAGGGTTCTAATTCTTCTTAAAACGCGATATCGCATCTCATTTCTATGTTTCATGATAAGATATAATACTCATTCTGGAGTGTTATGTATACCTCGTATTCACTTCTAAAGATTGAAAATGCGACATTTTCTTGCTAGGAAATAGCGTTTGCAGATGTCTACGTATCGTAGCAATAGATTCCTAATGCTTCATAAGAAGCGAAATCGCTCCACATTTCTATGTTTCATGATAAGATATAATATTCATTGTGGAGTGTTATGTATACCTTGCATTCACATCAAAAGAATGTAAATGCGACACTTCCTTGCTAGGAAATAGCGTCAGCAGATATCTACGTATCGCAGCAATAGAGATCTAATGCTTCTTGAATCGCCATATCGCATCCCATTTCTATGTTTTATGATAAGATATACTATTCATTGCGGTGTGTCATGTATACCTCGTATTCTCTCCAAAAGAATGTAAATACGACACTTCCTTGCTAGTAAATAGCGTTTGCAGATGTCTACGTATCGTAGCAATAGATTTCTAATGCTTCTCGAAACGCGATATCGCATCTCATTTCTATGTTTCATGATAAGTTATAATATTCATTGTGGAGTGTTATGTATACCTTGCATTCACTTCAAAAGAATGTAAATGCGACACTTCCTTGCTAGGAAATAGCGACAGCAGATATCTACGTATCGTAGAAATAGAGTTCTAATGCTTCTTAAAACGCGAAACCGTTTCTCATTTATATGCTTCATGATAAGATATAATATTCATTGTGGAGTGTTATGTATACCTCGCATTCACTCCAAAAGAATGTAAATGCGACACTTCCATGCTAGGGAATAGCGTCTGCAGATAGCTACGTAGCAATTGAGTTCTAATGCTTCTTAAAGCGCGATATCGCACCAAATTTCTATGATTCATGATAAGATATAATATTCATTGTGGAGTCTCATGTATACCTCGCATACACTTCAAATGAATGTAAATACGACACTTCCTTGCTAGGAAGTAGCGTTTGCAGATGTCTACGTATCGAAGCAGTAGTGTTCTATTGCTTCTTAAATCGCCATATCGCATCTTATTTCTATGTTTTATGATAAGATGTAATATTCATTGCGGTGTATCATGTATACCACGTTTTCTCTTCAGGGCAATGTAAATGCGACACTTCCTTGCTAGGACATAGCGTTTGCAGATGTTTACGTATCGCAGCAAAAGAGTTCAAATGCTTCTAAAAACGAAATATCGCATCCCATTCCTGTATCATGATAAGAAATAATATTCATTGCGATGTGTCATCTATGCCTTGTACTGACTGCAAAAGAATGTAAATGCGACACTTCCTAGCTAGGAAATAGCGTTTCCAGATGACTAGGTATCGAGACAATAGAATTCTAATGCTTCATAAAACGAGATGTCGCACCTCATTTCTATGTTTCATGATGAGATATAATATTCATTGCGAAGTGTCACGTATACCTCGCATACACTTCGAATGAATGTAAATGCGACACTTCCTCGCTAGGAATTAGCGTTTTCAGATATATACGTATCGTCCTAATAGAGTTCTAATGCTTCTTGTAATGCGATATCGCATCTCACTTCCATGTTTCCTGATAAGATATAATATTCATTGCGAAGTGTCACGTATACCTCGTATTTACTTCAAAAGAACGTAAATGCGACAATTCCTTGTTAGGAAATAGCGATCGCAGATGTCTACGTATCGTAGTAATGGGGTTCTAATGCTTCCCAAAAAGGGGTATAGCATCTCATTTCGATGTCGCACTATAAGATATAATAATCATTGCGCGGTGTTATGTATACCTCGTATTCACCTCAAATGAATGTAAATGCGACACTTCCTTTCTATAAAATAGCGTTCGCAGATATCTACGTATCGCAGCAATAGGGTTCTAATGGTTGTTAAATCGTGATATGGCATCCTATTTATATGTTTCATGATAAGATATAATATTCATTGTGGAGTGTCATGTATACCTCGTATTCACTTCAGAAGAATGTAAATGCGACACTTCCTCGCTAGGATATAGCGATGGCAGATGTCTGCGTATCGAAGAAACAGAGTTCTAATGCTTCTTAAAACGAGGTATCGCATCTCATTTCTATGTTTTACGATAAGATATAATATTCATTGTGGAGTGTCATGTATACCTTGTATTCCTTTCAAAAGAATGTAAATGCGACACATCCTTGCAAAGAAGTGGGGTCCGCAGATGTCTACGCATCGTAGAAATAGAGTTCTAATGCTTCTTAAAACGCGATATGGCATCTCATTTCTATGTTTCATGGTAAGATATAATATTCATTGCGAAGTGTCATGTATACCTCGCATACACTTCAACTGAATGTAAATGCGTCACGTCCTTGCTAGAAAATAGCGTGTGCTGATGTCTACGTATCGTAGCAATAGGGTTCTAATGCTTCTTAAAACGCGATATTGCATCTCTTTTCTATGTTTCATGATAAGATATAATATTCATTGCGAAGGGTCATGTATACCTCGGATTCACTTCAAAAGTATGTAAATGCGACACTTCCTTGCAAGGAAGTAGCGTTTGCAGATGTCTGCGTATCGAAGCAATAGAGATCTAATGCTGCTTAGAACGCGAAACCGCTCCTCATTTCTATGTCTCTTGATATGATATAATATTCATTGCGAAGTGTTATGTATTCCTCGTCTACACTTCAAATGAAGGTCAATGCGACACTTCCTTGCTAGGAAATAGCGTTGGCAGATGTCTACGTATCGAAGAATTGAGTTCAAGTGCATCTTAAAACGCGATATCGCATCTCATATCTATTTCTTATGATGAGATATAATATTCATTGGGATGTGTTTTGTGTTCCTCGTCTACACTTCAAATGAATGTAAATGCGACATTTCCTTTCTAGGAAATTACGTTCCCAGATATCTCTACATCGAAGCTATAGAGTTCGAATGCTCCTTAAAATGCGATATCGCATTTCATTTCTATGTTTCATGGTAAGATAAAATAATAATTGCGAAGTGTCACTTATACCTCGCGTGCACTTCAAATGAATGTAAATGCGACAATTCATTGCTAGGAAATAGCGTTTGCAGATATCTACGTGTCGTAGCAATGGAGTTCTAAAGCATCTGAAAACGCGATATCGCATCTCATTTCTGTGTTTCATGATAAGAATTAATATTCATTTCGAAGTGTCATGTATCCCTCGTATACACTTCAAATGAATATATATGCGACACTTCCTTCCTACGAAGTAGCGTTTGCAGATGTCTACGTATCGAAGCAATAGAGTTCTAATGCGTCATAAAACGCGAAATCGCATCAAATTTCTATGTTTCGTGATAAGATATAATATTCATTGTGGAGTGTTATGTATACCTCGTATTCACTTCAAACGAACGTATTTGGGACACTTCCTTGCTAGGCAATAGCGACTGCAGATGTCTACGTATCGTAGCAATAGAGATCTAATGCTTCTAAAAACGTGATGTCGCATCTCATTTCTATGTTTCATGATAAGATACAATATTCATTGCGAAGTGCTATGTATTCCACGTCTACATTTCAAATGAATGTTAATGGGACACTTCCTTGCTTGGAAATAGCGTTTGCAGATGTCTACGTATCGTAGCATTCTAGTTCTAATGCTTCTCAAAACGCGATATCGCATCTCATTTCTATGTTTCATGATAAGATATAATATTCATTGCGAAGTGTCTTGAATACCTCGCATACAATTCAAATGAATGTATATGCGACACATCCTTGCTAGGAAGTAGCGTTTGCAGATGTCTACGTATCGAAGCAATAGATTTCTAATGCTTCTTAAATCGCGATATAGTAACTCTCCTCTACGTTTCATGATGAGATATAATATTCATTGTGCAGTGCAATGTATATCTCGTCTATACTTCAAATGAATGTAACTGGGGCACTTCCTTGCTAGGATGTAGCGATGGCAAATGTCTACGTATCGAAGCAACAGAGTTAAGATGCTTCTTAAAACGAGATATCGCATCTCATTTCTATCTTTTACGATAAGATATAATATTCTTTCCGGAGTGTCATGTATGCCTCGTATTACTTTCAAAAGATTGTAAATGCGACACTTCCTTGCTAGGAAATAGCGTTTGCAGATGTCTACGTGTCGAAGCATTAGTGTTCTAATGCTTCTTAAAACGCGATATCGCATATCATTTCTATGTTTCATGATAAGATACAATATTCATTGCGAAGTGCTATGTATTCCACGTCTACATTTCAAATGAATGTTAATGGGACACTTCCTTGCTTGGAAATAGCGTTTGCAGATATCTACGAATCGAAGCAACAGAGTTCTAATGCTTCTTAAAACGAGATATCGCATCTCATTACTATGTTTTATGATAAGATATAATATTCATTGCGGAATGTCATGTATACTTCGCATACACTTAAAATGAATGTAAATGCGACACTTCCTTGCTAGGATATAGCGATGGCAGATGTCTACGTATCGAAGCAGCAGTGTTCTAATGCCTCTTAAAACGAAATATCGCATCTCATTCCTATGTTTTATGATAAGATATAATTTTGATTGTGCAGTGTTATGTATACTGCGTATTCACTTCAAAAGAATGTAAATGCGACACTTCATTGCTAGCAAGTAGCGTTTGCAGATGCCTACGTATCGAAGCAACAGAGTACAAATGCTTCTAAAAACGAGATATAGCAACTCATTTCTATGTTTCATGATAAGACATAATATTCATTAGGAAGTGTCATGTATACCTCGCATAAACTTAGAATTAATGTATATGCGACACCTCCGTGCCAGGAAATAGCGTTTGCAGATGTCTACGTATGGAAGCAATAGAGTTCTAATGCTTCTTAAATCGTGATATCGCAACTCATTTCAATGTTTCATGATAAGATATAATATTCATTGCCAAATGTCATGTACACCTCGCATACACTTCAAACGAATGTAAATGCGACACTTCCTTCCTAGGAAATAGCTTTGGCAGAAGTCTACGTATCGAACCAATAGAGTTCTAATGCTTCTTATATCGCCATATCGCATCGCATTTCTATGTTTCATGATAATATATAAGATTCATTGTGGAGTGTTATGTATATCTCGCATAAACTTCAAATGAATGTAAATGCGACACTTCCTTGCTAGGAAATAGCAGTGTCAGATGTCTACGTACCAAAACAATAGAGTTCTAATGCATCTTAAAACGCGATATCGCAGCTCATTTCTATGTTTCATGATAAGATACAATATTCTTTGCGAAGTGTCACGTATACATCGTTTTCACTTCAAAAGAATGTAAATGCGACACTTCCTTGCTAAAGTAGCGTTTGCAGATGTCTACGTATCGATGCAATAGAGTTCTAGCGCTTCTTAAATCGCGATATCGCATCTCATTCCTATGTTTCATGATAAGATATAATATTCATTGCGAAGTGCCACTTATACCTCGCATACACTTGAAATAAAGGCAAATGAGACACTTCCTTTCTAGGAAATAGCGTTTGTAGATGTCTACGTATCGAAGCAATAGAGTTCTAATGCTTCTTAGAACGGGATGTCGCATCTCATTTATATGTTTCATAATAAGTTATAATATTCACTGCCGAGTGTCATGTATACCTCGTATTCACTTCAAAAGATTGTAAATGCGACACTTCATGGCTAGGTGTAGTGTTGGCAGATGTCTACGTATCGGATCAATAAAGTTCTAATGCTTCTTAAAACGCGATATCGCATCACATTTCTATGTTTCATGATAATATATAATATTCATTAATAAGTGTTATGTATTCCACGTCTGCACTTCAAAAGAATGTAAATGCTACACTTCCTTTCTAGGAAATAGCGTTTCCAGATGTCTGCGTATCGAAGAATTGAGTTCTAATACTTCTTAAGACGCGATTCGTGATAAGATATGATATTCATTGTGGAGTGTTATGTCTACATCGCATTCACCTCAATAGAAAGTAAATGCGAAACTTCCTTGCTAGGAAATAGCGTTTGCAGATGTCTACGTATCGTAGCAATAGAGTTCTAATGCTTCTAAAATCGCAATATCGCATCTCATTTCTATGTTTCATGATATGATATATTATTCATTGCGAAGTGTCACGTATACCACGTATTCACTTCAAAAGAATGTAAATGCGACACATCCTTGATAGGAAGTAGCGTTTCCAGATGTCTACATATCGAAGCAATAGAGTTCTAATGCTCCTTAAAACGCGATATCGCATGCCATTTCTATGTTTCGTGACAAGATATAATATTCATTGTGGAGTGTTATGTCTACATCGCATTCACCTCAGAAGAATGAAATGCGACACTTCCATGCTAGGAAATAGCGCATGCAGATGTCTACGTATCGAGGCAAATGTGTTCTAATGCTTCTTCAAACGATATATCGCTTCTCAATTCTATCTTTTATGATAAGATATAATATTCACTGTGGAGTGTTATGTATACCTCGTATTCACGTCAGAAGAATGTAAATGCGACACCTTCTAGCTATAAAATATCGTTTGCAGACGTCTACGCATCGAAGCAATTGTGTTCTAATGCTGCTTAATTTGCGATATCGCATTTCATTTCAATGTTTCATGATAAGATATAATATTCATTGTGGAGTGTTATGTTAACCTCGTGTTCACTTCAAAAGAATGCAAATGCGACACTTCCTTGATAGGGAGTATCGTTTGTAGACGTCCACGTAACGAAGCAATAGAGTTCTAATGCTTCTTAAATCGCGATATCGCTTCTCATTTCTATGTTCCATGATAAGATATAATATTCATTGTAGAGTGTTATGCTTACCTCGTATTCACTTCATAAGAATGTAAATGCGACGCTTTCTTGCTAGGAGTAGCGTCTACAGGTGTCTACGTATCGAAGCCATAGAGTTCTAATGCTTCTTAAATAGCGATATCGAATTTCATTTCTATGTTCCATGGTAAGATATAATATTCATTGTGCTGTGTTATGTATACCTCGTATTCACTTCAAAATAATGTAAATGCGACACTTCCTTGCTTGGCAATAGCGTTTGCAGATGTCTACGTATCGTAGCGATAGAGTTCTAATGATCCCAAAAAGGCGATACCGCATCACATTTCTATGTTTCATGATAGGATATATTCATTGTGCAGTGTTATGTATACCTCGTATTCACTTCAAAAGAATGTAAATGCGACACTTCCTTCCTGGGAAATAGCATCTGCAGATATCGACGGATCGTAGCAATGGTGTTCTAATGTTTCTTAAAACGAGATATCGCATCTCATTTCTATGTCTTAGGATAAGATATAATATTCATTGCGGAGTGTCATGTATACTTCGTATTCACTTCATATGAATGTAAATGCGACACTTCCTTGGTAGGAAATAGCGTTGGCAGATGTCTACGTATCGTAGCAATAGAGTTCTAATGCATCTTAAATCGCGATATCGCATCACATTTCTATGTGTCATGATAAGATATAATATTCATTGCTGAGTGTTATGTGTACTTCGTATTCACTTCAATAGAATGTAAATGCGACACTTCCTTGCTAGGAAGTAGCGTTTTTAGATGTCTACGTATCGAAGCAATAGATATCCAATGCTTCTTAAAATGCGAAATCGCTCCCCAATTATATGATTCATGAAAAGATATAATGTTCATTGTGCAGTGTTATGTATACCTCGCATACACTACAATTGAATATAAATGCGACACTTCCTTGCTAGGAAGTAGCGTCTGCAGATGTCTACGTATCGAAGCAATAGAGTTCTCTTGCTTCTTAAATCGCCATGTCGCATCTCATTTCTTTGTTTCATGATAAGTTATGATATTCATTGTGGAGTGTTATGTATACCTTGTATTCACTTCAAAAGAATGTAAACGCGACACTTCCTTGCTAGGAAATAGCGTCTGCAGATGTCTACGTATCGTAGTAATAGAGTTCTAATGCTTCTTAAAACGCCATATCGCATCTCATTTCTATGTTTCATGATAAGGTATAATACTCATTCTGGAGTGTTATGTACACCTCGTATTCACTTCTAAAGATTGAAAATGCGACATTTTCTTGCTAGGAAATAGCGTTTGCAGATGTCTACGTATCGTAGCAATAGAGTTCTAATGCTTCTTGAAACGCGAAATCGATCCTCATTTATATGCTTCATGATAAGATATAATTTTCATTGTGGATTGTTATGTATACCTCGTATTCACCTCAAAAGATAGTAAATGCGACACTTCCTTGCTAGGTAATAGCGTTTGCAGATGTCTACGTATCGAAGCAATAGATTCCTAATGCTTCATAAGAAGCGAAATCGCTCCACATTTCTATGTTTCATGATAAGATATAATATTCATTGTGGAGTGTTATGTATACCTTGCATTCACATCAAAAGAATGTAAATGCGACACTTCCTTGCTAGGAAATAGCGTCAGCAGATATCTACGTATCGCAGCAATAGAGATCTAATGCTTCTTGAATCGCCATATCGCATCCCATTTCTATGTTTTATGATAAGATATACTATTCATTGCGGTGTATCATGTATACCACGTTTTCTCTTCAGGGGAATGTAAATGCGACACTTCCTTGCTAGGACATAGCGTTTGCAGATGTTTACGTATCGCAGCAAAAGAGTTCAAATGCTTCTAAAAACGAAATATCGCATCCCATTTCTGTATCATGATAAGAAATAATATTCATTGCGATGTGTCATCTATGCCTTGTACTGACTGCAAAAGAATGTAAATGCGACGCTTCCTAGCTAGGAAATAGCGTTTCCAGATGACTAGGTATCGAGACAATAGAATTCTAATGCTTCATAAAACGAGATGTCGCACCTCATTTCTATGTTTCATGATGAGATATAATATTCATTGCGAAGTGTCACGTATACCTCGCATACACTTCGAATGAATGTAAATGCGACACTTCCTCGCTAGGAATTAGCGTTTTCAGATATATACGTATCGTCCTAATAGAGTTCTAATGCTTCTTGTAATGCGATATCGCATCTCACTTCCATGTTTCCTGATAAGATATAATATTCATTGCGAAGTGTCACGTATACCTCGTATTTACTTCAAAAGAACGTAAATGCGACAATTCCTTGCTAGGAAATAGCGATCGCAGATGTCTACGTATCGTAGTAATGGGGTTCTAATGCTTCCCAAAAAGGGGTATAGCATCTCATTTCGATGTCGCACTATAAGATATTAATCATTGCGCGGTGTTATGTATACCTCGTATTCACCTCAAATGAATGTAAATGCGACACTTCCTTTCTATAAAATAGCGTTCGCGGATATCTACGTATAGCAGCAATAGGGTTCTAATGGTTGTTAAATCGTGATATGGCATCCTATTTATATGTTTCATGATAAGATATAATATTCATTGTGGAGTGTCATGTATACCTCGTATTCACTTCAAAAGAATGTAAATGCGACACTTCCTCGCTAGGATATAGCGATGGCAGATGTCTACGTATCGTAGCAATAGAGTTCTAATGCTTCTCAAAACGCGATATCGAATCTCATTTCTATGTTTCATGATAAGATCTAATATTCATTTCGAAGTTTCATGTATTCCTCGTATTCACTTCAAATGAATGTAAATGCAACACTTCCTTGCTAGGAAATAGCGTTTGCAGATGTCTACGTGTCGAAGCATTAGTGTTCTAATGCTTCTTAAAACGAAATATCGCATCTCATTCCTATGTTTTATGATAAGATATAATTTTGATTGTGCAGTGTTATGTATACTGCGTATTCACTTCAAAAGAATGTAAATGCGACACTTCATTGCTAGCAAGTAGCGTTTGCAGATGCCTACGTATCGAAGCAACAGAGTACAAATGCTTCTAAAAACGAGATATAGCAACTCATTTCTATGTTTCATGATAAGACATAATATTCATTAGGAAGTGTCATGTATACCTCGCATAAACTTAGAATTAATGTATATGCGACACCTCCGTGCCAGGAAATAGCGTTTGCAGATGTCTACGTATGGAAGCAATAGAGTTCTAATGCTTCTTAAATCGTGATATCGCAACTCATTTCAATGTTTCATGATAAGATATAATATTCATTGCCAAATGTCATGTACACCTCGCATACACTTCAAACGAATGTAAATGCGACACTTCCTTCCTAGGAAATAGCTTTGGCAGAAGTCTACGTATCGAACCAATAGAGTTCTAATGCTTCTTATATCGCCATATCGCATCGCATTTCTATGTTTCATGATAATATATAAGATTCATTGTGGAGTGTTATGTATACCTCGCATTCACTTCAAATGATTGTAAATGCGACACTTCCTTGCTAGGATATAGCGATAGCAGATGTCTACGTATCGAAGCAACAGAGTTCTAATGCTTCTTATAACGAGATATCGCATCACATTTCTATGTTTTACTATAAGATATAATATTCATTGTGGAGTGTTATGTATACCTCGTTTTCACTTCAAAAGAATGTAAATGCGACACTTCCTTGCTAGGAAATAGCGTTTGCAGATGTCTACGTATCGTAGCATTCTAGTTCTAATGCTTCTCAAAACGCGATATCGCATCTCATTTCTATGTTTCATGATAAGATATAATATTCATTGCGAAGTGTCTTGAATACCTCGCATACAATTCAAATGAATGTATATGCGACACATCCTTGCTAGGAAGTAGCGTTTGCAGATGTCTACGTATCGAAGCAATAGATTTCTAATGCTTCTTAAATCGCGATATGGTAACTCTAGTCTACGTTTCATGATGAGATATAATATTCATTGTGCAGTGCAATGTATATCTCGTCTATACTTCAAATGAATGTAACTGGGGCACTTCCTTGCTAGGATGTAGCGATGGCAAATGTCTACGTATCGAAGCAACAGAGTTAAAATGCTTCTTAAAACCAGATATCGCATCTCATTTCTATCTTTTACGATAAGATATAATATTCTTTCCGGAGTGTCATGTATGCCTCGTATTACTTTCAAAAGATTGTAAATGCGACACTTCCTTGCTAGGAAATAGCTTTTGCAGATGTCTACGTGTCGAAGCATTAGTGTTCTAATGCTTCTTAAAACGCGATATCGAATATCATTTCTATGTTTCATGATAAGATATAATAATCATTGCGAAGTGTCATGTATACCTCGCATACACTTCAAATGAATGTAAATGCGACTCTCCCTTGCTAGGAAATAGCGTTTGCAGATGTTTACGTATCGAAGCAATAGAGTTCTAATGCTTCTTAAAACGAGATATAGCAACTCATTTCTATGTTTCATGATAAGACATAGTATTCATTAGGAAGTGTCATGTATACCTCGCATAAACTTAAAATGAATGTAAATGCGACACTTCCGTGCCAGGAAATAGCGTTTGCAGATATCTACATATCGTAGCAATAGAGTTCTAATGCTTCTTAAATCGTGATATCGCATCTCATTTCTATGTTTCATGATAAGATATAATATTAATTGTGGAGTTTCATGTATACCTCGTATTCACTTCAAATGAATGTAACTGCGATACTTCCTTCCCTGCAAGTAGCGTTTCCAGATGGCTACGTGTCGAAGCAATAGAGTTCAAATGCTTCATAAAACGGGATATCGGGACTCATTTCTATGTTTCATGATAAGATTTACTATTAATTGCGAAGTGTTATGTATACCTCGTATTCACTTCGAAATAATGTAAATGCGACACTTCCTTGCTAGGAAATGGCATTTGCAGATGTTACGTATCGTAGCATTAGATTTCTAATCCTTCTCGGAACGCGATACAGCAACTCATTTCTATGTATCATGATAAGATATAATATTCATTGCGAAGTGTCATGTATACCTCACATTCACTTCGAGTGATTGTAAATGCCACTCTTCCTTGCTAGGATATAGCGATTGCAGATGTCTACGTATGGACGCAACAGAGTTCTAATGCTTCTTAAAACGAGATATTGCATCTCACTCCTATGTTTTATGATAAGATATAATATTCATTGCGGAATGTCATGTATACCTCGTTTTCACTTCAAAAGAATGTAAATGCGACGCTTCATTGCTAGGAAATAGCGTTTGCAGATGTCTACGTGTCGAAGCAATTGTGTCCTAATGCCTCTTAGAACGCGATATCGCAACTCATTTCTATGTTTCATGATAAGATATAATATTCATTGCCAAATGTCATGTATACCTCGCATACACTTCAAACGAATGTAAATGCGACACTTCCTTCCTAGGAAATAGCGTTGGCAGAAGTCTACGTATCGAACCAATAGAGTTCTAATGCTTCTTATATCGCCATATCGCATCGCATTTCTATGTTTCATGATAATATATAATGTTCATTGTGGAGTGTTATGTATACATCGCATTCACTTCAAATGATTGTAAATGCGACACTTCCTTGCTAGGATATAGCGATGGCAGATGTCTACGTATCGAAGCGACAGAGTTCTAATGCTTCTTATAACGAGATATCGCATCACATTTCTATGCTTTACTATAAGATATAATATTCATTGTGGAGTGTTATGTATACCTCGTTTTCACTTCAAAAGAATGTAAATGCGACACTTTCTTGCTAGGAAATAGCGTTTGCAGATGTCTACGTATAGAAACAATAGGGTTCGAATGCTTCTTCAAACGAGACTTCGCATCTCATATCTATGTTTCATGATAAGATATAATATTCATTGTGGATTGTTATGTATACCTCGTATTCACTTCAAAAGGATGTATATGCGACACTCCCTTGCTAGGAAGTAGCGTCTGCAGATGTCTACGAATCGAAGCAACAGTGTTCTAATGCTTCTGAAATCGAGATATCGCATCTCATTTCTATGATTCATGATAAGATATAATATTCATTGTGCAGTGTTATGTATATCTCGTATACACTTCTAAAGAATGTAAATGCGACACTTCCTTCTTAGGAAATAGCTTCCGCAGATATCTACGTATCGTAGCAATAGTGTCCTAATGCTTCTTAAATCGCCATATCGCATCTCATTTCTATGTTTCATTATAAGATATAACATTCATTAGGAAGTGTCATGTATTCTTGGCATACACTTCAAATGAATGTAAACGCAACACTTCCTTGCTAGGAAATAGAGTTTGCAGATGTCTACGTGTTGTAGCAATAGAGTTCTAATGCTTTTTAAAACGCGTTATCGCATCTCATCTCTATGTTTCATGGTAAGATATAATTTTCATTGCGATGTGTTATGTATTCCTTGTCTACACTTCAAATGAATGTAAATGCGACATTTCCTTTCTAGGAAATTACGTTTCCAGATGTCTACGCTTCGATGCAATAGAGATCTAATGCTTCTTAAAACGCGATATCGCATCTCATTTCTATGTTTCATGGTACGATATAATATTCATTGCGAAGTGTCTTGTATACCTCGCATACACTTCAAATGAATGCAAATGCGGCACTTCCTTGCTAGGAAATAGCGTTGGCAGATGTCTACGTATCGAAGCAATTGAGATCTACTGCTTCTTAAATCGCCATATCGCATTTCATTTCTATGTTTCATGATAAGATATAATATTCATTGTGCAGTGATATGTATATCTCGTCTACACTTCAAAAGAATGTAAATGCGACACTTCCTTGCTAGGAAATAGCGTTGTCAGATGTCTAAGTATCGAAGCAGTAGAGATCTACTGCTTCTTAAATAGCGATATCACATCACATTCCTATGTTTTATGATAGGATATAATATTCATTGCGAAGTGCCGTGTATTCCTCGAATTGACATCAAAAGAATGTAAATACGACACTTCCTTCCTAGGAACTAGCGTTTGCACATGTCTAAGTATCGAAGCAATAGAGTTCCAATGCTTCTTAAATCGCGATATCGCACCTCAATTCTACGTTTCATGATAAGATATAATATTCATTGTGTAGTGTTATGTATATCTCGTCTACACTTCAAATGAATGTAAATGCGACACTTCCTTGCTAAAAAAAATGGCGTTTGCAGATGTCTACGTATTATAGCAATGGAGTTCTAATGCTTCTCAAAACGCGATATCGCATCTCATATCTATGTTTCATGATAAGATATAATATTCATTTCGAAGTGTCATGTATACCTCGGATACACTTCACATGAATGTAAATGCGACACTTCCTTGCTAGGAAGTAGCGTTTGCAGATATCTACGCTTCGAAGCAACAGAGTTCTATGCTTCTTAAATCGTGAAATCGCATCTCTTTTCTATGTTTCGTGATAAGATATAATATACATTGTGCAGTGTCATGTATACCTAGTATTCACCTCAAAACAATGTAAATGCGACACTTCCTTGCTAGGAAATAGCGTTGGCAGATGTCTACGTATCGAAGAAATAGAGATCTACTGCTTCTTAAATCGCCATATCGCATCTCATTTCTATGTTTCATGATAACATATGATATTCATTGTGGAGTGTTATCATAACCTCGTATTCACTTCAAAAGAATGTAAATGCGACACTCCCTTGCTAGGAAATAGCGTTTGCAGATGTCTACGTATCGTAGCATTAGTGTTGTAATGCTTCTCAAAACGCGATATCGCATCTCATTTCTATGTTTCATGATAATATATAATAATCATTGCGATGTATCATGTATACCTCACATACACTTCAAATGAATGTAAATGCGACACTCCCTTGCTAGGAAATAGCGTTGGCAGATGTCTGCGTATCGAAGAAATAGAGATCTACTGCTTCTTAAATCGCCATATCGCATCTCATTTCTATGTTTCGTGATAAGATATCATATTCATTGCGAAGCGTCATGTATTCCTCGTCTACAATTCAAATGAATAAATACGACACTTCCTTTCCAGGAAATTACATTTCCAGATGTCTACGTATCGAAGCAATAAAGTTCTAATGCTTCTTAAAACAAGATGTCGCATCTCGTTTTTATGTTTGATGATAAGATATAATATTCTTTGCGAAGTATCATGTATAAATCGTGCTCACTTCAAAAGAATGTAAATGGGACTCTTCCGTGCTAGGAAATAGCGTTTCCAGATGTCTAGGTATCGAAGCAATAGTGTTCTAATGTTTCTTAAAATGGGATACCGCATCTCATTTCTATGTTTCATGATAAGATATAATATTCATTGTGCAGTGTCATGTATACCTCGTACTCTCTTCAAAAGAAGGCAAATGCGCCACATCCTTGCTAGGAAATAGCGTTTCCAGTTATATAGGTATCGTAGCAATAGAGTTCTTATGCTTCTTAAAATGAGATAGCGTATCTCATTTCTATGTTTCATAATAAGATATAATATTCATTCTGGATTGCTATGTAATCCTCGTATTCACTTCAAAAGAATGTAAATGCGACACTTCCTTGCTAGGAAATAGCATTGGCAGATGTTTACGTATCGAAGCAATTGAGTTCTAATGCATCTTAAAACGAGATGTTGCATCTCATTTCTATGTTTCATGATAAGAAATAATATTAATTGCAAAGTGTCATGTATACCTCTTATTCACTTGAAAAGAATGCAAATGCGACACTTCCTTGCTAGGAAATAGCGTTTGCAGATGTCTACGTATCGAAGCAATAGCGTTCAAATACTTCTTAAAACGCGATATAGCATTTCATTTCTATGTCTCATGATAAGATATAATATTCATTGCGAAGTGTCATGTATACTTCATATTCACTTCAAATGAATGTAAATGCGACACTTCCTTGCTAGGAAATAGCGTTAGCAGATGTCTACGTCTCGAAGCAATAGTGTTCCAATGCTTTCTAAAACGCGATATCGCATCTCATTTCTATGTTTCATGATAAGATATAATATTCACTGTGGAGCGTTATGTATACCTCGTATTCACTTAACAAGAGTGTAAATGCGACACTTCCTTGCTAGGAAATAGCGTTTGCAGATGTGTACGTATCGTAGCAAGAGTTCTAGCGCTTCTTAAAACGCGATATCGCATATCATTTCTATGTTTCATGATAAGATATAATATTCATTGAGAAGTGTCATGTATTCCTTGTCTTCATCTGAAAAGAATGTAAATGCGACACTTCATTGCTAGGAAGTAGCGTTTGCAGATGTCTACTTATCGGAGCAATAGGGTTCTAATGCTTCTTAACTCGCGATATCGGATGTCATTTCTATGCTTCATGATAAGGTATGATATTCATTGTGCAGTGTAATGTATACCTCGTATACACTTCAAAAGAATGTAAATGCGACACTTCCTTGCTAGGAAATAGAGTTTGCTGATGTCTACGTACCGTAGCAATAGAGTTCTAATGCTCCTTACATCGCGATATCGCATCTCATTTCTATGTTTTATGATAAGATATAATATTCATTGCGAAGTGTCATGTATACCTCGTATTCACTTCAAAAGAATGTAAATGCGACACTTCCTTGCTAGGAAATAGCGTTTGCAGATGTCTACTTATCGAAGAAATGGAGTTTTATGCTTCTTAAATCGCGATATCGCATCTCATTTCTATATTTCGTGATAAGCTATAATACTCATTGCGAAGTGTTACGTATACCTCGTATACAATTCAATGAATGTAAGTGCGACACTTCCTTGCTAGGAAGTAGCGTTTGCAGATGTCTACGTATCGAAGAACTAGGGTTTTATGCTTTTCAAATCCCGATATCGCATTTCATTTCTATGTTTCATGATAAGATATAGCATTCATTGTGGAGTGTCATGTATACCTCGTATTCACTTAAAAAGAATGTAATTGCGAAACTTCCTTGCTAGGAAATAGCGTTTGCAGATTTCTCCGTACCGAAGCAATAGAGATCTAATGCTTCTCAAATCGCGATATCGCATATCATTTCTGTGTTTCGTGATAAGGTATAATATTCATTGTGGTGTGTTATGTATACCTCGTATTCACTTTAAAAGAATGTAAATGCGACACTTCCTTGCGACTAAATAGCGCTTGCAGATGTCTACGTATCGTAGCAATAGAGTTCTGATGCTTCTTAAAACGCGATATCGCATCTCATTTCTATGTTTCATGATAAGATATAATATTCATTGCGAAGTGTCATGTATACCTCGTATTCACTTCAAACGAATGTAAATGCGACACTTCCTTGTTAGGAAAGAGCGTTTCCAGATGTCTACGCATCGAAGCAATAGAGTTCTAATGCTTCTTGAAACGCGATATCGCATCTCATTTCTATGTTTCATGATAAGATATAATATTCATTGTGAAGTTTCATGTATACCTCGTACTCGCTTCAAAAGAATGCAAATGCGACACTTCCGTGCTAGGAAATAGCGTTTGCACATGTCTACGTGTCGAAACAATACAGTTCTAATGCTTCGTAAAACGAGATGTCGCATCTCATTTCTATGTTTCATGATAAGATACAATATCCATTGCGAAGTGACATGTATACCTCGTATTCACTTCAAAAGAATGTTAATGCGACTCTTCCATGCTACGAAATAGCGATGGCAGATGTCCACGTATCGAAGCCACAGAGTTCTAATGCTTCTTAAAACAAGATATCGCATCTCATTTCTATGTTATTTGATAAGATATAATATTCATTGTGCACTGTTATGTATACCCCGTATTCACTTCAAAGGAATGTAAATGCGACACTTCCTTGCTAGGAAATAGCGTTAGCAGATGTTTACGTATCGAAGCAATAGAGTTCCAATGCTTCCTAAAACGTGATATCGCATCTCATATCTATGCTTCATGATAAGATATAATATTCATTGCGATGTGTCATGCATACCTCGTATTCACTTCAAAAGAATGTAAATGCGACACTTCCTTGCTAGGAAATAGGGTTTGCAGATGTCTACGTATCGTAGCAATAGATTTCTAACGCCTCTCAAAACGCAATATCGCATCCCATTTCTATGTTTCATGATAAGATATAATATTCATTGCGAAGTGTCATGTATACCTCGTATTCACATCAAAAGAATGTAAATGCGACACTGCCTTGTTAGGAAATAGCGTCTGCAGATGCGTACGTATCGTAGCAATAGATTTCCAATGGTTCTTAAAACGGGATTTCGCATCTCACTTCTATGTTTCATGATTAGATATAATACTCATTGTGGAGTGTCATGTATATCTCGTATTCACATCAATTGAATGTAAATGCGACACTTCCTTCATAGGCAGTAGCTTTTGCAGATGTCTATGTATCGACGCAATAGATTTCTAATGGATCTTAAAACGGGATATCGCATCTCACTTCTATGTTTCATGATACGGTATAATATTCTTTGCGAAGTATCATGTATACCTCGCAAACACTTCAAATGAATGTAAATGCGACACTTCCTTGCTAGGCAGTAGCGTTTGCAGATGTCTACGTATCGAAGAATTAGTGTTCTAATGCTTCTTAAAACGCGACAGCGCATCTCATTTCTATGTTTCATGATAAATCGCAAACACTTCAAATGAATGTAAATGCGACACTTCCTTTCTAGGAAATAGCGTTTGCAGATGTCTTCGTATAGTAGCAATAGAATTCTAGTGCTATTTAAATCGCGATATCGCATCTCATTTCTAAGTTTCATGATTAGATATAATACTCATTGTGGAGTGTCATGTATATCTCGTATTCACATCAAAAGAATGTAAATGCGACACTTCCTTGCTAGGAAATCTCGTTTGCAGATGTCTCCGTATCGAAGCAATAGGGTTCTAATGCTTCTCAAATCGTGATATCGCCACTCAATCCTATGTTTCATAATAAGGTATAATATTCATTGTGCACTGTTATACATACCTCGTATTCACTTCAGAGGAATGTAAATGCGACACTTCCTTGCTAGGAAATACCGATTGCAGGTGTCTACGTATCGTAGCTATTGAGATCTGATGCCTCTTAAATCGCGATCTCTAATCACATTTCATGATAAGATATAATATTCACTGCGACGTGTCATGTATACCACGTATTCAATTCAAAAGAATGTAAATGCGACACTTCCTTGCTAGGAAATAGCGATTGCAGATGTCTACGTATCGAAGCAATAGAGTTCTAATGCTTCTTGAAACGGGATGTCACATCTCGTTTCTATGTTTCATGATAAGATATAGTATTCATTGCGAAGAATCACTTATACCTCGCATACACTTCAGAAGAATGTAAATGCGATACTTCCTTGCTAGGAAACAGCGTTTGCAGATGACTACGCATCGTACCAATAGAGTTCTAAATCTTCTTAAAACGCGATATCACATCACATTTCTATGCTTTATGATAGGACATAATATTCATTGCGAAGTTTCACGTATTCCTCGTATTCACTTCAAATAGAGGTAAATGCGGCACTTCCTTCCTAGAAAATAGCGTTTGCAGACGTCTACGTATCGTAGCAAGCATGTTATAATGCTTCTTAAAACAAGATATCGCATCTCATATCTATGTTTCATGATAACATATAATATTCATTGCGAAGTGTTATGTATACATCGCATACACTTCAAATGAATGTAAATGCGACACTACCTTGCTAGGAAATAGCGATTGCAGATGCCTACGTATCGAAGCAATAGAGTTCTAATGCTTCTTGGAACGGGATACCGCATCTCATTTCTATGTTTCACGATAAGATATAATATTCATTGTGGAGTGTTATTTATGCCTCGTATTCACCTCAAAAGAATGTAAATGCGACACTTCCTTGCTAGGAAATAGCGTTTGCAGATTTCTGCGTATCGTAGCATTAGATTTCTATTGCATCCCAAAACGCGATATCGCATCGCATTTCTATGTTTCATGATAAGATATAATATTTATTGCGAAGTGTCACGTATACATCGCATACACTTCAAATGAATGTAAATGCGACACTTCCATGCTAGGAAATAGCGTTTGCAGATGTCTACGTATCGAAGCAATAGAGTTCTAAATCTTCTTAAAACGCGATATCACATCACATTTCTATGTTTCATGATAGGACATAATATTCATTGCGAAGATTCACGTATTCCTCGTATTCACTTCAAACGGATGTAAATGCGGCTCTTCCTTCCTAGGAAATAGCGTTTGCAGATGTCTACGCATCGTAGCAAGCGTTTTATAATGCTTCTTGAAACGGGATGTCACATCTCGTTTCTATGTTTCATGATAAGATATAGTATTCATTGCGAAGAATCACTTATACCTCGCATACACTTCAGAAGAATGTAAATGCGACACTTCCTTGCTAGGAAACAGCGTTTGCATATGTCTACGCATCGTAGCAATAGAGTTCTAATGCTTCTTAAAACGCGCTATCACATCACATTTCTATGTTTCATGATAAGATATAATATTCATTGCGAAGTTTCATGTATTCCTCGTATTCACTTCAATTTAATGTAAATGCGACACTTCCTTGCTAGGAAATAGCGTTTGCAGATGTCTACGTATCGAAGCAATAAAGTTCTAATGCATCTTAAATCGTGATATCGCATCTCATTTCTATGTTTCATGAACACATATAATATTCATTGTGCAATGTTATGTATACCTCGCATTTACTCCAAAAGAATGTAAATGCGACACGTCCTTGCTAGGAAATAGCGTTTGCAGATGTCTAGGTATCGAAGCAATAGAGTTCTAATGCTGCTTAAATCGTGATATAGCATCTCATTTCTATTTTTCATGATAAGATATAATATTCATTGTGCAGTGTTATGTATACCTCGTATTCACTTCAAAAGAATGATAATGCGTCACTTCCTTGCTAGGAAATAGCGTTTGCAGATGACTATGTATCGTAGCATTAGTGTTGTAATGCTTCTCAAAACGCGATATCGCATCTCATTTCTATGTTTCATGATAATATATAATAATCATTGCGATGTATCATGTATACCTCACATACACTTCAGATGAATGTAAATGCGACACTCCCTTGCTAGGAAATAGCGTTGGCAGATGTCTGCGTATCGAAGAAATAGAGATCTACTGCTTCTTAAATCGCCATATCGCATCTCATTTCTATGTTTCGTGATAAGATGTAATATTCGATGTGGAGTGTTATGTATACCTCGTATTCACTTCAAAAGAATGTGAATGCGACGCTTCCTTTCTAGGAAATAGCGTTTGCAGATGTCTACGTATCGTAGCAGTAGCTTTCTACTACTGCTACGTATCGCAGAAATAGAGTTCTAATTCTTCTTAAAACGCGATATAGCATCTCATTTCTATGTTTCATGATAAGATATAATATTCATTGCGAACTGTCTTGTACACCTCGCATACACTTCAAAAGAATGTAAATGCGACACTTCCTTGCTAGGTAATAGCGTTTGCAGATGTCTACGTATCGTAGCATTAGAGTTCTAATGCTTCTTAAATCGCCATATCGCATCTCATTTCTATGTTTCATGATAAGATATAATATTCATTGTGGAGTGTTATGCATACCTCCTATTCACTTCAAAAGAATGTAAATGCGACACTTCCTTGCTAGGTAATAGCCTTTGCAGATGTCTACGTATCGTAGCATTAGAGTTCCAATGCTGCTTAAAACGCGATATCGCATCTCATCTCTATGTTTCATGATAAGACATAATATTCAATGTGCAGTGCTATGTGTACCTCGTATTCACTTCAAAAGATTGTAAATGCGACACTTCTTTGCTAGGAATTAGCGTTTGCAGATGTCTGTGTATCGAAGCAATAGAGTTCTAATGCTTCTTAAATCGCGATATCGCAACTCACTTCTACGTTTCATGATAAGATATAATATTCATTGTGCAGTGCTATGTACATCTCGTTCACACTTCAAATTAATATAAATGCGACACTTCCTTGCTAGGAACTAGCGTTTGCAGATGGCTACGTGTCGAAGCACTAGAGTTCTAATGCTTCTTAAATCGCGATATCGCACCATATTGCTATGTTTCATGATAAGATATAATATTCATTGCCAAGTGTCATGTATACCTCGTATTCCTTTCAAAAAAATGTAAATGCGACACTTCCTTGCTAGGAAGTAGCGTTTGCAGACGACTGCGTATCGAAGCAATAGAGTTCTTATTCATCTTAAAACACGATATCGCATCTCATTCCTATGTTTCATGATAAGATATAATATTCAAAATGGAGTGTTATGTATACCTCGTATTCACCTCAAAAGAATGTAAATGCGACACTTCCTTGCTAGGAAATAGCGTTTGCAGATGTCTACGTAAGAAGCAATAGAGTTCTAGTGCTTATCAAAACGCGATATCGCATCCAATATCTATGTTTCATGATAAGATATAATATTCATTGTGCAGCGTTATGTATACCCCGTATTCACCTCAAAAGATTGTGAATGCGACACTTCCTTGCTAGTAAGTAACGTTTCCAGATGTCTACGTATCGAAACAATAGATTTCTAATGCTTCTTAAACCGCGATATCGCATCTCATTTCTGCATTCATGATAAGATATAATATTCACCGCGAAGTGTTATGTGTACCTCGTATACACTTCAAGTGAATGTTAATGCGACACTTCCTTACTAGGCAATAGCGACTGCAGATTTCTACGTATCGAAGCAATAGAGTTCTAATGCTTCTTAATTCGCGATATCGCATCTCCTTTCTATGTCTCATGATTAGATATAATATTCATTACGAAGTGTCATGTATACCTCGTATTCCTTTCAAGAGAATGTAAATGCGACACTTCCTTGCTTGGAAATAGCGTTTGCAGATGTCTACGTATCGGAGCAATAGTGTTCTTATGCTTCTTAAAACGCGATATCGCATCTCATTTCTATGTTTCATGATAAGATATAATATTCATTGCGAACTGTCTTGTATACCTCGCATACACTTCAAAAGAATGTATATGCGACACTTCCTTGCTAGGTAATAGCCTTTGCAGATGTCTACGTATCGTAGCATTAGAGTACTAATGCCTCTTAAATCGCCATATCGCATCTCATTTCTATGTTTCATGATAAGATATAATATTCATTGTGGAGTGTTATGCATACCTCCTATTCACTTCAAAAGAATGTAAATGCGACACTTCCTTGCTAGGAAATAGCGTCTGCAGATATCAACGTACCGTATCAATAGTGTTCCAATGCTGCTTAAAACGCGATATCGCATCTCATCTCTATGTTTCATGATAAGATATAATATTCAATGTGCAGTGCTATGTGTACCTCGTATTCACTTCAAAAGATTGTAAATGCGACACTTCTTTGCTAGGAATTAGCGTTTGCAGATGTCTGTGTATCGAAGCAATAGAGTTCTAATGCTTCTTAAATCGCGATATCGCAACTCACTTCTACGTTTCATGATAAGATATAATATTTTTTGTGCAGTGCTATGTACATCTCGTTCACACTTCAAATTAATATAAATGCGACACTTCCTTGCTAGGTAATAGCCTTTGCAGATGTCTACGTATCGTAGCATTAGAGTTCTAATGCTTCTTAAATCGCCATATCGCATCTCATTTCTATGTTTCATGATAAGATATAATATTCATTGTGGAGTGTTATGCATACCTCCTATTCACTTCAAAAGAATGTAAATGCGACACTTCCATGCTAGGACGTAGCGTTTGCAGGTGTCTACGTATCGAGCAATAGGATTCTAATGCTTCTGAAATCGCAATATCGCATCTCATTTCTATGTCTCATGATAAGATATAATATACATCGTGCAGTGTAATTTATACCTCGTACGCACTTCAAATGAATGTAAATGGGACACTTCCTTGCTAGGAAGTAGCGTTTGCAATTGTCTACGTAAGAAGCAATAGATTTCTAGTGCTTATCAAAACGCGATATCGCATCCCATTTCTATGTTTCAT
Organism: Xylocopa sonorina; assembly: GCF_050948175.1. Classification (NCBI taxonomy): domain Eukaryota; kingdom Metazoa; phylum Arthropoda; class Insecta; order Hymenoptera; family Apidae; genus Xylocopa; species Xylocopa sonorina. The sequence continues at coordinate 2,446,642 of NW_027490095.1, forward strand.
GATAAGATATAATATTCATTGCGAAGTGTCATGTATATCTCGGATTCACTTCAGAAGAATGTAAATGCGACACTTCCTTGCTAGGAATTAGCGTTTGCAGATGTCTACGTACCGTAGCATTAGAGTTCTAATGCTTCTCAAAACGCGATATCGCATCTCATTTCTATGTTTCATGATAAGACTTAATATTCATTGTGCTGTGTTACGTCTACCTCGTATTCACTTCAAAGAATGTAAATGCGACACTTCCTTGCTAGGAAATAGCGTTTGCAGATATCTACGTAGCGAAGCAATGGAGTTCTAACGCTTCTTAAAACGCGATATCGCATCTCATTTCTATGTTTCATGGTAAGATATAATTTTCATTGTTTAGTGTTATGTATGCCTCGTATTCGCTTCAAAAGAATGTAAATGCGACACTTCCTTGCTAGGAAATAGCGTTTGCAGATGTCTACGTATCGTAGCATTAGAGTTCTAATGCTTTTTAGATCGCGATATCGCATCTCATTTCTATGTTTCATTATAAGATATAATATTCATTGTGCAGTGCTATGTATACCTCGTATTCACTTCAAAAGAATGTCAAGGCGACACTTCCTTGCTAGGATGTAGCGTTTGCAGATGTCTACGTATCGAAGCAGTAGAGTTCTAATGCTTCTTGAAACGCGAAATCGCATCTCATTTCTATGCTTCATGATAAGCTATAATACTCATTGCGAAGTATTACGTATACCTCGTATACACTTCAATGAATGTAAGTGCGACACTTCCTTGCTAGGAAGTAGCGTTTGCTGTTGTCTACGTATCAAAGAAATAGAGTTTTATGCTTTTTAAATCCCGATATCGCATCTCATTTCTATGTTTCATGATAAGATATAATATTCATTGTGGAGTGTTATGTATACCTCGTATTCACTTAAAAAGAATGTAATTGCGGAACTTCCTTGCTAGGAAATAGCGTTTGCAGATGTCTACGTATCGTAGCAATAGAGTTCTAATGCTTCTCAAAACGCGATATCGCATCTCATTTCTATGTTTCAAGATAAGATATAATATTCATTGCGAAGTGTCATGTATACCTAGCATACACTTCAAATGAACGTAAATGCAACACCTCCTTTCTAGGAAACTACGTTTCCAGATGTCTACTCTTAGAAGCAATAGAGTTCTAATGCTTCTTGAAACGCGATATTGTATCCCATTTCTATGGTTCATGATAAGATATAATATTCATTGCGAATTGTCATGTATACCTCGCGTTCTCTTCAAATGAATGAAAATGCTACACTTCCTAGCTAGGTAATAGCGTTTGCAGATGTCTACGTATCGAAGCAATAGGGTTCTAGTTCTTCTAAAAACGAGATATCGCATCTCATTTCTGTTTCTCATGATAAGATGTAATATTCATTGTGCAGTGTTAAGTATACCTCGCGTACACCTCAAATGAATATAAATGCGACACATCCTTGCTAGGGTATAGCGATGGCAGATGTCTACGTATCGAAGCATCAGTGTTCTAATACTTCTTAAAACGAGATATCGCATCTCAATTCAATGTTTCATGGTAAGATATAATATTCATTGCGAATTGTATTGTGTACCTCCCATACGCTTCAAATGAATGTAAATGCGACACTTCCTTGCAAGGAAATAGCGTTTGGAGATGTCTACGTAACGATGCAATAGAGTACTAATGCTCCTTAAATTGCTATATCGCATCTCATTTCTATGTTTCACGATAAGATATAATAGACATTGTGCAGTGTTATGTATACCTCGTAATCACTTCAAATGTAGGAAAATGGGACACTTCCTTGCTAGGAAATAGCGTTAGTAGATGTCTACGTATCGATGCAATAGAGTTCTAATGCTTCTTAATTCGCGATATCGCATCTCATTCCTATTTTGCATGATATGATATAATATTGATTGTGGAGTGCTATGTATACATCGTATTTACTTCAAAAGATTGTAAATGCGGCACTTCCTTGCTAGGAAATAGCGTCTGCAGATGTCTACGTAACGTAACAATGGAGTTCTAATGCTTCTTAAAACCCGAAATCGTTCCTCCATTCTGTTTCGTGATAAGGTATAATATTCATTGTGGAGTGTTATGTATAACTCGTGTTCACTTCAAAATAATTGTAAATGCGACACTTCCTTGCCATTAAATTACGTTTGCAGATGACTTCGTATCGAAGAAGTAGAGTTCTAGTGCTTCTTAAAACGGGAAATCGCATCCCATTTCTATGCTTCATGATAAGACATAATATTCATTGCGAAGTTTCATGTATTCCTCGTATTCACTTCAAGAGAATGTAAATGCGACACTTCCTTTCAAGGAAATTACGATTCCAGATGTCTACGTATCGAAGCAATAGAGTTCTAATGCTTATTAAAACGGGATGTAGCATCTCATTTCTATGTTTCATGATAGGATATAATATTCATTGCGAAGCGTTATGTATCCCTCGTATTCACATCAAAAGAATGTAATTGCGACTCTTCCTTGCTAGGAAATAGAGTTTCCAGATGTCTAAGTATCATAGCAATAGAGTTCTAATTCTCCTTAAAACGCGATATCGCATCTCACTTCTATGTATCATGATAAGATATAATATTCATTGCGAAGTGTTATGTATTCCTCGCCTACACTTCAAGTGTATGTAAATGAGACACCTCCTTTCTAGGAAATTATGTTTCCAGATGTCTACGTATCGAAGCAATAGATTTCTAATGCTTCTTAAAACGCGATATCGCGTCTCACGTCTATGTTTCACGATAAGATATAATATTTATTACGAAGTGTCACTTATACCTCCCATAAACTTCAAATGAATGCAAATGCGACACTTCCTTGCTATTAAATAGCGTTTGCAGATGTCTACGTATCGCAGCAAGAGATGTCTAATGCTTCTTAAAACGCGATATTGCATCTCATATCTATGTTTCTTGATAAGATATAAGATTCATTGCGAAGTGTTATGTATACCTCGTATTCACTTCAAAAGAATGTAAATGCGACACTTCCTTGCTAGGAAATAGCGCTTGCAGATGTCTCCGTATCGAAGCAATAGAGATCTAATGCCTCTCAAATCGCGATATCGCATTTCATTTCTATGTTTCATGATAAGGTATAATATTCATTGTGGAGTGTTATGCATACCTCGTATTCACTTCAAAAGATTGTAAATGCGACACTTCCTTGCTAGGAAATAGCGTTTGCAGATGTCTACGTATCGAAGCAACAGAGTACTAATGCTTCTTGAAACGAGATATCGCATCACATTTCTGTGTTTTATGATAAGATATAATATTCATTGTGCAGTGTTATGTATACCTCGTATTCACCTCTACTGAATGTAAATGCGACACTTCCTTGCTAGGAAATAGCGTTTGCAGAAGTCTATGTATCGTAGCAATAGAGTTCTAGTGCTTCTCAAAACGCGATATCGCATCTCAATTCTATGAATCATGGTAAGACGTAATATTCTTTGCGAAGTATCTTGTATACCTCGCATACACTTCAAATGAATGTAAATGCGACACTTCCTTGCTAGGTAATAGCGATGGCAGACGTCTACGTATCGAAGCAACAGAGTTCCAATGCTTCTTAAAACGCGATATAGCATTTCATTTCTGTGTTTTATGATAAGATATAATATTCATTGCGAAGTGTAGTGTATACCTCGTATTCACTTCAAAAGAATGTAAATGCGACACTTCCTTGCTAGGAAATAGCGTTTGCAGATGTCTACGTATCGTAGCAAGAGAGTTCTAATACCTCTTAAAACGAGGTATCGCATCACATTTCTGTGTTTTATGATAAGATATAATATTCATTGTGCAGTGTTATGTATACCTCGTATTCACCTCAATAGAATGTAAATGCGACACTTCCTTGCAAGGAAATAGCTTTTGCAGATGTCTATGTATCGTAGCAATAGAGTTCAAGTGCTTCTCAAAACGCGATATCGCATCTCAATTCAGTGAATCATGGTAAGACGTAATATTCATTGCGAAGTATCTTGTATACCTCGCATACACTTCAAATGAATGTAAATGCGACACTTCCTTGCTAGGTAATTGCGATGGCAGACGTCTACGTATCGAAGCAACAGAGTTCTAATGCATCTTAAAACGCGATATTGCATCTCAATTCTACTCTACATTATAAGATATAATATTCATTGTGCAGTGTTATGTATATCTCGTCTACACTTCAAATGAATGTAAATGCGACACTTCCTTGTTACGAAATAGCGTCTGCAGATGTCGACGTATCGTAGCAATAGAGTTCTAATGCTTCTTAAAACGCGAGACCGCTTCCCATTTATATGCTTCATGATAAGATATAATATTCATTGTGGAGTGTTATGTATACCTCGTATTCACTTCAAAAGAATGTAAATGCGACACTTCCTTCGTAGGTAATAGCGTCTGCAGATGCTTACGTATCGAAGCAATAGAGTTCTAATGCTTCTTAAAACGCGAAATCGCTCCTCATTTCTATGCTTCATGATAAGATATAATGTTCATTGCGAAGTGTCATGTACCCCTCGGATACACTTCAAATGAATGTAAATGCGACACTTCCTTCCTAGGAAGTAGCGTATGCAGATGTATACGTATCGTAGCAATAGAGTTCTAATGCTTCTTAAAACGCGACATCGCATCACATTTCTATGTTTCATGATAGGATATAATATTCATTGCGAAGTGCCACTTATGCCTCGCATACACTTAAAATGAATGTAAATGCGACACTTCATTGCTAGGAAATAGCGTTTGCACATGTCTACGTATCTAAGCAAAAGTGTTCTAGTGCTTCTTAAAGCGGGATACCGCACCTCATTCCTATGTATCATGATAAGATATAATATTCATTGCGAAGTGTCATGTGTACCTTGTATTCACTTCAGAAGAATGTAAATGCGACACTTCCTTGCTAGGTAATAGCGTTTGCAGATTTCTGCGTACCGTAGCATTAGATTTCTATTGCATCCCAAAACGCGATATCGCATCTCATTTCTATGTTTCATGATAAGATATAATATTTATTGCGAAGTGTCACGTATACATCGCATACAGCTCAAATGAATGTAAATGCGACGCTTCCTTGCTAGGAAATAGCGTTTGCAGATTTCTCCGTATCGAAGCAGTAGATTTCTATTGCTTCTTAAATCGGGATATCGCTTCTCATTTCTATGTTTCGTGATAGGATATAATATTCACTGTGGAGTGTTATGTATACCTCGTATTCACTTCAAACGAATGTAAATGCGACACTTCCTTGCTACTAAATAGCGTTTGCAGAAGTCTACGTATCCGTAGCAATAGAGTTCTAATGCACTTTAATCGCGATATGCTTCTCATTTCCATGCTTAATGATAAGATATAATATTAATTGTGGAGTGTTATGTATATCCCGTACTCACTTCGAAAGAAAATAAATGCGACACTTCCTTTCTAGGAAATAGCGTTTCCAGATGTCTGCGTATCGTTGCAATAGATTTCTAACGCTTCTAAAAACGCGATATTGCATCTCATTTCTATGTTTCATGATAAGATATAATATTCATTGCGAAGTTTATGTACTCCTCATATTCACTTCAAATGAATGTAAATGCGACACTTCCTTCCTAGGAAGTAGCGTTTCCAGAACTGTACGTATCGAAGCAATAGAGTTCTAATGCTACTTAAAACGCGATATCGCATCTCATTTCTATGATTCGTGATAAGATATAATATTCATCGCGGAGTGTTATGTACACCTCGTCTACAATTCAATGGAATGGAAATGTCAAACGTCCTTGCTAGGAACTAGCGTTTCCAGAAATCTACGTATCGAAGCAATAGTGTTCTAATGCTTCTTAGAACGCGATATCGCTATTCATTTCTATGCTTCATGATTAGATATAGTATTCATTGCGAAGTGTTTTGTATACATCGTCTACGCTTCACAAGAATGTAAATGCCACACTTCCTTGCTAGGAGATGCGTTTCCACATGTCTAGGTATCGAAGCAATAGAGTCCTAGTGCTTGTTAAATCGCAGATATCGCATCTCTCGTCTATGTTTCGATATAAGATATAATATTCGTTGCGCAGTTATATGTATACCTCGTATTCACTTCAAAAGAATGTAAATGCGACACTTCCTTGCTAGGAAATAGCGTTTGCAGATGTATACGTATCGAAGCAATAGATTTCCAACGCTTCTCACATCGTCATATCGCATCTCGTTTCTATGTTGCGTGATAAGATATAATATTCATTGCGAAGTGTAATGTATACCTCGTATTCACTTAAAAGAATGTAAATGCGACACTTCCGTGCTAGGAAGTAGCGTTTGCAGATCTCTACGTATCGAAGCAATAGTGTTCTAATGCTTCTTAAAACGCGATATCGCATCTCATTTCTATTCTTCATGATAAGATATAATATTCATTGCGGAGTGTCATGTATACTTCGTATGCACTTCAAAAGAATGTAAATGCGACACTTCCTTGCAAGGAAGTAGCGTTTGCACATGTCTACGTATCGAAGAAATAGAGTTCTAATGCTGCTTAAATCGCGATATCGCATCTCATTTCTATGTTTCATGATAAGATAAAATATTCATTGTGCAGTGTTATGTATACCTCGTAGTCACTTCAAAAGAATGATAATGCGTCACTTCCTTGCTACGAAATAGCGTTTACAGATGTCTATGTATCGTAGCAATATAGTTCTAATTTTTCTTGAAACGCGATGCCGCATCTCATTCCTATGTTTCATGATAAAATATAATATTCATTGCGAAGTGTCATGTATACCTCGTATTCACTTCAAAAGAATATAAATCCGACACTTCTATGCTTGGAAATAGCGTTTGCAGATATCTACGTATCGTAGCAATAAAGTTCTATTGCTCCTTAGAACGCGATATAGCATCTCACTTCTATGTTTCATGATAAGATATAATATTCATTGTGGAGTGTTATGTATACCTCGTCTTCACCACAAAAGAATGTTAATGCGACACGTCCTTGCTCGGAAAAAGTGTTTGCAGATGTCTACGTATAGAAGCAATAGTGTCCCAATGCTTCTTAAATCGCGATATCGCCATTTCTATGTTTCATGATAAGATATAATATTCATTGCGAAGTGTCTTGTATACCTCGTATACACTTCAAGTGAATGTAAATGCGTCACTTCCTTGCTAGGAAATAGCGTTGGCAGATGTCTACGTATTGAAGCAATAGAGATCTATTGCTTCTTAAATAGCGATATCGCATCGCATTCCTATGTTTCATGATAAGATATAATGTTCATTGCGGAGTGTCATGTATACCTCGTATTCACTTCAAAGGAATGTAGATGCGACACATCCTTGCTAGGAAGCAGCGTTTGCAGATATCTAGGTATCGAAGCAATAGTGTTCTAGTGCCGCTTAAATCGCGATATCGCTTCTCATTTATATGTATCATGATAAGATATAATGTTCATTGTGCAATGTTATGTATACCTCGTTTTCACTTCAAAAGAATGATAATGCGTCACTTCCTTGCTAGGTAATAGCGTTTGCAGATGTCTACGTATCGAAGCAATAGATTTCCAATGCTTCTTAAAACGCGAAATCGCTCCCCATTTATAAGCTTCATGAAAAGATATAATATTCATTGTGGAGTGTTATGTATACCTCGTATTCACTACAAAAGAATGTAAATGCGATACTTCCTTGCTAGGAAATAGTGTCTCCAGATGTCTACGTATCGAAGCAATAGAGTGCTAATGCTTCTTAGAACGCGATATCGCATCTCATTTCTATGTTTCATGATAAGATATAAAATTCATTGCGAAGTGTCATGTATACCTCGTATTCACTTCAAAAAAATGAAAATGCGACATTTCCTTGCTAGGAAATAGCGTTTGCAGATGTCGACGTATCGAAGCAATAGAGTTCTAATGCTTCTTAAATCGCGATATCGCATCTCATTTCTATGTTTCGCGGTAAGGTATAATATTCATTATTGAGTGCTATGTATACCCCGTATTCACTTCAAAAGAATGTAAATGCGTCACTTCCTTGCTATTAAATAGCGTTTGCAGATGTCTACGTATCGAAGCAATAGAGTTCTAATGCGTCATAAAACGCGAAATCGCATCACATTTCTATGTTTCGTGATAAGATAGAATATTCATTGTGGAGTGTTATGTATACCTCGTATTCACTTCGAACGAACTTATTTGGGACACTTCCTTGCTAGGCAATAGCGACTGCAGATGTCCACGTATCGTAGCAATAGAGATCTAATGCTTCTTTAAACGGGATATCGCATCTCATTTCTATGTTTCATTATAAGATATAATATTCATTGCGAAGTGTCATGTATACCTCGCATACACTTCAAATGAATGTAAATGATACACTTCCTTGCTAGGAAGGTGCGTTTGCAGGTGTCTACGTATCGAAGCAATAGTTTTCTAATGCTTCTTAAATCGCCATATCGCATCTCATTTCTATGCTTCATGATAAGATATAATATTCATTGTGCAGTGTTATGTATACCCCGTATTCACACCAAAAGAATGGTAATACGACACTTCCTTGCTAGGAATTAGCGTTTGCAGATGTCTACATATCATATAATGAGAGTTCTAATGCTTCTCAAAACGCGATATCGCATCTCAATTCTACGTTTCATGATAAGATATAGTATTCATTGTGCAGTGTTATGTATATCTCGTCTACACTTCAATTGAATGTAAATGCGACACTACCTTGTTAGGAAATAGTGATGGCAGATGTCTACGTAACGAAGCAATGGAGATCTAATGCTTCTTAAATCGCGCTATCGCATGTCATTTCTATGTTTCATGATAAGATATAGTATTAATTGTGCAGTGTTATGCATACCTCGTATTCACTTCAAAAGAATGTAAATGCGACACTTCCTTGCTAGGAAGTAGCGTTTGCAGATGTCTACGTACCGAAGCAATAGAGTTCTAATGCATCTTAAATCGCGATATCGCATCTCATTTATATGTTTCATGATAAGATATAATATTCATTGTGCAGTGTTATGCATACCTCGCATACACTTCAAATGAATGTAAATGCGGCACTTCCTTGCTAGGAGATAGCGCTTGCAGATGTCTGCGTATCGTAGCGTTAAAGTTCTAATACCTTCTCAAAACGCGATATCGCACCTCATTTATATCTTTCATGATAAGATATAATATTCAGAACGAAGTGTCATGTGTACCTCGTATTCCTTTCAAAAGAATGTAACTGCGACACTTCCTTGCTAGGAAGTACCGATGGCAGATTTCTACGTATCGAAGCAATAGAGTTCTAATGCTTCCTAAAACGAGATATCGCATCTCGTTTCTATGTGCCATGATAAGTTATATTATTCATTGCGACGTGTCATGTATACCTCGTATTCACTTCAAAAGAATGTAAATCCGACACTTCCTTGCTATTAAATAGCGTTTGCAGATGTCTACGTATCGAAGTAATAGAATTCTAATGCTTCTTAAAACGCGATATCGATTCCCATTTCTATGTTTCATGATAAGATATAATATCCATTGCGAAGTGTCATGTATACCTCGTATTCACTTCAAACGAATGTAAATGCGACACTTCCTTGCTAGGAAATAGCGTTTGCAGATATCTACGTATCGAAGCAATAGGGTTCTAATGCTTCTTAAAACGAGGTGTCGCATCTCATTTCTTTGTTTCATGATAAGATATAATACTGAATGCGTAGTGTCATGTATACCTAGGATACACTTCAAATGAATGTAAATGCGACACTTCCTCTCTTGGAAATAGCGTTTGCAGATGTCTACGCATCGTAGCAATAGAGTTCTGATGCTACTTAAAACGCGATATCGCTCCTCATTTGTATGATCCATGATAAGATATAATATTCATTGCGAAGTGTCAAGTATACCTCGCATACACATCAATTGAATGTAAATGCGACACTTCCATTCTAGGGAATTACGTTTCCAGATGTCTACGTATCGAAGCAATAGGGTTCTAATGCTACTTAAAACGCGATATCGCATTTCTTTTCTATGTCTCGTGATAAGATATAATATACATTGTGCAGTGTCATGTATACCTCGTAGTCACCTCAAAAGAATGTAAATGCGACACTTCCTTGCTTTGAAATTGCGTTTGCAGGTGTCTACGTATCGCACCAATAGTGTTCTAATGCTTTTTAAATTGCGATATCGCATCTCATTTCTATGATTCATGATAAGATATAATATTCATTGTGGAGTGTTATGTATGAAGCGAATTTACTTCAACAGAATGTAAATGCGGCACTTCCTTGCTAGGAAATAGCGTTTGCAGATGTCTACGTATCGTAGCAGTAGAGTTCTAAAGCTCCTTAAAACGCGATATCGCATCACATTTCTATGTTTCATGATCAGATATAATATTCACTGTGGAGTGCTATGTATACAACGTATTTACTTCAGAAGATTGTAAATGCGACACTTCCTTGCTAGGAAATAGCGTCTGCAGATGTCTACATATCGAAGCAATAGAGTTCTAATGCATCTTAAATCGCCATATCACATCTCATTTTTTTGTCTCATGATAAGATATAATATCCATTGCGAAGTGTCATGTATACCTCACATACACTACAAATGAAGGTAAATGCGACACTTCCTTGCTAGGAAATAGCGTTTGCAGATGTCTACGTATCGAAGCAATAGAGTTCCATGCTTCTTAAAACGTGAAATCGCATCTCTTTTCTATGTTTCGTGATAAGATGTAATACACACTGTGATGTGTCAAATATACCTCGCATACACTTCAAATGAATGCAAATGCGGCACTTCGTTGCTAGGATATAGCGATGGCAAATGTCTACGTATCGAAGCAATAGAGATCTAATGCTTCTTAAATCGTCATATCGCATCTCATTTCTATGTTTCATGATAAGATATAATATTCATTGTGCAGTGTTATGTATACGTCGTATTCACCTCAATAGAATGTAAATGCGACACTTCCTTGCTAGGAAATAGCGATGGCAGACGTCTACGTATCGAAGCAACAGAGTTCTAATGCTTCTTAGAAAGCGATATTGCATCTCACTTCTACGTTTCATTATAAGATATAATATTCATTGTGCAGTGTTATGTATATCTCGTCTACCCTTCAAATGAATGTAAATGCGACACTTCCTTGTTACGAAATAGCGTCTACAGATGTCTACGTATCGTAGCAATAGTGTTCTAATGCTTCTTAAAACGCGATATCGCATTTCATTTCTATGTTTCATTATAAGAAATAATATTCATTGCGAAGTATCATGTATACCTCGCATACACTTCAAACGAATGTAAATGCGACACTTCGTTGGTAGGATATAGCGATGGCAAATGTCTACGTATCGAAGCAACAAAGTACTAATGCTTCATAAGACGAGATATCGCATCTCATTTCTATGTTTTATGATAAGATATAATATTCATTGTGCAGTGTTATGTATACCTCGTGTTCACTTCAAAAGTATGTAAACGCGACACATCCTTGCTAGGAAATAGCGTTTGCAGATGTCTAGGTATCGCAGCAATAGGGTTCTAATGCTGCTTAAATCGCGATATCGCATCTCATTTCCATGTTTCATGATAAGATATAATATTCATTGTGCAGTGTTATGTATGACTCGTATTCACTTCAAAAGAATGATAATGCGTCACTTCCTTGCTAGGAAATAGCGTTTGCAGATGTCTATGTATCGTAGCAATAGACTTCTAATTCTTCTTAAAGCGCGATATCGCATCTCATTTCTATGTTTCATGATAAGATATAATATTCATTGCGAAGTGTCTTGTATACATCCCATACACTTGAAATGAATGTAAATGCGACACTTCCTTCCTAGAAAATATCGTTGGCAGATGTCTCCGAATCGTAGCAATAGAGCTCTAATGCATCTTAAATCGCGATATCGCATCTCATTTCTATGTTTCGTGATCGGGTATAATGTGCATTGTGGATTGTTATTTATTCCTCGTATTCACTTCAAAAGAATGTAAATGCGACACTTCCTTGCTAGGAAATAGCGTCTGCAGAAGTCTACGTATCGTAGCAATATATTTCTAATGCTTCTTAAACCGCGATATCGCATCTCCCTTCTATGTTTCATGATAAGTATTAATATTCAGTGCGAAGTGTCAAGTGTACTTGGCACACACGTCAAACGAATGCAAATGCGACACTTCCTTGCTAGGAAATAGCGTTTGCAGATGTCTACGTATCGTAGCATTGGAGTTCTAATCCTTCTAAAACGCGATATCGCATCTCATCTCTATGTTTCATTATAAGATATAATATTCATTGCGAAGTGTCATGTATACCTCGCATACACTTCAAATGAATGTAAATGCGACACTTCGTTGGTAGGATATAGCGATGGCAAATGTCTACGTATCGAAGCAACAAAGTACTAATGCTTCATAAGACGAGATATCGCATCTCATTTCTATGTTTTATGATAAGATATAATATTCATTGTGCAGTGTTATGTATACCTCGTGTTCACTTCAAAAGTATGTAAACGCGACACTTCCTTGCTAGGAAATAGCGTTTGCAGATGTCTAGGTATCGCAGCAATAGAGTTCTAATGCTGCTTAAATCGCGATATCGCATCTCATTTCCATGTTTCATGATAAGGTATAATATTCATTGTGCAGTGTTATGTATGACTCGTATTCACTTCAAAAGAATGATAATGCGTCACTTCCTTCCTAGGAAATAGCGTTTGCAGATATCTATGTATCGTAGCAATAGACTTCTAATTCTTCTTAAAGCGCGATATCGCATCTCATTTCTATGTTTCATGATAAGATATAATATTCATTGTGCAGTGTTATGTATATCTCGTCTACACTTCAAAAGAATGTAAATGCGACACTGCCTTGCTAGGAAATAGCGTCTGCAGATGTCTACGTATCGTATAAATAGAGTTTTAATTCTTCTTAAAACGCGAGATAGCATCTCATTTCTAGGTTTGATCATAAGATATAATATTGATTGCGAAGTGTCATGTATACCTCGTATTCACTTCAAGAGAATGTAAATGCGACAATTCATTGCTAGGAAATAGCGTTTGCAGATATCTCCGTATCGAAGCATTAGAGTTCTAATGCTTCTTAAAACGAGATGTCGCATCTCGTTTCTATGTTTCACGATAAGATATAATATTCATTGCGAAGTGTCATGAATACCTCGTATTCACTTCAAAAGATTGTAAATGTGACACGTCCTCGCTAGGAAATAGCGTTTCCACACATCTACGCATCGAAACAATAGGGTTCTAATGCTTCTTAAAACGTGATATCGCATCTCACTTCTATGTTTCATGATAAGATATAATATTCATTGCGAAGTGTCATGTATACCTCTTATTCACTTCAAATGAATGTAAATGGGACACTTCCTTGCTAGGAAATAGCGTTTGCAGATTTCTACGTATCGAAGCAATAGAGTTCTAATGCTTCGTGAAACGCGATATCGCACCACATTCCTATGTTTCGTGATAAGATATAATATTCATTGTGGAGAGTTATGTAAACCTCGTATTCACACCAAAAGAATGTAAATGCGACACTTCCTTGCTAGGAAATAGCGCTTGCAGATGTCTACGTATCTAAGCAATAGAGCTCTAATGCTTTTTAAATCGCGATACCGCATCTCATTTCTATGTTTCATGATAAGATATAATATTCATTATTGGGTGTTACGTATACCTCGTATTCACTTAATAAGAATGTAAATGCGACACTTCCTTGCCAGGAAATAGCGTTGGCAGATGTCTACGCATCGAAGCAATAGTGTTCCAATGCTTCTCAAAACGCGATATAGCATCTCATTTCCATGTGTCATTATAAGATATAACATTCATTGCGAAGAGTCATGTATACCTCGCATACACTCCCAACGAATGGAAATGCGACACTTCCTTGCTAGGAAATAGCGCCTGCAGATGTCTACGTATCGAAGCAATAGGGTTCTAATGCTTCTCAAATCGCGATATCACATCTCATTTCTATGTTTCGTGATAAGATATAATATTCATAGCGAAGTGTCATGTATACCTCGTATTCACTTCAAAAGAATGTAAATGCGACACTAGCTTGCAAGGAAGTAGAGTTTGCATATGTCTACGTATCGGTGCAGTAGAGTTCTAATGTTCTCAAAACGCGATATCGCATCTTATTTCTATGTTACATGATAAGATATAATATTAATTGCGAAGTGTCTTGTATACATCCCATACACTTGAAATGAATGTAAATGCGACACTGCCTTCCTAGAAAATATCGTTGGCAGATGTCTCCGAATCGTAGCAATAGAGCTCTAATGCTTCTTAAATCGCGATATGGCATCTCATTTCTATGTTTCGTGATCAGGTATAATGTGCATTGTGGATTGTTATTTATTCCTCGTATTCACTTCAAAAGAATGTAAATGCGACACTTCCTTGCTAGGAAATAGCGTCTGCAGAAGTCTACGTATCGTAGCAATATAGTTCTAATGCTTCTTAAACCGCGATATCGCATCTCCCTTCTATGTTTCATGATAAGTATTAATATTCAGTGCGAAGTGTCAAGTGTACTTGGCACACACGTCAAATGAATGTAAATGCGACACTTCCTTGCTAGGAAATAGCTTTTGCAGATGTCTACGTATTGAAGAAATATGGTTCTAATGCTTCTTAAATCGAGATTTCGCATCCCGTTTTAACGTTTCACTATAAGATATAATATTCATTGTGGAGTGTTATGTGTACCTCCTACTCACTTCAAAAGAATGTAAGTGCGACACTTCCTTGCTAGGAAATAGCGTTTGCAGATTTCTACGTATCGAAGCAATAGAGTTCTAATGCTTCGTGAAACGCGATATCGCACCACATTCCTATGTTTCGTGATAAGATATAATATTCATTGTGGAGAGTTATGTAAACCTCGTATTCACTCAAAAAGAATGTAAATGCGACACTTCCTTGCTAGGAAATAGCGCTTGCAGATGTCTACGTATCTAAGCAATAGAGCTCTAATGCTTTTTAAATCGCGATACCGCATCTCATTTCTATGTTTCACGATAAGATATAATATTTAATGTGGAGTGTTATGTATACCTCGTGTTCACTTCAAAAAAATTTAAATGCGACACTTCCTTGCTAGGAAATAGCGTTTGCAGATGTCTACGTATCGAAGCAGTAGAGTTCTAATGCTTCTTAAAACTAGATATCGCATCTCATTTCAACGTTTCATGATGAGATATAATATTCATTGCGAAGTGTTACGTATTCCTCGCATACGCTTCTAATATATGTAAGTGCGACACTATCTTGCTAGGAAATAGCGTTGGCAGATGTCTACGTATCGAAGCAATAGAGTTCTAATGTTCTCGAAACGCGATATCGCATCTCATTTCTATGTTACATGATTAGATATAATATTCATTGCGAAGTGTCATGTATACCTAGCATACACTTCAAATGAATGTAAATGCGACACTTCCATGCTTGAAAATAACGTTTGCAGATGTCTACGTATCGAAGCAATAGAGTTCTAATGCTTCGTAAAAAGCCATATCGCATCTCATTTCTATGTTCATGATAAGATAAAATATTCATTGCGAATTGTCACTTATACCTCGCAAACACTTCAAATGAATGTAAATGCGTCACTTCCTTGGTAGGAAGTAGCGTTTGCAGTTGTCTGCGTATCAAAGCAATGGAGTTCTGATGCTTCTTAAGACGCGATATCGCATTTCATTTCTATATTTCATGATAAGATATAATATACACTGCGAAGTGGCATGTGTGCCTCGTATGCACTTCAAATGAATTCAAATGCGACACTTCCTTGCCAGGAAATAGCGTTTGCAGATGTCTCCGTATCGAAGCAGTAGAGTTCTAATGCTTCTTAAAACGAGATGTCGCATCTCATTTCTATGTTTCACGATAAGATATAACATTCATTGTGAAGTGTCATGTATACCTCGAATTCACTTCAAAAGAATGTAAATGCGACACTTCCTTGCTAGGAAATAGCGTTTGCAGATGTCTACATATCATATAATGAGAGTTCTAATGCTTCTCAAAACGCGATATCGCATCTCAATTCTACGTTTCATGATAAGATATAGTATTCATTGTGCAGTGTTATGCATACCTCGTATTCACTTCAAAAGAATGTAAATGCGACACTTCCTTGCTAGGAAGTAGCGTTTGCAGATGTCTACGTATCGTAGCAATAGTGTTCTAATGCTTCTTAAAACGCGATATCGCATTTCATTTCTATGTTTCATTATAAGAAATAATATTCATTGCGAAGTATCATGTATACCTCGCATACACTTCAAACGAATGTAAATGCGACACTTCCTTGCTAGGAAATAGCCATGGCAGATGTCTACGTATCGAAGCAACAGAGTTCTAATGCTTCTTAAAACGAGATATCGCATCTCATTTCCATGTTTCATGATAAGATATAATATTCATTGCGAAGTGTCATGTATAACTGGCACACACTTCAAATGAATGTAAATGCGACACTTCTATCTAGAAAATCACGTTACCAGTTGTCTACGTATCGAAGCAATAGAGTTCTAATGCTTCCTAAAACGCGATATCGCATCTTATTTCTATGTTACATGATAAGATATAATATTCATTGCGAAGTGTCTTGTATACATCCCATACACTTGAAATGAATGTAAATGCGACACTTCCTTCCTAGAAAATATCGTTGGCAGATGTCTCCGAATCGTAGCAATAGAGCTCTAATGCATCTTAAATCGCGATATCGCATCTCATTTCTATGTTTCGTGATCAGGTATAATGTGCATTGTGGATTGTTATTTATTCCTCGTATTCACGTCAAAAGAATGTAAATGCGACACTTCCTTGCTAGGAAATAGCGTCTGCAGAAGTCTACGTATCGTAGCAATATATTTCTAATGCTTCTTAAACCGCGATATCGCATCTCCCTTCTATGTTTCATGATAAGTATTAATATTCAGTGCGAACTGTCAAGTGTACTTGGCACACACGTCAAACGAATGCAAATGCGACACTTCCTTGCTAGGAAATAGCGTTTGCAGATGTCTACGTATCGTAGCATTGGTGTTCTAATCCTTCTAAAACGCGATATCGCATCTCATTTCTATGTTTCATTATAAGATATAATATTCATTGCGAAGTGTCATGTATACCTCGCATACACTTCAAATGAATGTAAATGCGACACTTCGTTGGTAGGATATAGCGATGGCAAATGTCTACGTATCGAAGCAACAAAGTACTAATGCTTCATAAGACGAGATATCGCATCTCATTTCTATGTTTTATGATAAGATATAATATTCATTGTGCAGTGTTATGTATACCTCGTGTTCACTTCAAAAGAATGTAAATGCGACACTTCCTTGCTTTGAAATTGCGTTTGCAGATGTCTACGTATCGCACCAATAGTGTTCAAATGCTTTTTAAATTGCGATATCGCATCTCATTTCTATGATTCATGATAAGATATAATATTCATTGTGGAGTGTTATGTATGAAGCGAATTTACTTCAACAGAATGTAAATGCAGCACTTCCTTGCTAGGAAATAGCGTCTGCAGATGTCTACATATCGAAGCAATAGAGTTCTAATGCATCTTAAATCGCCATATCACATCTCATTTTTTTGTCTCATGATAAGATATAATATCCATTGCGGAGTGTCATGTATACCTCACATACACTACAAATGAAGGTAAATGCGACACTTCCTTGCTAGGAAATAGCGTTTGCAGATGTCTACGTATCGAAGCAATAGAGTTCCATGCTTCTTAAAACGTGAAATCGCATCTCTTTTCTATGTTTCGTGATAAGATATAATACACACTGTGATGTGTCAAGTATACCTCGCATACACTTCAAATGAATGCAAATGCGGCACTTCGTTGCTAGGATATAGCGATGGCAATTGTCTACGTATCGAAGCAATAGAGATCTAATGCGTCTTAAATCGTCATATCGCATCTCATTTCTATGTTTCATGATAAGATATAATATTCATTGTGCAGTGTTATGTATACGTCGTATTCACCTCAATAGAATGTAAATGCGACACTTCCTTGCTAGGAAATAGCGATGGCAGACGTCTACGTATCGAAGCAACAGAGTTCTAATGCTTCTTAGAAAGCGATATTGCATCTCACTTCTACGTTTCATTATAAGATATAATATTCATTGTGCAGTGTTATGTATATCTCGTCTACCCTTCAAATGAATGTAAATGCGACACTTCCTTGTTACGAAATAGCGTCTACAGATGTCTACGTATCGTAGCAATAGTGTTCTAATGCTTCTTAAAACGCGATATCGCATTTCATTTCTATGTTTCATTATAAGAAATAATATTCATTGCGAAGTATCATGTATACCTCGCATACACTTCAAACGAATGTAAATGCGACACTTCCTTGCTAGGAAATAGCCATGGCAGATGTCTACGTATTGAAGCAACAGAGTTCTAATGCTTCTTAAAACGAGATATCGCATCTCATTTCCATGTTTCACGATAAGATATAATATTCATTGCGAAGTGTCATGAATACCTCGTATTCACTTCAAAAGATTGTAAATGTGACACGTCCTCGCTAGGAAATAGCGTTTCCACACATCTACGCATCGAAACAATAGGGTTCTAATGCTTCTTAAAACGTGATATCGCATCTCACTTCTATGTTTCATGATAAGATATAATATTCATTGCGAAGTGTCATGTATACCTCTTATTCACTTCAAATGAATGTAAATGGGACACTTCCTTGCTAGGAAATAGCGTTTGCAGATTTCTACGTATCGAAGCAATAGAGTTCTAATGCTTCGTGAAACGCGATATCGCACCACATTCCTATGTTTCGTGATAAGATATAATATTCATTGTGGAGAGTTATGTAAACCTCGTATTCACACCAAAAGAATGTAAATGCGACACTTCCTTGCTAGGAAATAGCGCTTGCAGATGTCTACGTATCTAAGCAATAGAGCTCTAATGCTTTTTAAATCGCGATACCGCATCTCATTTCTATGTTTCATGATAAGATATAATATTCATTATTGGGTGTTACGTATACCTCGTATTCACTTAATAAGAATGTAAATGCGACACTTCCTTGCCAGGAAATAGCGTTGGCAGATGTCTACGCATCGAAGCAATAGTGTTCCAATGCTTCTCAAAACGCGATATAGCATCTCATTTCCATGTGTCATTATAAGATATAACATTCATTGCGAAGAGTCATGTATACCTCGCATACACTCCCAACGAATGGAAATGCGACACTTCCTTGTTAGGAAATAGCGCTTGCAGATGTCTACGTATCGAAGCAATAGGGTTCTAATGCTTCTCAAATCGCGATATCACATCTCATTTCTATGTTTCGTGATAAGATATAATATTCATAGCGAAGTGTCATGTATACCTCGTATTCACTTCAAAAGAATGTAAATGCGACACTAGCTTGCAAGGAAGTAGAGTTTGCATATGTCTACGTATCGGTGCAGTAGAGTTCTAATGTTCTCAAAACGCGATATCGCATCTTATTTCTATGTTACATGATAAGATATAATATTAATTGCGAAGTGTCTTGTATACATCCCATACACTTGAAATGAATGTAAATGCGACACTGCCTTCCTAGAAAATATCGTTGGCAGATGTCTCCGAATCGTAGCAATAGAGCTCTAATGCTTCTTAAATCGCGATATGGCATCTCATTTCTATGTTTCGTGATCAGGTATAATGTGCATTGTGGATTGTTATTTATTCCTCGTATTCACTTCAAAAGAATGTAAATGCGACACTTCCTTGCTAGGAAATAGCGTCTGCAGAAGTCTACGTATCGTAGCAATATAGTTCTAATGCTTCTTAAACCGCGATATCGCATCTCCCTTCTATGTTTCATGATAAGTATTAATATTCAGTGCGAAGTGTCAAGTGTACTTGGCACACACGTCAAATGAATGTAAATGCGACACTTCCTTGCTAGGAAATAGCTTTTGCAGATGTCTACGTATTGAAGAAATATGGTTCTAATGCTTCTTAAATCGAGATTTCGCATCCCGTTTTAACGTTTCACTATAAGATATAATATTCATTGTGGAGTGTTATGTATACCTCCTACTCACTTCAAAAGAATGTAAGTGCGACACTTCCTTGCTAGGAAATAGCGTTTGCAGATGTCTACGTGTCGAAGCAATAGAGTTCTAACGCTTCTTAAAACGCGATATCGCATCTCATTTCCATTTTTCAAGATGAGATATAATATTAACTGCGAAGTGTCATGTATACCTCGTACTCACTTCAAAAGAATAATAATGCGTCACTTCCTTGCTAGGAAATAGCGTTTGCAGATGTCTATGTATCGTAGCAATAGACTTCTAATTCTTCTTAAAGCGCGATATCGCATCTCATTTCTATGTTTCATGATAAGATATAATATTCATTGTGCAGTTTTATGTATATCTCGTCTACACTTCAAAAGAATGAAAATGCGACACTGCCTTGCTAGGAAATAGCGTCTGCAGATGTCTACGTATCGTATAAATAGAGTTTTAATTCTTCTTAAAACGCGAGATAGCATCTCATTTCTAGGTTTGATCATAAGATATAATATTGATTGCGAAGTATCATGTATACCTCGTATTCACTTCAAGAGAATGTAAATGCGACAATTCATTGCTAGGAAATAGCGTTTGCAGATATCTCCGTATCGAAGCATTAGAGTTCTAATGCTTCTTAAAACGAGATGTCGCATCTCATTTCTATGTTTCACGATAAGATATAATATTCATTGCGAAGTGTCATGAATACCTCATATTCACTTCAAAAGATTGTAAATGTGACACGTCCTCGCTAGGAAATAGCGTTTCCACACATCTACGCATCGAAACAATAGGGTTCTAATGCTTCTTAAAACGTGATATCGCATCTCACTTCTATGTTTCATGATAAGATATAATATTCATTGCGAAGTGTCATGTATACCTCTTATTCACTTCAAATGAATGTAAATGGGACACTTCCTTGCTAGGAAATAGCGTTTGCAGATTTCTACGTATCGAAGCAATAGAGTTCTAATGCTTCGTGAAACGCGATATCGCACCACATTCCTATGTTTCGTGATAAGATATAATATTCATTGTGGAGAGTTATGTAAACCTCGTATTCACTCAAAAAGAATGTAAATGCGACACTTCCTTGCTAGGAAATAGCGCTTGCAGATGTCTACGTATCTAAGCAATAGAGCTCTAATGCTTTTTAAATCGCGATACCGCATCTCATTTCTATGTTTCATGATAAGATATAATATTCATTATTGGGTGTTACGTATACCTCGTATTCAGTTAATAAGAATGTAAATGCGACACTTCCTTGCTAGGAAATAGCGTTGGCAGATGTCTACGCATCGAAGCAATAGTGTTCCAATGCTTCTCAAAACGCGATATAGCATCTCATTTCCATGTGTCATTATAAGATATAACATTCATTGCGAAGAGTCATGTATACCTCGCATACACTCCCAACGAATGGAAATGCGACACTTCCTTGCTAGGATATAGCTCTTGCAGATGTCTACGTATCGAAGCAATAGGGTTCTAATGCTTCTCAAATCGCGATATCACATCTCATTTCTATGTTTCGTGATAAGATATAATATTCATAGCGAAGTGTCATGTATACCTCGTATTCACTTCAAAAGAATGTAAATGCGACACTAGCTTGCAAGGAAGTAGAGTTTGCATATGTCTACGTATCGGTGCAGTAGAGTTCTAATGTTCTCAAAACGCGATATCGCATCTTATTTCTATGTTACATGATAAGATATAATATTAATTGCGAAGTGTCTTGTATACATCCCATACACTTGAAATGAATGTAAATGCGACACTGCCTTCCTAGAAAATATCGTTGGCAGATGTCTCCGAATCGTAGCAATAGAGCTCTAATGCTTCTTAAATCGCGATATCGCATCTCATTTCTATGTTTCGTGATCAGGTATAATGTGCATTGTGGATTGTTATTTATTCCTCGTATTCACTTCAAAAGAATGTAAATGGGACACTTCCTTGCTAGGAAATAGCGTTTGCAGATTTCTACGTATCGAAGCAATAGAGTTCTAATGCTTCGTGAAACGCGATATCGCACCACATTCCTATGTTTCGTGATAAGATATAATATTCATTGTGGAGAGTTATGTAAACCTCGTATTCACTCCAAAAGAATGTAAATGCGACACTTCCTTGCTAGGAAATAGCGCTTGCAGATGTCTACGTATCTAAGCAATAGAGCTCTAATGCTTTTTAAATCGCGATACCGCATCTCATTTCTATGTTTCATGATAAGATATAATATTCATTATTGGGTGTTACGTATACCTCGTATTCACTTAATAAGAATGTAAATGCGACACTTCCTTGCTAGGAAATAGCGTTGGCAGATGTCTACGCATCGAAGCAATAGTGTTCCAATGCTTCTCAAAACGCGATATAGCATCTCATTTCCATGTGTCATTATAAGATATAACATTCATTGCGAAGAGTCATGTATACCTCGCATACACTCCCAACGAATGGAAATGCGACACTTCCTTGCTAGGATATAGCTCTTGCAGATGTCTACGTATCGAAGCAATAGGGTTCTAATGCTTCTCAAATCGCGATATCACATCTCATTTCTATGTTTCGTGATAAGATATCATATTCATAGCGAAGTGTCATGTATACCTCGTATTCACTTCAAAAGAATGTAAATGCGACACTAGCTTGCAAGGAAGTAGAGTTTGCATATGTCTACGTATCGGTGCAGTAGAGTTCTAATGTTCTCAAAACGCGATATCGCATCTTATTTCTATGTTACATGATAAGATATAATATTAATTGCGAAGTGTCTTGTATACATCCCATACACTTGAAATGAATGTAAATGCGACACTGCCTTCCTAGAAAATATCGTTGGCAGATGTCTCCGAATCGTAGCAATAGAGCTCTAATGCTTCTTAAATCGCGATATCGCATCTCATTTCTATGTTTCGAGATCAGGTATAATGTGCATTGTGGATTGTTATTTATTCCTCGTATTCACTTCAAAAGAATGTAAATGCGACACTTCCTTGCTAGGAAATAGCGTCTGCAGAAGTCTACGTATCGTAGCAATATAGTTCTAATGCTTCTTAAACCGCGATATCGCATCTCCCTTCTATGTTTCATGATAAGTATTAATATTCAGTGCGAAGTGTCAAGTGTACTTGGCACACACGTCAAATGAATGTAAATGCGACACTTCCTTGCTAGGAAATAGCTTTTGCAGATGTCTACGTATTGAAGAAATATGGTTCTAATGCTTCTTAAATCGAGATTTCGCATCCCGTTTTAACGTTTCACTATAAGATATAATATTCATTGTGGAGTGTTATGTATACCTCCTACTCACTTCAAAAGAATGTAAGTGCGACACTTCCTTGCTAAGGAAAAGCACCTCCAGATGTCTACGAATCGTAACAATGGAGTTCTAATGCTTCTTATAACGCGATATTGCATCTCTTTCCTATGTCGCATGATAAGATATATTATTCATTGCGAGGTGTTATGTATTCCTCGTCTACACTTCAAGTGAATGTAAATGCGACACTTCCTCTCTAGGAAATTACGTTTCCAGCTATCTACGTATCGAAGCAATAGAGTTCTAATGCTTCTTATAACGCGACGTCGCATCTCATTTCTATGTTTCACGATAAGATATAATATTTAATGTGGAGTGTTATGTATACCTCGTGTTCACTTCAAAAAAATTTAAATGCGACACTTCCTTGCTAGGAAATAGCGTTTGCAGATGTCTACGTAT
This sequence comes from Xylocopa sonorina, assembly GCF_050948175.1. Lineage (NCBI taxonomy): Eukaryota > Metazoa > Arthropoda > Insecta > Hymenoptera > Apidae > Xylocopa > Xylocopa sonorina. The sequence continues at coordinate 2,470,571 of NW_027490095.1, forward strand.
CGAAGCAGTAGAGTTCTAATGCTTCTTAAAACTAGATATCGCATCTCATTTCAACGTTTCATGATGAGATATAATATTCATTGCGAAGTGTTACGTATTCCTCGCATACGCTTCTAATATATGTAAATGCGACACTATCTTGCTAGGAAATAGCGTTGGCAGATGTCTACGTATCGAAGCAATAGAGTTCTAATGTTCTCGAAACGCGATATCGCATCTCATTTCTATGTTACATGATTAGATATAATATTCATTGCGAAGTGTCATGTATACCTAGCATACACTTCAAATGAATGTAAATGCGACACTTCCATGCTTGAAAATAACGTTTGCAGATGTCTACGTATCGAAGCAATAGAGTTCTAATGCTTCGTAAAAAGCCATATCGCATCTCATTTCTATGTTCATGATAAGATAAGATATTCATTGCGAATTGTCACTTATACCTCGCAAACACTTCAAATGAATGTAAATGCGTCACTTCCTTGGTAGGAAGTAGCGTTTGCAGTTGTCTGCGTATCAAAGCAATGGAGTTCTGATGCTTCTTAAGACGCGATATCGCATTTCATTTCTATATTTCATGATAAGATATAATATACACTGCGAAGTGGCATGTGTGCCTCGTATGCACTTCAAATGAATTCAAATGCGACACTTCCTTGCCAGGAAATAGCGTTTGCAGATGTCTCCGTATCGAAGCAGTAGAGTTCTAATGCTTCTTAAAACGAGATGTCGCATCTCATTTCTATGTTTCACGATAAGATATAACATTCATTGTGAAGTGTCATGTATACCTCGAATTCACTTCAAAAGAATGTAAATGCGACACTTCCTTGCTAGGAAATAGCGTTTGCAGATGTCTACATATCATATAATGAGAGTTCTAATGCTTCTCAAAACGCGATATCGCATCTCAATTCTACGTTTCATGATAAGACATAGTATTCATTGTGCAGTGTTATGCATACCTCGTATTCACTTCAAAAGAATGTAAATGCGACACTTCCTTGCTAGGAAGTAGCGTTTGCAGATGTCTACGTACCGAAGCAATAGAGTTCTAATGCATCTTAAATCGCGATATCGCATCTCATTTATTTGTTTCATGATAAGATATAATATTCATTGTGCAGTGTTATGCATACCTCGCATACACTTCAAATGAATGTAAATGCGGCACTTCCTTGCTAGGAGATAGCGCTTGCAGATGTCTGCGTATCGAAGCAATAGAGTTCTAATGCTTCGTAAAAAGCCATATCGCATCTCATTTCTATGTTCATGATAAGATAAAATATTCATTGCGAATTGTCACTTATACCTCGCAAACACTTCAAATGAATGTAAATGCGTCACTTCCTTGGTAGGAAGTAGCGTTTGCAGTTGTCTGCGTATCAAAGCAATGGAGTTCTGATGCTTCTTAAGACGCGATATCGCATTTCATTTCTATATTTCATGATAAGATATAATATACACTGCGAAGTGGCATGTGTGCCTCGTATGCACTTCAAATGAAATCAAATGCGACACTTCCTTGCCAGGAAATAGCGTTTGCAGATGTCTCAATATCGAAGCAATAGTGTTCTAATGCTTCTTACGACGAGATGTCGCATCTCATTTCTATGTTTCATGATAAGATATAATATTAACTGCGAAGTGTCATGTATACCTCGTACTCACTTCAAAAGAATGTAAATGCGACACATCCTTGCTAGGAAATAGCGATTCCAGATGTCTATATATCGAAGCAATAGAGTTCTAATGCTTCTCAAAACGTGATATCGCATCTCATTTATATGTTTCACGATAAGATATAATATTCATTGTGAAGTGTCATGTATACCTCGAATACACTTCAAAAGAATGTAAATGCGACACTTCCTTGCTAGGAAATAGCGTTTGCAGATGTCAACGTATCGAAACAAAAGTGTTCTAATGCTTCTTAAAACTAGATGTCGCATCGCATTTCTATGTTTCATGATAAGATATAATATTCATTGTGGTGTGTTGTGTATACCTCGTATTCACTTCAAAGGAATGTAAATGCGACACTTCCTTACTAGGAAATAGTGTCTGCAGATGTCTACCTATCGTAGCAATAGAGTTCTAATGCTTCTTAAAACGCGCTCTCACATCACATTTCTATGTTTCAGGATAAGATATAATATTCATTGCGAAGTTTCATGTATACCTCGCATACACTTCAAATGAATGTAAATGCAACACTAACTTGCTAGGAAATAGCGATTGCAGATGCCTACGTATCGAAGCAATAGAGTTCTAATGCTTCTTGGAACGGGATATCGCATCTCATTTCTATTTTTCATGATAAGATATAATATTAATTGCGAAGTGTCACGTACACCTCGTATTCACTTCATAAGAATGTAAATGCGACACTTCCATTCTAAGAAATAGCGATTGCAGATGTCTCCGTATCTAAGCAATAGAGCTCTAATGCTTCTTAAAACGAGATGTCGCATCATATTTCTATGTTTCATGATAAGAGATAATATTCATTGCGAAGCGTCATGTGAACCTCGTTCTCACTTCAAGAGAATGTAAAGGCGGCACTTCCTTGCTAGGAAATAGCGTTTGCAGATGTCTACGTATCGTGGCATTAGAGTTCTAGTGCTTCTCAAAACGCGATATCGCATCTCATTTCTATGTTTCTTGATAAGATATAATATTCATTGCAAGTGTCATCTATACTTCGTATTCACTTCAAAAGAATGTAAATGCGACACTTCCTTGCTAAGAAAAAGCATCTCCAGATGTCTACGAATCGTAACAATAGAGTTCTAATGCTTCTTATAACGCGATATTGCATCTCTTTCCTATGACGCATGATAAGATATATTATTCATTGCGAGGTGTTATGTATTCCTCGTCTACACTTCAAGTGAATCTAAATGCGACACTTCCTCTCTAGGAAATTACGTTTCCAGCTGTCTACGTATCGAAGCAATAGAGTTCTAATGCTTCTTATAACTCGAAGTCGCATCTCATTTCTATGTTTCACGATAAGATATAATATTTAATGTGGAGTGTTATGTATACCTCGTGTTCACTTCAAAAAAATTTAAATGCGACACTTCCTTGCTAGGAAATAGCGTTTGCAGATGTCTACGTATCGAAGCAGTAGAGTTCTAATGCTTCTTAAAACTAGATATCGCATCTCATTTCAACGTTTCATGATAAGATATAATATTCATTGCGAAGTGTTACGTATTCCTCGCATACGCTTCTAATGTATGTAAATGCGACACTATCTTGCTAGGAAATAGCGTTGGCAGATGTCTACGTATCGAAGCAATAGAGTTCCAATGTTCTCGAAACGCGATATCGCATCTCATTTCTATGTTACATGATAAGATATAATATTCATTGCGAAGTGTCATGTATACCTAGCATACACTTCAAATGAATGTAAATGCGACACTTCTTTGCTGGGAAATAGCGTAGGCAGATGTCTACGTAACGAAGCAATAGAATTCTAATGCTTCTTAAAACGGGATACCGTATTTCATTTCTATGTTTCATGCTAAGATTTAATATCAATTGCGAAGTGTCATGTAGACTACGTATTAACATAAAAAGAATGTAAATGCGACACTTCCTTGCCAGGAAATTGCGTTTGCAGATGTCTCAATATCGAAGCAATATTGTTCTAATGCTTCTTACGACGAGATGTCGCATCTCATTTCTATGTTTCATGATAAGATATAATATTAACTGCGAAGTGTCATGTATACCTCGTACTCACTTCAAAAGAATGTAAATGCGACACATCCTTGCTAGGAAATAGCGATTCCAGATGTCTATATATCGAAGCAATAGAGTTCTAATGCTTCTCAAAACGTGATATCGCATCTCATTTATATGTTTCACGATAAGATATAATATTCATTGTGAAGTGTCATGTATACCTCGAATTCACTTCAAAAGAATGTAAATGCGACACTTCCTTGCTATGAAATAGCGTTTGCAGATGTCAACGTATCGAAACAAAAGAGTTCTAATGCTTCTTAAAACTAGATGTCGCATCGCATTTCTATGTTTCATGATAAGATATAATATTCATTGCGAAGTGTCACGTACACCTCGTATTCACTTCATAAGAATGTAAATGCGACACATCCATTCTAGGAATTAGCGATTGCAGATGTCTCCGTATCTAAGCAATAGAGCTCTAATGCTTCTTAAAACGAGATGTCGCATCATATTTCTATGTTTCATGATAAGATATAATACAAATTGTGGAGTATTATGTGTACCTGGTATTCACTTAAAATGAATGTAAATGCGACACTACCTTGCTAGGAAATAGCCTTTGCAGATGTTTATATATCGAAGCAATAGAGTTATAATGCTTCTTAAATAGCGATATCGCTCCTAATTTCTGTTTTATGATAAGATATAATATTCATTGCGAAGTGTCATATATACCTCGTATTCACTTCAAAAGCATGTAAATGCGACACATCCTTGCTAGAAATATATCGAAGCATTAGAGTTCTAATGATTCTTAAAACGCGAAATCGCATCTCATTTCTATGTCTCATGATAAGATATAATATACATTGTGGAGTGTTGTGTGTACCTGGCATTCACTTCAAAAGAATGTAAATGCGACACTTCCTTGCTAGGAAAATGTGTTTGCCGATGTCTACGTATTGGAGCAATAAAATCCTAATGTTTCTTAAAACGCGATGTCGCATCCCATTTCTATGTTTCATGATAAGATACAATATTCATTGCGAAGTGCTATGTATTCCTCGTCTACAATTCAAATGAATGTTAATGGGACACTTCCTTGCTAGGAAATAGCGTTTGCATATATCTACGTATCGAAGAAATAGAGTTCTAATGCTTTTTAAATCACGATACCGCATCTCATTTCTATGTTTCATGATAAGATATAATATTCATTGCGAAGTTTCATGTATACCTCGCATTCACTTCAAATGAATGTAAATGCGACACTTCCTTGCTAGGAAATAGCGATTGCAAATGTCTACGTATCGAAGCAATAAAGTTCTAATGCTTCTTGAAACGGGATATCGCATCTCATTTCTATGTTTCATGATAAGATATATTATTCATTGCGAAGTTTCATGTATTCCTCGTATTCACTTCAAACGAATGTAAATGCGACACTTCCTTGCTAGGAAATAGAGTTTGCAGATGTCTACGTATCGAAGCAATAAAGTTCTAATGCATCTTATATCGCGATATCGCATCTCATTTCTATGTTTCATGATAATATATAATATTCATTGTGCAATGTTATTTATACCTCCCATTCACTTCAGAAGAATGTAAATGCGACACTTCCTTGCTAGGAAATAGCGTTTGCAGATGTCTACGTATCGAACCAATAAAGTTCTAATACATCTTACATCGCGATATCGCATCTCATTTTTATGTTTCAAGATAATATATAATATTCATTGTGCAATGTTATTTATACCTCGCATTCGCTTCAAAAGAATGTAAGTGCGACAGTTCCTTGCTAGGAAATAGCGTTTGCAGATGCCTACATATCGTAGCAATAGGGTTCTAATGTTTCGAATAATGCGATATCGCAATCCATTTATATGTTTCATGGTAAGATAAAATAATCACTGCGATGTGTCACTTATACCTCGCATACACTTCAAATGAATGTAAATGGGTCGCTTCCATCCAAGGAAATAGCGTTTGCAGATCACTACGTTTCGAAGCAGTAGTGCTCTAATGCCTCTTAGAACGGGATATCGCATCTCATTTCTATGATTCATGGTAAAATATAATATTCATTGCGAAGTGTCATGAATACCTCGTACTTACTTCAGAGGAATATAAATGCGACACTTCCTTGCTAGGAAATTGCGTTTCCAGATGTCTACGTATCGAACCAATAGTGTTCCAATGCTTCTGAAAACGAGATGTCGCATCTCATTTCTATGTTTCATGACAAGATATAATATTCATTGCGAAGTGTCATGTATGCCTTGTATTCACTTCAAAAGAATGTAAATGCGACACGTCCGTGCTAGGAAATAGCGTTTGCAGATCACTACGTTTCGAAGCAGTAGTGTTCTAATGCTTCTTCGAACGGGATATCGCATCTCATTTCTATGTTTCATGATAAGATATAACATTCATTGCGAATTGACATGCATACCTCGTATTCACTTCAAATGAATGTAAATGCGACACATCCTTGCAAGGAAGTAGCGTTTGCAGATGTCTACGAATCGAAGCAATGGAGTTCTAATGCTTCTTAAATCGCGATATCGCATCTCATTTCTATGTTTCATGATAAGATATAATTTTCATTGCGAAGTGTCATGTATACCTCGTATTCACTTCAAAAGAATGTAAATGCGACACTTCCTTGCTAGGACGTTGCGTTTGCAGATGTCTACGTATCGATGCAGTAGAGTTCTAATGCTTCTTATACGCGCTTTTGCATCTCATTTCTACGATTCATGATAAGATATAATATTCATTGCGAAGTGACGTGCATACCTCGTATTCACTTCAAAAGAATGTAAATGCAACACTTTCTTGCCAGAAAGTAGCGTTTGCAGATGTCTAGGTATCGAATTAATAGAGTTCTAAAGCTTCTTAAACGCGCTTTCGCATCTCATTTCTATGTTTCATGATAAGATATAATATTCATTGCGAAGTGTCATGTATACCTCGGATACACTGTAAATGAATGTAAATGCGACACTTCCTTGCTAGGAAATAGCGTCTGCAGATGTCTACGTATCGAAGCAATAGCGTTCCAATGCTTCTTATATCGAGATATCGCATCTCCTTTCTATGTTTCATGATAAGATATCATTTTCATTGCGAAGTGTCTCGTACTCACTTCAAAAGAATGTAAATGCGACACTTCCTTGCTAGGACGTTGCGTTTGCAGATGTCTACGTATCGATGCAGTAGAGTTCTAATGCTTCTTAAATCGCGATATCGCATCTCATTTCTATGTTTCATGATAAGATATAATATTCATTGCGAAGTGGCATGTATACCTCGCATACACATCAAATGAATGTAAATGCGACACTTCCGTGCTAGGAAGTAGTGTCACGTCCTGGCGAACAAATTATTCGTATCCTAGGAGGCTGAATGACACAAGCATTTTTGTCGAGAATTCTTAAGTTGTTGCGAACTTGGAAGAATTTGTATTAAAATATAATTGAATTTAGAAATGGAGTTGGAATGAACTAGAACTTGATGTGGTAGAAAAATAATAAAGTATATTCTAAATCGAAGAGTACAAGAACAATTATTTCTAAGTATTAAGACTAGGTTAACTATGAATTAGGAATTAGAACAAAGACTTTAGAACTAGGAACCTCATCGAGGCTACGCGACGGCCCTAAGGCGCGACTTGGAAGAGACTTGGAATTGGAAGTGCCCGAAGGCGAGATAGAACTGTACCGTACTGGCGGTACTGACTGACTGTGTCTCCCAAGATGCGTCTGCGACCTCCTCGACTCTCGGAGCGCATCGGTCGTGTGCGAACGTAGGTGAGAGTATGTGGATGCCCGAGTGGGGTCTCGGCGTTGCGTGGTGGGGTTAGCGGCGCGTGCCGCTGAGGTGGTCGCGATCTCGCGCGTCGCGGCTTATTTAATTAGCGCTCTTATGATTATAGAGATACTAGTATGAAATTAGAAATTACGCCTTAAATGTAAAATGTGTGTTGTTTGTGTCGTTATAAAGTAGTGTCGTGTAAATTCTATGAGCTAGGAATACAGAGCTTAGAATGTAGGATTATATATATATAATGTTAATTAATAATCTTAGAAATAGTATTTTGAGCATGGCAGATCTGGGATGGTGAAATCGTAGAGTCCTTTGTACGGTGAGGGTTCCCGTCGTCGGATCTCGTAGAGGTTGATTCACCTGGTACGTCCCTGGAGTGAGCGAGAGGGCGAGTTTCCCTGCAGGTAAGAGTGAGACGGTGGATGGCACCTTGAGTGGGAGCGAGACAGCGCACATGGTCCTTGGTGCGAGCGAGATGACGCACGAGGTCCTCGGTGCGAGTGAGACAGAATGTTTTGCCCTTGGAGCGAGGGAGAAAGCGAACACCTCTGCGGGTGCGAGTGAGACGGAGGGTAGATCCCTTGGAGTGAGAGAGACGGCGAGCACCTCTGCGGGTTCGAGTGAGACGGAGGGTATGTGCCCTGGAGTGAGAGAGACGGCGAGGTGCGCCTGGGTGTTGCAGGTGGTGCAGGCGCGTGAGGGTGGTTGCTGTGGTGCGTTGAGCGGGTGGCAGGCGGCACGCCTGACGTCACAGTAGCGTTTGCAGATATCTACGTATCGAAACAGTAGAGTTCTAATGCTTCTCAAAACGCGATATCGCATCTCATTTCTATGTCTCATGATGAGATATAATATTCATTGCGAATTGCAATGAGTACTTCGGATACACATCAAATGAATGTAAATGCGACACTTCCGTACTAGGAAGATGCGTTTGCAGATATCTACGTATCGAAGCAATAGAGTTCTAATGCTTCCTAAATCGCGATATCGCATCTCATTTCTATGTTTCATGATAAGATATAATATTCATTGTGGAGTCTTATGTATACCACGTATTCACTTCAAAAGAATGTAAATGCGACACTTCCTTGCTAGGACGTTGCGTTTGCAGATGTCTACGTATCGATGCAGTAGAGTTCTAATGCTTCTTAAATCGCGATATCGCATCTCATTTCTATGTTTCATGATAAGATATAATATTCATTGCGAAGTGTTGTGTATTCCTCGTCTACACACCAAATGAGTGTAAATGCGACACTTCCTTGCTAGGAAATACCGATTGCAGATGTCTACGTATCGTAGCTATAGAGTTCTGATGTTTCTTAAACCGCGATATCCTATCTCATTTCTATGTTTCGTGATAAGGCATAATATTCATTGCGCGGTGTCATGTATGCCTCGTATTCAATTCAAAGGAATGTAAATGCGACACTTCCTTGCTAGGAAATAGCGTCTGCAGATGTCTACGTATCGTAGCATTAGAGTTCTAATGTGTCTTAAAACGAGATATCGCCACTCATTTCTATGTTTCATGATAAGATATAATATTCATTGCGAAGTGTCATGTATACCTCGTCTACACTTCCTAAGAATGTAAAGGCGACACTTCCTTGCTAGGAAATGGCGTCTGCAGATGTCCACGTATCGTAGCAATGGAGTTCTAATGCTTCTTAGAATGCGATATCGCATCTCATTTCTATGTTTTAGGATAAGATATAATATTCATTGCGAAGTGTCATATATACCTCGCATACACTTCAAATGAATGTAAATGCGACACTTCCTTGCTAGGATATAGCGATGGCAGATGTCTACGTATCGAAGCAACAGAGTTCTAATGCTTCTTAAAACGAGATATCGCATCTCATTTCTATGATTCATGATAAGATATAATATCCATTGTGAAGTGGTATGTATATCTCGTATTCACTTCAAAAGAATGTAAATGCGACACTTCCTTGCTAGGAAGTAGCGTTTGCAGACGACTACGTATCCAAGCATTAGAGTTCTACTGCTTCAAAAATCGCGATATAGCATCACATTTCTATGTTTCATGATAAGATATAATATTCATTGTGGATGGCTATGTATACCTCGTGTTCGCTTCAAAAGATTGAAAATGCTACACTTCCTTGCTAGGAATTAGCGTTTGCAGATGTCTACGTATCGTAGCAATAGAGTTCTAATGCATCTTAAAACGCGAAATCGCTCCCCATTTATATGCTTTATGATAAGATGTAATATTCATTGTGGAGTGTTATGTATACCTCGTATTCACTTCAAAAGAATGTAAAAGCGACACTTCCTTACTAGGAAATAGCGTCTGCAGATGTCTACGTATTGTAGCAATAGAGTTCTAATTCTTCTGAAAACGCCATATCGCATCTCATTTCTATGTTTCATGATGAGATATAATATTCATTCTGGAGTGTCATGTATACTTCGTATTCACGTCAAAAGAATGTAAATGCGACTCTTCCTTGCTTGGAAATAGCATTTGCAGAAGTCTGCGTATCGAAGCAATAGAGATCTAATGCTTCTTGAATCGTCATATCGCATCTCATTTCTATGTTTCATGATAAGATATAGTATTCATTGTGCAGTGTTATGTATACCCCGCAATCACATCAAATAAATGTAAATACGACCCTTCCTTGCTAGGAATTAGCGTTTGCGGATGTCTACGTATCGTAACAATAGAGTTATAATGCTTCTTAAAACGCGATTCCGTTTCTCATTTATATGCTTCATGATAAGAAATAATATTCATTGTGGAGTGTTGTGTATACCTCGTATTCACTTCAAAAGAATGTAAATGCGACACTTCCTTGCTAGGAAATAGCGTCTGCAGATGTCTACGTATCGCAGCAATAGAGTTCTAATGCTTCTTAACACGCGAATAGATCCTCAATTCTATGTTTCATGATAAGATATATTATTCATTGTGGAGTGTTACGTATACCTCGTCTACACTTCCTAAGAATGTAAATGCGACACTTCCTTGCTTGGAAATAGCGTTTGCAGATGTCTGCGTATCGAAGCAATAGAGTTCTAATGCTACTTAAAACGCGATATCGCATCTCAATTCTATGTTTCATGATAAGATATAATATTCATTGCGAAGTGTTATGTACTCCTAATATTCACTTCAAATGAATGTAAGTGCGACACTTCCTTGCTAGGAAGAAGCGTTTCCAGATGTCTACGTATCGAAACAATAGAGTTCTAATGCTTCTTAAAACGAGATGTCGCACCACATTTCTATGTTTCATGATGAGATATAATATTTATTGCGGAGTGTCATGTATACCTCGCATACACTTCGAGTGAATGTAAATGCGACACTTCCTTGCTAGGAATTAGCCGTTTCAGATATATACGTATCGTAGCAATAGAGTTCTAATGCCTCTTAAAACGCGATATGTTGTCTCATTTCTATGTCTCATGATAAGATATAATATTCACTGCGAAGTGTCATGTATACTTCGTATTCACTTCAAATGAATGTAAATGCGTCACTTCCTTGCTAGGAAATAGCGTTAATAGATGTCTACGCATCGAAGCAATAGAGTACTAATGCTTCTTAATCTGCGATATCGCATCTCATTTCTATGTTTCACGATATGATATAATACTCATTGCGATGTGTCATGTATACCTCGTATTCACTTCAAAAGAATGTAAATGCCACACTTCCTTGCTAGGAAATAGCGTTTGCAGATGCTTACGTATCGTAGCAATGCATTTCTAATGTTTCTTAAAACGCGATAACGCATCTCATCTCTATGTTTCATGGTAAGATAAAATATTCATTGCGATGTGTCATGTATACCTTGTATTCACTTCAAAAGAATGTAAATGCGACACTTCCTGGCTAGGAAATAGCGTTTGCAGATGCCTACGTATCGCAGAAATAGTGTTCTAATGCTTCTTAAAATGCTATATCGCATCTCATTCCTATGTTTCATGATGAGATACAATATTCATTGACAATTGTCATGTATACCTCGTATTCACTTCAAAAGAATGTAAATGCGACACTTCCTTGCTTGCAAATAGCGTTTCTAGATGCCTATGTATCGAAGCAATAGAGTTCTAACGCTTCTTAAACCAGGATATCGCATCTGATTTCTATGTTTCAAGATAAGATATAATATTAATTGCGAAGTGTCACTTATTCATCGCATACACTTCAAATGAATGTAAATGTGTCAATTCCTTGCTAGGAAATAACGTTTCCAGATGTCTACGTATCGAAACAATGGGGTTCTAATGATTCTTAAAACGAGATGTTGCATTTCATTTCTATGTTTCATGATAAGATATAATATTCATTGCGAAGTGTCATTTATACATCGTATTGACTTCAAAAGATTGTAAATGCGACACTTGCATGCTAGGAAATAGCGTTTGCAGATGTCTCCGTATCGAAGCAATAGAGTTATAATGCTTTTTAAAACGGGATATCGCATCTCATTTCTATGTTTCATGATAAGATAAAATATTCGTTGCGAAGTGTCATGTATACCACGAATTCACTTCAAAGGAATGTAAATGCGACACTTCCTTGCTAGGATGTAGCGTTTGCAGATGTCTACGTATCGAACCAATAGACTTCTAATGCGCCTTAAATTGTCATATCACACCTCATTTCTATGTTTCATGATAATATATAATATTCATTGCGAAGTGTCTTGTATACCTCGCATACACTTCAACTGAATGTAAATGCGACACTTCCTTGCTAGGAAATAGCGTTGGCAGATGTCTACGTATCGAAGCAATAGATTTCTAATGCTGCTTATATCGCGATATCGCATCTCATTTCTATGTTTCATGATAAGGTATAATATTCATTGTGCAGTGTTATCTATACCTCGAATTCACTTCAAAAGAATTATAATGCGTCACTTCCTTGCTAGGAAATAGCATTTGCAGATGTCTACGTATCGAACCGATAGCATTATAATGCTTCTTAAATCGTCATATCGCATCTTATTTCTAGGTCTCATGATAATATATAATATTCATTGCGAAGTGTTATGTATTCCTCGTCCACACTTTAAATGAATGTAAATGCGACACTTCCTTTCTAGGAAATAGCGTCTGCAGATGTCTACGAATCGTAGCTATAGAGTTCTGATGCTACTTAAAACGCGATATCGCATCTCATTTCTATGATTCATTATAAGATATATTATTCATTGCGTAGTGTCATGTATACTTCGTATTCACTTCAAAAGAACGTAAATGCGACACATCCTTGCAAGGAAGTAGCGTTTGCAGATGTCTACGTATCGAAGCAATAGTATTCCAATGCTTCTTAAATCGCGATATCGCACCTCAATTCTACGTTACATGATAAGATATAATATTCATTGCGCAGTGCTATGTATATCTCGTCTACACTTCAAATGAATGTAAATGCGACACTTCCTTGCTAGGACATAGCGTTTGCAGATGTCTACGCATCGAAGCAATAGAGTTCAAATGCTTCTTATAACGCGATATCGCATCTCATTTCAATGTTTCATGATAAGATATAATATTCATTGCGTAGTGTCATGTATACCTCGTACTCAATCCAAAAGAATGTATTTGCGACACTTCCATGCTACGAAATAGAGTTTGCCGGTGTCTACGTATCGTAGCAACAGGGTTCTAACGCTTTTTAAATCGCGATATCGCATCCCATTTCTATGTTTCGTGATAAGATATAATATTCATTGTGGAGTGTTTTGTACACCTCGGATTCACTTCAAATGTAGGTATATGCGCCACTTCCTTGCTAGGAAATAGCGTTTCCAGATGTCTACGTATCGAAACAATAGTGTTCTAATGCTTCTTCGAACGAGATGTCGCATTTCATTTCTTTGTATCATGATAAGGTATAATATTCATTGCGAAGTGTTATGCATACATCGTATTTACTTCAAAAGAATTTGAATGCGACACTTACTTGCTAGGAAGCAAAATAGGAATAGCGTTGGCAGATGTCTACGTATCGAAGCATTAGAGTTCTAATGCATCTTAAATAGCGATATCGAATTTCATTCCTATGTTCCATGATAAGATATAATATTCATTGTGCTGTGTTATATATACCTCGTATTCACTTCAAAATAATGTAAATGCGAAACTTCCTTGCTTGGGAATAGCATTTGCAGATGTCTACGTATCGAAGCAATAGGGTTCTAATGCTTCTTGAAACGGGATATCGCATCTCATTTCTATGCTTCATGGCAAGATATATTATTCATTGCGAAGTGTCACGAATACCTCGCATACGCTTCAAGTGAATGTAAATCCGACACTTCCTTGCTAGGAAATAGCGTTTGCAGATGTCTACGTATCGTACCAATAAAGTTCTAATGCATCTTATATCGCGATATCGCATCTCATTTCTATGTGTCATGATAATATATAATATTCATTGTGCAATGTCATGTATACCTCGTATTCACCTCAAAACAATGTAAATGCGACACTTCCTTGCTAAGGAATAGCGTTTGCATATGTCTACGTATCGTAGCCAGCTTGTTATAATGCTTCTTAAAACGTGATATCGCATCTCATTTGAATGCTTCATGATAACATATAATATTCATTGCGAAGTGTTATGTATACCTCGCATACACTACAAATGAATATAAATGCGACACTTCCTTGCTAGGAAATAGCGATTGCAGATGTCTACGTATTGAAGCAATCGAGTCCTAATGCTTCTTGAAACGGGATATCGCATCTCATTTCTATGTTTAATGATAAGATACAATATTAGTTGCCAAGTGTCATGTATTACCTCGTATTCACTTCAGAAGAATATAAATGCTACACTTCCTTGCTAGGAAATAGCGTTTGCAGATGTCTACGTATCGAAGCAATAGAGTTCTAATGCTGCTTAAATCGCGATATCGCATCTCATCTCTATGTTTCATGCATGAAGTGCATACACTTCAAATGAATGTAAATGCGACACGTGCTTGCTAGGAAATATCGTCTGCAGATGTCTACGTATCTTAGCAATAGAATTAGAATGCTACTCAAAACGCGGAATCGCATCTCAGTTCTATATTTCATGATAAGATATAACATTCGTTGCGAAGTGTCACCTATACCTCGTACTCACTTCAAAAGAATGTAAATGCGACACTTCCTTGCTAGGAAAGAGCGTTTGCAGAGGTATACTTATCGAAGAAATGGAGTTCCAATGCTTCTTACACCGTCATATCGCATCTCATTTCTATGTTTTATGATAAGATATAATATTCATTGTGCAGTGTTATGTATTCTTCGTATTCACTTCAAACGAATGTAAATGCGACACTTACTTGCTAGAAAATAGCGTTTGCAGATGTCTACGTATCGAAGCAATAGAGTTCTAGTGCGTCTTATGTCGTCATATCGCATCTCATTTCTATGTTTCATGATAAGATATAATATTCATTGCGAAGTGTCATGTATACTTCGTATTAACCTCAAAAGAATGTAAATGCGACACTTCCTTGCTAGGAAATAGCGTTTCCAGATATCTACGTATCGTAGCAATAGAGTTCTAATGTTTCTTAAAACGCGATATCGTATCACATTTCTATGTTTCATGACAAGATATAATATTCATTGCGAAGTGTCATGTATACCTCGTATTCACTTCAAAAGAACGTAAATGCGACACTTCCTTGCTAGGAAATAGCGCTTGCAGATGTCTACGTATCTAAGCAATAGAGATCTAAGATTTCTGCGTATCGTAGCAATTGAGTTCAAATGTTTCTTAAAACGCGATATCGCATCTCGCTTCTAAGTTTCAAGATAAGATATAATATTCATTGTGGAGTGTTATGTATACCTCGTACTCACTTCAAAAGAATGTAAATGCGACATTTGCTTGCTAGGAAATAGCGCTTGCAGATGTCTACGTATCTAAGCAATAGAGAACTAATGCTTTTTAAATCGCGATATCGCATCTCATTTCTATGTTTCGTGATGATATAATATTCAATGCGAAGTGTCATGTATACCTCGTATTCGCTTCAAAAGAATGTAAATGCGACACTTCCTTGCTAGGAAGTAGAGTTTGCAGATGTCAACGTATCGTAGCAATAGAGTTCTAACGCTTCTTAAAATGCGATGTAGCATCTCATTTCCATGTGTCATGATGAGATATAATATTCATTGCGAAGTGTCAAGTATACCTCGTATTCACTTCAAAAGAATGTAAATGCGACACTTCCTTGCTAGGAAATAGCGTCTGCAGATGTCAATGTATCGTAGCAATAGAGTTCTAATGCTTCTTAAAACGCGAATCGAACTACATTTCTATGTTTCACGATAAAATATAATATTCATTGTGGAGTGTTATATATACCTCGTATTCACTTCAAAGGAATGTAAATGCGATACTTCCTTGCTAGGAAATAGCGTCTGCAGATATCTACGTATCGTAGCAATAGAGTTCTAACGCTTCTCAAAACGCGATATCGCATCTCATTTGTATGTTTCATGATAAGATACAATATTCATTGCGAAGTGTCTTGTACACCTCGCATACACTTCAAATAAATGTAAATGCGACACTTCCTTGCTGGGAAAAAGTCTTTGCAGAAGTCTACGTATCGAAGCAATAGAGTTCTAATGCTTTTTAGATTGCGGTATAGCACCTCATTTCTATGTTTCATGATAAGGTATAATATTCATTGTGGAGTGTTATGTATTCCTCGTATTCACTTCAAAAAAATGTAACGCGACACTTCCTTGCTATTAAATAGCGTTTGCAGACGTCTACGTATCGAAGCAATAGTGTTTCCAGTGCTTCTTAAATCGCGATATCGCATTTCAGTTCTATGTTTCATGATGTGATATGATATTCATTGCGAAGTGTTATGTATACCTCGGCTACGATTCAAAAGAATGTAAATGTCAAACGTCCTTGCTAGGAAATAGCGTTTCCAGATGTCTACGTATAGAAACAATAGTGTTCTAATGCTTCATAAAATGCGATATCGCATCTCATTTCTTTGTTTCATGATAACATATAATATTCATTGCGAAGTGTCATGTATACCTCGTATTCACTTCAAGAGAATGTAAATGCGACACTTCCCTGCAAGGAAATAGCGTTTGCAGATGTCTACTCATCGTACCAATACAGTTCTGAAGCTTCTTAATTCGCGATATCGCATCTCATTTCTATGTATCGTGATGATATAGTATTCATTGCGAAGTGTCATGTAAACCTCGTATTCACTTCAAAAGAATGTAAATGCGACACTTCCTTGCTAGGAAATAGAGTTTGCAGATGTCTACGTATCGTAGAAATTGGATTCTAACGCTTCTTAAAGCGCGATATCGCATCTCATTTCAATGTTTCATGATAAGATATAATATTTATTGTGGAGTGTTATGTATACCTCGTATTCACTCCAAAGGAATGGAAATGCGACACTTCCTTGCTAGTAAATAGCGTCTGCAGATATCTACGTATCGTAGCAACAGAGTTCTAATGCTGCTTAAAACACGATATCGCATCTCATTTGTATGTTTTATGATAAGATATAATATTCATTGCGAAGTGCCCTGTATACCTCGCATACACTACATACGAATTTAAATGCGACACTTCATTGCTAGGAAATAGCTTTTGCAGATGTCTACGTACCGTAGCATTAGAGTTCTAAAGCATCTCAAAACGCGATATCGCATCACATTTCTATGTTTCAATATAAGATATAATATTCATTGCGAAGTGTCATGTATACCTTGTATTCACTTTAGAAGAATGTAAATGCGACACTTCCTTGCTAGGAAATAGCGTTTGCAGACGTCTACTTATCGAAGCAATAGAGTACTAATGCTTATTATATCGCGACGTCGCACCTAATTTCTATGTTTCATGATGAGATATAATATACATTGCGAAGTGTTATGTATGCCTCGTCTACACTTCAGAAGAATGTAAATGCCACACTTCATTGCTAGGATATTGTGTTTCGAGATGTCTAGGTATGGAAGCAATTGAGCTGTAATGCTTTATAAAACGCGATATAGCAACTCATTTCTATGTTTTATTATCAGATATAATACTCATTGCGAAGTGATATGTATACCTCGTCTACACTTCAAAAGAATGTAAATGACACCCTTCCTCGCTAGGGAATAGCGCTTCCAGATGTCTACGTATCGAAGCAGTAGTGTTCTAATGCTTCTCTTAACGTGGTATCGCATCTCAATACTTCGTTCATGATATCATATAATATTCATTCCGAAGTGTTATTGACACATCGTCTATAATTTAAAAGAATGTAAATGCCACACTTCCCTGCTAGGAAATGCGTTTCCAGATCTCTACGTATTGAAGCAATGGAGTTCTAATGCTTCTTGAAACGCGATAACGCATCTTATATCTATGTTTCATGCATGAAGTGCATACACTTAAAATGAATGTAAATACGACACTTCCTTGCTAGGAAATAGCGTTTGCAGAGGTATACTTATCGAAGAAATAGAGTTCCAATGCTTCTTACATCGTCATATCGCATCCCATTTCTATGTTTTATGATAAGATATAATGTTCATTGCGAAGTGTCATGTATACCACATATTCACTTCAAAAGTATGTAAATGCGACACTTCCTTGCTAGGAAATAGCGTTTGCAGATGTCTACGTATCGAAGCAATAGAGTTCTAGTGCTTCTTATGTCCTCATATCGCATCTCATTTCTATGTTTCATGATAAGATATAATATTCATTGCAAAGTGTCATGTATACTTCATATTAACCTCAAAAGAATGTAAATGCGACACTTCCTTACTTGGAAGTAGCGTTTCCAGATATCTACGTATCGTAGCAATAGAGTTCTAATGTTTCTTAAAACGCGATATCGTATCACATTTCTATGTTTCATGACAAGATATAATATTCATTGCGAAGTGTCATGTATACCTCGTATTCACTTCAAAAGAATGCAAAAGCCACAATACCTTGCTAGGAAATAGCGTTTCCAGATCTCTACGTATCGAAATAATAGGGTTCTAATGCTTCTTAAAACGCGATATCGCATCTCATTTCTATGTTTCATGATAAGATATAATATTCATTGGGAAGTGTTATGTATACCTCGTCTATACATCAAAAGAATGTAAATGTCAAACGTCCTTGCTAGGAAATAGCGTTTCCAGATGTCTACGTATAGAAACAATAGTGTTCTAATGCTTCATAAAATGCGATATCGCATCTCATTTCTTTGTTTCATGATAACATATAATATTCAGTGCGAAGTGTCATGTATACCTCGTATTCACTTCAAGAGAATGTAAATGCGACACGTCCCTGCAAGGAAATAGCATTTGCAGATGTCTACTCATCGTACCAATACAGTTCTAATGCTTCTTAATTCGCGATATCGCATCTCATTTCTATGTATCGTGATGATATAGTATTCATTGCGGAGTGTCATGTAAACCTCGTATTCACTTCAAAAGAATGTAAATGCGACACTTCCTTGCTAGGAAATAGAGTTTGCAGATGTCTGCGTATCGTAGCAATAGGGTTCTAATGCTTCTTAAAATGCTATATCGCATCTCATTTCTATGTTTCATGATAAGACATAATATTCATTGCGATGTGTCATGTATACCTTGTATTCACTTCAAAAGAATGTAAATGCGACACTTCCTTGCTAGGAAATAGCGTTTGCAGGTGCTTACGTATCGTAGCAATACTGTTCTAATGTTTCTTAAAACGCGATAACGCATCTCATTTCTATGTTTCATGATAAGATATAATATTCATTGCGATGTGTCATGTATACCTTGTACTCACTTCAAAAGAATGTAAATGCGACACTTCCTTGCTAGGAAATAGCGTTTCAAGATGACTAGGTATGGAAACAATAGAGTTCTAATGCTTCTTAAAACGAGATGTCGCACCTCATTTCTATGTTTCATGATAAGACATAATATTCATTGCGAAGTGTCATGTATACCTCGTATTTACTTCAAAAGAACGTAAATGCGACAATTCCTTGCTAGGAAATAGCGATTGCAGATGTCTACGTATCGAAGCAAAGGAGTTCTAATGCTTCTTAAAACGAGATATCGCATCTCATTTCTATGTTTCATGATAAGATATAATATTCATTGTGGAGGGTCATGTATACCTCGTATTCACCTCAACAGAATGTAAATGCAACACTTCCTTGCTAGGACATAGCGATGGCAGATGTCTACGTATCAAAGCAATAGATTTCTAATGCTCCTTAAATCGCGATATCGCATCTCCTTTCTATGTTTCATGATAATATATAATATTCATTGTGCAGTATTATGTATATCTCGTCTACACTTCAAATGAATGTAAATTCGACACTTCCTTGCTAGGAAATAGCGTTTGCAGATGTCTACGTATCGTAGCATTAGAGTCCTACTGCTTCTCAAAACGCGATATCGCATCTCATTTATATGTTTCATGATAAGATGTAATATTCATTGCGAAGTGTCTTGTATACCTCGCATACACTTCAAACGAATGTAAAAGCGACACTTCCTTGCTAGGAAATAGCGTTTGCAGATGTCTGCGCATCGTAGCAATAGATTTCTAACGCTTCTTAAAGTGCCATATCGCATCTCATTTCTATGTTTCATGATAAGATATAATATTCATTACGATGTGTCATGTATACCTTGTATTCACTTCAAAAGAATGTAAATGCGACACTTCCTTGCTAGGAAATAGCGTTTACAGGTGCTTACGTATCATAGCAATACAGTTCTAATGTATCTTAAAACGCGATAACGCATCTCATTTCTATGTTTCATGATAAGATATAATATTCATTGCGATGTGTCATCTATACCTTGTATTCACTTCAAAAGAATGTAAATGCGACACTTCCTTGCTAGGAAATAGCGTTTCAAGATGACAAGGTATGGAAACAATAGAGTTCTAATGCTTCTTAAAACGAGATGTCGCACCTCATTTCTATGTTTCATGATGAGATATAATACTCATTGCGAAGTGTCATGTATACCTCGTATTTACTTCAAAAGAACGTAAATGCGACAATTCCTTGCTAGGAAATAGCGATTGCAGATGTCTACGTATCGAAGCAAAGGAGTTCTAATGCTTCTTAAAACGAGATATCGCATCTCATTTCTATGTTTCATGATAAGATATAATATTCATTGTGGAGGGTCATGTATTCCTCGTATTCACTTCAACAGAATGTAAATGCAACACTTCCTTGCTAGGACATAGCGATGGCAGATGTCTACGTATCAAAGCAATAGATTTCTAATGCTCCTTAAATCGCGATATCGCATCTCATTTCTATGTTTCATGATAATATATAATATTCTTTGTGCAGTATTATGTATATCTCGTCTACACTTCAAACGAATATAATGCGACACTTCCTTGCTAGGAAATAGCGTTTGCAGATGTCTACGTATCGTAGCATTATAGTCCTACTGCTTCTCAAAACGCGATATCGCATCTCATTTATATGTTTCATGATAAGATGTAATATTCAATGCGAAGTGTCTTGTATACCTCGCATACACTTCAAATGAATGTAAATGCGACACCTCCTTGCCAGGAAATAGCGTTTGCAGATGTCTACGTATCGAAGCAATAGTGTTCTAATGCTTGTTAAAACGGCATACCGCATTTCATTTCTATGTTTCATGATAAGATAAAATAATCACTTGCGAAGTGTGACTTATACCTCGCATACACTTCAAATGAATGTAAATGCGGCACTTCCCTGCTAAGAAATAGCGTTTGCAGATGTCTACGTATCGAAGCAATAGAGTTCTAATGCTTCATAAATCGCGATATCACATCTCATTTCAATGTCTCATGATATGATATAATATTCATTGTGAAGTGTTATGTATGCCCCGTATTCGCACCAAAAGAATGTAAATACGACACTTTCTTGCCAGGAAAATACGTTTGCAGATGTCTACGTATCGTATCAAGAGAGTTCTAATGCTTCTTAAAACGCGAAATCGCTCCTCATTTCTGTTTCATGATAAGATATAATATTCATTGTGGAGTATTATATATAATTCGTATTCACTTCAAAGGAATGTAACTGTGACCCTTCATTCCTAGGAAGTAGCGTTTGCAGATGTTTATGTATCGTAGCAATGGAGTTCTAATGCTTCTCAAAACGCGATATCGCATCTCATTTCTATGAATCATGATAAGATGTAATATTCATTGCGAAGTTTCTTGTGTACCTCGCATAGACTTCAAATTAATGTAAATGCGACACTTCCTTGCTAGGAAATAGCGATGGCAGATGTCTATGTATCGAAGCAATAGAGTTCTAATGCTTCTTAAATCGCCATATCGCATCTCATTTCTATGCTTCATGATAAGATATAATATTCATTGTGCACTGTTATGTATACCTCGTATTCACTTCGAAGGAATGTAAATGCGACCCTTCTTTGCTAGGAAATAGCGTTCGCAGATGTCTACGTATCGAAGCAATAGAGTTCTAATGCTTCTTAAATCGCGATATCGCATCTCATTTCTATGCCTCATGATGAGATATAATATTCATTGCAAAGTGGCATGTATACCTCGCGTACACTTCAAATGGATGTAAATGCGACACTACCTTTCTAGGAAATAGAATTTGCAGATGTCAACGTATCGAAGCAATAGAATTGTAATGCTTCTTAAATCGCGATATCGCATCTCATTCCTATGTTTCGAGATAAGATATAATAATCATTGTGCAGTGTTATGTATACCTCGTATTCACTTCAATTGAATGTAAATGCGACACCTCCTTGCCAGGAAATAGCGTTTCCAGATGTCTACGAATCGAAGCAATAGAGTTATAATGCTTCATAATTCGAGATATCGCACCTCATTTCAACGTTTCATGACAAGATATTATATTCATTGCGAAGCGTTATGTATTCCTCCTCCACACTTCAAATGAATGTAAATGCGTCACTTGCTTTCTAGGAAATTAGGGTTTCCAGATGTGTACGTATCGAAGCAATAGAGTTCCAATGTTTCTCAAAACGCGATATCGCATCTTATTTCTATGTTTCATGATAACATATAATATTCATTGCGAAGTGTTATGTATACCTCGCATACACTACAAATGAATGTAAATGCGACTCTTCCTTGCTAGGAAATAGCGTTTGCAGATGTTTACGTATCGAAGCAGTAGAGTTATAATGCTTCTTAAACTAAATATCGCATCCCATTTCTATATTTCATGATAGGATATAATATTCATTGCGAAGTATCATGTATACTTGGAATACACATCAAATGAATGTAAATGCCACACTTCCTTGCTAGGAAATAGCGTTGTCGGATGTCTACGTATCGATGCAGTAGAGTTCTAATGCTTCTTAAACCAAATATCGCATCTCATTTCTATGTGTCATGATGAGATATAATATTCATTGCGAAGTGTCATGTATACCTCGTATTCACTTCAACAGAATGTAAATGCGACAGTTCCTTGCTAGGAAATAGCGTTTCCAGATGTCTACGTATAGAAACAATAGGGTTCTAATGCTTCTTAGAACGAGACTTCGCATCTCATTTTTATGTTTCATGATAAGATATAATATTCATTGCGAAGTGTCATGAATACCTCGCATTCACTTCAAAAGAATGTAAATGCGACACTTCCTTGCTATTAGAAGTCGTTTGCAGATGTCTACGTATCGAAGTAATCGTGTTCCAATGCTTCTTAAATCGCAATATCACAACCCATTTCTATGGTTCGTGATAAGGTATAATATTTATTGTGGAATGTTATGTATTCCTCGTACTCACTTCAAAAGAATGTAAATGCGACACTTCCTTGCTAGGAAATAGCGTTTGCAGATGTCTGCGTATCGAAGCAATAGAGTTCTAATGCATCTTAAATCGAGATATCGCATCTCATTTCAATGTTTCAAGATAAAATTTAATAATCATTGCGAAGCGTTATGTATTCCTCGTCCACACTTCAAATGAATGTAAATGCGACACTTCCTTTCTAGGAAATTACGTTTCCAGATGTCTACGTATCGAAGCAATAGAGTTCTACAGCTTATTAAAACGCGATATCACATCTCATTTCTATGTCTCATAATGAGATATAATATTTATTGCGAAGTGTTATGTACTCCTGGTCTACACTTCAAATGAATGTAAATGCGACACTTGCTTTCTGGGAAATTACGTTTCCAGATGTGTACGTATCGAAGCAATAGAGTTCCAATGCTTCACAAAATGCGAAATCGCATATCATTTCTATGTTTCATGATAAGATATAATATTCATTTCGAAATGTCACGTATACCTCGCATACTCTTCAAATGAATGTAAGTGCGACACTTCCTCTCTAGGAAATTACGTTTCCAGATGTCTACGTATCGAAGCAATAGAGTTCTACAGCTTATTAAAACGCGATATCACATCTCATTTCTATGTCTCATAATGAGATATAATATTTATTGCGAAGTGTTATGTACTCCTGGTGTACACTTCAAAAGAATGTAAATGCAACACTTCCTTGCTAGAATGTAGCGTTTGCAGATGTCTAGGTATCGAATCAATAGAGTTCTAAAGCTTCTTAAACGATCTTTCGCATCTCATTTCTATGTTTCATGATAATATATAATATTCATTCTGCAATGTTATGTATAACTCGCATTCACTTCAAAAGAATATAAATGTGACTCTTCCTTCCTAGGAAATAGCGTTTGCAGATTTCTACGTATCGTAGCAAGTGTGTTCTAACGCTCCTTAAACCGCGATATCGCTCCCCATTTCTATGTTTCATGATAAGATATGATATTCATTGTGGAGTGTTCTGTATACCTCGCATTCACTTCAAAAGAATGTAAGTGCGACACTTCCTTGCTAGGAAGTAGCGTTTGCAGATGTCTACGTATCGAAGCAAAACAATTCTAATGCTTCTCAAAACGCGATATCGCATCTGATTTCTATGTTTCATGATAAGATATAATATGCATTGCGAAGAGTCATGTGTTCCTCGTCTTCACTTCAAATGAATGTAAATGCGACACTTCCCTGCTAGGAAATAGCGATTGCAGATGACTACGTATCGAAGCAGTAGATTTCTAATGCTTCTTGAAACGGGATATCGCATTTCATTTCTATGCTTCATGATAAGATATAATGTTAATTGCGAAGTGCCATGTATACCTCGCATACACTACAAATGAATGCAAATGCGACACTTCCTTGGTAGGAAATAGCGATTGCAAATGTCTACGTATCGAAGCAATAGAGTTCTAATGCTTCTTGAAACGGGATATCGAATCACATTTCGATGTTTGGTGATAACATATAATATTCATTGTGCAATGTTATGTATACCTCGCATTCACTTCAAATGAATGTAAATGCGACACTTCCTTGCTAGGAAATAGCGATTGCAGATGTCTACGTATCGAAGCAATAGGTTTCTAATGCTTCTTGAAACGGGATATCGCATTTCATTTCTATGCTTCATGATAAGATATAATGTTAATTGCGAAGTGCCATGTATACCTCGCATACACTTCAAATGAATGTAAATGCGACACTTCCTTGGTAGGAAATAGCGATTGCAGATGTCTACGTATCGAAGCAATAGAGTTCTAATGCTTCTTGAAACGGGATATCGAATCACATTACTGTGTTTCATGATGGGATATAATATTCATTGCGAAGTTTCATGTATTCCTCGTATTCACTTCAAATGAATGTAAATGCGACACTTCCTTGCTAGGAAATAGCGTTTGCAGATGTCTACGTATCGAAGCAATAGAGTTCTAATGCTTCTTGAAACGGGATATCGCATCTCATTTCTATGCTTCATGATAAGATATAATATTCATTGCGAAGTTTCATGTATTCCTCGTATTCACTTCAAATGAATGTAAATGCAACACTTCCTTGCTAGGAAATAGCGTTTGCCGATTTCTGTGTATCGTAGCATTATATTTCTATTGCATCTCAAAACGCGATATCGCATCTCATTTCTATGTTTCATGGTAAGATATAATATTTATTGCGAAGTGACATGCATACCTCGTATTCACTTCAAAAGAATGTAAATGCGACGATTCCTTGCTAGGAAATAGCGTTTGCAGATGTCTACGTATCGAAGCAATAGAGTTGTAATGCTTCTTATATCGCGATATCGCATCTCATTCATATGTTTCGATATAAGATATAATATTCATTGTGTAGTGTTATGTATACCTCTCATACAATTCAAAAGAATGTAACTGCGACACTTCCTTGCTAGGAAATGGCGTTTACAGATGTCTACGTATCGTAGCAATAGTGTTCTGATGCATCCTAAAACGCGATATCGCATCTCATTTCTATGTTTCATGATAAGATATGATATTCATTGCCAAGTTGCATGTATACCTCGCATACACTTCAACTGAATGTAAATGCGAAACTTCCTTGCTAGGAAATAGCGTTTGCAGATGTCTACGTATCGAAGCAATAGATTTCTAATGCTGTTTGAATCGCTGTATCGCATCTCATTTCTACGTTTCAAGATAAGATATAATATTCATTGTGGAGTGTTATGTATACCACGCATTCACATCAAAAGAATGTAAATGCGACTCTTCGTTTCTAGGAAATCGCGTTTCCAGATGTCTGCGTATAGAAACAATAGATTTCTAATGCTTCTTAAAACGAGATATCGCATCTCATTACTATGTTTCATGATAAGATATTATTATCATTGTGCAGTGTTATGTATACCTCGTATTCACATCAAAGAATGTAAATGCGACAGTTCCTTCCTAGGGAATAGCGATGGCAGATGTCTACGTGTCGAAGCAATAGAGTTCTAATGCTTCTTAAAACGAGATATCGCTCCTAATTTCTATGTTTTATGATAAGATATAATATTCATTGTGCAGTGTTATGTATACCTCGTATTGACTTGAAAAGAGTGTAAATGCGACACTTTCTTGCTAGGAGATAGTATTGGCAGGTGTCTACGTATCGAAGCAGTAGAGTTCTAATGCTGCTTAAATCGCGATATCGCATCTATTTTCTATGTTTCATGGTAAGATATAATATTCATTGTGCAGTGATATGTATACCTCGTACTCACTTCAAAGCAATGTAAATGCGACACTTCCTAGCTAGGAAGTTGCGTTTGCAGATGTCGACGTATCGAAGCAATAGAGTTGTAATGCATCTTAAATCGCGATATCGCATCTCATTCCTATGTTTCGAGATAAGATATAATATTCATTGTGGAGTGTTATGTATACCTCGCATGCAATTCAAAAGAATGTAAGTGCGACACTTCCTTGCTAGGAAATAGCGTTTGCAGATGTCTGCGTATCGAAGCAATAGAGTTCTAATGCTTCTTAAATCGCGATATCGCATTTCATTTCTGTGTTTCATGATAATATATAATATTCATTGTGCAGTGATATGTATACCTCGTATTCATTTCAATTGAATGTAAATGCGACACTTCCCTGCTAGGAAATAGCGTTTGCAGATGCCTACGTATCGAAGCAATTGATTTCTAATGCTTTTAAAATTGCGATTAGGCAGCTCATTTCTATGTTTCATGTTAAGATATAATATTCATTGTGCAGTGTTATGTATACCTCGTAAACACTTCAGGAGAATGTAAATGCGACACTTCCTTGCTAGGAAATAGCGTTGGCAGATGTCTACGTATTGAAGCAATAGAGATCTATTGCTTCTTAAATAGCGATATCGAATCTCATTTCTATGTTTCATGATAAGATATAATATTCATTGCGGAGTGTCATGTATACCTCGTATTCACTTCAACGGAATGTAGATGCGTCACTTCCTTGCTAGGAAGCAGCGTTTGCAGATATCTAGGTATCGAAGCAATAGTGTTCTAATGCCGCTTAAATCGCGATATCGCATCTCATTTATATGTATCATGATAAGATACAATATTCATTGTGCAATGTTATGTATACCTCGTATTCACTTCAAAAGAATGTAAATGCGACTCTTCCTTGCTAGGAAATAGCGTCTGCAGATATCTACGTATCGAAGCAATAGAGTTCTAATGCTTCTTAAAACTCCATATCGCATCTCATTTCTATGATTTATGATAAGATATAATATTCATTGCGGAGTGTCATGTGTAACTCGTATTCACTTCAAAGGAACGTAAATGCGACACTTCGTTGTTAGGAAGTAGCGTTTGCAGATGTCTACGTATCGAAGCAATAGTGTTCTAATGCTTCTTAAATCGCCATATCGCATTTCATTTCTATGTTTCATGATAAGATATAATATACGTTGTGAAGTGTTATGTATACCTCGTATTCAGTTCAAAAGAATGTAAATGCAACACTTTCTTGCTAGGAAATGGCGTCTGCAGATGTCTACATATCGAAGCAATAGTATTGTAAAGCTTCTTATATCGTCATATCGGATCTCATTTCTATGTATCATGATAAGATATAATATTCATTGTGGAGTGTTATGTATGACGCGTATTCACTTCAAAGGAATGTAAATGCGAAACTTCCCTGCTAGTGAATAGCGTCTGAAGATGTCTACGTATCGTAGCAATAGAGTTCTAAAGCTTCCTAAACCAAGACGTCGCATCTCATTTCTATGTGTCATGATAAGATATAATATACATTGCGAAGTGTCATGCATACCTTGTATTCACTTCAAAAGAATGTAAATGCGACACTTCCTTGCTAGGAAATAGCGTTCGCAGATGTCTACGTGTCGAAGCTACAGAGTGCTAGTGCTTCTAAAAACGCGAAATCGCATCTCATTTCTATGTTTCATGATAAGGTATAATATTCATTGCGAACTGTTATGTATACCTCGTCTACGCTACAAATAAGTGTAAATGCGGCACCTCGTTGCTAGGAAATAGCGTTTGCAAATGTCTACGTATTGTAGCAATTGATTTCCACTGCTTCTCAAAACGCGATAGCGCATCTCATTTCTATGTTTTGTGATAAGATATAATATTCATTGCGAAGTGTTATGTACTCCACGTCTACATTTCAACTGATGTAAATGCGACACTTCCTTTCTTGGAATTCGCGTTTCCAGATGTCGACGTATCGAAGCAATATAGTTCTAATGCTTCTTAAATCGCGATATCGTATATGATTCCTATGTTCCGTGATAAGATATAATATTCATTGCGCAGTGATATGTATTCCCCGCATACACTATAAATGAATGTAAACGCGACACTTCGTTGCTATGAAATAGCGTTTGCAGTTGTCCACGTATCGAAGCAATAGAATTCTAATGCTTCTCTAAACGCGATATCGCATCTCATTTCTATGTTTCGTGATAAGATATAATATTCATTGTGGTGTGTTCTGTATACCTCGCATTCACTTCAAATGAATGAAAGTGCGAGACTTCCTTGCTAGGAAGTAGCGTTTGCTGTTGTCTACGTATCGATCCAATAGAATTCTGATGCTTCTTAAAACGGGATATCGCACCTCATTTTATGTTTCATGATGAGATATAATATTCATTACGAAGTGTTATGTATTCCTCGTCTACACTTCAAAAGAATGTAAATGCTACACTTCCTTGCTAGGAAATAGCGTTTGCAGATGTCTACGTATCGAAGAAATAGAGTTTTATGCTTCTCAAATCGGGATATCGCATCTCATTTCTATGTTTCATGACAAGATATAATATTCATTGCGAAGTGTTATGTATACCTCGTATTCACTTCAAAGCAACGTAACTGCGACACTTCCGTTCTAGGAAATAGCGTTTCCCGATGCCTACGTATCGAAGCAGTAGATTTCTAATGCTTCTTAAAACGCGATATCGCATCTCATTTCTAAGTTTCGTGATAAGGTATAATATTCATTGTGGAGTGTTATGTCTACATCGTATTCACCTCAAAAGAATGTAAATGCGACACTTCCATGCTAGGAAATAGCGTTTGGAGATGTCTACCTATCGCAACAATAGAATTCTAACACTTCTTAAAACGCGATATCGCATCCCTTTTCTATGTCTCATGACAAGGTATAATATTCATTGCGAAGTATTATGTATTCCTCGTCTACACATCAAATGAATGCAAATGCGACACCTCCTTCCTAGGAAATGACGTTTCCAGATGTCTACGTATCGAAGCAATAGAGTTCTAATGCTTCTTATACCGCGATATCGCATCTCATTTCTATGTTTCGTGAAAAGATATAGTATTCGTTGTGGAGTGTTATGTCTACTTCGTATTCACCTGAAAAGAATGTAAATGGGACACTTCCTTGTTGGGAAATAGCGTTTGCAGATGTCTACGTCTCGTAGCAATAGAGTTCTAATGCTTCTTAAAACGCGATTTAGCATTTCATTTCTACGTTTCATGTAAAGATATAATACTCATTGTGCAGTTTTCTGTATAACTTGCATTCACTTCAAAAGTGTGTAAATGCGACACTTCCATGCTAGGAAACGGCGTTTGCAGATGTCTACGTATCGAAGAAATAGAGTTCTAGTGCTCCTTAAATCGCGATATCGCATTTCATTTCTATGTTTCGTGATAGGATATAATATTCACTGTGCAGTGATATGTATATCTCGTCTACACTTCAAATGATTGTAAATGCGACACTTCCGTGCTAGGAAGTAGCGTTCGCAGATGTCTACGTATCGAGGCAATGGAATTCTAATACTTCTCATATCGCCATAGCGCATCTCATTTCTTAGTTTCATGATAAGATATAATATTCAATTTGCAGTGTTATGTATACATCGTATTCACTTCAGAAGATTGTAAAAGCCACACTTACTTTCCAGGGAATATCGTCTGCAGATGCCTACGTATCGAAGCACGAGGGTTCTAATGCTTCCTAAAACGAGTGTTCGCATCGCATTTTTATGACTCATGATATGGTATAATATTCATTGCGAAGTGTTATGTATACCTCGTATTCACTTCAAAAGCGTGTAAATGCGACACTTCCTTGCTAGGAAATAGCGATTGCAGATGTCTACGTATCGAGGCAATAGGGTTCTAATGCTTCTTAAAACGAGATATCGCCTCTTATTTCTATGTCTCATGAAAAGATATAATATTCATTGCGAAGTGTCACTTATACATCGAATAAACTTGAAATGAATGTAAATGCGGCACCTCCTTGCTAGGAAATAGTGTCTCCAGATGCCTACGTATCGAAGCAATAGAGTGCTAATGCTTCTTAAATCGCGATATCGCATCTCACTTCTATATTTCATGATAAGGGACAATATTCATTGCGAAGTGTCATGTATACCTCATATTCACTTTAAAAGAATGTAAATGCGACACTTCTTAGCTAGGAAATAGCGTTTGCAGATGTCGACGTATCGAAGCAATAGAGTTCTAATGCTTCTTAAAATGCGATATCGCAGCTCATTTCTATGTTTCATGATAAGATATAATATTCATTGTGAAGTGACATGTATACCTCACATACACTTCAAATGAATGTAAATGCCACTCTTCCTTGCTAGGAAATAGCGTTTGCAGATGTCCACGAGTAGCAGTAATAGAGTTCTAATGCTTCTTAAAACGCGATATCGCATCAAACATCTATGTTTAATGATAAGATATAATATTCAGTGCGAAGTGTCATGCATTCCTCGTATTCTCTTCAGAGGAATGTAAAGGCGACACTTCCTTGCTAGGAAATACGGATTGCAGATGTCTACGTATCGTAGCAAGTGTTCTAATCCTTCTTAAAGCGTGATAATGCATCTCACTTCTATATTTCATGATAAGAGATAGTATCCATTGCGAATTGTCATGTATACCTCGTATTCACTTCAAAAGAATAAATGCGACACTTCCCTGCTATTATATAGCATTTGCAGATGTCTACACACCGTAGCAATAGAGTTCTAAAGCTTCTTAAAAGAAAATATCGCACCTCATTTCCATGTTTCGTGATAAGATATAATATTCATTGCGAAGTGTCATGTATACCTCGTATTCACTTCAAAAGAATGTAATGCGACACTTCCATGCTAGGAAATAGCGTGCGCAGACGTCTACGTATCGTAGCAATATAGTCCTAGTGCTTCTTAAAACGCGATTTCGTATCTCATTTCTATGTTTCATGATAAGATATAGTATTCATTGCGAAGTGTCATGTATACCTCGCATACGCATCAAAAGAATGTAAGTGCGACACTTCCTTGCTAGGAAATAGCCATTGCAGATGTCTACGTATCGAAGCAATAGAATTCTAACGCTACTTAAAACGCGATATCACATCTCATATTAGTGTTTCACGATAAGATATAATATTCAATGCGAAGAGTCATGTATACCTCGCATGCACTACAGATGAATGTAAATGCGACACTTCCTTGCTAGGAAATAGCGTTTGCAGATGTCTACGTATCGAAGCAATAGAGTTCTAATTCTTCTTAAAATGCGATATCGCATTTCATTTCTATGTTTCATGATAAGATACAATATTAATTGCCAAGTGTCATGTATACCTCGTATTCGATTCAAATGAATGTAAATGCGACACTTCCTTGCTAGGAAATAGCGTTGGCAGATGTCTACGTATTGAAGCAATAGAGATCTATTGCTTCTTAAATAGCGATATCGCATCTCGTTTCTATGTTTCATGATAAGATATAATATTCATTTCGGAATGTCATGTATACCTCGTATTCACTTCAAAAGAATGTAAATGCGACACTTCCTTGCTGGGAAGTAGCGTTTACAGATGTCTAGGTATCGAAGCAATAGAGTTCTAATGCTACTTAATTCGCGATATCGCATCTCATTTCTATGTTTCATGATATGATATAATATTCATTGCGAAGTGTCATGTATACCCCGCACACACTTCAAATGAATGTAAATCCGACACTTCCTTCCTAGAAAATTACGTTCCCAGATGTCTACGTATCGAAGCAATAGAGTTCTAATGCTTCTTAAAACGCGATATCGCATCTCATTTCTATGTTTCATGATAAGATATAATATTCATTGCGAAGTGTTATGTATTCCTCGTCTACACTACAAATGAATGTAAATGCGACACTTCCTTGCTAGGAAATAGCGTTTCCAGATGTCTACGCATCGAAGCAATAGAGTTCAAATGCTTCTTGAAACGCGATATCGCATCTCATTTCTATGCTTCATGATAAGCTATAATACTCATAGCGAAGTGTTACGTATACCTCGCATACACTTCAAATGAATGTAAATGTGACATTTCCTTACTAGGAAGTAGCGTTTGCAGATGTCTCCGTATCGAAGAAATCGAGATCTAATGCTTCTTAAATCGCGATGTCGAATTTCATATCTATGTTTCATGATAAGATATAATATTCATTGCGAAGTGTCATGTATACCTCGTGTTCACTTCAAAAGAATGTAAATGCGACACTTCCTTGCTAGGAAATAGCGTTTGCAGATGTCTACGTGTCGTAGCAATAGGGTTCTAATGCTTCTTAATACGCGATACCGCATCATTTCTATGTTTCATGATAAGATATAATATTCATTGCGAAGTGTCATGTATACCTCGTATTCACTTCAAAAGAATGTAAATTCGACACTTCCTTGCTAGGAAATAGCGTTTGCAGATGTCTACTTATCGAAGAAATGGAGTTTTATGCTTCTTAAATACCGATATCGCATCTCATTTATACGTTTCACGATAAGATATAATACTCATTGCGAAGTGTCACGAATACCTCGTATTCACTTCAAAAGAATGTAAATGCGAAACCTCTTTGCTAGCAAATAGCGTTTGCAGATGTCTACGTATCGTAGCAATAGTGTACTAATGCTTCTTAAATCGCGATATCGTATCTCATTTCTATATTTCGTGATAAGATATAATATTCATCGTGGAGTGTTATGTATGAAGCGTATTTACTTCAAAAGAATGTAAATGCGGCACTTCCTTCCTAGGAAATAGCGTTTACAGATGTCTACGTATCGAAGAAATAGAGTTTTATGCTTCTTAAATCCCGATATCGCATCTCATTTCTATGTTTCATGATAAGATATAATATTCATTGTGGATTGTTATGTATACCTCGTATTCACTTAAATAGAATGTAATTGCGATACTTCCTTGCTAGGAAATAGCGTTTGCAGATGTCTCCGTATCGAAGCAGTAATGATCTAATGCTTCTCAAATCGCGATATCGCATTTCATTTCTATGGTTCGTGATAAAGCATAATATTCATTGTGGAGTGTTATGTATACCTCGTATTCACTTTAAAAGAATGTAAATGCGACACTTCCTTGCGACTAAATAGCGTTTGCAGATGTCTACGTATCATAGCAATAGGGTTCTGATGCTTCTTAAAACGCGATTCCGCATCTCATTTCTATGTTTCACGATAAGTTATAATATCCATTGCGACGTGTAATGTATACCTCGTATTCACTTCAAAAGAATGTAAATGCGACACTTCCTTGTTAGGATATAGCGTTTCCAGATGTCTACGCATCGAAGCAATAGAGTTCCAATGCTTCTTGAAACGCGATATCGCATCTCATTTCTATGCTTCATGATAAGCTATAATACTCATTGCGAAGTGTTACGTATACCTGGTATACAATTCAATGAATGTAAGTGCGACACTTCCTTGCTAGGAAATAGCGTTTGCAGATGTCTACTTATCGAAGAAATGGAGTTTTATGCTTTTTAAATCCCGATATCGCGTCTCATTTCTATGTTTCATGATAAGATATAATATTCATTGTGGAGTGTTATGTATACCTCGTATTCACTTAAAAAGAATGTAATTGCGAAACTTCCTTGCTAGGAATTAGCATTTGCAGATGTCTCCGTACCGAAGCAATAGAGATCTAATGCTCCTCAAATTGCGATATCGCATTTCATTTCTATGTTTCGTGATAAGGTATAATATTCATTGCGGTGTAATATGTATACCTCGTATTCACTTTAAAAGAATGTAAATGCGACACTTCCTTGCGACTAAATAGCGTTTGCAGATGCCTACGTATCGTAGCAATAGAGTTCTGATGCTTCTTAAAACGCGATATCGCATCTCATTTCTATGTTTCATGATAATATATAATATTCATTGCGAAGTGTCATGTATACCTCGTGTTCACTTCAAAAGAATGTAAATGCGACACTTTCTTGCTAGGAAATATCGTTTGCAGATATCTACGTATCGTAGCAATAGAGTTCTGATGCTTCCTAAAACGCGATATCGCATCTCATATCTGTGTTTCATGATAAGATATAATATTCATTGCGAAGTGTCATGTATACCTCGCAAACACTGCAAATGAATGTAAATGCGACACTTCCTTGCTAGGCAGTAGCGTTTGCAGATGTCTAGGTATCGAAGAATTGGTGTTCTAATGCTTCTTAAAACGCGATAGCGCATCTCATTTCTATGTTTCATGATAAATCGCAAACACTTCAAATGAATGTAAATGCGACACTTCCTTTCTAGGAAATAGCGTTTGCAGATGTCAACATATAGTAGCAATAGAATTCTAATGCTATTTAAATCGCGGTATCGCATCTCATTTCTAAGTTTCATGATTAGATATAATACTCATTGTGGAGTGTCATGTATATCTCGTATTCCCATCAAAAGAATGTAAATGCGACACTTGCTTGCTAGGAAATTTCGTTTGCAGATGTCTCCGTATCGAAGCAATAGGGTTCTAATGCTTCTCAAATCGTGATATCGCCACTCATTTCTATGTTTCATGATAAGATATAATATTCATTGTGCACTGTTATGCATACCTCGTATTCACTTCAAAGTAATGTAAATGCGAGACTTCCTTGCTAGGAAATACCGATTGCAGATGTCTACGTATCCCAACAATAGAGTTCTCATGCTTCTTAAAACGAGATGTCGCAGCTCATTTCTATGTTCCATGATAAGATATAATATTCATTGCGAAGTGTCATGTAAACCTCGTATTCACTTCAAAAGAATGTAAATGCGACACCTTTTTGCTAGGAAATAGCGTTTGCAGATGTCTACGTATCGAAGCAACAGAGTACTGGTGCTTCTTAAATCGCGATATCGCATCTCATTTCTATGTTTCACGATAAGATATAATATTCATTGCGAAGTGTTATGTATTCCTCGTCTACACTACAAATGAATGTAAATGCGACACTTCCTTGCTAGGAAATAGCATTTCCAGATGTCTACGCATCGAAGCAATAGAGTTCTAATGCTTCTTGAAACGCGATATCGCCTCTCATTTCTATGCTTCATGATAAGCTATAGTACTCATAGCGAAGTGTTACGTATACCACGCATACACTTCAAATGAATGTAAATGTGACATTTCCTTAAAAGGAAGTAGCGTTTGCAGATGTCTCCGTATCGAAGAAATCGAGATCTAATGCTTCTTAAATCGCGATGTCGAATTTCATATCTATGTTTCATGATAAGATATAATATTCATTGCGAAGTGTCATGTATACCTCGTGTTCACTTCAAAAGAATGTAAATGTGACACTTCCTTGCTAGGAAATAGCGTTTGCAGATGTCTACGTGTCGTAGCAATAGGGTTCTAATGCCTCTTAATACGCGATACCGCACCATTTCTATGTTTCATGATAAGATATAATATTCATTGCGAAGTGTCATGTATACCTCGTATTCACTTCAAAAGAATGTAAATGCGACACTTCCTTGCTAGGAAATAGCGTTTGCAGATGTCTACTTATCGAAGAAATGGAGTTTTATGCTTCTTAAATCCCGATATCGCATCTCATTTCTACGTTTCATGATAAGATATAATACTCATTGCGAAGTGTCACGAATACCTCGTATTCACTTCAAAAGAATGTAAATGCGAAACCTTTTTGCTAGGAAATAGCGTTTGCAGATGTCTACGTATCGTAGCAATAGTGTACTAATGCTTCTTAAATCGCGATATCGTATCTCGTTTCTATAATACGTGATAAGATATAATATTCATCGTGGAGTATTATGTATGAAGCGTATATACTTCAAAAGAATGTAAATGCGGCACTTCCTTCCTAGGAAATAGCGTTTACAGATGTCTACGTATCGTAGCAATAGAGTTCTAAAGCTTCTTAAAACGCGATATCGCATTTCATTTCTATGCTTCATGATAAGAAACAATATTAATTGCAAAGTGTTACGTATACCTCGTATACACTTCAATGAATGTAAGTGCGACACTTCCTTGCTAGGATGTAGCGTTTGCAGTTGTCTACGTATCGAAGCAACAGAGTACTGGTGCTTCTTAAAACGCGCTATCGCATCACATGTCTATGTTTCATGATAAGATATAATTTTCATTACGAACTGTTATGTATCCCTCGTCTACACTTCAAAAGAATGTAAACTCTACACTACCTTGCTAGGAAATAGCGTTTGCAGATGTCTACGTATCGAAGAAATAGAGTTTTATGCTTCTTAAATCCCGATATCGCATCTCATTTCTATGTTTCATGATAAGATATAATATTCATTGTGGATTGTTATGTATACCTCGTATTCACTTAAATAGAATGTAATTGCGATACTTCCTTGCTAGGAAATTGCGTTTGCAGATGTCTCCGTATCGAAGCAGTAATGATCTAATGCTTCTCAAATCGCGATATCGCATTTCATTTCTATGTTTCGTGATAAAGCATAATATTCATTGTGGAGTGTTATGTATACCTCGTATTCACTTTAAAAGAATGTAAATTCGACACTTCCTTGGGACTAAATAGCGTTTGCAGATGTCTACGTATCATAGCAATAGGGTTCTGATGCTTCTTAAAACGCGATTCCGCATCTCATTTCTATGTTTCACGATAAGTTATAATATTCATTGCGACGTGTAATGTATACCTTGTATTCACTTCAAAAGAATGTAAATGCGACACTTCCTTGTTAGGATATAGCGTTTCCAGATGTCTACGCATCGAAGCAATAGAGTTCTAATACTTCTTGAAACGCGATATCGCATCTCATTTCTATGCTTCATGATAAGCTATAATACTCATTGCGAAGTGTTACGTATACCTGGTATACAATTCAATGAATGTAAGTGCGACACTTCCTTGCTAGGAAATAGCGTTTGCAGATGTCTCCGTACCGAAGCAATAGAGATCTAATGCTTCTCAAATTGCGATATCGCATTTCATTTCTATGTTTCGTGATACGGTATAATATTCATTGCGGTGTGATATGTATACCTCGTATTCACTTTAAAAGAATGTAAATGCGACACTTCCTTGCGACTAAATAGCGTTTGCAGATGCCTACGTATCGTAGCAATAGAGTTCTGATGCTTCTTAAAACGCGATATCGCATCTCATTTCTATGTTTCATGATAATATATAATATTCATTGCGAAGTGTCATGTATACCTCGTGTTCACTTCAAAAGAATGTAAATGCGACACTTTCTTGCTAGGAAATATCGTTTGCAGATATCTACGTATTGTAGCAATAGAGTTCTGATGCTTCCTAAAACGCGATATCGCATCTCATATCTGTGTTTCATGATAAGATATAATATTCATTGCGAAGTGTCATGTATACCTCGCAAACACTGCGAATGAATGTAAATGCGACACTTCCTTGCTAGGCAGTAGCGTTTGCAGATGTCTAGGTATCGAAGAATTAGTGTTCTAATGCTTCTTAAAACGCGATAGCGCATCTCATTTCTATGTTTCATGATAAATCGCAAACACTTCAAATGAATGTAAATGCGACACTTCCTTTCTAGGAAATAGCGTTTGCAGATGTCTACGTATAGTAGCAATAGAATTCTAATGCTATTTAAATCGCGGTATCGCATCTCATTTCAAAGTTTCGTGATTAGATATAATACTCATTGTGGAGTGTCATGTATATCTCGTATTCCC
Organism: Xylocopa sonorina; assembly: GCF_050948175.1. NCBI lineage: Eukaryota > Metazoa > Arthropoda > Insecta > Hymenoptera > Apidae > Xylocopa > Xylocopa sonorina. The sequence continues at coordinate 2,508,980 of NW_027490095.1, forward strand.
ATCAAAAGAATGTAAATGCGACACTTGCTTGCTAGGAAATTTCGTTTGCAGATGTCTCCGTATCGAAGCAATAGGATTCTAATGCTTCTCAAATCGTGATATCGCCACTCATTTCTATGTTTCATGATAAGATATAATATTCATTGTGCACTGTTATGCATACCTCGTATTCACTTCAAAGTAATGTAAATGCGAGACTTCCTTGCTAGGAAATACCGATAGCAGATGTCTACGTATCGCAACAATAGAGTTCTCATGCTTCTTAAAACGAGATGTTGCAGCTCATTTCTATGTTCCATGATAAGATATAATATTCATTGCGAAGTGTCATGTAAACCTCGTATTCACTTCAAAAGAATGTAAATGCGACACTTCCATGCTAGGAAGTAGCGTGTGCAGATGTCTACGTATAGCAGTAATAGAGTTCTAATGCTTCTTAAAACGCGATATCGCATCAAACTTCTACGTTTCATGATAATATATAATATTCAGTGCGAAGTGTCATGTATTCCTCGTATTCGCTTCAAAAGAATGTAAATGCGGCACTTCCTTGCTAGGAAATAGAGACTGCTGATGTCTACGTATCGTAACAATAGAGCTCTAATGCTCCTTAAATCGCGATATCGCATTTCATTTCTATGTTTCGTTATAAGGTATGATATGCATTGGGGAGTGTTAGGTATACCTCGTATTCACCTCAGAGGAATGTAATTGCGACACTTCCTTGCTATTAAATAGCGTCTGCAGATGTCAACGTATCGTTGCAATAGTGTTCTAGTGCTTCTCAAAACGCGATATCGCATCTCATTTCTATGCTTCATGATAAGATACAATATTCATTGCGAAGTGCCACTTATACCTCGCATACACTTCAAATGAATGTAAATGCGACACTTCATTGCTATGAAATAGCGTTTGCAGATGTCTACGTATCGAAGCAATAGTGTTCTAATGCTTCTTAAAACGTGATATCGCATCTCACTTCTATGTTTCATGATAAGAGATAATATTCATTGCGAAGATTCATGTATACCTCGTGTTCACTTCAAATGAATGTAATGCGACACTTCCTTGCTAGGAAATAGCGTTGGCAGATGTCTACGTGTCGAAGCAATAGAGTTCTAATGCTTCCCAAAACGCGATATCGCATCTCATTTCTATGTTTCATGACAAGATATAATATTCATTGCGAAGTGTCATGTATACCTCGTATTCACTTCAAATGAATGTAAGTGCGACACTTCCTTGCTAGGAAATAGCGTTTGCAGATGTCTAAGTATCGTAGCAATAGAGTTCTAAAGCTTTTTAAATCGCGAAATCGTATCTCATTTCTATGTTTCATGATAAGATATAAAATTCATTGCGAGGTGTTATATATACCTCATATTCACTTCAAATGAATGTAAATGCTACATTTCATTGCTAGGATATAGCGTTTGCAGATGTCTACGTGTCGAAGCAATAGAGTTCTAATGCTTCTTAAATCGTCATATCGCATCTCATTTCTATGTTTCATGATAAGATATAATATTCATTGCGAAGTGTTATGTATACCTTGCATACACTTCAAATGAATGTAAATGCGACACTTCCTTCCTAGGAAATAGCGATTGCAGATGTCTACGTATCGAAGCAATAGAGTTCTAATGCTTCTTGAAACGGGATATCGAATCTCATTACTGTGTTTCATGATAAGACATTAATATTCATTGTGAAGTTTCATGTATACCTCGTATTCCTTTCACAAGAATGTAAATGCGATACTTCCTTGCTAGGAAGTAGCGCTTTCAGATGTCTACGTATCGAGGCAATAGTGCTCTAATGCTTCTTAATTCGTCATATCGCATCTCATTTCTATGTTTCATGATAAGATATAATATTCATTGTGCAGTGTTATGTATATCTCGTCTACACTTCAAATGAATGTAAATGCGACATTTACTTTCTAGGAAATTACGTTTCCAGATGACTACGTATCGAAACAATAGAGTTCTAATGCTTCTTAAAACGCGTTCTCGCATCTCATTTCTATGTTTCATGATAAAATACAATATTCATTGCGGAGTGTAATGTATAACTCGTATTCTCTTCAAAAGAATGTAAATACGACACTTCCTTGCTACGAAATAGGGTTTGCAGAAGCCTACGTATCGAAGCAATAGATTTCTAATGCTTCTTAAATCGCGATATCGCATCTCATTTCTATGTTTCATTATAAGATATAATATTCATAGCGAAGTGTTATGTATACCTTGCATACACTTCAAATGAATGTAAATGCGACACTTCCTTCCTAGGAAATAGCGATTGCAGATGTCTACGTATCGAAGCAATAGAGTTCTAATGCTTCTTGAAACGGGATATCGAATCTCATTACTGTGTTTCATGATAAGACATAATATTCATTGTGAAGTTTCATGTATTCCTCTTATTCATTTCAAATGAATGTAATTGCGACACTTCCTTGCTAGGAAATAGCGTTAGCAGATGTCTACGTTTCGAAGCAATAGCGTTCTAATGCTCCTTGAAACGGGATATCGCATCTCATATCTATGCTTCATGATAAGATATAATATTCATTGCGAAGTTTCATGTATACCTCGCATTCACTTCAAAAGAATATAAATGCGACACTTCCTTGCTGGGAAATAGCGTTAGCAGATGTCTACGTATCGAAGCAATAGAGTTCTAATGCTTCTTGAAACGGGATATCGCATTTCATTTCTATGCTTCATGATAAGATATAATATTCATTGCGAAGTTTCATGTATTCCTCGTATTCACTTCAAATGAATGTAAATGCGACACTTCCTTGCTTGGAAATAGAGTTTGCAGATGTCTACGTATCGTAGCGAGCGTGTTATATTGCTTCTTAAAACGAGATATCGCTTCTCATTTCTATGTTTCATGTCAACATATATTATTCATTGCGAAGTGTTATGTATACCTTGTATTCGCTTCAGAAGAATGTAAATGCCACACTTGCTTGCTAGGAAATATCGTTTCCAGATGTCTACGTATCGAAGCAATAGAGTTCTAATGCTTCTTAAAACGCGATATCGCATCTCATTTCTGTTTCATGATAAGATATAATTTTCATTGCGAAGTGATATTTATACCGCGTCTACAATTCCAATGAATGTAAATGCCTCACTTCCTTCCTAGGAAACGCGTTTCCAGATGTCTACGTTTCGAAGCAATACAGTTCTAATGCTTCTTTAAAAGCGATATAGCATCTCAACCCTATGTTACATGATAAGACATAATATTCAATGCGAAGTGTTATGTATGTCTCGTCTACAATTCAAAAGAATGTAAATGCCACGCTTCATGGCTAGGAAATAGCGTTTCCAGATGTCTACGTATCGAAGCAATAGAGTTCTAATCCTTCTTCAAACGCGATAACGCTTCTCATTTCTACGTTTCATGGTAAGATATAATATTCATTGCGAAGTGTTATGTATACCTCGTTTACGCTTCAGAAGAATGTAAATGCCACGCTTCCTTGCTAGGAAAAAGCGTTTGCAGATGTCGACGTATCGAAGCAATAGAGTTCTAATATTTCTTGAATCGCGATATCGCTTCGCATTTCTATGTTTCATGATAAAATATAATATTCATTGCGAAGTGTCATGTATACCTCGTATTCACTACAGAAGAAGGTGAATGCGGCACTTAATTGCTAGGAAGTAGCGTTTGCAGATGTCTACGATTCGATGCAATAGTGTTCTAATGCTTCTTAAATCAAGATATAGCTTCTCATTTCTATGTTTCATGATAAGATATAATACTCATTGCGCAGTGTTATGTGTACCTCGTATTCAATTCAAACGAATGTATATTTGACACTTCCGTGCTAGGAAATAGCGTTTGCAGATGTCTACGTATCGAAGCAATAGAGTTCTATAGCTTCTTAAAACGGGATGTCGCATCTCATTTACATGTTTCATGATTAGATATAATGTTCATTGCGAAGTGTCATGTATAACTCGGATACAATTCAAACGAATGTAAATGCGACACTTCCTTGCTAGGAGATAGCGTTTGCAGATTTCTACGTATCGAAGCAATAGTGTTCTAATGCTTCTTAAAACGGGATATCGCATCTCATGTCTATGTTTCATTATAATATATAATCTACATTGCGAAGTTACATGTATATCTCGCACACACTTCAAATGAATGTAAATGCGATTCTTCCTTGCTAGGATATAGCGTTGGCAGATGTCTACGTATGGAAGCAACAGAGTTCTAATGCTTCTTAAAACGAGATATCGCATCACATTTCTATGCTTCATGATAAGATATAATATTCATTGCGGAGTGTCATGTATACCTCGTATTCACTTCAAAAGTATGTACATGGGACACCTCCTTGCTAGGAAATAGCTTTTGCAGATGTCTACGTATCATAGCATTAGTGCTCTAATGCTTCTCAAAACGCGATATCGCATCTCATTTCTATGTTTAATGATACGATATAATATTCATCGTGCAGTGTTTTGTATTCCTCTTCTACACTTCAAATGAATGTAAATGCGACACTTCCTTGCTAGGATATAGCGTTTGCAGATGTCTACATACCGTAGCAATAGAGTTCTCACGCTTCTTAAAACGCGATATGGCATCTCATTTCTAGGTTTCATCATAAGATATAATATTCATTGCGAAGGTGTCTTGTATACCTCGCATACACTTCAAAAGAATGTAAATGCGGCACAACCTTGCTAGGAAATAGTGTTTCCAGATATCTACGTATCGTAGCAATAGAGTTCTGATGTTTCTTAAAACGCGATGTCGCATCTCATTTCTATGTTTCATGATAAGATATAATATTCATTGTGGTGTGTTATGTATACCTCGTATTCACTTCGTAAGCATGTAAATGCGAAACATCCTTGCTAGGAATATATCGAAGCAATATAGTTCTAATGCTTCTTAAAGCGAGATATCGCATCTCATTCCTATGTCTCACGATAAGATATAATATTCATTGTGGAGTGTTATGTATACCTCGCATTGACTTCAAAAGAATGTTATTGCGACACTTCCTTGCTAGGAAATAGCGTTTGCAGCTGTCTACGTATCGTAGCTATAGAGTTCTAATGCTTCTTAAAACGGGATATCGGATTTCATTTTTATGTTTAATGGTAAGATAAAATAATCACTGCGATGTGTCGCTTATACCTCACATACACTTCAAATGAATGTATATGCGCCACTTCCTTACTAGGAAATAGCGATTGCAGATGCCTACGTATCGAAGCAACAGATTTGTAATGCTCCTTAAATCGCGATATCGCATCTCATTTCTATGCGTCATGATAAAATATAATATTCAGTGCGAAGTGTCTTGTATACGTCGCATACACTTCAAAAGAATGTAAGTGCGACACTTCGTTGCTAGGATATAGCGATGGCATATGTCTGCGTATCGAAGCAACAGAGTTCTAATGCTTCTCAAAACGCGATATCGCATCTCATTTCTATGTTTCATGATAAGATATAATATTCATTGCGGAGTGTCATGTATACTTCGTATTCACTTCAAAAGAATGTAAATGCGACACTTCCTTGCTAGGAAATAGCGTCTCCACATGTCTACGTATCGAAGCAGTAGAGTTCTAATGCTTCTTAAAACGAGATATCGCATCTCATTTCTGCCTTTTACAATAAGATATAATATTCATTGCGGAGTGTCATGTATACTTCGTATTCCTCTCAAAAGATTGTAAATGCGACACTTCATTGCTAGGATGTAGCGTTTGCAGATGCCTACGTATCGAAGCTATAGAGTTCTAATGCTTCTTAAATCGCCATATAGCATCTCATTTTTATGTTTCGTGATAAGATATAATATTCATTGTGGAGTGTTACGTATACCTCGTATTCACTTCAGATGAATGTAAATGCGACACTTCCTTGCTAGGAAATAGCGTTTGCAGATGTCTACGTAACGACGCAATAGATTTCTAACTCTTCTTATATCGCGATATCGCATATCATTTCTATGTTTCGTGATAAGATATAATATTAATTGTGGAGTGTTATGTATACCTCGCATACACTTCAATTGAATGTAAATGCGACACTTCCTTGCTGGGAAACAGCGTTTGCAGATGTCTACATATCCAAGCAATAGAGTTCTAGCGCTTCTTAAATCGCGATATCGCATCTCATTTCTATGACTCATGATATGATATAATATTCATTGTGGAGTGATATGTCTACCTCGCATTCACTTCAAAAGAATGTAATTGCGACACATCCTTGCTAGGAAATAGCGTTTGCAGTTGTCTACGTTGCGTAGCAATAGTGTTCTAGTGCTTCTTAAGTCGCGATATCGCTCCTCATTTCTATGTTTCACGATAAGATATAATATTCATTGCGAATGGTTATATATATCTCGTCTACACTAAATAAGAATGTAAAGGCGACACTTCCGTGCTTGGAAGTAGCGTTTCCAGATGTCTCCGTATCGCAACAATAGAGTTCTAATGCTTCTTAAAACGAGATGTCGCATCTCATTACTATGTTCCATGATAAGATATAATATTCATTGCGAAGTTTCATGTAAACTTCGTATTCACTTCAAAAGAATGTAAATGCGACACTTCCATGCTAGGAAGTAGCGTTTGCAGATGTCCACGTATAGCAGTAATAGAGCTCTAATGCTTCTTAAAACGCGATATCGCATCAAACTTCTATGTTTAATGATAAGATATAATATTCAGTGCGAAGTGTCATGTATTCCTCGTATTCTCTTCAGAGGAATGTAAAGGCGACACTTCCTTGCTCGGAAATACGGATTGCAGATGTCTACGTGTCGTTGCAAGTGTTCTAATCCTTCTTAAAACGTGATAATGCATCTCACTTCTATATTTCATGATAAGAGATAGTATCCATTGCGAATTGTCATGTATACCTCGTATTCACTTCAAAAGAATGTAAATGCGACACTTCCCTGCTATTATACAGCGTTTGCAGATGTCTACACACCGTAGCAATAGAGTTCTAAAGCTTCTTAAAACAAGATATCGCACCTCATTTCCATGTTTCATGATAAGATATAATATTCATTGCGAAGTGTCATGTATACCTCGTATTCACTTCAAAAGAATGTAAATGCGACACTTCCTTACCAGGAAATAGCGTTTGTAGATGTCTCCGTATCGAAGCAATAGAGTTCTAATGCTTCTTAAAACGAGATGTCGCATCTCATTTGTATGTTTCATGATAAGATATAATATTCATTGCGAAGTGTTATGTATACCTCGTATTCACATCAAAAGAATGTAAATGCGACTCTTCCTTGCTAGGAAATATCGTTTCCAGATATCTATGTATCGTAGCAATAGAGTACTAATGCTTCTTAAAGGGCGATATCGCACCTCATTTCTATGTTCCATGATAAGATATAATATTCATTGCGAAGTGTCTAGTGTACCATGCATACACTTCAAACGTATTAAAAGGCGACACTTCATTGCTAGGTAATAGCGTTTGCAGATGTCTACGTATCGAAGCAATAGATTGCTAATGCTTCTTAAAACGCGAAATCGCTCCCAATTTATATGCTTCATGAAAAGATATAATATTCATTGTGGAGTGTTATGTATACCTCGTATTCACTTCAAAAGAATGTAAATGCGACACTTCCTTGCTAGGAAGTAGCGTCTGCAGATGTCTACGTATCGTAGCAATAGGGTTCGAATGCTTCTTAAAACGAGATATAGCATCTCATTTCTATGTTTCATTATAAGATATAATATTCATCGTGCAGTGTTATGTATACCTCGTATTCACATCAAAAGAATGTAAATGCGACAGTTCCTTCCTAGGGAATAGCGATGGCAGATGTCTACGTATCGAAGAAATAGAGTTCTAATGCTGCTTAAATCGCGATATCGCATCTCATTTCTATGTTTCATTATAAGATATAATATTCATTGCGAAGTGTCACTTATACCTCGCATACACTTCAAATGAATGTAGAAGCGGCACTTCATTGCTGGGAAATAGCGTTTGCAGATGTCTACGTATCGTAGCAATTTAGTTCTATTACTTCTTATAACGCGATATGGAATCTCATTTCTATTTTTAATGATGAGGTATAATATTCATTGCTGAGTGTCATGAATACCTCGTATTCACTTCTAATGAATGTAAATGCGGCACTTCCTTCATTGGCAGTAGCGTTTGCAGATGTCTACGTATCGAAGCAACTGAGTTCCAATGCATCTTAAATCGCGATATCGCATCTCATTTCTATGTTTCATGATAAGATATAATATTCATCGTGCAGTGTTATGTATACCTCGTATTCACATCAAAAGAATGTAAATGCGACAGTTCCTTCCTAGGGAATAGCGATGGCAGATGTCTACGTATCGAAGAAATAGAGTTCTAATGCTGCTTAAATCGCGATATCGCATCACATTTCTCTGTTTCATTATAAGATATAATATTCATTGCGAAGTGTCACTTATACCTCGCATACACTTCAAATGAATGTAAATGCGACACTTCATTGCTAGGAAATAGAGTTTCCAGATGTCTAGGTATCGAAAAAATAGAGTTCTAATGCTTCTTAAAACGAGATGTCGCATCTCATTTCTATGTTTCATGAGAAGATATAATATTCATTGCGGAATGTCATGTATACCTCGTATTCAGTTGAAAATAATGTAAATGCGGCACTTCCTTGCTAGGAAATAGCGTTTCCAGATGTCTACGTATCGAAGCAATAGATTCCTAATGCTTCTTAAATCGCGATATCGCATCTCATTCCTATGTTTCATGATTAGATATAATATTCATTGTGCAGTGTTATGTATATCTCGTCTACGCTTCAAATGAATGTAAATACGACAGTTCCTTGCTAGGAAATAGCGTTTGTAGATGTCTACGTGTCGATGCAGTAGAGTTCTAATGCTTCTTAAAACGCGATACCGCATCTCATTTCTATGTTTCATGATAGGGTATAATGTTCATTGCGATGTGTCATGTATACCTGGAATACACTGCAATTGAATGTAAATCCGACACTTCCTTGCTAGGAAATAGCGTTGGCAGATGTCTACGTATCGAAGCAGTAGGGTTCTAATGCTCCTTAAACAAAATATCGCATCTCATTTCTATGTTTCATGATAAGATATAATATTCATTGCGAAGTTTTATGTATACCTCGCATACACTTCAAATGAATGTAAATGCGACACTTCCTTGCTAGGAAATAGCGTTTGCAGATATCTACGTATCGAAGCAATAGAGTTCTAATGCTTCTCAAAACGCAATATCGCATCCCATTTCTATGTTTCATGATAAGATATAATATTCATTGTGGAGTGTTATGTATACCTCGTATTCACTTCAAAAGGATGTAAATGCTACACTTCCTTGCTAGGAAATAGCGTTTGGAGATGTCTACGTATCATAGCAATAGAGTTCTGATGCTTCTTAAAACGCGATGTCGCTCCTCATTTCTATGTTCCATGATAAGATATAATATTCATTGCAAAGTGTCAAGTATACCTCGCATACACTTCAATTGAATGTAAATGCGACACTTCCATTCTAGGAAATTGCGTTTCCAGATGTCTACGTATCGAAGCAATAGAGTTCTAATGCTTCTTAAAGCACGATATCGCATCTCATTTCTATGTTTCATGATAATATATAGTATTCATTGCGAAGTGTTATGTGTATCTCGTCCACACTTCAGATGAATGTAAATGCGACACTTCCCAGCTAGGAAATAGCGTTTGCACATGTCTACGTATCGACGCAATAGAATTCTAATGCTACTTGAAACGCGCTTTCGCATCTCATTTCTATGTTTCATGATAAGATATAATATCCATTGCGAAGTGACATGCATACCTCGTATTCACTTCAAAAGGATGTAAATGCATCGCTTCCTTGCTAGGAAATAGCGTTTGCAGATGTCTACGTGTCGAAGCAATATAGATGTAATGCTTCTTAAATCGCGATATCGCATCTCATTCATATGTTTCGATATAAGATATAATATTCATTGTGTAGTGTTATGTATAACTCGCACACAATTCAAATGAATGTAACTGCGACACTTCCTAGCTAGGAAGTGGCGTTTGCAGATGTCTACGTATAGTAGCTATAGTGTTCTGATGCTTCATAAAACGCGATATCGCATCTCATTTCTATGTTTCATGATAAGATATGATGTTCATTGCCAAGTGGCATGTATACCTCGCATACACATCAAATGAATGTAAATGCGACACTTCCTTGCTAGGAAATAGCGTTTGCAGGTGTCTACGTGTCGAAGCAATAGAGTTCTAACGCTTCTTAAAACGCGCCTTCGCATCTCATTTCTATGTTTCATGATAAGGTATAATATTCATTGTGAAGTGATATGCATACCTCGTATTCACTTCAAAAGAATGTAAATGCGACACTTCCTTGCTAGGACGTTGCGTTTGCAGATGTCTACGTATCGATGCAGTTGAGTTCTAATGCTTCTTATACGCGCCGTTGCATCTCATTTCTACGATTCATGATAAGATATAATATTCATTGCGAAGTGACGTGCATACCTCGTATTCACTTCAAAAGAATGTAAATGCGACGCTTCCTTGCTAGGAAATAGCGTTTGCAGATGTCTACGTGTCGAAGCAATATAGTTGTAATGCTTATTAAATCGCGATATCGCATCTCATTCATACTTTTCGATATAAGATATAATATTCATTGTGTAGTGTTATGTATACCTCGCACACAATTCAAAAGAATGTAACTGCGAAACTTCCTTGCTAGGAAATGGCGTTTGCAGATGTCTACGTATAGTAGCAATAGTGTTCTGATGCTTCCTAAAACGCGATATCGCATCTCATTCCTATGTTTCATGATAAGATATGATATTCATTGCCAAGTGGCATGTATACCTCGCATACACATCAAATGAATGTAAATGCGACACTTCCTTGCTAGGAAATAGCGTTTGCAGTCTACGTGTCGAAGCAATAGAGTTCTAATGCTTCTTAAAACGCGCCTTTGCATCTCATTTCTACGATTCATGATAAGATATAACATTCATTGCGAAGTGACGTGCATACCTCGTATTCACTTCAAAAGAATGTAAATGCAACACTTCCTTGCTAGAAAGTAGCGTTTGCAGACGTCTACCTATCGAAGCAATAGAGTTCTAATGCTTCTTGAAACGGGATATCGCATCTCATTTCCATGTTTCATGATAAGATATAATATTCATTGCGAAGTTTCATGTATTCCTCGTATTCACTTCAAATGAGTGTAAATGCGACACTTCCTTGCTATTAAATAGCGTTTGCAGATGTCTACGTATCGTAGCAACTGAGTTCTAAAGCTACTAAAAACAAGATATCGCATCTCATTTCTATATTTCATGATAAGATATAATATTCATTACGAAGAGTCATGAATACCTCGTATTCACTTCAGAAGAATGTAAATGCGACACTTCCTTGCTAGGAAATAGCGTTCTCAGATGTCTAGGTATCGACGCAATACAGTTCCAATGCTTCTTATATATGGAAATCGCATCTCATTACAGCGTTTCATGATAAGACATAATATTCATTGCGAAGTGTTACGCATTCTTCGCATAAACTTCAAGTTAATGTAAATGCGACACTATCTTGCCAGGAAACAGAGTTGGCAGATGCCTACGTATCGTTGCAACAGATTTCTAATGCTTCTCAGCACCCGATATCGCATTTCATTACTATGTTTCATGATAAGATATAATATTCATTGCGAAGTGTCACTTATACCTCCCATACACTTCAAGTGAATGTAAATGCGACCCTTCCTTGCTAGGAAATAGCGTTTGCAGATTTCTCCGTAACGGAGCAATAGAGTTCTAATGCTTCTTAAATATCGATATCGCATCTCATTTCAATGTTTCGTGGTAAGGTATAATATTCATTGTGGAGTGTTATGTCTACATCGTATTCACATCAAAAGAATGTAAATGCGACACTTCCTTGCTAGGTAATAGCGTTTCCAGATATCTACGTATCGTAGCAATTGCTTTCAAATGCTTCCTAAAACGCGATATCGCATCTCGCTTCTATGTTTCATGATAAGATATAATATTCATTGTGGAGTGCTATGTATACCACGTATTCACTTCAAAAGAATGTAAGTGCGACACTTCCTTGCTGGGAAATAGCGTTTGCAAATGTCTACGTATCGTAGCAAGAGTTGTAATGCTCCATAAAACGTAATATCGCATTTCACTTTTATGTCTCATGTTAATAGATAATATCCATTGCGAAGTGTCATGTATACCTCGTATTCACTTCAAAAGAATGTAAATGCGACTCTTCCTTCCTAGGAAATAGCGTTTGCAGATGTCTACGTATCGAAGCAACTGAGTTCCAATGCTTCTTAAACGGCGAAACGCATCTCATTTCTATGTCTCATAATAAGATATAATATTCACTGTGCAATGTTATGTATACCTCGCATTCACTTCAAAAGAATGTAAGTGCGACACTTCCTTGCTATTAGATAGCGATTGCAGATGTCTACGTATCGTAGCAGTAGAATTCTAATACTTCTTAAATCGCGATATCGCATCTCCTTCCTGTGTTTCATGATAAGATATAATATTCATTGTGGAGTGTTGTGTATACCTCGCATACACATCAAATGAATGTAAATGCGACATATCCTTTCTAGGAAATAGCGTCTCCAGATGTCTACGTATCGAAGAAATAGAGTTCTAATGCTTCTTAAAACGCGATATCGCATCTCATTTCTATGTTTCATGATAAGATATAATATTCATTGCGAAGTGTCATGTATACCTCGTTTTCACTTCAAGAGAATGTAAATGCGACACTTCCTGGCTAGGAAATAGCGTTGGCAGATGTGTACGTATCGAAGCAATAGAGATCTACTGCTTCTTAAATAGCGATATCGCATCTCATTTCTATGTTTCATGATAAGATATAATATTCATTGCGGAGTGTCATGTATACCTCGCATTCACTTCAAAAGAATTTAAATGCGACACTTCCTTACTAGGAAGTAGCGTTTGCAGATGTCTATGTATCGAAGCAATAGAGTTCTAATGCTGCTTAAATCGCGATATCGCACCTCATTTCTATGTTTCATGATAAGATATAATATTCATTGTGCAGTGTCATGTATACCTCGTACTCATTTCAAAAGTGTGATAATGCGTCACTTCCTTGCTAGGAAGTAGCGTTTGCAGATTTCTACGTATCGTAGCAATAGAGTTCTAATGCATCTCAAAACGCGATATCGCATCTCATTTCTATGTTTCATGATAAGATATAATATTCATTGCGAAGTTTCATGTATTCCTCGTATTCACTTCAAAAGAATGTAAATGCGACGCTTCCTTGCTAGGAAATAGCGTTTGCAGATGTCTACGTGTCGAAGCAATATAGTTGTAATGCTTTTTAAATCGCGATATCGCATCTCATTCATACTTTTCGATATAAGATATAATATTCATTGTGTAGTGTTATGTATACCTCGCACACAATTCAAAAGAATGTAACTGCGAAACTTCCTTGCTAGGAAATGGCGTTTGCAGATGTCTACGTATAGTAGCAATAGTGTTCTGATGCTTCCTAAAACGCGATATCGCATCTCATTCCTATGTTTCATGATAAGATATGATATCCATTGCCAAGTGGCATGTATACCTCGCATACACATCAAAGGAATGTAAATGCGACACTTCCTTGCTAGGAAATAGCGTTTGCAGTCTACGTGTCGAAGCAATATAGTTCTAATGCTTCTTAAAACGCGCCTTCGCATCTCATTTCTATGTTTCATAATAATGTATAATATTCATTGTGAAGTGACATGCATACCTCGTATTGACTTCAAAAGAATGTAAATGCGACACTTCCTTGATAGGACGTTGCGTTTGCAGATGTCTACGTATCGATGCAGTAGAGTTCTAATGCTTCTTATACGCGCCTTTGCATCTCACTTCTACGATTCATGATAAGATATAACATTCATTGCGAAGTGACGTGCATACCTCGTATTCACTTCAAAAGAATGTAAATGCAACACTTCCTTGCTAGAAAGTAGCGTTTGCAGACGTCTACGTATCGAAGCAATAGAGTTCTAATGCTTCTTGAAACGGGATATCGCATCTCATTTCCATGTTTCATGATAAGATATAATATTCATTGCGAAGTTTCATGTATTCCTCGTATTCACTTCAAATGAGTGTAAATGCGACACTTCCTTGCTATTAAATAGCGTTTGCAGATGTCTACGTATCGTAGCAACTGAGTTCTAAAGCTTCTAAAAACAAGATATCGCATCTCATTTCTATATTTCATGATAAGATATAATATTCATTACGAAGAGTCATGAATACCTCGTATTCACTTCAGAAGAATGTAAATGCGACACTTCCTTGCTAGGAAATAGCGTTCGCAGATGTCTACGTATCGACGCAATACAGTTCCAATGCTTCTTATATATGGAAATCGCATCTCATTACAGCGTTTCATGATAAGACATAATATTCATTGCGAAGTGTTACGCATTCTTCGCATACACTTCAAGTTAATGTAAATGCGACTCTTCCTTGCTATTAAATAGCGTTTGCAGATGTCTACGTATCGTAGCAATAGTGTTCTAATGCTTTTTAAATCGCGATATCGAATCTCATTTCCATGATTCATGATAAGATATAATATTCATTGCGGAGTGTCATGCATACCTCGTATTCACTTCAAAAGCATGTAAATACGACACTTCCTTGCTAGGAAATAGCGTTTGCAGATGTCTACGTATTGTAGCAATAGAGTTCTAATGCTTCTTAAATCGCGATATCGCCTTTCATTTCTATGTTTCGTGATAAGGTATAATATTCATTGCGGAGTGTTATGTATACATCGTATTCACTTTAAAAAAATGTAAATGCGACACTTCCATTCTAGGAAATTGCGTTTCCAGATGTCTACGTATCGAAGCAATAGAGTTCTAATGCTTCTTAAAGCACGATATCGCATCTCATTTCTATGTTTCATGATAATATATAGTATTCATTGCGAAGTGTTATGTGTATCTCGTCCACACTTCAGATGAATGTAAATGCGACACTTCCCAGCTAGGAAATAGCGTTTGCACATGTCTACGTATCGAAGCAATAGAATTCTAATGCTACTTGAAACGCGCTTTCGCATCTCATTTCTATGTTTCATGATAAGATATAATATCCATTGCGAAGTGACATGCATACCTCGTATTCACTTCAAAAGGATGTAAATGCATCGCTTCCTTGCTAGGAAATAGCGTTTGCAGATGTCTACGTGTCGAAGCAATATAGATGTAATGCTTCTTAAATCGCGATATCGCATCTCATTCATATGTTTCGATATAAGATATAATATTCATTGTGTAGTGTTATGTATAACTCGCACACAATTCAAATGAATGTAACTGCGACACTTCCTAGCTAGGAAGTGGCGTTTGCAGATGTCTACGTATAGTAGCTATAGTGTTCTGATGCTTCCTAAAACGCGATATCGCATCTCATTTCTATGTTTCATGATAAGATATGATGTTCATTGCCAAGTGGCATGTATACCTCGCATACACATCAAATGAATGTAAATGCGACACTTCCTTGCTAGGAAATAGCGTTTGCAGGTGTCTACGTGTCGAAGCAATAGAGTTCTAACGCTTCTTAAAACGCGCCTTCGCATCTCATTTCTATGTTTCATGATAAGGTATAATATTCATTGTGAAGTGATATGCATACCTCGTATTCACTTCAAAAGAATGTAAATGCGACACTTCCTTGCTAGGACGTTGCGTTTGCAGATGTCTACGTATCGATGCAGTTGAGTTCTAATGCTTCTTATACGCGCCGTTGCATCTCATTTCTACGATTCATGATAAGATATAATATTCATTGCGAAGTGACGTGCATACCTCGTATTCACTTCAAAGGAATGTAACTGCAACACTTCCTTGCTAGAAAGTAGCGTTTGCAGATGTCTAGGTATCGAATCAATAGAGTTCTAAAGCTTCTTAAACAAGCTTTCGCATCTCTTTTCTATGTTTCATGATAATATATAATATTAATTCTGCAATGTTATGTATAACTCGCATTCACTTCAGAAGAATATAAATGCGACTCGTCCTTCCTAGGAAATAGCGTTTGCAGATTTCTACGTATCGTAGCAATAGAGTTCTAATGCTTCTCAAAACGCGATATCGCATCTCATTTCTATGTTTCATGATAAGATATAATATTCATTGCGAAGTTTCATGTATTCCTCGTATTCACTTCAAAAGAATGTAAATGCGACGCTTCCTTGCTAGGAAATAGCGTTTGCAGATGTCTACGTGTCGAAGCAATATAGTTGTAATGCTTATTAAATCGCGATATCGCATCTCATTCATACTTTTCGATATAAGATATAATATTCATTGTGTAGTGTTATGTATACCTCGCACACAATTCAAAAGAATGTAACTGCGAAACTTCCTTGCTAGGAAATGGCGTTTGCAGATGTCTACGTATAGTAGCAATAGTGTTCTGATGCTTCCTAAAACGCGATATCGCATCTCATTCCTATGTTTCATGATAAGATATGATATTCATTGCCAAGTGGCATGTATACCTCGCATACACATCAAAGGAATGTAAATGCGACACTTCCTTGCTAGGAAATAGCGTTTGCAGTCTACGTGTCGAAGCAATATAGTTCTAATGCTTCTTAAAACGCGCCTTCGCATCTCATTTCTATGTTTCATAATAATGTATAATATTCATTGTGAAGCGACATGCATACCTCGTATTGACTTCAAAAGAATGTAAATGCGACACTTCCTTGATAGGACGTTGCGTTTGCAGATGTCTACGTATCGATGCAGTAGAGTTCTAATGCTTCTTATACGCGCCTTTGCATCTCACTTCTACGATTCATGATAAGATATAACATTCATTGCGAAGTGACGTGCATACCTCGTATTCACTTCAAAAGAATGTAAATGCAACACTTCCTTGCTAGAAAGTAGCGTTTGCAGACGTCTACGTATCGAAGCAATAGAGTTCTAATGCTTCTTGAAACGGGATATCGCATCTCATTTCCATGTTTCATGATAAGATATAATATTCATTGCGAAGTTTCATGTATTCCTCGTATTCACTTCAAATGAGTGTAAATGCGACACTTCCTTGCTATTAAATAGCGTTTGCAGATGTCTACGTATCGTAGCAACTGAGTTCTAAAGCTTCTAAAAACAAGATATCGCATCTCATTTCTATATTTCATGATAAGATATAATATTCATTACGAAGAGTCATGAATACCTCGTATTCACTTCAGAAGAATGTAAATGCGACACTTCCTTGCTAGGAAATAGCGTTCGCAGATGTCTACGTATCGACGCAATACAGTTCCAATGCTTCTTATATATGGAAATCGCATCTCATTACAGCGTTTCATGATAAGACATAATATTCATTGCGAAGTGTTACGCATTCTTCGCATACACTTCAAGTTAATGTAAATGCGACACTTCCTTGCTATTAAATAGCGTTTGCAGATGTCTACGTATCGTAGCAATAGTGTTCTAATGCTTTTTAAATCGCGATATCGAATCTCATTTCCATGATTCATGATAAGATATAATATTCATTGCGGAGTGTCATGCATACCTCGTATTCACTTCAAAAGCATGTAAATACGACACTTCCTTGCTAGGAAATAGCGTTTGCAGATGTCTACGTATTGTAGCAATAGAGTTCTAATGCTTCTTAAATCGCGATATCGCCTTTCATTTCTATGTTTCGTGATAAGGTATAATATTCATTGCGGAGTGTTATGTATACATCGTATTCACTTTAAAAAAATGTAAATGCGACACTTCCTTGCTAGGAAATAGCGTTTGCAGATGTCTCCGTATCGAAGCAATGGAGTCTAATGCTTCTTAAAACGAGATGTCGCATCTGATTTCTATGTTTCATGATAAGATATAATATTAATTGCGAAGTATCTTGTATTCTTCGTATTCACTTCAAAAGAATGTAAATGCGACTCTTCCCCGCTATTAAATAGCGTTTGAAAATGTCTACGCACCGTAGCAACAGAGTTCTAAAGCTTCTAAAAACAAGATATCGCATCTCATTTCTATGTTTCATGATAAGATATAATATTAATTGCGAAGTATCATGTATTCTTCGTATTCACTTCAAAAGAATGTAAATGCGACTCTTCCCTGCTATTAAATAGCGTTTGAGAATGTCTACGCACCGTAGCAACAGAGTTCTAAAGCTTCTAAAAACAAGATATCGCATCTCATTTCTATGTTTCATGATAAGATATAATATTCATTACGAAGAGTCATGAATACCTCGTATTCACTTCAAAAGAATGTAAATGCGACACTTCCTTGCTAGGAAATAGCGTTCGCAGATGTCTACGTATCGAAGCAATACAGTTCCAATGCTTCTTATATCTGGAAATCGCATCTCATTACAACGTTTCATGATACGATATAATATTCATTGCGAAGTGTTACGCATTCTTCGCATAAACTTCAAGTTAATGTAAATGCGACACTATCTTGCCAGGAAACAGAGTTGGCAGATGCCTACGTATCGTAGCAACAGATTTCTAATGCTTCTCAGCACCCGATATCGCATTTCATTTCTATGTTTCATGATAAGATATAATATTCATTGCGAAGTGTCACTTATACCTCCCATACACTTCAAGTGAATGTAAATGCGACCCTTCCTTGCTAGGAAATAGCGTTTGCAGATTTCTCCGTAACGGAGCAATAGAGTTCTAATGCTTCTTAAATATCGATATCGCATCTCATTTCAATGTTTCGTGGTAAGGTATAATATTCATTGTGGAGTGTTATGTCTACATCGTATTCACATCAAAAGAATGTAAATGCGACACTTCCTTGCTAGGTAATAGCGTTTCCAGATATCTACGTATCGTAGCAATTGCTTTCAAATGCTTCCTAAAACGCGATATCGCATCTCGCTTCTATGTTTCATGATAAGATATAATATTCATTGTGGAGTGCTATGTATACCACGTATTCACTTCAAAAGAATGTAAGTGCGACACTTCCTTGCTGGGAAATAGCGTTTGCAGATGTCTACGTATCGTAGCAAGAGTTGTAATGCTCCATAAAACGTAATATCGCATTTCACTTTTATGTCTCATGTTAATAGATAATATCCATTGCGTAGTGTCATGTATACCTCGTATTCACTTCAAAAGAATGTAAATGCGACTCTTCCTTCCTAGGAAATAGCGTTTGCAGATGTCTACGTATCGAAGCAACTGAGTTCCAATGCTTCTTAAACGGCGAAACGCATCTCATTTCTATGTCTCATAATAAGATATAATATTCACTGCGCAATGTTATGTATACCTCGCATTCACTTCAAAAGAATGTAAGTGCGACACTTCCTTGCTATTAGATAGCGATTGCAGATGTCTACGTATCGTAGCAGTAGAATTCTAATGCTTCTTAAAACGCGATATCGCATCTCATTTCTATGTTTCATGATAAGGTATAATATTCATTGCGGAGTGTCATGTATACCTCGCATTCACTTCAAAAGAATTTAAATGCGACACTTCCTTACTAGGAAGTAGCGTTTGCAGATGTCTATGTATCGAAGCAATAGAGTTCTAATGCTGCTTAAATCGCGATATCGCACCTCATTTCTATGTTTCATGATAAGATATAATATTCATTGTGCAGTGTCATGTATACCTCGTACTCATTTCAAAAGTGTGATAATGCGTCACTTCCTTGCTAGGAAGTAGCGTTTGCAGATGTCTATGTATCGTAGCTATACAGCTGTAATTTTTCTTAAAACGCGATATAGCATCTCATTTCTATGTTTCATTATAAGATATAATATTCATTGCGAAGTGTCATGTATACCTCGTTTTCACTTCAAGAGAATGTAAATGCGACACTTCCTTGCTAGGAAATAGCGTTGGCAGGTGTGTACGTATCGAAGCAATAGAGATCTACTGCTTCTTAAATCGCCATATCGCATCTCATTTCTATGTTTCATGATAATATATAATATTCATTGTGGAGGGTTATTATAACCTCGTATTCACTTCAAAAGAATGTAAATGCGACACTCCCTGGCTAGGAAATAGCATTTGCAGATGTCTACGTATCGTAGCATTAGAGATCTAATGCTTCTCAAAACGCGATATCGCATCTCATTTCTATGTTTCATGATAAGGTATAATATTCATTGCGAAGTGTCTTGTATAGCTCTCATACACTTCACGTGAATGTAAATACGACACTTCCTTCCTAGGAAATAGCGTTGGCAGATGTCAACGTATTGAAGCAATAGAGATCTATTGCTTCTTAAATAGCGATATCGCATCTCATTTCTATGTTTCATGTAAAGATATAATATTCATTGCGGAGTGTCATGTATACCTCGCATTCACTTCAAAAGAATTTAAATGCGACACTTCCTTACTAGGAAGTAGCGTTTGCAGATGTCTATGTATCGAAGCAATAGAGTTCTAATGCTGCTTAAATCGCGATATCGCACCTCATTCCTATGTTTCATGATAAGATATAATATTCATTGTGCAGTGTCATGTATACCTCGTATTCGTTTCAAAAGTGTGATACTGCGTCACTTCCTTGATAGGAAATAGCGTTTGCAGATGTCAATGTATCGTAGCAATACAGCTGTAATTCTTCTTAAAACGCGATATCGCATCTCATTTCTATGTTTCATGATAAGATACAATATTCATTGGGAAGTGTCATGCATACCTCGTATTCACTTGAAAACAATGTAAATACGACACTTCCCTGCTAGGATATCGCGTTTGCAGATGTCTACGTATCGAAGCAATAGATTTCTAATGCTTCTAAAATCGCCATATCGCATCTCATTTCTATGTTTCATGATAAGATATAATATTCATTGCGAAGTGTCATGTATACCTCGCTATCACTTCAAAAAAATATAAATGCCACACTTCCTTGCTAGGAAATAGCGTTTGCGGATGTCCACGTATCGTAGCAATAGAGTTCTGGTGCTTCTTAAATCGCGATATCGCATCTCATTTCTATGTTTCAAGATAGGATATAATAATCATTGCGAAGTGTCATGCATACCTCGTCTTCGCTTCAAAAGAATGTAAGTGCGACACTTCCTTGCTAGGAAATAGCGTTTGCAGTTGTCTAGGTATCGTAGGTATGGAGTTCTAATTCTTCTTAAAACGCAATATAGCATCTCATTTCTATGTTTCATGATAAGATATAAGATATAATCATTGCGGAGTGTCATGTATACCTCGCATTCACTTCAAAAGAACGTAAATGCGACACATCCTTGCAAGGAAGTAGCGTTTGCAGATGTCTACGTATCGAAGCAATAGTATTCCAATGCTTCTTAAATCGCGATATCGCACCTCAATTCTACGTTACATGATAAGATATAATATTCATTGCGCAGTGCTATGTATATCTCGTCTACACTTCAAATGAATGTAAATGCGACACTTCCTTGCTAGGACATAGCGTTTGCAGATGTCTACGCATCGAAGCAATAGAGTTCAAATGCTTCTTATAACGCGATATCGCATCTCATTTCAATGTTTCATGATAAGATATAATATTCATTGCGTAGTGTCATGTATACCTCGTACTCAATCCAAAAGAATGTATTTGCGACACTTCCATGCTACGAAATAGAGTTTGCCGGTGTCTACGTATCGTAGCAACAGGGTTCTAACGCTTTTTAAATCGCGATATCGCATCCCATTTCTATGTTTCGTGATAAGATATAATATTCATTGTGGAGTGTTTTGTACACCTCGGATTCACTTCAAATGAATGTAAATGCGACACTTCCTTGATAGGAAATAACGTTTGCAGATGTCTACGTATTGTAGCAATTGTGTTTTATGCTTCTTAAAACGGGATATCGCATCTCATTTCTATATTTCATGATAAGACATAATATTCAGTGCGTAAAGTCATGTATACCTCGTATTCACTTCAAAGGGATATAAATGCGACACTTCCTTGCTAGTAAATAGCCTTTGCAGATGTCAAGGGTATCGTAGCAATAGAGTTCTAATGCTTCCCAAAACGCGATATAGCATCTCATTTCTATGTTTCATGGTAAGATGTAATATTCATTGCGAAATGTCTTGTATACCTCGCATACACTTCAAATGAATGTAAATGCGACACTTCCTTGCTAGGAAGCAAAATAGGAATAGCGTTGGCAGATGTCTACGTATCGAAGCATTAGAGTTCTAATGCATCTTAAATAGCGATATCGAATTTCATTCCTATGTTCCATGATAAGATATAATATTCATTGTGCTGTGTTATATATACCTCGTATTCACTTCAAAATAATGTAAATGCGACACTTCCTTGCTTGGGAATAGCATTTGCAGATGTCTACGTATCGAAGCAATAGGGTTCTAATGCTTCTTGAAACTGGATATCGCATCTCATTTCTATGCTTCATGGCAAGATATATTATTCATTGCGAAGTGTCACGAATACCTCGCATACACTTCAAGTGAATGTAAATCCGACACTTCCTTGCTAGGAAGCAAAATAGGAATAGCGTTGGCAGATGTCTACGTATCGAAGCATTAGAGTTCTAATGCATCTTAAATAGCGATATAGAATTTCATTCCTATGTTCCATGATAAGATATAATATTCATTGTGCTGTGTTATATATACCTCGTATTCACTTCAAAATAATGTAAATGCGAAACTTCCTTGCTTGGGAATAGCATTTGCAGATGTCTACGTATCGAAGCAATAGGGTTCTAATGCTTCTTGAAACGGGATATCGCATCTCATTTCTATGCTTCATGGCAAGATATATTATTCATTGCGAAGTGTCACGAATACCTCGCATACACTTCAAGTGAATGTAAATCCGACACTTCCTTGCTAGGAAATAGCGTTTGCAGATGTCTACGTATCGTACCAATAAAGTTCTAATGCATCTTATATCGCGATATCGCATCTCATTTCTATGTGTCATGATAATATATAATATTCATTGTGCAATGTCATGTATACCTCGTATTCACCTCAAAACAATGTAAATGCGACACTTCCTTGCTAGGGAATAGCGTTTGCATATGTCTACGTATCGTAGCCAGCTTGTTATAATGCTTCTTAAAACGTGATATCGCATCTCATTTGAATGTTTCATGATAACATATAATATTCATTGCGAAGTGTTATGTATACCTCGCATACACTACAAATGAATATAAATGCGACACTTCCTTGCTAGGAAATAGCGATTGCAGATGTCTACGTATTGAAGCAATCGAGTCCTAATGCTTCTTGAAACGGGATATCGCATCTCATTTCTATGTTTAATGATAAGATACAATATTAGTTGCCTAGTGTCATGTATACCTCGTATTCACTTCAGAAGAATATAAATGCTACACTTCCTTGCTAGGAAATAGCGTTTGCAGATGTCTACGTATCGAAGCAATAGAGTTCTAATGCTGCTTAAATCGCGATATCGCATCTCATCTCTATGTTTCATGCATGAAGTGCATACACTTCAAATGAATGTAAATGCGACACGTGCTTGCTAGGAAATATCGTCTGCAGATGTCTACGTATCTTAGCAATAGAATTAGAATGCTACTCAAAACGCGGAATCGCATCTCAGTTCTATATTTCATGATAAGATATAACATTCGTTGCGAAGTGTCACCTATACCTCGTACTCACTTCAAAAGAATGTAAATGCGACACTTCCTTGCTAGGAAAGAGCGTTTGCAGAGGTATACTTATCGAAGAAATGGAGTTCCAATGCTTCTTACACCGTCATATCGCATCTCATTTCTATGTTTTATGATAAGATATAATATTCATTGTGCAGTGTTATGTATTCTTCGTATTCACTTCAAACGAATGTAAATGCGACACTTCCTTGCTAGAAAATAGCGTTTGCAGATGTCTACGTATCGAAGCAATAGAGTTCTAGTGCGTCTTATGTCGTCATATCGCATCTCATTTCTATGTTTCATGATAAGATATAATATTCATTGCGAAGTGTCATGCATACTTCGTATTAACCTCAAAAGAATGTAAACGCGACACTTCCTTGCTAGGAAATAGCGTTTCCAGATATCTACGTATCGTAGCAATAGAGTTCTAATGTTTCTTAAAACGCGATATCGTATCACATTTCTATGTTTCATGACAAGATATAATATTCATTGCGAAGTGTCATGTATACCTCGTATTCACTTCAAAAGGACGTAAATGCGACACTTCCTTGCTAGGAAATAGCGCTTGCAGATGTCTACGTATCTAAGCAAAAGAGATCTAAGATTTCTACGTATCGTAGCAATTGAGTTCAAATGTTTCTTAAAACGCGATATCGCATCTCGCTTCTAAGTTTCAAGATAAGATATAATATTCATTGTGGAGTGTTATGTATACCTCGTACTCACTTCAAAAGAATGTAAATGCGACATTTGCTTGCTAGGAAATAGCGCTTGCAGATGTCTACGTATCTAAGCAATAGAGATCTAATGCTTTTTAAATCGCGATACCGCATCTCATTTCTATGTTTCATGATAAGATATAATTGTCATTTAGAAGTGTTGTGTACACCAAGTCTACACTTCAAATAATTGTAAATGCCACAGTTCCTTGCCTGGAAATAGCGCTTCCAGATATCCATGTATCGAAGCAATAGGGTTCTAATGTTCCTCAAAAAGCGATATCGCATTTCTCTTCTATGCTTCATGATAAGATATAATATTCTCTTCGAAGTGTTATATACCTCGTCTGCACATCAAATGAATGAAAATGCCACACTTCCTTGCTAGGAAATAGCGTTTCCAGGTGTGTACGTATCGAAGCAATAGAGTTCTAATGCTTCTTGAAACGCGACATCGCATCTCATTTCTATGTTTCATGATGAGATATAATATACATTGCGAAGTGTTATGTATGCCTCGTCTACACTTCAGAAGAATGTAAATGCCACACTTCATTGCTAGGATATTGTGTTTCGAGATGTCTAGGTATGGAAGCAATTGAGCTGTAATGCTTTATAAAACGCGATATAGCAACTCATTTCTATGTTTTATTATCAGATATAATACTCATTGCGAAGTGATATGTATACCTCGTCTACACTTCAAAAGAATGTAAATGACACCCTTCCTCGCTAGGGAATAGCGCTTCCAGATGTCTACGTATCGAAGCAGTAGTGTTCTAATGCTTCTTTTAACGTGGTATCGCATCTCAATACTTCGTTCATGATAAGATATAATATTCATTCCGAAGTGTTATTGACACATCGTCTATAATTTAAAAGAATGTAAATGCCTCACTTCCTTCCTAGGAAATGCGTCCCCAGTTGTCTACGTTTCGAAGCATTAGAGTTCTAATGTTTCTTAAAACACGATATCGTTTCCCATTTCTATGTTTCATGATGAGATATAATATACATTGCGAAGTGTTATGTATGCCTCGTCTACACTTCAGAAGAATGTAAATGCCACACTTCCTTGCATAGGAAATGCGTTTCGAGATGTCTACGTATCGAAGCAGTATAGATCTAATGCTCCCTAGAACACGATATCGCATCTAATTTCCATGTTCTATGATAAGATATAATATTCATTGCGAAGTGTTATGTATACCTCGTCTACAGTTCAAAAGAATGTAAATGCCACACTTCCCTGCTAGGAAATGCGTTTCCAGATCTCTACGTATTGAAGCAATGGAGTTCTAATGCTTCTTGAAACGCGATAACGCATCTTATATCTATGTTTCATGCATGAAGTGCATACACTTAAAATGAATGTAAATACGACACTTCCTTGCTAGGAAATAGCGTTTGCAGAGGTATACTTATCGAAGAAATAGAGTTCCAATGCTTCTTACATCGTCATATCGCATCCCATTTCTATGTTTTATGATAAGATATAATGTTCATTGCGAAGTGTCATGTATACCACATATTCACTTCAAAAGTATGTAAATGCGACACTTCCTTGCTAGGAAATAGCGTTTGCAGATGTCTACGTATCGAAGCAATAGAGTTCTAGTGCTTCTTATGTCGTCATATCGCATCTCATTTCTATGTTTCATGATAAGATATAATATTCATTGCAAAGTGTCATGTATACTTCGTATTAACCTCAAAAGAATGTAAATGCGACACTTCCTTACTTGGAAGTAGCATTTCCAGATATCTACGTATCGTAGCAATAGAGTTCTAATGTTTCTTAAAACGCGATATCGTATCACATTTCTATGTTTCATGACAAGATATAATATTCATTGCGAAGTGTCATGTATACCTCGTATTCACTTCAAAAGAATGCAAAAGCCACAATACCTTGCTAGGAAATAGCGTTTCCAGATCTCTACGTATCGAAATAATAGGGTTCTAATGCTTCTTAAAACGCGATATCGCATCTCATTTCTATGTTTCATGATAAGATATAATATTCATTGGGAAGTGTTATGTATACCTCGTCTATACATCAAAAGAATGTAAATGTCAAACGTCCTTGCTAGGAAATAGCGTTTCCAGATGTCTACGTATAGAAACAATAGTGTTCTAATGCTTCATAAAATGCGATATCGCATCTCATTTCTTTGTTTCATGATAACATATAATATTCAGTGCGAAGTGTCATGTATACCTCGTATTCACTTCAAGAGAATGTAAATGCGACACGTCCCTGCAAGGAAATAGCGTTTGCAGATGTCTACTCATCGTACCAATACAGTTCTAATGCTTCTTAATTCGCGATATCGCATCTCATTTCTATGTATCGTGATGATATAGTATTCATTGCGAAGTGTCATGTAAACCTCGTATTCACTTCAAAAGAATGTAAATGCGACACTTCCTTGCTAGGAAATAGAGTTTGCAGATGTCTGCGTATCGTAGCAATAGGGTTCTAATGCTTCTTAAAATGCCACATCGCATCTCGTTTCTATGTTTCATGATAAGACATAATATTCATTGCGAAGTGTCATGTATACCTCGTATTTACTTCAAAAGAACGTAAATGCGACAATTCCTTGCTAGGAAATAGCGATTGCAGATGTCTACGTATCGAAGCAAAGGAGTTCTAATGCTTCTTAAAACGAGATATCGCATCTCATTTCTATGTTTCATGATAAGATATAATATTCATTGTGGAGGGTCATGTATACCTCGTATTCACTTCAACAGAATGTAAATGCAACACTTCCTTGCTAGGACATAGCGATGGCAGATGTCTACGGATCAAAGCAATAGATTTCTAATGCTCCTTAAATCGCGATATCGCATCTCATTTCTATGTTTCATGATAATATATAATATTCATTGTGCAGTATTATGTATATCTCGTCTACACTTCAAATGAATGTAAATGCGACACTTCCTTGCTAGGAAATAGCGTTTGCAGATGTCTACGTATCGTAGCATTAGAGTCCTACTGCTTCTCAAAACGCGATATCGCATCTCATTTATATGTTTCATGATAAGATGTAATATTCATTGCGAAGTGTCTTGTATACCTCGCATACACTTCAAACGAATGTAAAAGCGACACTTCCTTGCTAGGAAATAGCGTTTGCAGATGTCTGCGTATCGTAGCAATAGATTTCTAACGCTTCTTAAAGTGCCATATCGCATCTCATTTCTATGTTTCATGATAAGATATAATATTCATTACGATGTGTCATGTATACCTTGTATTCACTTCAAAAGAATGTAAATGCGACACTTCCTTGCTAGGAAATAGCGTTTACAGGTGCTTACGTATCATAGCAATACAGTTCTAATGTATCTTAAAACGCGATAACGCATCTCATTTCTATGTTTCATGATAAGATATAATATTCATTGCGATGTGTCATCTATACCTTGTATTCACTTCAAAAGAATGTAAATGCGACACTTCCTTGCTAGGAAATAGCGTTTCAAGATGACAAGGTATGGAAACAATAGAGTTCTAATGCTTCTTAAAACGAGATGTCGCACCTCATTTCTATGTTTCATGATGAGATATAATACTCATTGCGAAGTGTCATGTATACCTCGTATTTACTTCAAAAGAACGTAAATGCGACAATTCCTTGCTAGGAAATAGCGATTGCAGATGTCTACGTATCGAAGCGAAGGAGTTCTAATGCTTCTTAAAACGAGATATCGCATCTCATTTCTATGTTTCATGATAAGATATAATATTCATTGTGGAGGGTCATGTATTCCTCGTATTCACTTCAACAGAATGTAAATGCAACACTTCCTTGCTAGGACATAGCTATGGCAGATGTCTACGTATCAAAGCAATAGATTTCTAATGCTCCTTAAATCGCGATATCGCATCTCATTTCTATGTTTCATGATAATATATAATATTCATTGTGCAGTATTATGTATATCTCGTCTACACTTCAAACGAATATAATGCGACACTTCCTTGCTAGGAAATAGCGTTTGCAGATGTCTACGTATCGTAGCATTATAGTCCTACTGCTTCTCAAAACGCGATATCGCATCTCATTTATATGTTTCATGATAAGATGTAATATTCAATGCGAAGTGTCTTGTATACCTCGCATACACTTCAAATGAATGTAAATGCGACACTTCCTTGCTGTGAAATGCGTTTCCAGATGTCTACGTTTTGAAGCAATAGAGTTCTAATGTTTCTTAAAATGCGATATCGCCTCTCATTTCTATGTTTCATGATAAGATACAAATGTCATTTACAAGTGTTGTGTATACCTCGTCCACATTTCAAAAGAATGTAAATGACACACTTCATGGCTAGGAAATAGCGTTTCCAGAAGTCTACGTATCGCAGCAATAGAGTTCTAATCCTTCTTCAAACGCGATAACGCATCTCATTTCTACGTTACAGGGTAAGATATAATATTCATTGTGCAGTGTTATGTATACCTCGCATACACTTCAAATGAATGTAAATGCGACACATCCTTGCTAGGAACAAGCGTTGGCAGATGTCTACGTATCGATGCTATAGAATTCTAATGCTTTTTAAAACGAGATATCGCATCTCACTTCTATGTCTCATGATAAGGTATAATATTCATTGCGAAGTGTCATGTATACCTCGCACACACTTCAAATGAATGTAGATCCGACACTTCCTTCCTAGAAAATTACGTTTCCAGAAGTCTACGTATGGAAGCAATAGATTTCTAATGCTTCTTAAAACGCGATATCGCATCTCATTTCTATGTTCATGATAAGATATAATATTAAGTGCGAAGTGTCATGTGTACCTCGCATATACTTCAAATGAAGGAAAATACTAATCTTTCTTCCTAGGAAAAAGCGTTTCTAGATGTCTACGTATCGAAGCAACAGAGTTCTGATGCACCTTAAGACGCGATATCGCATCCCATTTCTATGTTTTATGATAAGATATAATAATCATTGTGCAGTGTTATGTATACCTCGTACTCACTTCAATAGAATGTAAATGCAACACTTCCTTGCTGGGAAATAGAGTTTACAGATGTCTACGTATCGTAGCATTAGAGTTCTAGTCCTTCTTAGAACGCGATATCGCATCACATTTCTATGTTTCATGATAAGATATAATATTCATTGTGGAGTGCTATGTATACCTCGTATTCACTTCGAAAGAATGTAAATGCGACACTTCCTTGCTAGGAAATAGCGTTGGCAGATGTCTACGTATTGAAGCAATAGAGATCTATTGCTTCCTAAATAGCGATATCGCATCTCATTTCTATGTTTCATGATAAGATATAATATTCATTGTGGAGTGTTATGTATACCTCGTATTCACTTCAGATGAATGTAAATGCGACACTTCCTTGCTAGGAAATAGCGTTTGCAGATGACTATGTATCGAAGCAATAGAGTTCTAATGCTGCTTAAATCGCGATATCGCATCTCATATCTATGTTTCATAATAAGATATAATATTCATTGTGGAGTGTTATGTATACCTCGTATTCACTTCAAAAGAATGTAAATGCGACACTTCCTTGCTAGGAAACAGCGTTTCCAGATATCTACATTTCGTTGCAATAGGGTCCTAACTCTTCTTAAAACGCGATATCGCATCTCATTTCTATGTTTCATGATAAGACATAATATTCATTGCGAATTGTCATGCATACCTCGTATTCACTTCAAAAGAATGAAAATGCGACACTTCCTTGCTAGGAAATAGCGTATGCAGATGTCGACGTATCGTAGCAACACAGTTCTAATGATACTTAAATCGCGATATCGCATCTCATTTCTATCTTTCATGATAAGATATAATATTCATTGCTAAGTGTCATGCGTACCTCGCATACACTTTAAATAAATGTAAATGCGACACTTCCTTGCTAGGAAATAACGTCTGCAGATGTCTACGTATCGTAGCAATAGAGTTCTAATGCATCTTAAAACGGGATACCGCATCTCATTTCTATGTTTTATGATAAGATATAATATTCACTGCGAAGTGTCATGTATACCTCGTTCTCACTTCAAAAGAATGTAATTGCGACTCTTCCTTCCTATTAAATAGCGTTTGCAGATGTCTACGTATCGAAGCAATAGTGTTCTAATGCTGCTTAAATCACGATATCGCTTCTCATTTCTATGTATCATGATAAGATACAATATTAATTGCCAGGTGTCACGTATATCTCGTATTCACTTCAAATGATTGTAAATGCTACACTTCCTTGCTAGGAAATAGCGTTGGCAGATGTCTACGTATTGAAGCAATAGAGATCTATTGCTTCCTAAATAGCGATATCGCATCTCATTTCTATGTTTCATGATAAGATATAATATTCATTGTGGAGTGTTATGTATACCTCGTATTCACTTCAGATGAATGTAAATGCGACACTTCCTTGCTAGGAAATAGCGTTTGCAGATGACTATGTATCGAAGCAATAGAGTTCTAATGCTGCTTAAATCGCGATATCGCATCTCATATCTATGTTTCATAATAAGATATAATATTCATTGTGGAGTGTTATGTATACCTCGTATTCACTTCAAAAGAATGTAAATGCGACACTTCCTTGCTAGGAAACAGCGTTTCCAGATATCTACATTTCGTTGCAATAGGGTCCTAACTCTTCTTAAAACGCGATATCGCATCTCATTTCTATGTTTCATGATAAGACATAATATTCATTGCGAATTGTCATGCATACCTCGTATTCACTTCAAAAGAATGAAAATGCGACACTTCCTTGCTAGGAAATAGCGTATGCAGATGTCGACGTATCGTAGCAACACAGTTCTAATGATACTTAAATCGCGATATCGCGTCTCATTTCTATCTTTCATGATAAGATATAATATTCATTGCTAAGTGTCATGCGTACCTCGCATACACTTTAAATAAATGTAAATGCGACACTTCCTTTCTAGGAAATAGCGTTTGCAGATGTCAACGTATCGAAGCAATAAAGTTCTAATGCTTCTTAAAACGGGATACCGCATCTCTTTTCTATGTTTCATGACAAGATATTATATTCATTGCGAAGTGTCACATATACCTCGCATACATTTCAAATGAATGTAAATGCTACACTTCCTTGCTAGGAAATAGCGTTTGCAGATTTCTCCGTCACGGAGCAATAGGGTTCTAATGCTTTTTAAATCTCGATATTGCATCTCCTTTCTATGTTTCGTGGTAAGGTATAATATTCATTGTGGAGTGTTATATCTACAGCGTATTCGCATCAAAAGAATGTAAATGCGACACTTCCTTGCTAGGTAATAGCGTTTCCAGATATCTACGTATCGTAGCAATTGAGTTCAAATGTTTCTTAAAACGCGATATCGCATCTCTCTTCTATGTTTCATGATAAGATATAATATTCATTGTGGAGTGTTATGTATACCAGGTATTCACTTCAAAAGAATGTAAATGCGACACTTCCTTGCCAGGAAATAGCGTCTGCAAATTTCTACGCATCCTAGCAATAGAGTTCTAAAGCTTCCCAAAACGAGATATAGCATCTCAATTCTATGTTCCATGATAAGATATAATATTCATTGTGGAGTGTTATCTACACCTCGTATTCACTCCTAAGAATGTAAATGTGAAACTTCCTTGCCAGGATGTAGCGTTTGCAGATGCCTACGTATCGAAACAGTAGAGATCTAATGCTTCTTAAATCGCGATATCGCAACTCATTTCTATATTTCGTGATAAGATATAATATTCATTGTGGATTGCTATATATACCTCGTATTCGCTTCAAAAGAATGTAAATGCGACACTTCCTTGCTACGAAATAGCGTTTGCAGATGTCTACGTATCGAAGCAATAGAATTCTAGCGCTCCGTAGAACGCGATAACGCACCTCATTTCAATGTTTCATGATAAGATATAATATTCATTGTGGAGTGTTATGTTAAGCTCGTATTGACTTCAAAAGAATGTAAATGCGACACTTCCTTGGTATGAAATAGTGATTGCAGATGTCTACGTATCGAAGCAATAGAGTTCTAATGCTCCTTCGAACGCAATATCGCATCTCATTTCTATGTCTCATGTGTGTCATGTATACCTCGCATTCACATCAAAAGAATGTAAATGCGACACTTCCTTGCTAGGAAGTAGCATTTGTAGATGTCTACGAATCGTAGCAATAGACTTCTAATGCTACTTAAAACGCGATATTGCATCTCATTTCTATGGTTCGTGATAATATATAATATTCCTTGCGCAGTGTTATGTACACCTCGTATTCAACTCAAATGAATGTAAATGCGACACTTCCTTGCTAGAGAATAGCGTTTGCAGATGTCTACGTATCGAAGCAATAGAGTTCTATTGTTTCTTAAAACGCGATATCGCATCTCATTTCTATGTCTCATGATAAGATATCATATTCATTGCGAAGTGTTATGTATTCATCGTCTGCACTTCAAATGAATGTAAATAAGACACTTCCTTTCTAGGACATTACGTTTCCAGATGTCTGCGTATCGAAGCAATAGGGTTCTAATGCTTCTTAAATCGAGATATCACATCTCATTTCTATGTCTCATGATAAGATATGATATTCATTGCGAATTGTCATGTATACCTCGTATTCACTTCAAAAGAATGTAAATGCGACACTTCCTAGCCAGGAAGTTGCGTTTGCAGATCTCTACGTATCGAAGCAATAGGGTTTTAATGCTTTTTAAATTGCGATATTGCATCTCATCCCAATGTTTCGAGATAAGATATAGTATTCACTGTGGAGTGTTATGTATACCTCGCATACACTTCAAATGATTGTAAATGCGACACTTCCTTGCTAGGAAGTAGCGTACGCAAATGTCTACGTATAGAAGCAATATATTTCTAACGCTTCTTAAATAGCCATAACGCATCTCATTTCTGTGTTTCGTGATAATGTATAATATTCATTGTGGAATGTTATGTATTCCTCGTATTCAAAAGAATGAAAATGCGACACTTCCTTGCTATTAGATAGCGTGTGCAGATGTCTACGTATCGAAGTATTAGTGTTCTATTGCTGCTTAAATCGCAATATCGCATCTCATTTCTATGTTTCATGATAAGATATAATATTCATTGTGGAGTGTTATGTCTATCTCGTCTACACTTCCTAAGAATGTAAATGCTACACTTCCTTGCTAGGAAATAGCGACTGCAGATGTCTACGTATCGTAGCAATAGTGTTCTAATGCTTCTTAAAACGCGATATCGCATCTCATCTTGATGAGATATAATATTCATTGCTAATTGTCATGTATACCTCGCATTCACTTCAAAAGTATGTAAATGCGACACCTCCTTGCCAGGAAATAGCGTTTGCAGATGTCTACGTATCGAAGCAATAGTGTTCTAATGCTTGTTAAAACGGCATACCGCATTTCATTTCTATGTTTCATGATAAGATAAAATAATCACTTGCGAAGTGTGACTTATACCTCGCATACACTTCAAATGAATGTAAATGCGACTCTTCCTTGCTAGGAAGTAGCGTTTGCAGATGTTTACGTATCGAAGCAGTAGAGTTCTAATGCTTCTTAAACTAAATATCGCATCCCATTTCTATATTTCATGATAGGATATAATATTCATTGCGAAGTATCATGTATACTTGGAATACACATCAAATGAATGTAAATGCCACACTTCCTTGCTAGGAAATAGCGTTGTCGGATGTCTACGTATCGATGCAGTAGAGTTCTAATGCTTCTTAAACCAAATATCGCATCTCATTTCTATGTGTCATGATGAGATATAATATTCATTGCGAAGTGTCATGTATACCTCGTATTCACTTCAACAGAATGTAAATGCGACAGTTCCTTGCTAGGAAATAGCGTTTCCAGATGTCTACGTATAGAAACAATAGGGTTCTAATGCTTCTTAGAACGAGACTTCGCATCTCATTTTTATGTTTCATGATAAGATATAATATTCATTGCGAAGTGTCATGAATACCTCGCATTCACTTCAAAAGAATGTAAATGCGACACTTCCTTGCTATTAGAAGTCGTTTGCAGATGTCTACGTATCGAAGTAATCGTGTTCCAATGCTTCTTAAATCGCAATATCACAACCCATTTCTATGGTTCGTGATAAGGTATAATATTTATTGTGGAATGTTATGTATTCCTCGTACTCACTTCAAAAGAATGTAAATGCGACACTTCCTTGCTAGGAAATAGCGTTTGCAGATGTCTGCGTATCGAAGCAATAGAGTTCTAATGCATCTTAAATCGAGATATCGCATCTCATTTCAATGTTTCAAGATAAAATTTAATAATCATTGCGAAGCGTTATGTATTCCTCATCCACACTTCAAATGAATGTAAATGCGACACTTCCTTTCTAGGAAATTACGTTTCCAGATGTCTACGTATCGAAGCAATAGAGTTCTACAGCTTATTAAAACGCGATATCACATCTCATTTCTATGTCTCATAATGAGATATAATATTTATTGCGAAGTGTTATGTACTCCTGGTCTACACTTCAAATGAATGTAAATGCGACACTTGCTTTCTGGGAAATTACGTTTCCAGATGTGTACGTATCGAAGCAATAGAGTTCCAATGCTTCACAAAATGCGAAATCGCATATCATTTCTATGTTTCATGATAAGATATAATATTCATTTCGAAATGTCACGTATACCTCGCATACTCTTCAAATGAATGTAAGTGCGACACTTCCTCTCTAGGAAATTACGTTTCCAGATGTCTACGTATCGAAGCAATAGAGTTCTACAGCTTATTAAAACGCGATATCACATCTCATTTCTATGTCTCATAATGAGATATAATATTTATTGCGAAGTGTTATGTACTCCTGGTGTACACTTCAAAAGAATGTAAATGCAACACTTCCTTGCTAGAATGTAGCGTTTGCAGATGTCTAGGTATCGAATCAATAGAGTTCTAAAGCTTCTTAAACGATCTTTCGCATCTCATTTCTATGTTTCATGATAATATATAATATTCATTCTGCAATGTTATGTATAACTCGCATTCACTTCAAAAGAATATAAATGTGACTCTTCCTTCCTAGGAAATAGCGTTTGCAGATTTCTACGTATCGTAGCAAGTGTGTTCTAACGCTCCTTAAACCGCGATATCGCTCCCCATTTCTATGTTTCATGATAAGATATGATATTCATTGTGGAGTGTTCTGTATACCTCGCATTCACTTCAAAAGAATGTAAGTGCGACACTTCCTTGCTAGGAAGTAGCGTTTGCAGATGTCTACGTATCGAAGCAAAACAATTCTAATGCTTCTCAAAACGCGATATCGCATCTGATTTCTATGTTTCATGATAAGATATAATATGCATTGCGAAGAGTCATGTGTTCCTCGTCTTCACTTCAAATGAATGTAAATGCGACACTTCCCTGCTAGGAAATAGCGATTGCAGATGACTACGTATCGAAGCAGTAGATTTCTAATGCTTCTTGAAACGGGATATCGCATTTCATTTCTATGCTTCATGATAAGATATAATGTTAATTGCGAAGTGCCATGTATGCCTCGCATACACTACAAATGAATGCAAATGCGACACTTCCTTGGTAGGAAATAGCGATTGCAGATGTCTACGTATCGAAGCAATAGAGTTCTAATGCTTCTTGAAACGGGATATCGAATCACATTTCGATGTTTGGTGATAACATATAATATTCATTGTGCAATGTTATGTATACCTCGCATTCACTTCAAATGAATGTAAATGCGACACTTCCTTGCTAGGAAATAGCGTTTGCAGATGTCTACGTATCGAAGCAATAGAGTTCTAATGCTTCTTGAAACGGGATATCGCATCTCATTTCTATGCTTCATGATAAGATATAATATTCATTGCGAAGTTTCATGTATTCCTCGTATTCACTTCAAATGAATGTAAATGCAACACTTCCTTGCTAGGAAATAGCGTTTGCCGATTTCTGCGTATCGTAGCATTATATTTCTATTGCATCTCAAAACGCGATATCGCATCTCATTTCTATGTTTCATGATAAGATATAACATTTATTGCGAAGTGACATGCATACCTCGTATTCACTTCAAAAGAATGTAAATGCGACGATTCCTTGCTAGGAAATAGCGTTTGCAGATGTCTACGTATCGAAGCAATAGAGTGCTAATGCTTCTTAAATCGCGATATCGCATCTCACTTCTATATTTCATAAGGGATAATATTCATTGCGAAGTGTCATGTATACCTCATATTCACTTTAAATGAATGTAAATGCGACACTTCTTAGCTAGGAAATAGCGTTTGCAGATGTCGACGTATCGAAGCAATAGAGTTCTAATGCTTCTTAAAATGCGATATCGCAGCTCATTTCTATGTTTCATGATAAGATATAATATTCATTGTGAAGTGACATGTATACCTCACATACACTTCAAATGAATGTAAATGCCACTCTTCCTTGCTAGGAAATAGCGTTTGCAGATGTCCACGAGTAGCAGTAATAGAGTTATAATGCTTCTTAAAACGCGATATCGCATCAAACATCTATGTTTAATGATAAGATATAATATTCAGTGCGAAGTGTCATGCATTCCTCGTATTCTCTTCAGAGGAATGTAAAGGCGACACTTCCTTGCTAGGAAATACGGATTGCAGATGTCTACGTATCGTAGCAAGTGTTCTAATCCTTCTTAAAGCGTGATAATGCTTCTCACTTCTATATTTCATGATAAGAGATAGTATCCATTGCGAATTGTCATGTATACCTCGTATTCACTTCAAAAGAATGTAAATGCGACACTTCCCTGCTATTATATAGCGTTTGCAGATGCCTACACACCGTAGCAATAGAGTTCTAAAGCTTCTTAAAAGAAGATATCGCACCTCATTTCCATGTTTCATGATAAGATATAATATTCATTGCGAAGTGTCATGTATACCTCGCATACGCATCAAAAGAATGTAAGTGCGACACTTCCTTGCTAGGAAATAGCCATTGCAGATGTCTACGTATCGAAGCAATAGAATTCTAACGCTACTTAAAACGCGATATCACATCTCATATTAGTGTTTCACGATAAGATATAATATTCAATGCGAAGAGTCATGTATACCTCGCATGCACTACAGATGAATGTAAATGCGACACTTCCTTGCTAGGAAATAGCGTTTGCAGATGTCTACGTATCGAAGCAATAGAGTTCTAATTCTTCTTAAAATGCGATATCGCATTTCATTTCTATGTTTCATGATAAGATATAATATTCATTTCGGAATGTCATGTATACCTCGTATTCACTTCAAAAGAATGTAAATGCGACACTTCCTTGCTAGGAAGTAGCGTTTACAGATGTCTAGGTATCGAAGCAATAGAGTTCTAATGCTACTTAATTCGCGATATCGCATCTCATTTCTATGTTTCATGATATGATATAATATTCATTGCGAAGTGTCATGTATACCCCGCACACACTTCAAATGAATGTAAATCCGACACTTCCTTCCTAGAAAATTACGTTCCCAGATGTCTACGTATCGAAGCAATAGAGTTCTAATGCTTCTTAAAACGCGATATCGCATCTCATTTCTATGTTTCATGATAAGATATAATATTCATTGCGAAGTGTTATGTATTCCTCGTCTACACTACAAATGAATGTAAATGCGACACTTCCTTGCTAGGAAATAGCGTTTCCAGATGTCTACGCATCGAAGCAATAGAGTTC
Organism: Xylocopa sonorina; assembly: GCF_050948175.1. Lineage (NCBI taxonomy): Eukaryota > Metazoa > Arthropoda > Insecta > Hymenoptera > Apidae > Xylocopa > Xylocopa sonorina. The sequence continues at coordinate 2,547,231 of NW_027490095.1, forward strand.
AAATGCTTCTTGAAACGCGATATCGCATCTCATTTCTATGCTTCATGATAAGCTATAATACTCATAGCGAAGTGTTACGTATACCTCGCATACACTTCAAATGAATGTAAATGTGACATTTCCTTACTAGGAAGTAGCGTTTGCAGATGTCTCCGTATCGAAGAAATCGAGATCTAATGCTTCTTAAATCGCGATGTCGAATTTCATATCTATGTTTCATGATAAGATATAATATTCATTGCGAAGTGTCATGTATACCTCGTATTCACTTCAAAAGAATGTAAATTCGACACTTCCTTGCTAGGAAATAGCGTTTGCAGATGTCTACTTATCGAAGAAATGGAGTTTTATGCTTCTTAAATCCCGATATCGCATCTCATTTCTACGTTTCATGATAAGATATAATACTCATTGCGAAGTGTCACGAATACCTCGTATTCACTTCAAAAGAATGTAAATGCGAAACCTTTTTGCTAGCAAATAGCGTTTGCAGATGTCTACGTATCGTAGCAATAGTGTACTAATGCTTCTTAAATCGCGATATCGTATCTCATTTCTATATTTCGTGATAAGATATAATATTCATCGTGGAGTGTTATGTATGAAGCGTATTTACTTCAAAAGAATGTAAATGCGGCACTTCCTTCCTAGGAAATAGCGTTTACAGATGTCTACGTATCGTAGCAATAGAGTTCTAAAGCTTCTTAAAACGCGATATCGCATTTCATTTCTATGCTTCATGATAAGAAACAATATTAATTGCAAAGTGTTACGTATACCTCGTATACACTTCAATGAATATAAGTGCGACACTTCCTTGCTAGGATGTAGCGTTTGCAGTTGTCTACGTATCGAAGCAACAGAGTACTGGTGCTTCTTAAAACGCGCTATCGCATCACATGTCTATGTTTCATGATAAGATATAATTTTCATTACGAACTGTTATGTATCCCTCGTCTACACATCAAAAGAATGTAAACTCTACACTATCTTGCTAGGAAATAGCGTTTGCAGATGTCTACGTATCGAAGAAATAGAGTTTTATGCTTCTTAAATCCCGATATCGCATCTCATTTCTATGTTTCATGATAAGATATAATATTCATTGTGGATTGTTATGTATACCTCGTATTCACTTAAATAGAATGTAATTGCGATACTTCCTTGCTAGGAAATAGCGTTTGCAGATGTCTCCGTATCGAAGCTGTAATGATCTAATGCTTCTCAAATCGCGATATCGCATTTCATTTCTATGTTTCGTGATAAAGCATAATATTCATTGTGGAGTGTTATGTATACCTCGTATTCACTTTAAAAGAATGTAAATGCGACACTTCCTTGCGACTAAATAGCGTTTGCAGATGTCTACGTATCATAGCAATAGGGTTCTGATGCTTCTTAAAACGCGATTCCGCATCTCATTTCTATGTTTCACGATAAGTTATAATATTCATTGCGACGTGTAATGTATACCTCGTATTCACTTCAAAAGAATGTAAATGCGACACTTCCTTGTTAGGATATAGCGTTTCCAGATGTCTACGCATCGAAGCAATAGAGTTCTAATGCTTCTTGAAACGCGATATCGCATCTCATTTCTATTCTTCATGATAAGCTATAATACTCATTGCGAAGTGTTACGTATACCTGGTATACAATTCAATGAATGTAAGTGCGACACTTCCTTGCTAGGAAATAGCGTTAGCAGATGTCTACGTATCGAAGCAATAGCGTTCTAATGCTTCTTGAAACGGGATATCGCATCTCATATCTATGCTTCATGATAAGATATAATATTCATTGCGAAGTTTCATGTATACCTCGCATTCACTTCAAAAGAATATAAATGCCACACTTCCTTGCTGGGAAATAGCGTTAGCAGATGTCTACGTATCGAAGCAATAGAGTTCTAATGCTTCTTGAAACGGGTTATCGCATCTCATTTCTATGCTTCATGATAAGATATAATATTCATTGCGAAGTTTCATGTATTCCTCGTATTCACTTCAAATGAATGTAAATGCGACACTTCCTTGCTTGGAAATAGAGTTTGCAGATGTCTACGTATCGTAGCGAGCGTGTTATATTGCTTCTTAAAACGAGATATCTCTTCTCATTTCTATGTTTCATGTCAACATATATTATTCATTGCGAAGTGTTATGTATACCTTGTATTCGCTTCAGAAGAATGTAAATGCCACACTTCCTTGCTAGGAAATATCGTTTCCAGATGTCTACGTATCGAAGCAATAGAGTTCTAATGCTTCTTAAAACGCGATATCGCATTTCATTTCTGTTTCATGATAAGATATAATTTTCATTGCGAAGTGATATTTATACCGCGTCTACAATTCCAATGAATGTAAATGCCTCACTTCCTTCCTAGGAAACGCGTTTCCAGATGTCTACGTTTCGAAGCAATACAGTTCTAATGCTTCTTTAAAAGCGATATAGCATCTCAACCCTATGTTACAAGATAAGACATAATATTCAATGCGAAGTGTTATGTATGTCTCGTCTACAATTCAAAAGAATGTAAATGCCACGCTTCATGGCTAGGAAATAGCGTTTCCAGATGTCTACGTATCGAAGCAATAGAGTTCTAATCCTTCTTCAAACGCGATAACGCTTCTCATTTCTACGTTTCATGGTAAGATATAATATTCATTGCGAAGTGTTATGTATACCTCGTTTACGCTTCAGAAGAATGTAAATGCCACGCTTCCTTGCTAGGAAAAAGCGTTTGCAGATGTCGACGTATCGAAGCAATAGAGTTCTAATATTTCTTGAATCGCGATATCGCTTCGCATTTCTATGTTTCATGATAAGATATAATATTCATTATGGGGTGTAATGTATACCTCGTATTCACCTCAAAAGAATGTAAATGCCACACTTCCTTGCTAGGAAATAGCGTTTGTAGATGTCTACGTATCGAGGCAAAGGTGTTCTATGCTTCTTAAAGCGAGATATCGCATCTCATTTCTGTGTTTCATTATAAGATATATTATTCATTGGGAAGTGTTATGTACTCCTCGTCTACACTTCAAATGAATGTAAATGCGACACTTCCTTGCCAGGAAATGTGTTTGCTGATGTCTACGTTTCGTAGCAATAGAGTTCAAATGCTTCTTAAACCAAATATCGCATTTCATTTCTAGGTTTCATGATAAAATATAATATTCATTGCGAAGTGTCATGTATACCTCGTATTCACTACAGAAGAAGGTGAATGCGGCACTTAATTGCTAGGAAGTAGCGTTTGCAGATGTCTACGATTCGATGCAATAGTGTTCTAATGCTTCTTAAATCAAGATATAGCTTCTCATTTCTATGTTTCATGATAAGATATAATACTCATTGCGCAGTGTTATGTGTACCTCGTATTCAATTCAAACGAATGTATATTTGACACTTCCGTGCTAGGAAACAGCGTTTGCAGATGTCTACGTATCGAAGCAATAGAGTTCTATAGCTTCTTAAAACGGGATGTCGCATCTCATTTACACGTTTCATTATTAGATATAATGTTCATTGCGAAGTGTCATGTACACCTCGGATACAATTCAATCGAATGTAAATGCGACACTTCCTTGCTAGGAGATAGCGTTTGCAGATTTCTACGTATCGAAGCAATAGTGTTCTAATGCTTCTTAAAACGGGATATCGCATCTCATGTCTATGTTTCATTATAATATATAATCTACATTGCGAAGTTACATGTATATCTCGCACACACTTCAAATGAATGTAAATGCGATTCTTCCTTGCTAGGATATAGCGTTGGCAGATGTCTACGTATGGAAGCAACAGAGTTCTAATGCTTCTTAAAACGAGATATCGCATCTCATTTCTATGCTTCATGATAAGATATAATATTCATTGCGGAGTGTCATGTATACCTCGTATTCACTTCAAAAGAATGTAAATGCGGCACAACCTTGCTAGGAAATAGTGTTTCCAGATATCTACGTATCGTAGCAATAGAGTTCTGATGTTTCTTAAAACGCGATGTCGCATCTCATTTCTATGTTTCATGATAAGATATAATATTCATTGTGGTGTGTTATGTATACCCCGTATTCACTTCGTAAGCATGTAAATGCGAAACATCCTTGCTAGGAATATATCGAAGCAATATAGTTCTAATGCTTCTTAAAGCGAGATATCGCATCTCATTTCTATGTCTCACGATAAGATATAATATTCATTGTGGAGTGTTATGTATACCTCGCATTGACTTCAAAAGAATGTTATTGCGACACTTCCTTGCTAGGAAATAGCGTTTGCAGCTGTCTACGTATCGTAGCTATAGAGTTCTAATGCTTCTTAAAACGGGATATCGGATTTCATTTTTATGTTTAATGGTAAGATAAAATAATCACTGCGATGTGTCGCTTATACCTCACATACACTTCAAATGAATGTATATGCGCCACTTCCTTACTAGGAAATAGCGATTGCAGATGCCTACGTATCGTAGCAATAGAGTTCTAATGGCTCTCAAAACGCGATATCGCATCTCATTTCTATGTTTCATGATAAGATATAATATTCATTGCGAAGTTACATGTATACCTCGTATTCACTTCAAAAGAATGTAAATGCGACACTTCCTTGCTATTAAATAGCGTTTGCTGATGTCTACGTATCGTAGCAATAGAGTTCCAATGCTTCTTAAAACGCGATATCACATCACATTTCTATGTTTCACGATAAGATATAGTATTCATTGCGAAGTATCACTTATACCTCGCATACACTTCAGAAGAATGTAAATGCGACACTACCTTGCTAGGAAACAGCGTCTGCAGATGTCTACGCATCGTAGCAATAGAGTTCTAATGCTTCTTAAAACGCGCTCTCACATCACATTTCTATGTTTCATGATAAGATATAATATTCATTGCGAAGTTTCATGTATACCTCGCATACACTTCAAATGAATGTAATTGCGACACTTCCTTGCTAGGAAGTAGCGTTTGCAGATGTGTACGTATCGAAGCAAGAGAATTCTAATGCTTCTTAGAACGAGATATCGCATCCCATTCCTATGTTTCATGGTAAGATATATTATTCACTGCGAAGTATCACGTATACCTCGCATACACTTGAAATGAATGTAAATGCGACACTTCCTTGCTAGGAAATAGCGTTTGCAGATGTCTACGTATCGAAGCAATAAAGTTCTAATGCATCTGAAATCGTGATATCGCATCTCATTTCTATGTTTCATGAACACATATAATATTCATTGTGCAATGTTATGTATACCTCGCATTTACTCCAAAAGAATGTAAATGCGACACGTCCTTGCTAGGAAATAGCGTTTGCAGATGTCTACGTATCGAAGCAATAAAGTTCTAATGCATCTTATATCGCGATATCCCATCTCATTTCTATGTTTCATGATAATATATAATATTCATTCTGCAATGTTATGTATAACTCGCATACACTTCAGAAGAATGTAAATGCGACACTTCCTTGCTAGGAAACAGCGTCTGCAGATGTCTACGCATCGTAGCAATAGAGTTCTAATGCTTCTTAAAACGCGCTCTCACATCACATTTCTATGTTTCATGATAAGATATAATATTCATTGCGAAGTTTCATGTATACCTCGCATACACTTCAAATGAATGTAAATGCGACACTTCCTTGCTAGGAAATAGCGTTTGCAGATATCTACGTATCGAAGCAATAGAGTTCTAATGCTTCTCAAAACGCAATATCGCATCACATTTCTATGTTTCATGATAAGATATAATATTCATTGTGGAGTGTTATGTATACCTCGTATTCACTTCAAAAGGATGTAAATGCTACACTTCCTTGCTAGGAAATAGCGTTTGGAGATGTCTACGTATCATAGCAATAGGGTTCTGATGCTTCTTAAAACGCGATGTCGCTCCTCATTTCTATGTTCCATGATAAGATATAATATTCATTGCAAAGTGTCAAGTATACCTCGCATACACTTCAATTGAATGTAAATGCGACACTTCCATTCTAGGAAATTGCGTTTCCAGATGTCTACGTATCGAAGCAATAGAGTTCTAATGCTTCTTAAAGCACGATATCGCATCTCATTTCTATGTTTCATGATAATATATAGTATTCATTGCGAAGTGTTATGTGTATCTCGTCCACACTTCAGATGAATGTAAATGCGACACTTCCCAGCTAGGAAATAGCGTTTGCACATGTCTACGTATCGAAGCAATAGAATTCTAATGCTACTTGAAACGCGCTTTCGCATCTCATTTCTATGTTTCATGATAAGATATAATATCCATTGCGAAGTGACATGCATACCTCGTATTCACTTCAAAAGGATGTAAATGAATCGCTTCCTTGCTAGGAAATAGCGTTTGCAGATGTTTACGTGTCGAAGCAATATAGTTGTAATGCTTCTTAAATCGCGATATCGCATCTCATTCATATGTTTCGATATAAGATATAATATTCATTGTGTAGTGTTATGTATACCTCGCACACAATTCAAATGAATGTAACTGCGACACTTCCTAGCTAGGAAGTGGCGTTTGCAGATGTCTACGTATAGTAGCTATAGTGTTCTGATGCATCCTAAAACGCGATATCGCATCTCATTTCTATGTTTCATGATAAGATATGATGTTCATTGCCAAGTGGCATGTATACCTCGCATACACATCAAATGAATGTAAATGCGACACTTCCTTGCTAGGAAATAGCGTTTGCAGGTGTCTACGTGTCGAAGCAATAGAGTTCTAACGCTTCTTAAAACGCGCCTTCGCATCTCATTTCTATGTTTCATGATAATGTATAATATTCATTGTGAAGTGACATGCATACCTCGTATTCACTTCAAAAGAATGTAAATGCGACACTTCCTTGATAGGACGTTGCGTTTGCAGATGTCTACGTATCGATGCAGTAGAGTTCTAATGCTTCTTATACGCGCCTTTGCATCTCATATCTACGATTCATGATAAGATATAACATTCATTGCGAAGTGACGTGCATACCTCGTATTCACTTCAAAAGAATGTAAATGCAACACTTCCTTGCTAGAAAGTAGCGTTTGCAGACGTCTACGTATCGAAGCAATAGAGTTCTAATGCTTCTTGAAACGGGATATCGCATCTCATTTCCATGTTTCATGATAAGATATAATATTCATTGCGAAGTTTCATGTATTCCTCGTATTCACTTCAAATGAGTGTAAATGCGACACTTCCTTGCTATTAAATAGCGTTTGCAGATGTCTACGTATCGTAGCAACTGAGTTCTAAAGCTTCTAAAAACAAGATATCGCATCTCATTTCTATATTTCATGATAAGATATAATATTCATTACGAAGAGTCATGAATACCTCGTATTCACTTCAGAAGAATGTAAATGCGACACTTCCTTGCTAGGAAATAGCGTTCGCAGATGTCTACGTATCGACGCAATACAGTTCCAATGCTTCTTATATATGGAAATCGCATCTCATTACAGCGTTTCATGATAAGACATAATATTCATTGCGAAGTGTTACGCATTCTTCGCATACACTTCAAGTTAATGTAAATGCGACACTTCCTTGCTATTAAATAGCGTTTGCAGATGTCTACGTATCGTAGCAATAGTGTTCTAATGCTTTTTAAATCGCGATATCGAATCTCATTTCCATGATTCATGATAAGATATAATATTCATTGCGGAGTGTCATGCATACCTCGTATTCACTTCAAAAGCATGTAAATACGACACTTCCTTGCTAGGAAATAGCGTTTGCAGATGTCTACGTATTGTAGCAATAGAGTTCTAATGCTTCTTAAATCGCGATATCGCCTTTCATTTCTATGTTTCGTGATAAGGTATAATATTCATTGCGGAGTGTTATGTATACCTCGTATTCACTTTAAAAAAATGTAAATGCGACACTTCCTTGCTAGGAAATAGCGTTTGCAGATGTCTCCGTATCGAAGCAATGGAGTCTAATGCTTCTTAAAACGAGATGTCGCATCTGATTTCTATGTTTCATGATAAGATATAATATTAATTGCGAAGTATCATGTATTCTTCGTATTCACTTCAAAAGAATGTAAATGCGACTCTTCCCCGCTATTAAATAGCGTTTGAAAATGTCTACGCACCGTAGCAACAGAGTTCTAAAGCTTCTAAAAACAAGATATCGCATCTCATTTCCATGTTTCATGATAAGATATAATATTAATTGCGAAGTATCATGTATTCTTCGTATTCACTTCAAAAGAATGTAAATGCGACTCTTCCCTGCTATTAAATAGCGTTTGAGAATGTCTACGCACCGTAGCAACAGAGTTCTAAAGCTTCTAAAAACAAGATATCGCATCTCATTTCTATGTTTCGTGATAAGATATAATATTCATTACGAAGAGTCATGAATACCTCGTATTCACTTCAAAAGAATGTAAATGCGACACTTCCTTGCTAGGAAATAGCGTTCGCAGATGTCTACGTATCGAAGCAATACAGTTCCAATGCTTCTTATATCTGGAAATCGCATCTCATTACAACGTTTCATGATACGATATAATATTCATTGCGAAGTGTTACGCATTCTTCGCATAAACTTCAAGTTAATGTAAATGCGACACTATCTTGCCAGGAAACAGAGTTGGCAGATGCCTACGTATCGTAGCAACAGATTTCTAATGCTTCTCAGCACCCGATATCGCATTTCATTTCTATGTTTCATGATAAGATATAATATTCATTGCGAAGTGTCACTTATACCTCCCAAACACTTCAAGTGAATGTAAATGCGACCCTTCCTTGCTAGGAAATAGCGTTTGCAGATTTCTCCGTAACGGAGCAATAGAGTTCTAATGCTTCTTAAATATCGATATCGCATCTCATTTCAATGTTTCGTGGTAAGGTATAATATTCATTGTGGGGTGTTATGTCTACATCGTATTCACATCAAAGGAATGTAAATGCGACACTTCCTTGCTAGGTAATAGCGTTTCCAGATATCTACGTATCGTAGCAATTGCTTTCAAATGCTTCCTAAAACGCGATATCGCATCTCGCTTCTATGTTTCATGATAAGATATAATATTCATTGTGGAGTGCTATGTATACCACGTATTCACTTCAAAAGAATGTAAGTGCGACACTTCCTTGCTGGGAAATAGCGTTTGCAGATGTCTACGTATCGTAGCAAGAGTTGTAATGCTCCATAAAACGTAATATCGCATTTCACTTTTATGTCTCATGTTAATAGATAATATCCATTGCGACGTGTCATGTATACCTCGTATTCACTTCAAAAGAATGTAAATGCGACTCTTCCTTCCTAGGAAATAGCGTTTGCAGATGTCTACGTATCGAAGCAACTGAGTTCCAATGCTTCTTAAACGGCGAAACGCATCTCATTTCTATGTCTCATAATAAGATATAATATTCACTGTGCAATGTTATGTATACCTCGCATTCACTTCAAAAGAATGTAAGTGCGACACTTCCTTGCTATTAGATAGCGATTGCAGATGTCTACGTATCGTAGCAGTAGAATTCTAATACTTCTTAAATCGCGATATCGCATCTCCTTCCTGTGTTTCATGATAAGATATAATATTCATTGTGGAGTGTTGTGTATACCTCGCATACACATCAAATGAATGTAAATGCGACATATCCTTTCTAGGAAATAGCGTCTCCAGATGTCTACGTATCGAAAAAATAGAGTTCTAATGCTTCTTAAAACGCGATATCGCATCTCATTTCTATGTTTCATGATAAGATATAATATTCATTGCGGAATGTCATGTATACCTCGCATTCACTTCAAAAGAATTTAAATGCGACACTTCCTTACTAGGAAGTAGCATTTGCAGATGTCTATGTATCGAAGCAATAGAGTTCTAATGCTGCTTAAATCGCGATATCGCACCTCATTTCTATGTTTCATGATAAGATATAATATTCATTGTGCAGTGTCATGTATACCTCGTCCTCATTTCAAAAGTGTGATAATGCGTCACTTCCTTGCTAGGAAGTAGCGTTTGCAGATGTCTATGTATAGTAGCAATACAGCTGTAATTTTTCTTAAAACGCGATATAGCATCTCATTTCTATGTTTCATTATAAGATATAATATTCATTGCGAAGTGTCATGTATACCTCGTTTTCACTTCAAGAGAATGTAAATGCGACACTTCCTTGCTAGGAAATAGCGTTGGCAGATGTGTACGTATCGAAGCAATAGAGATCTACTGCTTCTTAAATCGCCATATCGCATCTCATTTCTATGTTTCATGATAATATATAATATTCATTGTGGAGGGTTATTATAACCTCGTATTCACTTCAAAAGAATGTAAATGCGACACTCCCTGGCTAGGAAATAGCATTTGCAGATATCTACGTATCGTAGCATTAGAGATCTAATGCTTCTCAAAACGCGATATCACATCTCATTTCTATGTTTCATGATAAGATATAATATTCATTGCGAAGTGTCTTGTATACCTCTCATACACTTCACGTGAATGTAAATACGACACTTCCTTCCTAGGAAATAGCGTTGGCAGATGTCAACGTATTGAAGCAATAGAGATCTATTGCTTCTTAAATAGCGATATCGCATCTCATTTCTATGTTTCATGTAAAGATGTAATATTCATTGCGGAGTGTTATGTATACCTCGCATTCACTTCAAAAGAATTTAAATGCGACACTTCCTTACTAGGAAGTAGCGTTTGCAGATGTCTATGTATCGAAGCAATAGTGTTCTAATGCTGCTTAAATCGCGATATCGCACCTCATTTCTATGTTTCATGATAAGATATAATATTCATTGTGCAGTGTCATGTATACCTCGTACTCATTTCAAAAGCGTGATAATGCGTCACTTCCTTGCTAGGAAGTAGCGTTTGCAGATGTCTATGTATCGTAGCAATACAGCTGTAATTCTTCTTAAAACGCGATATCGCATCTCATTTCTATGTTTCATGATAAGATACAATATTCATTGCGAAGTGTCATGTATACCTCGTATTCACTTGAAAACAATGTAAATACGACACTTCCCTGCTAGGATATCGCGTTTGCAGATGTCTACGTATCGAAGCAATAGATTTCTAATGCTTCTAAAATCGCCATATCGCATCTCATTTCTATGTTTCATGATAAGATATAATATTCATTGCGAAGTGTCATGTATACCTCGCTATCACTTCAAAAAAATATAAATGCCACACTTCCTTGCTAGGAAATAGCGTTTGCGGATGTCCACGTATCGTAGCAATAGAGTTCTGGTGCTTCTTAAATCGCGATGTCGCATCTCATTTCTATCTTTCAGGATAAGACACAATATTCATTCTGGAGTGATATGTATACCTCGTATTCACTTCAAAAGAATTTAAATGCGACACTTCCTTCCTAGGAAATAGCATTTGCAGATGTCTACGTATCGTAGCATTAGAGATCTAATGCTTCTCAAAACGCGATATCGCATCTCATTTCTATGTTTCATGATAAGGTATAATATTCATTGCGAAGTGTCTTGTATACCTCTCATACACTTCACGTGAATGTAAATGCGACACTTCCTTCCTAGGAAATAGCGTTGGCAGATGTCTACGTATTGAAGCAATGGAGATCTATTGCTTCTTAAATAGCGATATCGCATCTCATATCTATGTTTCATGATAAGATATAATATTCATTGCGGAGTGTCATGTATACCTCGCAATCACTTCAAAAGAATTTAAATGCGACACTTCCTTACTAGGAAGTAGCGTTTGCAGATGTCTATGTATCGAAGCAAAAGAGTTCTAATGCTGCTTAAATCGCGATATCGCACCTCATTTCTATGTTTCATGATAAGATATAATATTCATTGTGCAGTGTCATGTATACCTCGTATTCATTTCAAAAGTGTGATAATGCGTCACTTCCTTGCTAGGAAATAGCGTTTGCAGATGTCTATGTATCGTAGCAATACAGCTGTAATTCTTCTTAAAACGCGATATCGCATCTCATTTCTATGTTTCATGATAAGATACAATATTCATTGCGAAGTGTCATGTATACCTCGTATTCACTTGAAAACAATGTAAATACGACACTTCCCTGCTAGGATATCGCGTTTCCAGACGTCTAGGTATGGAAGCAATTGAGTTCTAATGTTTCTTAAAACATGATATCGTTTCACATTTCTATGTTTCATGATAAGATATAATATTCATTGCGAAGTGTTATCTATACCTCGCTTTCACTTCAAAAAAATATAAATGCGACACTTCCTTGCTAGGTAATCGCGTTTGCAGATGTCTACGTATCGAAGCAATAGAATTCTAGTGCTTCTTAAAACGTGATGTCGCATCTCATTTCTATCTTTCAGGATAAGACACAAAATTCATTCTGGAGTGATATGTATACCTCGTATTCACGTCAAAAGAATGTAAATGTGACACTCCCTTGCTAGGAAGTAGCGATTGCAGATGTCTACGTATCGAAGCAATAGAGTCCTAATGCTTCTTAAATCGCGATATCGCATCTCATTTCTATGTTTCATGATAAGATATAATATTCATTGCGAAGTGTCATGTATACCTCATATTCACTTCAAGAGAATGCAAATGCGACACTCCCTTGCTAGGAAATAGCGTTTGCAGATGTCTACGTATCGTAGCATTAGAGTTCTAATGCTCCTCAAATCGCGAAATCGCATCTCATTTCTATGTTTCATCATAAGATATAATATTCATTGCGAAGTGTCTAGTATACCTCGCATACACTTCAAATGAATGTAAATGCGACACTTCCTTGCTAGGAAATAGCGTTCGCGCATGTCTGCGTATCGAAGCAATAGAGTTCTAATGCTTCTTAAATCGCCAAATCGCATTTCATTTCTATGCTTCTTGATAAGATATAATATTCTCTGTGGAGTGTTATGTATACCTCGTACTCACTTCAAAAGAATGATAATGCGTCACTTCCTGGCTAGGAAATAGCGTTGGCAGATGTCTACGTATCGAAGCAATGGATATCTACTGCTTCCTTAATAGCGTTATCGCATCACATTTCTATGTTTCATGATAAGATATAATATTCATTGCGAAGTGTCATGTGTACCTCGTATTCACTTAAAAAGTATGTAAATGCGACACATCCTTGCAAGGAAATAGCGTTTGCAAATGGTTACGTATCGAAGCAATAGAGTTCTAATGCTTCTTAAATTGCCATATCGCATCTCATTTCTGTGTTTCAAGATAAGATATAATATTCATTGTGCAGTGTTATGTATACCTCGTATTCACTTCAAAAGATTGTAAATGCGACACTTCCTTGCTAGGAAATAGCGTTTGCAGATGTCTACGTATCGTAGAAAAGGAGTTCTAATGCTTCCTAAAACGCGAAATCGATCCTCATTCCTTGGTGTCATGATGAGACATAATATTCATTGTGCAGTGTTATGTATACCTCGTATTCAGTTCAAAAGATTGTAAATGCGACATTTCATTGCTAGGAAATTGCTTTTGCAGATGTCTACGTATCGTAGCAAAGGAGTTCTACTGCTTCTTAAAAGGCGAAATCGATCCTCATCTTTTGGTTTCATGATAAGATATAATATTCATTGTGGAGTGTTATGTCTACTTCGTATTCACCTCAAAAGAATGTAAATGCGACACTTCATTGCTAGGAAATAGCGTTGGCAGATGTCTACGTATCGAAGCAATATAGTTCTAATGCTTCTTAAATCGCCATATCGCATCTCATTTTTGTGTTTCATGATAAGATATAATATTCATTGCGAAGTGTCATATATACCTCGCATACACTTCAACTGAATGTAAATGCGACACTTCTTTCCTAGAAAATAGCGTCTGCAGATGTCTACGTATCGTAGCAATAGGGTTCCAATGCTTCCTAAAACGCGATATCGATCCTCATTCCTTGGTTTCATGATAAGATATAATATTCATTGTGGAGTGTTAGGTATACCTCGTATTCACTTCAAAAGAATGTAAATGCGACACTTCCATGCTAGGAAATAGCGTTTGCAGATGTCTCCGTATCGAAGCAATATTGTTCTAATAATACTTAAAACCCGATATTGCATCTCATTCCTATGTTTCATGATACGATGTAATATTCATTGCGAAGTGTCGCTTATACCTCGCATACGCTACAAATGGATGTAAATGCGACACTTCCTTGCTAGGATATTGCGATGGCAGGTGTCTACGTATTGAAGCAACATGGTTTTAATGCTTCTTATACCGAGATGTCGCATCTCATTTCCATATTTTGCGAAAAGATATAATATTCATTGTGGAGTGTTATGTATACCACGTATTTACTTTAGATGAATGTAAATGCGACACATCCTTGCTAGGAAATAGTGTTGGCAGATGTCTACGTATCGAAGCAATAGGGTTCTAGTGCTTCTTAAACCGCCGTAACGAATCTCATTTCTATGTTTCATGATAATATATAATATTCATTGTGGAGTGTTATGTATACCTCCTATTCACTTCAAAAGAATGTAAGTGAAACACTTCCTGGCTAGGAAATAGCGTCCTCAGATGTCTACGTATCGTAGCAATTGAGTATTAATATTTCTTAAAACGCGATATCGCATATCATTTCTATGTTTCATGATAAGATATAATATTCATTGCGAAGTGTCATGTATTCCTCGTATTCACTTCAAAGAAATGTAAATGCGACACTTCCTTGCTAGCAAATAGCGTTTGCAGATGTCAACGTACCGAAACTGAAGTGTTCTAATGCTTCTTAAAACTAGAAGTCGCATCGTATTTCTATGTTTCATGATAAGATATAATATTCATTGCGAAGTGTCACGTACACCTCGAATTCACATCATAAGAATGTAAATGCTACACTTCCATTCTAGGAAATAGCGTTTGCAGATGTCTCCGTATCGAAGCAATAGAGTTCTATTGCTTCTTAAATCGCGATATCGCTTTTCATTTCTATGTTTCCTAATAAGGTATTATCTTCATTGCGAAGTGTCATGTATACCTCGTATTCACTTCAAAAGAAAGTAAACGCGACACTTCCTTGCTAGGATATAGCGATGTCAGATGTCTACGTACCGAAACAATAGAGTTATAATGCTTCTTAAAACGCGATTTCGCAGCTCATTTCTTTGTTTCATGATAAGATATAATATTCATTCCGGAGTGTCATGTATTCCTCGTTTTCACTTTAAAAGAATGAAAATGCGGCACTTCCTTGCTAAGAAGTAGCGTTTGCAGATGTCTACGTATCGATGAAATAGAGTTCTAACGCTTCCTAAATCGCGATATCGCTTATCATTTCTATGTTGCATGATAAGATATAATATTCATTGCGAAGTGTCTTGTATACCTCGCATACACTTCAAATGAATTGAAATGCGACACTTCATTGCTGGGAAATAGCGTTGGCAGATGTCTACGTATCGAAGCAATAGAATACTAATGCTTCTTAAATTGCCATATAGCATCTCATTTCTATGTTTCATGATAAGATATAATATTCATTGTGGAGTGTTATGTATACCTCGTATTCACTTCACATGAATGTATATGCTACACTTCCTTGCTAGGAAATAGCGTTTGCAGATTTCTGCGTATCGTAGCATTATATTTCTATTGCATCTCAAAACGCGATATCGCATCTCATATCTATGTTTCACGATAAGATATAATATTCATTGCGAAGTGTTATGTATACCTCGCATACACTTCAAATGAATGTAAATGCGACAGTTCCTTGCTAGGAAGTAGCGATTGCAGATGTCTACGTATCGAAGCAATAGAGTTCTAATGCTTCTTGAACCGGGATATCGCATCTCATTTCTATGTTTCATGATAAGATATAATCTTAATTGCGAAGTGTCATGTATACATCGCATACACTTCAAATGAATGTAAATGCGACACTTCCTTGCTGGGAAATAGCGTTTGCACATGTCTACGTATCGAAGCAATAGAGTTCTAATGCTTCTCAAAACGCGATATCAAATCTCATTTCTATGTTTCATGGTAAGATAAAATATTAATTGCGAAGTGTCATGTATACCTTGTATTCACTTCAGAGGAATGTAAATGTTACTCTTCCCTGCTAGGAAATAGCGTTTGCAGATGTCTACGTATCGTAGCAAGCGTGTCATAATGATTCTTAAAACGAGATATCGCATCTCATTTCTATGTTTCATGATAACATATAATATTCATTACGAAGTGTTATATATACCTCGCATACACTTCAAATGAATGTAAATGCGACACTTCCTTGATAGGAAATAGAGTTTGCAGATGTCTACGTATCGTAGCAAGCGTGTTATAATGCTTCTTAAAACGAGATATCGCATCTCATTTCTATGTTTCATGACAACATATAATATTCATTGCGAAGTGTTATGTATACCTCGCATACACTTCAAATGAATGTAAATGCGACACTTCCTTGCTAGGTAATAGAGTTTGCAGATGTCTACGTATTGAAGCAATAAAGTTCTAATGCATCTTACATCGCGATATCGCATCTCATTTCCATGTTTCATGATAATATATAATATTCATTGTGCAATGATATTTATACCTCGCATTCACTTCAAAAGAATGTAAATGCGACACTTGCTTGCAAGGAAGTAGCGTTTACAGATATCTACGTATCGTTGCAATAGAGTCTAATGCTTCTAAAATCGCCATATCGCATCTCATTTCTATGTTTTATGATAAGATACAATGTTCTTTGTACAGTGTTATGTATACCTCGCATTCACTTCTAAGGATTGTAAATGCGACACTTCCTTGCTACGAAATAGCGTCTGCTGATGCCTACGTATCGTAGCAATAGAGTTCTAATGCTTCTTAAAACGCGATATCGCATCTCATTACTATGTTTCATGATAAGATATAATATTCATTGCGAAGATTCATGTATTCTTCGTATTCACTTCAAATGATTGTAAATGCGACACTTCCTTGCTAGGAAATAGCGTTTGCAGATGTCTACGAATCGAAGCAATAGAGATCTAATGCTTCTTAAAACGATATATCGCATCTCATTCCTATGTTTCATGTTAAGATATATTATTCATTGCGAAGTGTCACGTATACCTCGCATACACTTCAAATGAATGTAATTACGACACTTACTTGCTAGGAAATAGCGTTTGCCGATGTCTACGTATCGTAGCATTAGAGTTCTAAAGCTTCTTAAAACGCGACATCACATCACATTTCTATGTTTCATGATAAGATATAATATTCATGGCGAAGTTTCACGTATTCCTCCTATTCACTTCAAACGAATGTAAATGCGGCACTTCCTTCCTAGGAAATAGCGTTTGCAGATGTCTACGTATCGTAGCAAGCGTGTTATAATGCTCCTTAAAAAGAGATATCGCATCTCATTTCTATGTATCATGACAACATATAATATTCATTGCGAAGTGTAATGTATACATCGCATACACTTCAAATGAATGTAAATGCGACACTTCCTTGCTAGGAAATAGCGGTTGCAGATGTCTACGTATCGAAGCAATAGGGTTCTAAGGCTTCTTGAAACGGGATATCGCATCTCATTTCTATGTTTCATGATAAGATATAATATTCACTGCGAAGCTTCATGTATTCCTCGTATTCACTTCAAATGAATGTAAATGCGACACTTCCTTGCTAGGAAGTAGCGTTTGCATATGTCTACGTATCGTAGCAAGCGTGTTATAATGCTTCTTAAAGCGAGATATCGCATCTCATTTCTATGTATCATGACAACATATAATATTCATTGCGCAGTGTCATGTATACCTCGCATACACTTCAAATGAATGTAAATGCGACACTTCCTTGCTAGGAAATAGCGTTTGCAGATGTCTACGTATCGTGGCAATAGAGTTCTAATGCTTCTTAAAACGCGATATCGCATCTCATTTCTATGTTTCCTGATAAGATATAATATCCATTGCAAAGTGTTGTGCATACCTCGTATTCACTTCAAATGAATGTCAGTGAGACACATCCTTGCTATTAAATAGCGTTTGCAGATGACTACGTATCGTAGCAATAGATTACTAATGCTTTTTAGATCGCGGCATCGCATCTCATTTCTATGTTTCAGATATGATATAATATTCACTGTGAAGTGTAATGTATACCTCGCATACACTTCAAATGAATGTAAATGCGTCACTTCCCTGCTAGTATATATCGATGGCAGATGTCTACGAATCGAAGCAACAGAGTTCTAATGCTTCTTAAAACGAGGTGTCGCATCTCATTCCTATGTTTCATGATAAGATATAACATTCATTGCGAAGTGTTACGTATACCTCGCATACACTTCAAATGAAAGTAAATCCGACACTTCCTTGCTAGGAAGTAGCGTTTGCAGATATCCACTTGGAAGTAGCGTTCTCAGATGTCTACGTATCGAAGCATTAGAATTCTAATCCTTCTTAAATCGCGATATCGCATCTCATTTCTATGTTTTATGATAAGATATAATATTCATTGCGAAGTGTCATGTATACCTAGCATACACTTCAAATGAATGTAAATGCGACACTTCCTTGCTAGGATATAGCGATGGCAGATGTCTACGTATCGAAGCCACAGATTTCTAATGCTTCTTAAAACGAGATATCGCACTCATTTCTATGTTCCATGATAAGATATAATATTCATTGCGAAGTGTCTTGTATACCACGCATACACTTCAAACGTATTAAAATGCGACACTTCATTGCTAGGTAATAGCGTTTGCAGATGTCTACGTATCGAAGCAATAGATTTCCAATGCTTCTTAAAACGCGAAATCGCTCCCCATTTATATGCTTCATGAAAAGATATAATATTCATTGTGGAGTGTCATGTATACCTCGTATTCACTTCAAAAGAATGTAAGTGCGACACTTTCTTGCTATTAGATAGCGATTGCAGATGTCTACGTATCGTAGCAATAGAATTCTAATACTTCTTAAATCGCCATATCGCATCTCATTTCTATGTTTCACGATAGGATATAATAATCATTGCGAAGTGTCATGCATACCTCGTATTCACTTCAAAAGAATGTAAGTGTGACACTTCCTTGCTAGGAAATAGCGTTTGCAGTTGTCTACGTATCGTAGCTATGGAGTTCTTATTCATCTTAAAACACGATATAGCATCTCATTTCTATGTTTCATTATAAGATATAATATTCATTGCGAAGTGTCATGTATACCTCGTATTCACTTCAAATGAATGTAAATGCGGCACTTCCTTGATTGGCAGTAGCGTTTGCAGATGTCTACGTATCGAAGCAACTGAGTTCCAATGCTTCTTAAACCGCGTAACGCATCTCATTTCTATGTCTCATAATAAGATATAATATTCACTGTGCAGTGTTATGTATACCTCGCATTCACTTCAAAAGAATGTAAATGCGACACTTCCTTGCTATTAGATAGCGATTGCAGATGTCTACGATTCGTAGCAGTAGAATTCTAATACTTCTTAAATCGCGATATCGCATCTCCTTCCTGTGTTTCATGATAAGATATAATATTCATTGTGGAGTGTTGTGTATACATCGCATACACATCAAATGAATGTAAATGCGACATATCCTTTCTAGGAAATAGCGTTTCCAGATGTCTACGTATCGAAGAAATAGAGTTCTAATGCTTCTTATAACGCGATATCGCATCTCATTTCTATGTTTCATGATAAGATATAATATTCATTGGGAAGTGTCATGTATACCTCGCATACACATCAAGTGAATGTAAATGCGACACTTCCTTGCTAGGAAATAGCGTTTGCAGATGTCCACGTATCGTAGCAATAGAGTTCTGGTGCTTCTTAAATCGCGATATCGCATCTCATTTCTATGTTTCACGATAGGATATAATAGTCATTGCGAAGTGTCATGCATACCTCGTATTCACTTCAAAAGAATGTAAGTGCGACACATCCTTGCTAGGAAATAGCGTTTGCAGTTGTCTTCGTATCGTAGCTATGGAGTTCTAATTCTTCTTAAAACGCGATATAGCATCTCATTCCTATGTTTCATGATAAGGTATAATATTCATTGCGAAGTGTCTTGTATACCTCGTTTTCACTTCAAGAGAATGTAAATGCGACACTTCCTTGCTAGGAAATAGCGTTGGCAGATGTGTACGTATCGAAGCAATAGAGATCTACTGCTTCTTAAATAACGATATCGCATCTCATGTCTATGTTTCATGATAAGATATAATATTCATTGCGGAGTGTCATGTATACCTCGCATTCACTTCAAAAGAATTTAAATGCGACACTTCCTTACTAGGAAGTAGCGATTGCAGATGTCTATGTATCGAAGCAATAGAGTTCTAATGCTGCTTAAATCGCGATATCGCACCTCATTTCTATGTTTCATGATAAGATAATATTCATTGAGCAGTGTCATGTATACCTCGTATTCATTTCAAAAGTGTGATAATGCGTCACTTCCTTGCTAGGAAATAGCGTTTGCAGATATCTATGTATCGTAGCAATACAGCTGTAATTCTTCTTAAAACGCGATATCGCATCTCATTTCAATGTTTCATGATAAGATACAATATTCATTGCGAAGTGCCATGTATACCTCGTATTCACTTGTAAACAATGTAAATATGACACTTCCCTGCTAGGATATCGCGTTTGCAGATGTCTACGTATCGAAGCAATAGATTTCTAATGCTTCTAAAATCGCCATATCACATCTCATTTCTATCTTTCAGGATAAGACACAATATTCATTCTGGAGTGATATGTATACCTCGTATTCACCTGAAAGCAATGTAAATACGACACTTCCCTGCTAGGATATCGCGTTTGCAGATGTCTACGTATCGAAGCAATAGATTCCTAATGCTTCTAAAATCGCCATATCGCATCTCATTTCTATGTTTCATGATAGGATATAATATTCATTGCGAAGTGCCATGTATACCTCGCTTTCACTTCAAAAAAATATAAATGCGACACTTCCTTGCTAGGAAATCGCGTTTGCAGATGTCTACGTATCGAAGCAATTGAATTCTAGTTCTTCTTAATACGTGATGTCGCATCTCATTTCTATCTTTCAGGGTAAGACACAATATTCATTCTGGAGTGATATGTATACCTCGTATTCACCTCAAAAGAATGTAAATGCGACACTCCCTTGCAAGGAAGTAGCGATTGCAGATGTCTACGTATCGAAGCAATAGAGTCCTAATGCTTCTTAAATCGCGATATCGCATCTCATTTCTATGTTTCATGATAAGATATAATATTCATCTCGAAGTGTCATGTATACCGCATATTCACTTCAAGAGAATGTAAATGCGACACTCCCTTGCTAGGAAATAGCGTTTGCAGATCTCTACGTATCGTAGCATTAGAGTTTTAATGCGTCTCAAATCGCGAAGTCGCATCTCATTTCTATGTTTCATGATAAGATATAATATTCATTGTGGAGTGTTGTGTATACCTCGCATACACATCAAATGAATGTAAATGCGACATATCCTTTCTAGGAAATAGCGTTTCCAGATGTCTACGTATCGAAGAAATAGAGTTCTAATGCTTCTTATAACGCGATATCGCATCTCATTTCTATGTTTCATGATAAGATATAATATTCATTGCGAAGTGTCATGTATACCTCGCATACACATCAAGTGAATGTAAATGCGACACTTCCTTGCTAGGAAATAGCGTTTGCAGATGTCCACGTATCGTAGCAATAGAGTTCTGGTGCTTCTTAAATCGCGATATCGCATCTCATTTCTATGTTTCACGATAGGATATAATAGTCATTGCGAAGTGTCATGCATACCTCGTATTCACTTCAAAAGAATGTAAGTGCGACACATCCTTGCTAGGAAATAGCGTTTGCAGTTGTCTTCGTGTCGTAGCTATGGAGTTCTAATTCTTCTTAAAACGCGATATAGCATCTCATTCCTATGTTTCATGATAAGGTATAATATTCATTGCGAAGTGTCTTGTATACCTCGTTTTCACTTCAAGAGAATGTAAATGCGACACTTCCTTGCTAGGAAATAGCGTTGGCAGATGTGTACGTATCGAAGCAATAGAGATCTACTGCTTCTTAAATAACGGTATCGCATCTCATGTCTATGTTTCATGATAAGATATAATATTCATTGCGTAGTGTCATGTATACCTCGCATTCACTTCAAAAGAATTTAAATGCGACACTTCCTTACTAGGAAGTAGCGATTGCAGATGTCTATGTATCGATGCAATAGAGTTCTAATGCTGCTTAAATCGCGATATCGCACCTCATTTCTATGTTTCATGATTAGATATAATATTCATTGAGCAGTGTCATGTATACCTCGTATTCATTTCAAAAGTGTGATAATGCGTCACTTCCTTGCTAGGAAATAGCGTTTGCAGATATCTATGTATCGTAGCAATACAGCTGTAATTCTTCTTAAAACGCGATATCGCATCTCATTTCTATGTTTCATGATAAGATATAATATTCATTGCGAAGTGTCATGTATACCTTGCATACACTTCAAACGAATGTAAATGCGACACTTCCCTACTAGGAAATAGCGTTGGGAGATGTTTGCGTATCCAAGCAATAGAGTTCTAATGCATCTTAAACCAAATGTCGCATCTCATTTCTATGTTTCATGATAAGATATAATATTCAGTGCGAAGTGTCTTGCATACCTCGCATACACTTCAAGTAAATGTAAATGCGACACTTCCTTGATAGGAAATAGCGATGACAGATGTCTACTTATCGAAGCAACAGAGCTCTAATGCTTCTTAAAACGAGATATCGCATCTCATTTTAATGTTTTATGATAAATTATAATATTCATTGCAAAGTGTCATGTATACCTCGTATTCACTTCAAATGAATGCAAATGCGACAATTACTTCCTAGGAAATAGCGTTTCCAGATGTCTACGTATCGTAGCAATAGAGTTCTAACGCTTCTTAGAACGCGAAATCGCATCTCTTTTCTATGTTTCATGATAAGATATAATATTCATTGCGAAGTGTCATGTATACCTCGTATTCACTTCAAAAGAATGTAAATGCGACACTTCCTTGCTAGGAAATGGCGTTTGCAGATGTCTACGTATCGTAGCAATAGTGATCTGATGCTTCTTAATACACGAAATCGCATCTCACTCCTATGTTTCATTACAAGATATAATATTCGTTGCGAATTGTCATGCATTCCTAGTATACACATCAAATGAATGTAAATGCGACACTTCCTTCCTAGGAAATAGCGTTTGCAGATCTCTACGTATCGAAGCAATAGAGTTCTAGTAATTCTTAATTCGGGATATCGCATCTCATTTCTTTGTTTCACGATAAGATATAATATTCATTGCGAAGTGTTATGTATACCTCGCATTCACTTGAAATGAATGTAAATGCGACACTTCCTTGTTAGGAAATAACGTTTGCAGATGGCTACGTATCGCAGCAATAGAGTTCCAACGCTTCTTAAAACGCGATATCGTATCTCATTTCTATCTTTCATGATAAGATATAATATTCATTGCGAAGTGTCATGTATACCTTGCATACACTTCAAACGAATGTAAATGCGACACTTCCCTACTAGGAAATAGCGTTGGGAGATGTTTGCGTATCCAAGCAATAGAGTTCTAATGCATCTTAATCCAAATGTCGCATCTCATTTCTATGTTTCATGATAAGATATAATATTCAGTGCGAAGTGTCTTGCATACCTCGCATACACTTCAAGTAAATGTAAATGCGACACTTCCTTGATAGGAAATAGCGATGACAGATGTCTACTTATCGAAGCAACAGAGCTCTAATGCTTCTTAAAACGAGATATCGCATCTCATTTTAATGTTTTATGATAAATTATAATATTCATTGTGGAGTGTTATGTATACCTCGTATTCACTTCAAAGGAATGTAAATACCACACTTCCTTGCTAAGAAATAGTGTTTGCATATGTCTACGTAACGAAGAAATAGTGTTCTAGTGCTTCTTATATCGCGATATCGATTCTCATTCCTATATTTCATGATAAGATATAATATTCATTGTGGAGTGTTATGTATAACTCGTATTCACTTCAAAAGAATGTAAATGCGACACTTCCTTGCTAGGAAATGGCGTTTGCAGATGTCTCCGTATCGACGCAAAAGAGTTCTAATGCATCTCAAAACGCGATATCGCATCTCATATCTATGTTTCATGATAGGGTATAATATTCATTGCAAAGTGTCATGTATACCTCGTATTCACTTCAAATGAATGCAAATGCGACAATTACTTCCTAGGAAATAGCGTTTCCAGATGTCTACGTATCGTAGCAATAGAGTTCTAACGCTTCTTAGAACGCGAAATCGCATCTCTTTTCTATGTTTCATGATAAGATATAATATTCATTGCGAAGTGTCATGTATACCTCGTATTCACTTCAAAAGAATGTAAATGCGACACTTCCTTGCTAGGAAATGGCGTTTGCAGATGTCTACGTATCGTAGCAACAGTGATCTGATGCTTCTTAATACACGAAATCGCATCTCACTCCTATGTTTCATGACAAGATATAATATTCGTTGCGAATTGTCATGCATTCCTAGTATACACATCAAATGAATGTAAATGCGACACTTCCTTGCTAGGAAATAGCGTTTGCAGATCTCTACGTATCGAAGCAATAGAGTTTTAGTAATTCTTAATTCGGGATATCGCATCTCATTTCTTTGTTTCACGATAAGATATAATATTCATTGCGAAGTGTTATGTATACCTCGCATTCACTTGAAATGAATGTAAATGCGACACTTCCTTGTTAGGAAATAACGTTTGCAGATGGCTACGTATCGCAGCAATAGAGTTCCAACGCTTCTTAAAACGCGATATCGTATCTCATTTCTATCTTTCATGATAAGATATAATATTCATTGCGAAGTGTCATGTATACCTTGCATACACTTCAAACGAATGTAAATGCGACACTTCCCTACTAGGAAATAGCGTTGGGAGATGTTTGCGTATCCAAGCAATAGAGTTCTAATGCATCTTAATCCAAATGTCGCATCTCATTTCTATGTTTCATGATAAGATATAATATTCAGTGCGAAGTGTCTTGCATACCTCGCATACACTTCAAGTAAATGTAAATGCGACACTTCCTTGATAGGAAATAGCGATGACAGATGTCTACTTATCGAAGCAACAGAGCTCTAATGCTTCTTAAAACGAGATATCGCATCTCATTTTAATGTTTTATGATAAATTATAATATTCATTGTGGAGTGTTATGTATACCTCGTATTCACTTCAAAGGAATGTAAATGCGACACTTCCTTGCAATTAAATAGCGTCTGCAGATGTCTACGTATCGTAGCAATTGAGATCTAATGCTTCTCAAAACGCGATATCGCATCTCATTTCTATGTTTCATGATAAGATATAATATTCATTGCGAAGTTACATGTATACCTCGTATTCACTTCAAAAGAATGTAAATGCGACACTTCCCTGCTATTTAATAGCGTTTGCAGATGTCTACGTATCGTAGCAATAGATTTCTAATACATCTTAAATCGCGATATCGCATCTCATTTCTATGTTTCATGATAAGATATAATATTCATTGCGAAGTGTTATGTATACCTCGTCTAAGCTACAAATAAGTGTAAATGCGGCACCTCCTTGCTAGGAAATAGCGTTTGCAGATGCCTTCGTATCGTAGCAATTGAGTTCTAATGCATCTAAGAACGCCACATCGCATCTCATTTCTATGTTTCATGATAAGATATAATATTCATTGTGTAGTGTTATGTATTCCTCGTCTACACTTCAAAAGAATGTAATTGCTACACCTCGTAGCTAGGAAATAGCGATTGCAGATGTCTACGTATCGTAGCAATAGAGTTCTAATGCTTCTTAAAACGCGATACCACATCACATTTCTATGTTCCATGATAAGATATAATATTAACTGCGAAGCTTCATGTATACCCTGTATTCACTTCAGAAGAATGTAAATGCGACACTTCCTTGCTAGGAAATAGCGTTTGCAGATGTCTACGTATCGAAGCAATAGAGTTCTAATGCTTCTTGAAACGGGATATCGCTTCTCCTTTCTATGTTTCATGATAAGATGTAATATTCATTGTGTAGTGTCATGTATACCTCGTACTCACTCCAAAAGAATGTAAGTGCGACACTTCCTTGCTAGGAAGCAGCGTTTGCAGATATCTACGTATCGAAGCAATAGAGCTCTAATGTATCTTAAATCGCGACATCGCACCTCATTTCTGTGTTTCATGCTAAAATGTAATATTAATTGCGAAGTGTCATGTATACCTCGTATTCACTTCAAAGGAATGTAAATGCGACACTTCCTTGCTAGGAAATAGCGTCTGCGCATATCTATGTATCGAGGCAATAGTGTTCTAATGCTTCTTAAATCGCCGTATCGCATCTTATTTCTATGCTTCATAATAAGATATAATATTCATTGTGGAGTGTTATGTATACGTCGTATTCACCTCAACAGAATGTAAATGCGAAACTTCCTTGCTAGGAAATAGCGTCACCAGATATCTACGTATCAAAGCAATATATTTCTAATGCTTCTTAAATCGTGATATCGCATCTCATTTCGATGTTTCACGATAAGATATAATATTCATTGTGAAGTGTTACGTATATCTCGTACTCACTTGAGAAGAATGAATGTGCGACACTTCCTTGCCAGGAAATAGCGTGTCCAGATGTCTACGTATCGTAGCAATATATTTCAAAGGCTTCTTAAAACGCGATATCGCGTCTCATGTCTATGTTTCATATAAGATATATTATTCATTGCGAAGTGTCATGTGTACCTCGTATTCACTTCAAAAGAATGTAAATGCGACACTTCCCTGCGGAAATAGCGTTTGCAGACGTCTACGTATCGTAGCAATAGGGTTCTAATGCTTCTTAAAACGCGATATCGCATCATTTCTATGTCTCACAATAAGATATAATATTCATTGCGAAGTGTCACTTATACCTCGCATACACTTCAAATGAATGTAAATGCGACGCTTCCTTACTAGGAAGTAGCATTTGCAGTTGTCTCCGTATCGAAGCAATAGAGTTCTTATGCTTCTTAAAACGCGATATCGCATCACATGTCTATGTTTCATGATAAGATATAATGTTCATTTCGAACTGTTATGTATCCCTCGTCTACACTTCAAAAGAATGTAAACTCTACACTTCCTTGCAAGGAAATAGCGTTTGCAGATGTCTACGTATCGAAGAAATAGGGTTTTATGCTTCTTAAATCCCGATATCGCATCTCATTTCTATGTTTCATGATAAGATATAATATTCATTGCGAAGTGTTATGTATACCTCGCATACACTTCAAATGAATGTAAATGCGACACTTCCTTGCTAGGAAATAGAGTTTGCAGATGTTTACGTATCATAGCAATAGAGTTGTAATGCTTCTTGAAATGGGATATCGCATCTCATATCTATGTTTCATGATAAGATATAGTATTAATTGCGAAGTGTCATGTATACCTTGTTTTCGCTTCAGAAGAATGTAAATGCGACACATCCTTGCTAGGGTATAGCGATGGCAGAAGTGTACGTATCGAAGCAACTGTGTTCCAATGCTTCTTAAAACGCGAAACCGCTCCTCATTTCTATGTTTCATGATAATATATAATATTCATTGTGCAGTGTTATGTATGTCTCGTCGATACTTCAAATGAATGTAAATGCGACACTTCCTTGCTTGGAAATAATGTTTGCAGATGTCTACGTATCGAAGCAATAGAGTTCTAATGCATCTTAAACCGCGTTATCGCATCTCATTTCTATGTTTCACGATAAGATATAATATTCATTGTGGAGTGTTATGTATACATCGCATACACTTAAAATGAACGTAAATGTGACACTCCCATGCTAGGAAATATCGTTTGCAGATATCTACGTATCGTAGCAATAGAGTTCTGGTGCTTCTTAAATCGCGATATCGCATCTCATTTCTATGTTTCATGGTAAGATATAATATTCATTGTTTAGTGCTATGTATACCTCGTATTCACTTCAAAGGAATGTAAGTGCGACACTTCCATGCTAGGAAATAGCGTTTGCAGATGTCTACGTATTGTAGCAATAGAGCTTTGACGCTTCTTAAAACGCGATATCGCTCCTCATTTCTATGTTTCATGAAAAGATATAATATTCATTGCGTAGTGTCATGTATACCTGGTACTCACTTCAAAAGAATGTAAATGCGACACTTCCTGGCTAGGAAATAGCGTTTGCAGATGTCTACGTATCGAAGCAATAGAGTCCTAATGCGTCTTAAATCAAGATATCGCATCTCATTTCGATGTTTCATGATAAGATATAATATTCAGTGTGCAGTGTTAGGTATATCTCGCATACACTTCGAATGAATGTAACTGCGACACTTCCTTGCTAGGATATAGCGATGGCAAATGTCTACGTATCGAAGCAATAGTGTTCCAATGCTTCTTAAAACGCGATATCGCACCACATTTCTATGTTTCATGATAAGATATAATATTCAATACGAAGTGTTATGTATTCCTCGTCTACACTTCAATTGAATGTAAATGCGACACCTCCATGCTAGGAGACAGCGTTTTCAGATGTCTACGCATCGAAGAAATAGAGTTCTAATGCTTCTTGAAACGCGATATCGCATCTCATTTCTATGTTTCATGATAAGATATAATATTCATTGCGGAGTGTCACTTACACCTCGCATACACTTCAAATGAATGTAAATGCGATACTTCCTCTCTAGGAAATAGCGTTTCCAAATGCCTACGTATCGAAGCAATAGAGCTCAAATGCTTCTTAAATCGCGATATCGCACCTCATTTCTATGTTTTATGATAAGATATAATATTAATTACGAAGTGTTATATATTCCTCGTCTACACTTCAACTGAATGTACATGCGACACTACCTTGCTAGGAAATAGCGTTTCCAGATGTCTACGCATCGAAGCAATATAGTTCCAATGCTTCTTGAAACACGATATCGCATCCCATTTCTATGTTTCATGATAAGATATAATACTCATTTCGAAGTGTTATGCATACCTCGTATACACTTCAAATGAATGAAAGTGCGAGACTTCCTTGCTAGGAAGTAGCGCTTGCAGTAGTCTACGTATCAAAGCAATGGAGTTCTGATGTTTCTTAAAACGCGATATCGCATCTTGTTTCTATGTTTCATGATAAGATATAATATTCATTGCGAAGTGTTATGTATCCCTCGTATTCACATCAAAAGAATGTAATTGCGACTCTTCCTTGCTAGGAAATAGAGTTTCCAGATGTCTACGTATCATAGCAATAGAGTTCTAATTCTCCTTAAATAGCGATATCGCATCTCACTTCTATGTATCATGATAAGATATAATATTCATTCCGAAGTGTCATGTATTCCTCATATTCACTGCAAAAGAATGTAAATGCGGAACTTCCATGCTAGGAAATAGTGTTGGCAGATGTCTACGTATCGAAGCAATAGAGGTCCTATGCTTCTTAAATCGCATTATCGCATTTCATTTCTATGTTTCATTATAGGATATAATATTCATTGCGAGGTGTCACTTATACCTCGCATACACTTCAAATGAATGTAAATGTGACACTTCATTGCTAGGAAATAGCGTCTGCAGATGTCTACGTATCGAAGCAATAGAGTTCTATTGCTTCTTAAAACGCGAATTCGCTCCTCATTTCTATGCTTCATGATAAGATATAATATTCATTGCGAAGTGTCATGTATACCTCTCAAACACTTCAATTGTATGTAAATGCGACACTTCCTTGCTAGGAATTAGTGTCACGTCCTGGCGAACAAATTATTCGTATCCCAGGAGGCTGAATGACACAAGCCTTTTAGTCGAGAATTCGGTCCGTATAAAACGCGTATGACCGGGTCCGTCGATTCTGGCAAGACGCGGGCACCGTAAACAATCGCGAACGCGTGTAAGGAGGGATTTTACTTACCTTTCGCTGATTACCCTCTTCTGCTTTCAGATGTGGCGATCGTCGAGGGTCGTTCTCGGGGGAGGAGTCGGCGTACGGCTGGCTGAATCGGCGTTGTGACGGTGGAGCTGCGATGAATGTCGCCGTCCGTCGATGAACGAAGAATTCTGGCGTTTCACCAACGTATTCCGCACGAGATAATGGATTAAATTCTTCCTCCCGGCGCGAAGAGTTCGCTTATAAACACTCAAGTTGTTACGAACTTGGAAGAATTTGTATTAAAATATAATTGAATTTAGAAATGGAGTTGGAATAAACTAGAACTTGATGTGGTAGAAAAGTAATAAAGTATATTCTAAATCAAAGAGTACGAGAACAATTATTTCGAAGTATTAAGACTAGGTTAACTATGAATTAGGAATTAGAACAAAGACTTTAGAACTAGGAACCTCATCGAGGCTGCGCGACGGCCCTGAGGCGCGACTTGAAGAGACTTGGAATTGGAAGTGCCCGAAGGCGAGATAGAACTGTACCGTACTGACGGTACTGACTGACTGTGTCTCCCAAGATGCGTCTGCGACCTCCTCGACTCTCGGAGCGCTTCGGTCGCGTGCGAACGTAGGTGGGAGTATGTGGACGCCCGATTGGGTCTCGGCGTTGCGTGGTGGGGTTAGCGGCGCGTGCCGCTGAGGCGGTCGCGGCCTCGCGCGTCGCGGGTTCCTTAATTAGCGCAACTTATGAATATAGAGATACAAGTATGAAATTAGAAATTACGCGTTAAATGTAAAATGTGTGTTGCTTGTGTCGTTATAAAGTAGTGTCGTGTAAATTCTATGAGCTAGGAATACAGAGCTTAGAATGTAGGAGTATATATATAATGTTAATTAATAATCTTAGAAATAGTATTTTGGGCATGGCAGATCTGGGATGGTGAAATCGTAGAGTCCTTTGTACGGTGAGGGGTCCGTCGTCGGATCTCGTGGAGGTTGATTCTCCTGGTACGTCCCTGGAGTGAGCGAGAGGGCGAGTTTCCCTGCAGGTAAGAATGAGACGGTGGATGGCTCCTTGAGTGGGAGCGAGACAGCGCACATGGTCCTTGATGCGAGCAAGATGGCGAGCACCTCTGCGGGTGCGAGTGAGACGGAGGGTATGTCCCCTGGAGCGAGAGAGACGGCGAGTTGCGCCTGGGTGTTGCCTGTGGTGCAGGCGCGTGAGGGTGGTTTCTGTGGTGCGTTGAGAGGGTGGCAGGCGGCACGCCTGACGTCACAGTAGCGTTTGCAGATATCTACGTATCGAAGCAGTAGCGTTCTAATGCTTCTCAAAGCGCGAAATCGCATCTTCATTTCTATGTTTCATGATGAGATATAATATTCATTGCGAATTGTCATGAGTACCTCGGATACACATCAAATGAATGTAAATGCGACACTTCCTTGCTAGGAAATAGCGTTGGCAGATGTCTACGTTTCCAAGCAATAGAGTTCCAAAACTTCTTAAAACGGGATATCGCATCCCATTTATATGTCCCATGATAAGATATAATATGCACTGCGAAGTGTCATGTATACCTCGTACTCACTTCAAAAAAATGTAAATGCGGTACTTGCTTGCTAGGAAGTAGCGTTTGCAGAAGTCTATGTATCGATGAAATAGAGTTCTAATTCTTCTTAGATCGCGATATCGCATCCCATTTCTATGTTTCATGACAAGATATAATATTCATTGCGAAGTGTCATGTATACATCGTATTCACTTAAAAAGAATGTAATTGCGATACTTCCTTGCGACTAAATAGCGTTTGCAGATGTCTACGCATCGAAGCAATAGTGTTCTACTGTTTCTCAATTCGCTATATCGCATCTCATTCCTATTTTTCATGATAAGTTATAATATTCATTGTGCAGTGTTATGTATATCTCGTCTACACTTCAAATGAATGTAAATGCGAAACATGCTTGGAAGGAAATAGTGTCTGCAGATGTCTACGTCTCGAAGCAATAGAGTTCTAATGCTTCTTAAATCGCCATATCGCATCTCATTTCGATGTTTCATGATAAGATATAATATTCATTGTGAAGTGTCATGTATACCTCGTATTCCTTTCATAATAATGTAAATGCGACACTTCCTTGCTAGGAAGTAGCTTTTGCAAATGTCTACGTATCGAAGCATTAGAGTTGTAATGCTTCTTAAATCGCCATATCGCATCTCATTTCTATGTTTCACGATCAGATATAATATTCATTGTGGTGTTTTATGTATACATCGTATTTACTTCGAAAGATTGTAAATGCGACACTTCCATGCTAGGAAATAGCGTCTGCAGATGTCTACGTAACGTAGCAATGGAGTTCTAATGCTACTTAAATCGCGATATCGCATCTCATTTCTATGTTTTATGGTATGATATAATATTCATTGCGATGTGTCATGTAAACCTCGCACACACTTCAAATGAATGTAAACCCGACACTTCCTTCCTAGACAATTAAGTTTCCAGATATCTACGTATCGAAGCAATAGATTTCTAATGCTTCTTAAAACGCGATATCGCATCTCATTTCTATGTTTCATGATAAGATATAATATTCATTACGAAGTGTTATGTATTCCTCGTCTACACTTCAAATGAATGTAAATGCGACACTTCCTTGCTAGGAAAAAGCGTTTTCTGATGTCTACGTATCGTAGCAATAGAGTACTAATGCTTCTTAAATCGCGATATCGCATTTCATTTCTATGTTTAGTGATAAGGTATAGTATTCATTGTGGAATGTTGCGTATTCCTCGTATTCATTTCAAAAGAATGTAAATACGAATCTTCCTTGCTAAGAAACAGCGTCTGCAGATATCTACGTATCGTAGCAACAGTGTTCTAATGCTTCTCAAAGCGCGATATCGCATCTCATTTCTATGTTTCATGATAAGATATAATATTCATTGCGAAGTGTCATGTATACCTCGTATTCACTCGAAAAGAAAGTGAATGCAACACTTCCTTGCTATTATATAGCGTTTGCAGGTGTCTCCGTATCGAAGCAATAGAGTTCTAATGCTTCTTAAAACGGGATATAGCAGCTCATTTCTATGTCTCATGATAAGATATAATATTCATTGCGAAGTTTTATGTATTTCTCGTGTACACTTCAAATGACTGTAAATGCGACACTTCCTTGCTAGGAAATAGCGTTTGTAGATGTATACGTATCACAGCAATAGGGTTCTAATGCTTTCTAAAACGGGATATCGCATCTCATTTCTATGTTTCATGATAAGATATAATATTCATTGTGGAGTGTTATGTATACCTCGTATTCACTTCAAAAGAATGTAAATGCGACACATCCCTTCTAGGAAATAGCGTTGCCAGATGTCACCGTATCGTAGTAATAGAGTTCTAATGCTTCTTAAAACGCGATATCGCATCTCATTTCTATGTTTCATGGTAAGATATAATATTCATTGTTTAGTGCTATGTATACCTCGTATTCACTTCAAAAGAATGTAACTGCGACACTTGCATGCTAGGAAATAGCGTTTGCAGATGTCTACGTATCGTGGCAATAGAGCTTTAACGCTTCTTAAAACGCGATATCGCATCTCATTTCTATGTTTCATCATAAGATGTTATATTCATTGCGAAGTGTTATGTATTCCACGTCTACACTTCAAATGAATGTAAATGCGACACTTCCATTCTAGGAATTGTCGTTCCCAGATGTCTACGAATCGTAGCAATGGAGATCCTATGCTTCTCAAAACGCGATATCGCATCTCATTACCATGTTGCATGATAAGATATAATATTCATCGTGCAGTGTTATGTATACCTCGTATTCACGTCAAAAGAATGTAAATGCGACACTTCCTTCCTAGGGAATAGCGATGGCAGAGATCTACGTATCGAAGCAATAGAGTTCTAACGCCTCTTAAACCGCGATATCGCTCCTCATTTCTATGTTTCGTGATAAGATTTAATATTCATTGTGTAGTGTTATGTATACTTCGTATTCACTTCAAAAGAATGTAAATGCGAAACTTCCCTGCTAATAAATAGCGTCTGCAGATGTCTACGTATCGTAGCACTAGAGTTCTAAAGCTTCTTAAAACAAGTAGTCGCATCTCATTTCTATGTGTCATGATAAGATATAATATTCATTGCGAAGTGTCATGCATACCTTGTATTCACTTCAAAAGCATGTAAATACGACACTTCCTTGCTAGGAAATAGCGTCTGCAGATGTCTACGTATCGTAGCAATAGAGTTCTAATGCTTCTTAAAACGCGATATCTCATCTCATTTCTATGCTTGATGATAAGATATGATATTCATTGCGATCTGTCATGTATACCTTGTATTCACATCAAAAGAATGAAAATGCGACACTTCCTTTCTACGAAATAACGTTTCCAGATGTCTACGTATCGAAGCAGTAGAGTTCTAATGCCTCTTAAAACGCGATATGGTGTCTCATTTCTATGTCTCATAATAAGATATAATATTCACTGCGAAGTGTCATGTATACTTCGTATTCACTTCAAATGAATGTAAATGGGTCACTTCCTTGCTAGGAAATAGCGTTTGTAGATGTCTACGCATCGAAGCAATAGAGTTCAAATGCTTCCTAAAACGCGATATCGCATCTCATTTCTATGTCTCATGATAAGATATAATACTCAATGCGAAGTGTTATGTATTCCTCGCCTACACATCAAATGAATGTAAATGCGACACTTCCTTTCTAGGAAATAGCGTCTGCAGATGTCTACGTATCGTAGCTATAGTGTTCTAATGCTTCTTACAACGCGATACGTCATGTCATTTCTATGTTTCATGATAAGGTATAATATTATTTGCGAAGTATCATTTATACATCGCATACACTTCAAACGAATGCAAGTGCAACACTTCCTTGCTAGGAAATAGCGTTTGCAGATGCCTACTTATAGAAGCAATAGAGTTCTAATGCTTTTTAAAACGCGAAATCGCATCTCGTTTGTATGTTTCATGATAAGATATATTATCCATTGCGAAGTGTCATGTATCCTCGCATACACTTCCAATGAATGTAAATGCGACACTTCCATGCTAGGAAATAGCGTTTGCAGATGTCTACGTGTCGCAGCAATAGAGCTCTAATGCTTCTTACATCGCGATACCGTATCTCATTTCTATGTTTCATTATAAGATATAATATTCATTGTGCAATGTTATGTACACCTCCTATTCACTTCAAAAGAATGTAAATGCGACACTTCCTTGCTAGGAAATAGCGTTTGCATATGTCTATGTATCGTAGCAATAGAGTTCTAATTCATCTTAAAACGCGATATCGCATCTCATTTCTATGTTTCGTGATAAGATATAATATTCATTGCGATGTGTCATGTATACCTCGGATACACTTCAAATGAATGTAAATGCGACACTTCCTCCCTTGGAAATAGCGTTTGCAGATGTCTACGTATCGTAGCAATAGAGTTCTGATGCTACTTAAAACGCGATATCGCATCTCATTTCTATGTTTCATGATCAGATATAATATTCATTGTGGAGTGTCATGCATACCTCGTATTCACTTCAAAAGAATGTAAGTGCGACACTTCCTTGCTAGGAAATATCGTTTGCAGTTGTCTACGTATCGTAGCTATGGAGTTCTAATTCTTCTTAAACCCGATATAGCATCTCATTTCTATGTTTCATTATAAGATATAATATTCAGTGCGAAGTGTCATGTATACCTCGTTTTCACTTCAAGAGAATGTAAATGCGACACTTCCTTGCAAGGAAATAGCGTTGGCAGATGTCTACGTATCGTAGCAATAGGGTTCTAATGCTTCCTAAAACGCGTTATCGCATCGCATTTCTATGTCTCACGATAAGATATAATATTCATTGCGAAGTGTCACTTATACCTCGCATACACTTCAAAAGAATGTAAATGCGACACTTCCTTGCTAGGAAATAGCGTTTGCAGATGTCTACGTATCGTAGCAATAGTGTTCTAGAGCTACTTAAATCGCGATATCGCATCTCATGTCTATGCTTCATGATAAGATATTATACTCATTGCGAAGTGTTACGTATACCTCGTATACACTTCAATGAACGTAAGTGCGACACTTCCTTGCTAGGAAGTAGCGTTTGCAGTGGTCTACGTTTCGAAGCAACAGAGTACTGGTGCTTCTTAAATCGCAATATCGCATCACATTTCTATGTTTCACGATAAGATATAATATTCATTGTGGAGTGTTATGTATACCTCGTATTCACTTCAAAAGAATGTAAATGCTACACCTTCTTGCTAGGAAATAGAGTTTGCAGATGCCTACGTATCGTAGCAATAGGGGTCTAATGCTTCTTAAATCGCGATATCGCATCTCATTTCTATGCTTCATGATAGGGTACAATATTAATTGCCAAGTGTTATGTATTCCTCGTTTACACTTCAAACGAATGAAAATGCGATACATGCTTTCTAGGCAATAGCGTTTCCACGTGTCTACGTATCGAGGCAATTGAGTTCTAATGCTACTTAAATCACAATATCGCATCTCATTTCTATGTTTCACGATAAGATATAATATTCATTGTGGAGTGTTATGTATACCTCGTATTCACTGCAAATGAATGTAAATGCGACAATTTCTTTCTACGAAATAGCGTTTCCACATGTCTACGTATCGTAGCAATAGAGCTCTAATGTTTCCTAAAACGAGATATCGCATCTCATTTCTATGTTTCATGATAAGACGTAGTATTCATTGCGAAGTGTTACGTATACCTCGCACACACTTCCAATGAATGTAAATGCGAAACTTCCTTGCTAGGAAATAGCGTTTGCAGATGTCTACGTATCGTAGCAATAGTGTTCTGATGCTTCTTAAATCGCGATATCGCATCACATTTCTATGTTTCATGATATGATATAATATCCATTGCGAAGTGTCATGTATACCTCGCACACACTTGAAATGAATGTAAACCCGACACTTCCTTCCTAGAAAATTACGTTTCCAGATGTCTACGTATCGAAGCAATAGATTTCTAATGCTTCTTAAAACGCGATATCGCATCTCATTTCTATGTTTCATGATAAGATATAATATTCATTACGAAGTGTTATGCATTCCTCGTCTACACTTCAAGTGATTGAAAATGCGACACTTCCTTGCTTGGAAATAGCGTTTGCAGATGTCTACGTATCGTAGCAGTAGAGTTCTGATGCTTCTTAAAACGCGATATCGCATCTCATTTCTATGTTTCATGATAAGACGTAGTATTCATTGCGAAGTGTTACGTATACCTCGTATACACTTCCATGAATGTAAGTGCGGCACTTCCTTGCAACGAAGTAGCGTTTGCAGTTGTCTACGTATCGAAGCAACAGAGTACTGATGCTTCTTAAATCGCGATATCGCATCTCATTTCTATGTTTCACTATAAGACGTAGTATTCATTGCTAAGTGTTATGTATACCACGCATACACTTCCAATGAATGTAAATGCGAAACTTCCTCGCTAGGGAATAGCGTTTGCAGATGTCTACGTATCGTAGCAATAGTGTTCTAGTGCTACTTAAATCGCGATATCGCATCTCATGTCTATGTTTCATGATAAGATATTATACTCATTGCGAAGTGTTACGTATACCTCGTATACTCTTCAATGAACGTAAGTGCGACACTTCCTTGCTTGGAAGTAGCGTTTGCAGTGGTCTACGTATCGAAGCAACAGAGTACTGATGCTTCTTAAATCGCAATATCGCATCTCATTTCTATGTTTCACGATAAGATATAATATTCATTGTGGAGTGTTATGTATTCCTCGTATTCACTTCAAAAGAATGTAAATGCGACACCTTCTTGCTAGGAAATAGCGTTTGCAGGTGCCAATCTATCGTAGCAATAGGGGTCTAATGCTTCTTAAAGCGCGATATCGCATCTCATTTCTCTGCTTCATGATAAGATACAATATTAATTGCCAAGTGTTATGTATTCCTCGTCTACACTTCAAGCGAATGAAAATGCGATACATGCTTTCTAGGAAATAGCGTTTCCAGGTGTCTACGTATCGAGGCAATTGAGTTCTAATGCTACTTAAATCACAATATCGCATCTCATTTCTATGTTTCACGATAAGATATAATATTCATTGTGGAGTGTTATGTATACCTCGTATTCACTTCAAATGAATGTAAATGAGACACTTTCTTTCTACGAAATAGCGTTTCCACATGTCTACGTATCGTAGCAATAGAGGTCTAATGTTTCCTAAAACGAAATATCGCATCTCATTTCTATGTTTCATGATAAGACGTAGTATTCATTGCGAAGTTTTGTGTATACATCGCATACACTTCCAATGAATGTAAATGCGAAACTTCCTTGCTAGGAAATAGCGTTTGCAGATGTCTACGTATCGTAGCAATAGTGTTCTGATGCTTCTTAAATCGCGATATCGCATCTCATTTCTATGTTCCATGATATGATATAATATTCATTGCGAAGTGTCATGTATACCTCGGATACACTTCAAATGAATGTAAATGCGACACTTCCTCCCTTGGAAATAGCGTTTGCAGATGTCTACGTATCGTAGCAATAGAGTTCTGATGCTACTTAAAACGCGATATCGCATCTCATTTCTATGTTTCATGATCAGATATAATATTCATTGTGGAGTGCTATGTATACAACGTATTTACTTCAGAAGATTGTAAATGCGACACTTCCTTGCTAGGAAATAGCGTCTGCAGATGTCTACATATCGAAGCAAAAGAGTTCTAATGCTTCTTAAATCGCCATATCACATCCCATTTTTATGTTTCATGATGAGATATAATATTAATTGCGAAGTGTCAGGAATACCTCGCATACACTTCAAATGAATGTAAATGCGACACTTCCTTGCTAGGAAGTACCGATGGCAGAATTCTACTTACCGAAGCAATAGAGTTCTAATGCTTCCTAAAACGAGATATCGCATCTCATTTCTATGTGCCATGATAAGATATTTTATTCATTGCGGCGTGTCATGTATACCTCGTATTCACTTTAAAAGAATGTAAATCCGACACTTCCTTGCTATTAAATCGCGTTTGCAGATGTCTACGTATCGTAGCAATAGGGTTCTAATGCTTCTTAAAACGAGATGTCGCATCTCATTTCTATGTTTCATGATAAGATATAATACTGAACGCGAAGTGTCATGTATACCTCGGATACACTTCAAATGAATGTAAATGCGACACTTCCTTGCTAGGAAGTAGCGTTTGCAGATGTCTACGTATCGTAGCAATAGGGTTCTAATGCTTCTTAAAACGAGATGTCGCATCTCATTTCTATGTTTCATGATAAGATATAATACTGAACGCGAAGTGTCTTGTATACCTCGAATACACTTCAAATGAATGTAAATGCGACACTTCCTCCCTTGGAAATAGCGTTTGCAGATGTTTACGTATCGTAGCAATAGAGTTCTGATGCTACTTAAAACGCGATATCGCATCTCATTTCCATGTTTCATGATCAGATATAATATTCATTGTGGAGTGCTATGTATACAACGTATTTACTTCAGAAGATTGTAAATGCGACACTTCCTTGATAGGAAAAAGCGTCTGCAGATGTCTACATATCGAAGCAATAGAGTTCTAATGCTTCTTAAATCGCCATATCACATCTCATTTTTATGTTTCATGATAAGATATAATATTAGTTGCAAAGTGTCATGTATACCACGCATACACTTCAAATGAATGTAAATGCGACACTTCCTTGCTAGGAAGTACCGATGGCAGAATTCTACTTATCGAAGCAGTAGAGTTCTAATGCTTCCTAAAACGAGATATCGCATCTCATTTCTATGTGCCATGATAAGATATTTTATTCATTGCGACGTGTCATGTATACCTTGTATTCACTTTAAAAGAATGTAAATCCGACACTTTCTTGCTATTAAATAGCGTTTGCAGATGTCTACGTATCGTAGCAGTAGAGTTCTGATGCTTCTTAAAACGCGATATCGCATCTCATTTCTACGTTTCATGATAAGATATTATACTCATTGCGATGTGTTACGTATACCTCGTATACTCTTCAATGAACGTAAGTGCGACACTTCCTTGCTTGGAAGTAGCGTTTGCAGTGGTCTACATATCGAAGCAACAGAGTACTGATGCTTCTTAAATCGCAATATCGCATCTCATTTCTATGTTTCACGATAAGATATAATATTCATTGTGGAGTGTTATGTATTCCTCGTATTCACTTCAAAAGAATGTAAATGCGACACCTCCTTGCTAGGAAATAGCGTTTGCAGATGCCAATGTATCGTAGCAATAGGGGTCTAATGCTTCTTAAATCGCGATATCGCATCTCATTTCTATGTTTCATGATAAGACGTAGTATTCATTGCGAAGTGTTACGTATACCTCGTATACACTTCCATGAATGTAAGTGCGGCACTTCCTTGCAACGAAGTAGCGTTTGCAGTTGTCTACGTATCGAAGCAACAGAGTACTGATGCTTCTTAAATCGCGATATCGCATCTCATTTCTATGTTTCACTATAAGACGTAGTATTCATTGCTAAGTGTTATGTATACCACGCATACACTTCCAATGAATGTAAATGCGAAACTTCCTCGCTAGGGAATAGCGTTTGCAGATGTCTACGTATCGTAGCAATAGTGTTCTAGTGCTACTTA
The DNA here is from genome assembly GCF_050948175.1 of Xylocopa sonorina. Classification (NCBI taxonomy): domain Eukaryota; kingdom Metazoa; phylum Arthropoda; class Insecta; order Hymenoptera; family Apidae; genus Xylocopa; species Xylocopa sonorina. The sequence goes on from NW_027490095.1 coordinate 2,587,958, forward strand.
AATCGCGATATCGCATCTCATGTCTATGTTTCATGATAAGATATTATACTCATTGCGAAGTGTTACGTATACCTCGTATACTCTTCAATGAACGTAAGTGCGACACTTCCTTGCTTGGAAGTAGCGTTTGCAGTGGTCTACGTATCGAAGCAACAGAGTACTGATGCTTCTTAAATCGCAATATCGCATCTCATTTCTATGTTTCACGATAAGATATAATATTCATTGTGGAGTGTTATGTATTCCTCGTATTCACTTCAAAAGAATGTAAATGCGACACCTTCTTGCTAGGAAATAGCGTTTGCAGATGCCAATCTATCGTAGCAATAGGGGTCTAATGCTTCTTAAAGCGCGATATCGCATCTCATTTCTCTGCTTCATGATAAGATACAATATTAATTGCCAAGTGTTATGTATTCCTCGTCTACACTTCAAGCGAATGAAAATGCGATACATGCTTTCTAGGAAATAGCGTTTCCAGGTGTCTACGTATCGAGGCAATTGAGTTCTAATGCTACTTAAATCACAATATCGCATCTCATTTCTATGTTTCACGATAAGATATAATATTCATTGTGGAGTGTTATGTATACCTCGTATTCACTTCAAATGAATGTAAATGAGACACTTTCTTTCTACGAAATAGCGTTTCCACATGTCTACGTATCGTAGCAATAGAGGTCTAATGTTTCCTAAAACGAAATATCGCATCTCATTTCTATGTTTCATGATAAGACGTAGTATTCATTGCGAAGTTTTGTGTATACATCGCATTCACTTCCAATGAATGTAAATGCGAAACTTCCTTGCTAGGAAATAGCGTTTGCAGATGTCTACGTATCGTAGCAATAGTGTTCTGATGCTTCTTAAATCGCGATATCGCATCTCATTTCTATGTTCCATGATATGATATAATATTCATTGCGAAGTGTCATGTATACCTCGGATACACTTCAAATGAATGTAAATGCGACACTTCCTCCCTTGGAAATAGCGTTTGCAGATGTCTACGTATCGTAGCAATAGAGTTCTGATGCTACTTAAAACGCGATATCGCATCTCATTTCTATGTTTCATTATCAGATATAATATTCATTGTGGAGTGCTATGTATACAACGTATTTACTTCAGAAGATTGTAAATGCGACACTTCCTTGCTAGGAAATAGCGCCTGCAGATGTCTACATATCGAAGCAAAAGAGTTCTAATGCTTCTTAAATCGCCATATCACATCCCATTTTTATGTTTCATGATGAGATATAATATTAATTGCGAAGTGTCAGGAATACCTCGCATACACTTCAAATGAATGTAAATGCGACACTTCCTTGCTAGGAAGTACCGATGGCAGAATTCTACTTACCGAAGCAATAGAGTTCTAATGCTTCCTAAAACGAGATAGCGCATCTCATTTCTATGTGCCATGATAAGATATTTTATGCATTGCGGCGTGTCATGTATACCTCGTATTCACTTTAAAAGAATGTAAATCCGACACTTTCTTGCTATTAAATAGCGTTTGCAGATGTCTACGTATCGTAGCAGTAGAGTTCTGATGCTTCTTAAAACGCGATATCGCATCTCATTTCTACGTTTCATGATAAGATATTATACTCATTGCGATGTGTTACGTATACCTCGTATACTCTTCAATGAACGTAAGTGCGACACTTCCTTGCTTGGAAGTAGCGTTTGCAGTGGTCTACATATCGAAGCAACAGAGTACTGATGCTTCTTAAATCGCAATATCGCATCTCATTTCTATGTTTCACGATAAGATATAATATTCATTGTGGAGTGTTATGTATTCCTCGTATTCACTTCAAAAGAATGTAAATGCGACACCTCCTTGCTAGGAAATAGCGTTTGCAGATGCCAATGTATCGTAGCAATAGGGGTCTAATGCTTCTTAAATCGCGATATCGCATCTCATTTCTATGTTTCATGATAAGACGTAGTATTCATTGCGAAGTGTTACGTATACCTCGTATACACTTCCATGAATGTAAGTGCGGCACTTCCTTGCAACGAAGTAGCGTTTGCAGTTGTCTACGTATCGAAGCAACAGAGTACTGGTGCTTCTTAAATCGCGGTATCGCATCTCATTTCTGCGTTTCATGATAAGATATAACATTCATTGCGAAGTGTCACGTATACCTCTTATTCACTTCAAAAGGATGTAAATGCGAAACCTTCTTGCTAGGAAATTGCGTTTGCAGATGGCTACGTATCGCAGCAATAGGGTTCTAATGCTTCCTAGAATGCGTTATCGTATCGCATTCCTATGTCTCACGATAAGATATAATATTCATTGCGAAGTGTCACTTATACCTCGCAAACACTTCAAATGAATGTAAATGTGACACTTCCTTACTAGGAAGTAGCGTTTGCGGATGTCTCCGTATCGAAGGAATAGAGATCTAATGCTTCTTAAATCACGATGTCGCATTTCATATCTATGTTTCATGATAAGATATAATATTCATTGCGAAGTGTCATGCATACCTGGTGTTCACTTCAAAAGAATGTAAATGCGACACTTCCTTGCTAGGAAATAGCGTTTGCAGATGTCTACGTATCGTAGCAATAGGGTTCTAATGCTTCTTAAATCGCGATATCGCATCTCATTTCTATGTTTCACGATAAGACGTAGTATTCATTGCGAAGTGTTATGTATACCACGCATACACTTCCAATGAATGTAAATGCGAAACTTCCTCGCTAGGAAATAGCGTTTGCAGATGTCTACGTATCGTAGCAATAGTGTTCTAGTGCTACTTAAATCGCGATATGGCATCTCATGTCTATGTTTCATGATAAGATATTATACTCATTGCGAAGTGTTACGTATACCTCGTATACACTTCAATGAACGTAAGTGCGACACTTCCTTGCTAGGAAGTAGCGTTTGCAGTGGTCTACGTATCGAAGCAACAGAGTACTGATGCTTCTTAAATCGCAATATCGCATCTCATTTCTATGTTTCACGATAAGATATAATATTCATTGTGGAGTGTTATGTATACCTCGTATTCACTTCAAAAGAGTGTAAATGCGACACCTTCTTGCTAGGAAATAGCATTTGCAGGTGCCTACGTATCGTAGCAATAGGGGTCTATTGCTTCTTAAATCGCGCTATCGCATCTCATTTCTATGCTTCATGATAAGATACAATATTAATTGCCAAGTGTTATGTATTCCTCGTCTACACTTCAAACGAATGAAAATGCGATACATGCTTTCTAGGAAATAGCGTTTGCAGATGTCTACGTATCGTAGCAATAGTGTTCTGATGCTACTTAAAACGCGATATCGCATCTCATTTCTATGTTTCATGATCAGATATAATATTCATTGTGGAGTGCTATGTATACAACGTATTTACTTCAGAAGATTGTAAATGCGACACTTCCTAGCTAGGAAGTACCGATGGCAGAATTCTACTTATCGAAGCAATAGAGTTCTAATGCTTCCTAAAACGAGATATCGCATCTCATTTCTATGTGCCATGATAAGATATTTTATTCATTGCGGCGTGTCATGTATACCTCGTATTCACTTTAAAAGAATGTAAATCCGACACTTCCTTGCTATTAAATCGCGTTTGCAGATGTCTACGTATCGTAGCAGTAGAGTTCTGATGCTTCTTAAAACGCGATATCGCATCTCATTTCTATGTTTCATGATAAGATATAATATTCATTGTGGAGTGTTATTTATACCTCGTATTCACTTCAAAAGACTGTAAATGCGACACTTCCATGATAGGAATTAGCGTCTATAGATGTCTACGTATCCAAGCAATAGATTGCTAATGCTTCTGGAAACGCGATAACGCATCTCATTTCCATGTTTCATGGTTAGATATAATATTAATTGCGAAGTGTCATGTGTACCTCGTATTCACTTCAAATGAATGTAAATGCGACACTTCCTTGCTAGGAAATAGCGTTTGCAGATGTCTACGTATCGAAGCAGTAGAGTTCTAATGCTTCTCGAAACGCGATATCGCATCTCACTTCTATGTCTCATGATAAGATATAATATTCATTGCGGAGTGTATACCTCGGATACTCTTCAAATGAATGTAAATGCGACACTTCCTTGCTAGGAAATAGAGTTTGCAGATGGCTACGTACCGAAGCAATAGTGTTCTAATGCTTCTCAAAAGGCGATATCGCATCTCATTTCTATGTTTCATGATAAGGTATAATATTCATTGCGTAGTATCATGTATGCCTCGGATACGCTTCAAATGAATGTAAATACGACACTTCCTTTCTAGGAAATTACGTTTCCAGATGTCTACGTAACGTAGCAATAGAGATCTAATGCTTCTTAAATCGCGATGTCGCATTTCATATCTATGTTTCATGATAAGATATAATATTCATTGCGAAGTGTCATGCATACCTCGTGCTCACTTCAAAAGAATGTAAATGCGACACTTCCTTGCTAGGAAATAGCGTTTGCAGATGTCTACGTATCGACGCAATAATGTTCTAATGCTTCTTAAAATGCCATATCGCATCTCATTTCTATGTTTCATGATAAGATATAATATTCAGTGCGCAGTGTCTTGTATAGCATGCATACACCTCAAATGAATGCAAATGCGACACTCCCTTGCTAGGAAATAGCGTTTGCAGATGTCTACGTTTCGTGGCAATAGAGTTCTAATGCTTCATAAAACGTGAAATCGCACCTCCTTTCTATGTTTCGTGATAAGATATAATATACATTGTGCAGTGTCATGTATACCTCGTATTCACCTCAAAAGAATGTAAATGCGACACTTCCTTGCTTTGAAATTGCGTTTGCAGATGTCTACGTATCGCACCAATAGAGTTCTAATGCTTGTTAAAAAGAGATATCGCATCTCATTTCCATGTTTCATGGTAAGATATAACATTCATTGTGCAGTGTTATGTATACCCCATATTCACTTCAAAAGAATGTAAATGCGACACATCCTTGCTAGGAAGTAGCGTTTGCAGATGTCTACGTATCCTATCAGTTGAGTTTTAATGCTTCTCAAAACGCGATATGGCATCTCATTTCTATATTTCATGATAAGATATAATATTCATTGCTAAGTGTCTTGTATACCTCGCATACACTTCAAATGAATGTAAATGCGACACTTCCTTGCTAGGAAATAGTTTTGCAGATGTCTACGTATCCTATCAGTTGAGTTTTAATGCTTCTTAAAACGCGATATCGCATCTCATTTCTATATTTCATGATAAGATATAATTTTCATTGCGAAGTGTCATGTATACCTCGCATACACTTCAAATGATTATAAATGCGACACTTCCTTGCTGGGAAATAGCGTTTGCAGATATCTACATATCGTAGCAATAGGGCTCTCATGCTTCTTAAAACGCGATGTAGCATCTCATTTCTATGTTTCATGATAAGATACAATATTCATTGCGAAAGGTTATGCATTCCTCGGTTGCACTTAGAAGAACGTAAATGCGTCACTTCCTTGCTAGGAAGTAGCGTTGCCAGATGTCTACGAATCGAAGCAATAGAGATCTAATGCTTCTTCTAACGATATATCGCATCTCAATTCTACGTTTCATGATATGATGTAATATTCATTGTGGAGTGTTATGTGTACCTCGTATTCACTTCAAAAGAATGTAAATGCGGCACTTCCTTGCTAGGACTTATCGTTTCCAGATATATACGTATCGTATCAATAAAGTTCTAATGCTTCTGAAAACGCGATATCGCATCTCATTTCTATGTTTCATTATAAGATATAATATTTATTGCGAAGTGTCATGTATACCTCGCATACACTTCAAATGAATGTAAATGCGACACTTCCTTGCTAGGAAGTAGCGTTTGCAGATGTCTACGTATCGTAGCAATAGGGTTCTAATGCTTCTTAAAACGAGATGTCGCATCTCATTTCTATGTTTCATGATAAGATATAATACTGAATGCGAAGTGTCATGTGTACCTCGGATACACTTCAAATGAATGTAAATGCGACACTTCCTTGCTAGGAAGTAGCATTTGCAGATGTCTACGTATCGTAGCAATAGGGTTCTAATGCTTCTTAAATCGAGATGTCGCATCTCATTTCTATGTTTGATGATAAGATATAATACTGAATGCGAAGTGTCATGTATACCTCGGATACACTTCAAATGAATGTAAATGCGACACTTCCTCCCTTGGAAATAGCGTTTGCAGATGTCTACGTTTCGTAGCAATAGAGTTCTAATGCTTCTTAAAACGTGAAATCGCATCTCCTTTCTATGTTTCGTGATAAGGTATAATATACACTGTGCAGTGTCATGTATACCTCGTATTCACCTCAAAAGAATGTAAATGCGACACGTCCATGCTAGGAAATAGCGTTGGCAGATGTCTACGTATCGAAGCAATAGATTGCTAATGCTTCTGAAAACGCGATAACGCACGTCATTTCCTTGTTTCATGTTTAGATATAATCTTAATTGCGAAGTGTCATGTGTACCTCGTATTCACTTCAAATGAATGTAAATGCGACACTTCCTTGCTAGGAAATAGCGTTTGCAGATGTCTACGTATAGTAACAATAGAGTTCTAATGCTTCTCAAAACGCGATATCAAATCTCATTTCTATGTTTCATGGTAAGATAAAATATTAATTGCGAAGTGTCATGTATACCTTGTGTTCACTTCAGAAGAATGTAAATGCGACACTTCCTTGCTAGGAAATAGAGTTTGCAGATGTCTACGTATCGTAGCAATAGAGTTGTAATGCTTCTTGAAATGGGATATCGCATCTCATGTCTATGTTTCATGATAAGATATAATATTCATTGCGAAGTTTCATGTATTCCTCGTATTCACTTCAAATGAATGTAAATGCGACACTTCCTTGCAAGGTAATAGAGTTTGCAGATGTCTACGTATCGTAGCAAGCGTGTTATAATGCTTCTCAAAACGAGATATCGCATCTCATTTCTACGTTTCATGATAAGATATAATATACATTGCGAAGTGTTATGTATTCCTCGCCTACACTTCAAATGTATGTAAATGCGACACTTCCTTTCTAGGAAATAGCGTTTCCAGATGTCTACGTATCGAAGCAATAGAGTTCTAATGCTTCTTATAACGCGTTATCGCCCCTCATTTCTATGTCTCATGCTAAGATATAATATTCATTGCGAATGGTTATGCATATCTCGTCTACTCTTAAAAAGAATGTAAATGCAACACTTCCTTGCAAGGAAGTAGCGTTTCCTGATGTCCACGTATCGAAGCAATAGAGTTCTAATGCTTCTTAAAACGGGATATCGCATCTCATTTCTATGTTTCATGATAGGATATAATACTCATTGCAAAGTGTCATGTATACCTCGTATTCACTTCAAAGGAATGTAAGTGCGACACTTCCTTGGTAGGAAATGGCGTTTGCAGTTGTCTACGTTTCATAGCAATGGAGTTCTAATGCTTCTCAAAACGCGATATCGCAGCTCATTTCTATGTTTCATTATAAGATATATTATTCATAGTGCAGTGTTATGTATACCTCGTATTCACTTCAAGAGAATGTAAATGCGACACTTCCTTGCTAGGAAATAGCGTTTGCAGATGGCTACGAATCGAAGCAATAGAGTCCAAATGCTTCTTAAATCGCGATATCGCATCTCATTTGTTTGTTTCATGATAAGATATAATATTCATTGCGAAGTGTCTTGTATACCTCGCATACACTTCAAATGAATGTAAATGCGACACTACCTTGCTAGGAAATAACGTTGGCAGATGTCTACGTATCGAAGCAATAGAGATCTACTGCTTCTTAAATCGTCATATCGCATCCCATTTCTATGTTTCATGATAAGATATAATATTCATTGTGGAGTGTTATCATAACCTCGTATTCACTTCAAAAGAATGTAAATGCGACACTTCCTTGCTAGGAAATAGCGTTTGCAGATATCTACGTATCGAAGCAATAGAGGTCTAATGCTTCTCAAAACGCAATATCGCATCTCATTTCTATGTTTCATGATGAGATATAATACTCATTGCGAAGTGTCATGTGTACCTCGGATACACTACAAATGAATGTAAATGCGACACTTCCTCTCTTGGAAATAGCGTTTGCAGATGTCTACGTATCGTAGCAATATAGTTCTGATGCTTCTTAAAACGCGATATTGCTCCTCATTTCTATGTTCCATGGTAAGATATAATATTCATTGCGAAGTGTCAAGTATACCTCGCATACACTTCAATTGAATGTAAATGCGACACTTCCATTATAGGGAATTACGGTTCCAGATATCTACGTATCGAAGCAATAGAGTTCTAATGCATCTCATATCGCGATATCGAATCTCATTTCTATGTTTCATGATAAGATATAATTTTCATTGCGAAGTGTCATGTATGCCTCGCATACACTTCAAATGAATGTAAATACGGCAGTTCCTTCCTAGGAAATAGCGTTTGCAGATGTCTACGTATCCAAGCAATATAGTTCTAATGCTTCATAAAACGCGATATCGCATCTCACGTCTATGTTTCATGATAAGATATAATATTCATTGCGAAGTGTGATGTATACCTCGTATTAACTTCAAAAGAATGTAAATGCGACACTGCCATGCTAGGAAACAGTATTTGTAGATGTCTCCGTATCGAAGCAATAGAGATCTTATGCTTCTTACATCGCAAGATCGAATCTCATATCTATGTTTCACGATAAGATATAATATTCATTGTGGAGTGTAATGTATACCTCTTATTCACCTCAAAAGAATGTAAATGCGACACTTCCTTGCTAGGAAATAGCGTTTGCAAATTTCTGCGTATCGTAGCATTAGATTTCTGTTGCATCTCAAAACGCGATATCACATTACATTTCTATGTTTCATGATAAGATATAATATTTATTGCGAAGTGTCACGTATACATCGCATACACATCAAATGAATGTAAATGCGACACTTCCTTGCTAGGAAATAGCGTTTGCAGATATCTACGCATCGAAGCAAGAGAGTTCTAATGCTTCTTAGAACGAGATACCGCATCTCATTCCTATGCTTCATGGTACGATATACTATTCATTGCGAAGTATCACGTATACCTCGCATACACTTCAAATGAATGTGAATGCGACACTTCCATGCTAGGAAATAGCGTTTGCAGATGTCTACGTATAGTTACAATAGAGTTCTAATGCTTCTCAAAACGCGATACCAAATCTCATTCCTATGTTTCATGGTAAGATAAAATATTAATTGCGAAGTGTCATGTATACCTTGTATTCACTTCAGAAGAATGTAAATGCGACACTTCCTTGCTAGGCAATAGCGTTTGCAGATTTCTGCGTGTCGTAGCATTAGATTTCTATTGCATCTCAAAACGCGATATCGCATCTCATTTCTATGTTTCATGATAAGATATAATATATATTGCGAAATGTTATGTATACCTCGCATACACTTCAAAAGAATGTTAATGCGACACTTCCTTGCTAGGAAATAGCGTTTGCAGATTTCTGCGTATCGTAGCATTATATTTCCATTGCATCTCAAAACGCGATATCGCATCTCATTCCTATGTTTCATTATAAGATATAATATTTATTGCGAAGTGTCACGTATACATCGCATACACTTCAAGTGAATGTAAATGCGACACTTCCTTACTAGCAAATAACGTTTGCAGATGTCTACGTATCGTAGCAATAGAGTTCTAATGCTTCTTAAATCGCGATATCACATCACATTTCTATGTTTCATGATAATATATAATATTCGTTGCGAAGATTCATGTATACCTTGTATTCACTTCAGAGGCATGTAAATGCGACACTTCCTTGCTAGGAAATAGCGTTTGCAGATGTCTACGTATCGAAGCAATGAATTTGTAATGCTTCTTAAAACGCGATATCGCATCTCACTACTATGTTTCGTGATAATATATAATATTCATTGTGAAGTGTCAAGTATACCTCGTATTCAATTCAAAAGAATGTAAATGCGACACTTCCTGGCTAGGAAATAGCGTTTGCAGATGTCTACGTATCGTAGCAATACAGTTCTAATGCCTCTTAAAACGGGATGTCGCATCTCACTTCTATGTTTCATGATAGGATATAATATTCATTGCGAAGTGTTATGTATCCCTCGTATTCACATCAAAAGTATGTAATTGCGACTCTTCCTTGCTAGGAAATAGAGTTTCCAGATATCTACGTATCATAGCAATAAAGTTCTAATTCTCCATTAAAACGCGATATCGCATCTCATTTGTATGTTTCATGATAAGATATAATATACATTGCGAAGTGTTATGTATTCCTCGCCTACACTTCAAATGTATGTAAATGCGACACTTCCTTTCTAGGAAATAGCGTTTCCAGATGTCTACGTATCGAAGCAATAGAGTTCTAATGCTTCTTATAACGCGTTATCGCCCCTCATTTCTATGTCTCATGCTAAGATATAATATTCATTGCGAATGGTTATGCATATCTCGTCTACTCTTAAAAAGAATGTAAATGCAACACTTCCTTGCAAGGAAGTAGCGTTTCCTGATGTCCACGTATCGAAGCAATAGAGTTCTAATGCTTCTTAAAACGGGATGTCGCATCTCATTTCTATGTTTCATGATAGGATATAATACTCATTGCAAAGTGTCATGTATACCTCGTATTCACTTCAAAAGAATGTAAGTGCGACACTTCCTTGGTAGGAAATGGCGTTTGCAGTTGTCTACGTTTCATAGCAATGGAGTTCTAATGCTTCTCAAAACGCGATATCGCAGCTCATTTCTATGTTTCATTATAAGATATATTATTCATTGTGCAGTGTTATGTATACCTCGTATTCACTTCAAGAGAATGTAAATGCGACACTTCCTTGCTAGGAAATAGCGTTTGCAGATGGCTACGAATCGAAGCAATAGAGTCCAAATGCTTCTTAAATTGCGATATCGCATCTCATTTGTTTGTTTCATGATAAGATATAATATTCATTGCGAAGTGTCTTGTATACCTCGCATACACTTCAAATGAATGTAAATGCGACACTACCTTGCTAGGAAATAACGTTGGCAGATGTCTACGTATCGAAGCAATAGAGATCTACTGCTTCTTAAATCGTCATATCGCATCTCATTTCTATGTTTCATGATAAGATATAATATTCATTGTGGAGTGTTATCATAACCTCGTATTCACTTCAAAAGAATGTAAATGCGACACTTCCTTGCTAGGAAATAGCGTTTGCAGATATCTACGTATCGAAGCAATAGAGGTATAATGCTTCTCAAAACGCAATATCGGATCTCATTTCTATGTTTCATGATGAGATATAATACTCATTGCGAAGTGTCATGTGTACCTCGGATACACTACAAATGAATGTAAATGCGACACTTCCTCTCTTGGAAATAGCGTTTGCAGATGTCTACGTATCGTAGCAATATAGTTCTGATGCTTCTTAAAACGCGATATTGCTCCTCATTTCTGTGTTCCATGGTAAGATATAATATTCATTGCGAAGTGTCAAGTATACCTCGCATACACTTCAATTGAATGTAAATGCGACACTTCCATTATAGGGAATTACGGTTCCAGATATCTACGTATTGAAGCAATAGAGTTCTAATGCTTCTCATATCACGATATCGAATCTCATTTCTATGTTTCATTATAAGATATAATATTCATTGCGAAGTGTCATGTGTACCTCGCATACACTTCAAATTAATGTAAATGCGACACTTCCTTGCTAGGATATAGCGATGGCAGATGTCTACGTATCGAAGCAACAGAATTCTAATGCTTCTTAAATCACCATATCGCATCTCATTTCTATGTTTCATGATAAGATATAATATTCATTCTGGAGTGTTATGTATACCTCGTATTCACTTCAAAAGTATGTAAATGCGACACTTCCTTGATAGGATATAGCGTCTGCAGATGTCTACGAATCGTAGGAATAGAGTTCTGATGCTACTTAAAACGCGATATCGCATCTCATTTCTATGAAGATATATTATTCATTGCGTAGTGTCATGTATACATCGTATTCACTTCAAAAGAAAGTAAATGCGACACATCCTTGCAAGGAAGTAGCGTTGGCAGATGTCTACGTATCGAAGCAATAGTATTCCAATGCTTCTTAAATCGCGATATCGCACCTCAATTCTACGTTAAATGATAAGATATAATATTCATTGTGGATTGTTATGTATACCTCCTATTCACTTCAAAAGATTGAAAATGCGACACTTCCTTGCTAGATAATAGCGTCTGCGGATGTCTACGTATCGAAGCAATAGATTTCTAATGCTTCTTAAGACGCGAAATAGCTCCACATTTCTATGTTTCATGATAAGATATAATATTCATTGTGGAGTGCTATGTATACCTCGTATTCACTTCAAAAGAATGTAAATGCGACACTTCCTTGCTAGGAAATAGCGTTTGCAGATGTCTACGTATCGTTGCAATTGAGTTTTAATGCTTCCCAAAACGCGATATCGCATCTCATTTCTATGAATCATGATAAGATGTAATATTCATTGGGAAGTTTCTTGTATACCTCGCATACACTTCAAATTAATGTAAATGCGACACTTCCTTGCTAGGAAATAGCGTCTGTAGATGTCTACTTATCGATGCAATAGAGTTCTAATGCTTCTTAAAACGCGAAATCGATCCTCATTTATATGCTTCATGATGAGATATAATTTTCATTGTGGATTGTTATGAATACCTCGTATACGCTTCAAAAGAATGTAAATGCGACACTTCCTTGCTAGCAAATAGCGTGTGCAGATGTCAATGTATCGTAGCAATAGGGTTCTAATGCTTCTTAATGCGCGAATCGATCCTCATTTCTATGTTTCACGTTAAAATATAATATTCAATGTGGAGTGTTATATATACCTCGTATTCGCTTCAAAAGAATGTAAATGCGACACTTCCTTGCAAGGAAATAGCGTCTGCAGATGTCTACGTATCGTAGCAATAGCGTTCTAACGCTTCTTAAAACGCGATACCGCTTCTCAGTTATATGCTTCATGATAAGATATAATATTCATTGTGGAGTGTTATGTATACTTCGTATTCACATCAAAAGAATGCAAATGCGACTCTTCGTTTCTAGGAAATCGCGTTTCCAAATGTCTGCGTATCAAAATAATAGAGTTCTAATGCTTCTTAAAACGAGATATCGCATCTCATTTCTATGTTTCATGATTAGATATATATTCGTTCCGAAGTGTCATGTATACTTCGCATTCAGTTCAAAAGGATGTAAATTCGACACTTCCATGCTAGGAAATAGCGATGGCAGATGTCTACTAATCGAAGCAACACATTTCTAATGCTTCTTGAAACGAGATATAGCATCTCATTTCTATGTCTTATGATAACATATAATATTCATTGCTGAGTGTCATGTATACTTCGTATTCACTTCAAAAGAATGTAAATGCGACACTTCCTTGCTAGGAAGTAGCATTTGCGGATGTCTACGACTCGAGGCATTAGAGTTCTAATGCTTCTCAAAACGCGATATCGCATCACATTTCTAAGTTCCATGATAAGATACAATATTAATTGCCAAGTGTCATGTATACCTCGTATTCACTTCAAATCAATGTAAATGCGACACTTGCTTGCTAGCAAATAGCGTTTGCAGATGTCTACGTATCGAAGCAATAGATTTCAAATGCATCTTAAATCGCGATATCGCATCTCATGACTATGTTTCATGATAAGATATAATATTCAGTGCGAAGTGTCATGTATACCTCGTTTTCACTTCAAGAGAATGTAAATTCGACACATCCTTGATAGGAAATAGTGTTTGCAGATGAGTACGTATCGAAGCAATAGGGATCTAATGCTTCTCAAATCGCGATATCGCATTTCATTTCTATGTTTTGTGATAAAGTATATTATTCATTGTGGAGTGTTATGTGTACATCGTATTCACTTTAAAAGAATGTAAATGCGACACTTCCTTGCGACTAAATAGCGTTTGCAGATGTCTACGTATCGTAGCAATAGAGTTCTAATCCTTCTTTAAACGCGATATCGCATCTCATTTCTATGTTGCATGATAAGTTATAATGTTCATTCCGAAGTGTTATGTATACCTCATCTACACATCAAAAGATTGTAAATGCCACACTTCCTTCCTAGGAAATAGTGTTTCGTGATGTCTACGTATAGAAGCAATAGGGTTATAATGTTCCTGTGAAAGCGATATCGAATCTCAATTCTATGTTTCATGATACGATATAATATTTTTTGCGAAATGCTACGAATACCCCGTCTACACTTCAAAGGAAGGTAAATGCCACACTTTCTTGCTAGATAATAGCGTCTGCGGATGTCTACGTATCGAAGCAATAGATTTCTAATGCTTCTTAAGACGCGAAATAGCTCCACATTTCTATGTTTCATGATAAGATATAGTATTCATCGCGGAGTGTTATGTACACCTCGTCTACAATTCAATAGAATGTAAATGTCAAACGTCCTTGCTAGGAACTAGCGTTTCCAGAAATCTACGTATCGAAGCAATAGTGTTTTAATGCTTCCCAAAACGCGATATCGCATCTCATTTCTATGAATCATGATAAGATGTAATATTCATTGGGACGTTTCTTGTATACCTCGCATACACTTCAAATTAATGTAAATGCGACACTTCCTTGCTAGGAAATAGCGTCTGTAGATGTCTACTTATCGATGCAATAGAGTTCTAATGCTTCTTAAAACGCGAAATCGATCCTCATTTATATGCTTCATGATGAGATATAATTTTCATTGTGGATTGTTATATATACCTCCTATACGCTTCAAAAGAATGTAAATGCGACACTTCCTTGCGACTAAATAGCGTTGGCAGATGTCTACGTATCGAAGCAGGAGAGTTCTAATGCTTCTTAAAACGCGATATCGCATCCCATTGCTATGTCTCATGATAAGGTATAATATTCATTGCGAAGTGTCATGTATACCTCGCATACACACCAAATGAATGCAAATGCGACACTTCCTTGCTAGGAAATAGCGTTTGCAGATGTCTACGTATCGTAGCAATAGAGTTCTGGTGCTTCTTAAATCGCGATATCGCATCTCATTTCTATGTTTCATGATGAGATATAATATTCATTGCGAAGTGTTATGTATTCCTCGTCTACACTTCAGAAGAATGTAAATGCGAAACTTCCTTGCTCGGAAATAGCGTTTGCAGATGTCACCGTATCGTAGTAATAGAGTTCTAGTGCTTCTTAAAACGCGATATCGCACCTCATTCCTATGTTTTATGATAAGGTATAATATTCATTGTGCAGTGTTATGTCTATCTTGTCTACACTTCAAATGAATGTAAATGCGACACTTCCTTTCTAGGAAATTACGTTTCCAGATGTCTACGTATCAAAGCAATAGAGTTGTAATGCTTCTTAAATCGAGATATCGCATCTCATTTCTATGTTTCATGATAAGATATAATATTCATTGCGAAGTGTTATGTATTCCTCGTCTACACTTCAAAAGAATGTAAATGCGACACTTCCTTGCTAAGAAATAGCGTTTGCAGATGTCTACGTATCGTAGCAATAGAGTTCTAATGCTTTTTAAATCGCGGTATCGCATCTCATTTCTACGTTTAAAGATAAGATATAACATTCATTGTGGAGTGTTATGTATACCTCGTATTCACATCAAAAGAATGCAAATGCGACTCTTCGTTTCTAGGAAATCGCGTTTCCAAATGTCTGCGTATCAAAATAATAGAGTTCTAATGCTTCTTAAAACGAGATATCGCATCTCATTTCTATGTTTCATGATTAGATATATATTCGTTCCGAAGTGTCATGTATACTTCGCATTCAGTTCAAAAGGATGTAAATTCGACACTTCCATGCTAGGAAATAGCGATGGCAGATGTCTACTAATCGAAGCAACACATTTCTAATGCTTCTTGAAACGAGATATAGCATCTCATTTCTATGTCTTATGATAACATATAATATTCATTGCTGAGTGTCATGTATACTTCGTATTCACTTCAAAAGAATGTAAATGCGACACTTCCTTGCAAGGAAGTAGCATTTGCGGATGTCTACGACTCGAGGCATTAGAGTTCTAATGCTTCTCAAAACGCGATATCGCATCACATTTCTATGTTCCATGATAAGATACAATATTAATTGCCAAGTGTCATGTATACCTTGTATTCACTTCAAATCAATGTAAATGCGACACTTGCTTGCTAGCAAATAGCGTTTGCAGATGTCTACGTATCGAAGCAATAGATTTCAAATGCATCTTAAATCGCGATATCGCATCTCATGACTATGTTTCATGATAAGATATAATATTCAGTGCGAAGTGTCATGTATACCTCGTTTTCACTTCAAGAGAATGTAAATGCGACACATCCTTGATAGGAAATAGTGTTTGCAGATGACTACGTATCGAAGCAATAGAGATCTAATGCTTCTCAAATCGCGATATCGCATTTCATTTCTATGTTTTGTGATAAAGTATATTATTCATTGTGGAGTGTTATGTGTACATCGTATTCTCTTTAAAAGAATGTAAATGCGACACTTCCTTGCGACTAAATAGCGTTTGCAGATGTCTACGTATCGTAGCAATAGAGTTCTAATGCTTCTTAAAACGCGATATCGCATCTCATTTCTATGTTTCATGATAAGATATAATATTCATCGCGGAGTGTTATGTACACCTCGTCTACAATTCAATGGAATGTAAATGTCAAACGTCCTTGCTAGGAACTAGCGTTTCCAGAAATCTACGTATCGAAGCAATAGAGTTCTAATGCTTCTTAGAACGCGATATCGCTATTCATTTCTATGTTTCATGATTAGATATAGTATTCATTGCGAAGTGTTACGTATACATCGTCTACACTTCACAAGAATGTAAATGCCACACTTGCTTGCTAGGAAATGCGTTTCCACATGTCTAAGTATCGAAGCAATAGAGTCCTAGTGCTTCTTAAATCGCAGATATCGCATCTCTCTTCTATGTTTCATGATAAGATATAATATTTATTGTGCAGTGTTATGTATATCTCGTCTACACTTCAAAAGAATGTAAATGCGACACTTCGTTGCTAGGAAACAGCGTTTGCAGATGTCTACGTATCGTAGCAATAGAGTTCTAATTTTTCTTAAAACGCGATATCGCATCTCATTTCTATGTTCATGATAAGATACAATATTAATTGCCAAGTGTCATGTATACCTCGTTTTCGCTACACTTCCTTGCTAGGAAATAGTGTTTCCAGGTGTCTACGTATTGAAGCAATAGTATTCTAATGCTGCTTAAATCGCTATATCGCATCCCATTTCTATGTTTTATGATAAGATATTATATTCATTGCGCAGTGTTATGTATACCTCGTATTCGCTTCAAAAGAATGTAAATTCGACACTTCCTTGCTAGGAAATAGCGTTTGCAGATGTCTACGTATCGTAGCAATAGAGTTCTAATTCTTCTTAAAACGCGATATCGCATCCCATTTCTATGTTTTATGATAAGATATTATATTCATTGCGCAGTGTCATGTATACCTCGTATTCTCTTCAAAAGAATGTGAATGCTACACATCCTTGCCAGGAAATAGCGTTTGCAGGTGTCTACGTATCGAAGCAATAGAATTCTAATGCTGCTTAAATCGCGATATCGCATTCCATTTCTATGTTTCATGATAGGATATAATATTCATTGTTCAGAGTGATGTATACCTCGTATTCGCTTCAAAAAAATGTAAATGCGACACTTCCTTGCTAGGAAATAGCGTTTGCAGATGTCTACGTATCGTAGCAATAGAGTTCCAATTCTTCTTAAAACGCGATATCGCATCTCATTTCTATGTTCCATGATAAGATACAATATTAATTGCCAAGTGTCATGTATACCTCGTATTCACTTCAAAACAATGTAAATGCTACACTTCCTTGCTAGGAAATAGCGGTTGCAGATGTCTACGTATCGAAGCAATAGAGTTCTAATGTTGCTTAAAACGCGATATCGCATCTCATTTCTATGTTCATGATAAGATACAATATTAATTGCCAAGTGTCATGTATACCTCGTTTTCGCTTCAAAAGAATCTAAATGCTACACTTACTTGCTAGGAAATAGTGTTTCCAGGTGTCTACGTATTGAAGCAATAGAATTCTAATGCTGCTTAAATCGCGATATCGCATCCCATTTCTATGTTTTATGATAAGATATTATATTCATTGCGCAGTGTTATGTATACCTCGTATTCGCTTCAAAAGAATGTAAATTCGACACTTCCTTGCTAGGAAATAGAGTTTGCAGATGTCTACGTATCGTAGCGATAGAGTTCTAATTCTTCTTAAAACGCGATATCGCATCCCATTTCTATGTTTTATGATAAGATATTATATTCATTGCGCAGTGTCATGTATACCTCGTATTCTCTTCAAAAGAATGTGAATGCTACACATCCTTGCCAGGAAATAGCGTTTGCAGGTGTCTACGTATCGAAGCAATGGAATTCTAATGCTGCTTAAATCGCGATATCGCATTCCATTTCTATGTTTCATGATAAGATATAATATTCGTTGTTCAGTGTTATGTATACCTCGTATTCGCTTCAAAAAAATGTAAATGCTACACTTCCTTGCTAGGAAATAGCGGTTGCAGATGTCTACGTATCGAAGCAATAGAGTTCTAATGTTGCTTAAATCGCGATACCGCATCTCATTTCTATGTTTCATGATAAGATATAATATTCATTGTGCAGTGTTATGCAAACCTCGTATTCGCTTCAAAAGAATGTAAATGCGACACTTCCTTGCTAGGAAATAGCGTTTGCAGATGTCTACGTATCGTAGCATTAGGGATCTAATGCCTCTTAAATCGCGATATCGCATCTCATTTCTATGTTTCATGATAAGATATAATATTCATTGTGCAGTGATATGTATATCCCGTCTACACTTCAAAAGAAGGTAAATGCGACACTCCCTTGCTAGGAAATAGCGTCTGCAGATGTCTACGTATCGTAGAAATGGAGATCTAATTCTTCTTAAAACGCGAGATAGCATCTCATTTCTATGTTTCATGATAAGATATAATATTCATTGCGAAGTGTCATGTATACCTCGTATTCACTTCAAAACGATGTAAATGCGACACTTCCTTGCTAGGAAATAGCGTTTCCAGATGCCTACGTATCGAAGCAATAGATTTCTAATGCTTCTAAAATCGCCATATCGCATCTCATTTCTATGTTTCATGATAAGATATAATATTCATTGCGAAGTGTCATGTAAACCTCTTATTCACTTCAAAAGAATGTAAATGCGACACTTCCATTCTAGGAAACAGTGTTTGCAGATGTCTACGTATCGTAGCAATAGAGTTGTAATGCTTCTATGACGTTAGGCGCACCGCCTTCCACCCTCTGGTGCCAACCACCATCCGCAGCATCCACAACCGGGACACCGTTCTTCCGCCAGCACCGGTATCCGGATCCTCCATACACGGGCCGCACGACGATTCGACGCCCTAAGACGAGGAGACAACGCCACGGGGACGAGGAATACCTCTCCACGTACGAATCCCAATTACCTGCGATCACACAACCATACGCTTATTTCTCATACACGCGATTCTAGATTAAGCACTGTACACAAATCATGTACATACACAATCCAACACACACCTAGATTTGAGCGAATATTTGTACAGTCATAATTTCTAAGACATATAGAATATAAGCTGCGAGGCGCGCCCGCGCGCACTCGACGCTCGCGGCTCACGCTGAACGCGAGCAGCACCCCACTCCGACCGGCTGCCCCACCGCGAGGGCCGAGCGGCCGCCCTATTACGACCGTACGCCCCACCGCGAGGTCCGAGCGGCCGCCCCACTGCGACCGTACGCCCCACTCGAAGGGCCCAGCGACGCGTGGGCCGCGCGACCCGAGGAGGTCGCGGACTCGCCACCGAGAGATCAATTCCATCGAGTCCCATCTCGGACACAGTTCTAATCTCAACTCCGAATCGAGCAATACGCTCCTCTGCTACGCGCTGTCAGCTCTCATGCAGCCGACTGTATCGCATCTCCTTTAGCGGAGTCCGTATTGTAACTTAGTTCTATTTCTATTTCAAATTATATCTTTAGTTGATAACTTAAACATAGTATAGTGTAGTAGGATAGTGATATTATAGAATATACTCTTCTTTTACCAAATCTAAGTCTCTTTATTCGATTACAAGTTCCTTAAATTCTATTCCACGTGTACGCTTGCGATTCTTATTCAATTCACACGATTCATCTGCGACAGTTCTGTACGCTGGACGGTCTTTGAGTGCTCCAATGCTCGACTGCTCTTGCTGCATTTCTATCGTATCCAGGGTATCTTGAACAAGGATCGACCTCGGTAAGCCAGAGAGCACCATCGCTTTGCCGAGCCGTACTCTGTCCTAGTGCAAGTGCCCTTGATAAATTTCGAGCCACCGAAAAGGCGTAGACGACGCGCGGGGAGGAAAGAATATCTACGCCGCCTCATTCGTGAATACGCGAGTTGTACATCCGGACATCCATACGCCTGCAACGCCGTTTCCGTTCCTGCGAAGGAGGTATTCGCAACCGTAAGTCCAAATCGAATCCACGATCGCCCGGTTCCAGCGCCAGTTTCCTCCAGCCGCAGCTCGCCTGCCTGGAGACTCATTCCCGTCGACGCTCCGCTGGTCCAGCAGTACGCCGCTGCTATTCCGGTCACGGATCCAAGGCGCCATAAACACCTGGAACGATATGCGAAACAGCATAAAGAAGACAACGAAAGGTAAGTTTTAAGGCGTAATTTTGGTTATATCGAGTTCCGACCGCCAACGTATCCGGCTCCGTCGCAATTCGCGTAGGTTTACGGGAAAGGATACGAATCGTGCCACCGGATCGAGCACAATCGCACCACGGGACGTGACACATGTATACATCGCATTCACGTCAAAAGAATGTAAATGCGACACTTACATGCTAGGAAATAGCGTTTGCAGATGTCTACGTATCGCAGCAATAGGGTTCTAATGCATCTTAAACCTCGATATCCCATCCCATTTCTATGTCTCATGACAAGATATAATATTCATTGCGAAGTGTCATGTGTACCTCGCATACACTTCAAATTAATGTAAATGCGAAACATCCTTGCTACGAAATTACGTTTCCAGATGTCTACGTATTGAAGCAATAGAGTTCCAATGCTCCTGAAATCGCGAAATCGCAACTCATTTCTATGTCTCATGATAAGATATAATATTCATTGTGCAGTGTTATGTATATCTCGTCTACACTTCAAATGAATGTAAATGCGACACTTCCCTTCTAGAAAATTACGTCACCAGATGTCTACGTATCGAAGCGATAGAGTTCTAATGCACCTTAAAACGCGATATCGCATCTCATTTCTATGTTTCATGATCAGATATAATATTCATTGCGAAGTTACATGTATACCTCGTATTCACTTCAAAAGCATGTAAATACGACACTTCCTTGCCAGGAAATAGCGTTTGCAGATGTCTCCGTATCGCCGAAACAGTGTTCTAATGCTTCTTAAAACGCGAGATCGCATCTCATTTCTATGATTCATGATGAGATATAATACTCACTGCGAAGTGTCATGCATATCTCGGATACACATCAAATGAATGTAAGTGCGACACTCTCGTGCTAGGGAGTTGCGTTTGCAGATATCCACGTTTCGAAGCAATAGAGTTCTAATGCTTCTCAAAACGCAATATCGCATCTCATTCCTATGTTTCATGATGAGATATAATATTCATTGCGAAGTGCCATGTATACCTCGGATACACTACAAATGAATGTAAATGCGACACTTCCTTGCTAGGAAATAGCTTTTGCAGATGTCTACGTATCGAAGCAATAGAGTTCTATGCTTCTTAAAACGTGAAATCGCATCTCTTTTCTATGTTTCGTGATAAGATATAATATACATTGTGCAGTGTCATGTATACCTAGTATACACCACAAAAGAATGTAAATGCGACACTTCCTTGCTTTTAAATTGCGTTTGCAGATGTCTACGTATAGCACCAATAGAGTTCTAACGCTTTTTAAATTGCGATATCGCATCTCATTTCTATGTCTCACTATAAGATATAATATTCATTGCGAAGTGTCATGTATACCTAGTATTGACTTCAGAAGAATGTAAATGCGACACTTCCATGCTAGGAAATAGCGTTTGCAGATGTCTGCGTATCGTAGCAATAGAGTTCTAATGCTTCTTGAAACGTGATATCGCATCTCACTTCTATGTTTCATGATAAGAGGTAATATTCATTGCGAAGTGTCATCTATACCTCGCATACACTTCAAAAGAATGAAAATGGGACACTTCCTTGCTAGGAAATAGTGTTCCCAGATATCTACGTATCGTAGCAATAGAATTCTAACGTTTCTTAAGACGCGATATTGCATCACATATCTATGCTTCATGATAAGATATAATATTCGTTGCGGAGTGTTATGTATACCTCGCATTCACATCAAGAGAATGTAAATGCGACACATCCTTGCTAGTAAATAATGTTTCCAGATATCTACGTGTCGTAGCAATAGAGCCCTAATGTTTCTTAAAACTGGATATCGCTCCTCATTTCTATGTTTCAGGACAAGATATAATATTCATCGTGGAGTGCGATGTATACCTCGTAATCACTTCAAAAGAATGTAAATGCGACACTTCCTTGCTAGGAAGTAGCGCTTGCAGATGTATTCGTATCGAAGCAATAGGGTTCTAATGCTTCTTTAATCGCGATATAGCACCTAATTTCTATGTTTCTAGATACGATATAATAATCATTGCGTATTGTCAGGTATTCCTCATACTCACTTCAAAAGAATGTAAATGCGACACTTCCTTGATAGGAAATAGCTTTTCCAGATGTCTACGTATCGGAGCAAGGGCGTACTAATGCTTCTCACAACACGATATCGCATCTCATTTCTATGTTTCATGATAAGACATAGTATTCAATGCGACGTGTCATGTATACCTCGTACTCACTTCAAAAGAATGTAAATGCGACACTTCCTTGATAGGAAATAGCGTTTGCAGATGTCTACGTATCGAAGCAAGGGAGTTCTAATGCTTCTTAAATCGCGATATCGCAATTCATTTCTATGTTTCATGATAAGATATAATGTTCATTGCGAAGTGTCTTGAATAACTCGCATACACTTCAAATGAATGTAAATGCGACACATCCTTGCTAGGAAGTAGCGTTTGCAGATGTCTACGTTTCGAAGCAACAGAGTTCTAATGCTTCTCAAAACGCAATATAGCGTCTCATTTCTATGTTTCATGATGAGATATAATATTCATTGCGAAGTGTCATGTATACCTCGGATACACTACAAATGAATGTAAATGCGACACTTCCTTGCTAGGAAATAGCTTTTGCAGATGTCTACGTATCGAAGCAATAGAGTTCTATGCTTCTTAAAACGTGAAATCGCATCTCTTTTCTATGTTTCGTGATAAGATATAATATACATTGTGCAGTGTCATGTATACCTAGTATTCACCTCAAAAGAATGTAAATGCGACACTTCCTTGCTTTTAAATTGCGTTTACAGATGTCTAGGTATCGCACCAATAGAGTTCTAACGCTTTTTAAATTGCGATATCGCATCTCATTTCTATGTTTCATGATAAGATACATTATTCATTGTGGAGTGTTATGTATGAAGCGTATTTACTTCAAAAGAATGTAAATTCGGCAATTCCTTGCTAGGAAAAAGCGTTTTGCAGATATCTACGTATCGAAGCATTAGAGTTCTAATGCTTCTTAAAACGCGATGTCGAATGCGGTACTTCCTTGCTAGGAAATAGCGTTTGCAGCTGTCTACGAATCGTAGCATAGGAATTCTAATGCTGCTTAAAACGCGAAATCGATCCCCATTTATATGTTTCATGATAACATATAATATTCATTGTGGAGTGTTATGAATACCTCGTATTCACTTCAAAGGAATGTAAATGCGAAACTTCCTTGCTAGGAAATAGCGTCTGCAGATGTCTACGAATCGTAGCAAAGGAATTCTAATGCTTCTTAAAACACGAAATCGATCCTCATTTCTATGTTTCATGATAACATATAATATTCATTGTGGAGTGTTATGAATACCTCGTATTCACTTCAAAGGAATGTAAATGCGAAACTTCCTTGCTAGGAAATATGGTCTGCAGATGTCTACGTATCGTAGCATTATATTACTAATGCTTTTCAAAACGCGATATCGCATCCCATTTTTATGTTTCATGATAAGATATAATATTCATTGTCGAGTGTTATGTATACATCGTATTCACTTCAAAAGATTGTAAACAACATACTACCTTGCTAGGAGATAGCGTTTCCAAATGTCTATTTATCGAAGCCATAGAATTTTAATGCTTCTTAGAACGCGACGTCGCATGTCATTTCTATATTTCATGATAAGATATAATATTCATTGAGCAGTGTTATGTATACCTCGCATTCGCTTCAAAACAATGTAAATGCGACACTTCCTTGCTAGGAAATAGCGTTGGCACATGTCTCCGTATCGAAGGATTAAAGTTCTAATGCTTCTTAAATCGCCATATCGCATTCCATTTCTATGTTTCATGATAAGATATAACATTTATTCTGGAGTGTTATGTATACCTCGAATTCACTGCAAAGGAATGTAAATGCGACACATCCTTGCTAGGAAATAGTATTTGCAGATGTCTACGTACCGTAGCATTAGAGTTCTAATGCTTCTTAAATCGCTATTTCGCATCTCATATCTATGTTTCATGATAAGATATAATATTTATTGTGCAGTGATATGTATATCTCGTCTACACTTCAAAAGAATGTAAATGCGACACTTCCTTCCTAGGAAATAGCGTCTGCAAATGTCCACGTATCGTAGAAATAGAGTTCTAATTCTTCTTGAAACGCGATATAGCATCTCATTTCTATGTTTCACTATAAGATATAATATTCATTCCGAAGTGTTATGTATTCATCGTCTACACTTCAAATGTATGTAAATGCCACACTTCCTTTCTAGGAAATTACGTCTCGGGATGTCTACGTATCGAAGCAATAGAATTCTAATGCTTCTTAAAACGCGATATCGCATCTCACTTCTATGTGTCATGATGAGATATAATATTCATTGCGAAGTGTCATGTATACCTCGTATTCACTTAAAAAGAATGTAAATATGACACTTCCTTGACAGGAAATAGCGTTTCCAGATGTCTACGTACAGAAACAATAGGGTACTAATGCTTCTTAGAACGAGACTTCGATTCTCATTTCTATGTTTCATGAAAGGATATAATATTCATTGCGAAGTGTCATGTAAACCTCGTATTCACTTCAAAAGTATGTAAATGCGACACTTCCTTCCTAGGAAATAGCGTTTTCAGATGTCTACGTATAGAAACAATAGGGTACTACTGCTTCTTAGAACGAGACTTCGCTTCTCATTTCTATGTTTCATGATAAGATAAAGTATTCATTGCGAAGTGTCATGTATACCTCGTATTCACATCAAAAGAATGTAAATAGGACACTTCCATGCTAAGAAATAGCGTTTGCAGATGTCTACGTATCGTAGCAATGGAGTTCTAATGCTTCTTAAATCGCGATATCGCATCTCATTTCTACGTCTCTTGATAAGATATAATATTCATTGCGAAGTGTTATGTATTCCTCGTCTGCAATTCAAATGAATGTAAATGCAACACTGCCTTTCTAGGAAATTACGTTTCCAGATATCTACGTATCGAAGCAATAGTGTTCTAATGCTTCTTAAAACGCGATATCGCATCTCATTTCTATGTTTCATGATGAGATATAATATTCATTGTGGAGTGTTATATTTACATCGTATTCACTTCAGAAGTATGTAAATGCGACACTTCCTTGCTAGGAAATAGCGTTTGCAGATGTCTACGTACCGTAGCAATTGAGTTCTAATGCTTCTTAAATCGCGATATCGCATCTCATTTCTATGCTTCATGATAAAGTACAATATTCATTCTGGAGTGATATGTGTACATCGTATTCACCTCAAAAGAATGTAAATGCGACACTTCCTTGCTAGGAAGTAGCGTTTGCAGATGTCTACGTATCGTAGCATTAGTGTTCTAATGCTACTCAAAACGCGATATCGCATCTCATTTCTATGTTTCATAATAATATATAATAATCATTGCGAAGTGTCATGTATACCTCGCATACATTTCAAATGAATGTAAATGCGACACTTCCTTGCTAGGAAATAGCGTTTGCAGATGTCTACGTATCTAAGCAATAGAGTTCTAATGCTTCTTAAATCGCCATAGCACATCTCATTTCTAAGTTTCATGATAAGATATAATATTCGTTGTGGAGTGTTATGTATACCTCGTATTCGCTTCATAAGAATGTAAATGCGACACTTCCTTGCTAGGAAATAGCGTCTGCAGATGTACACGTATAGTAGAAATAGAGTTCTAATTCCTCTTAAAACGCGATATAGCATCTCATTTCTATGTTTCATTATAAGATATAATATTCATTGCGAAGTGTCATGTATACCTCACATACACCTCAAATGAATGTAAATGCCACTCTTCCTTGCTAGGAAATAGCGTTTGCAGATGTCTACGTATAGTAGCAATAGAGTTCTAATGCCATTTAAATCGCGATATCGCATCTCATTTCGAAGTTTCATGATTAGATATAATACTCATTGTGGAGTGTCATGTATATCTTGTATTCACTTCAAAAGAATGTAAATGCGACACTTCCTTGCTAGGAAATAGCGTTTGCAGATGTCTCCGAATCGTAGCAATGGAGTTCTAATGCTTCTTAAATCGCTATTTCGCATCTCATTTCTATGTTTCGTGATCAGGTATAATATGCATTGTGGATTGTTATTTATTCCTCGTATTCACTTCAAAAGAATGTAAATGCAACACTTCCTTGCTAGGAAATAGCGTCTGCAGACGTCTACGTATCGTAGCAATATAATTCTAATGCTTCTTAAAACGCGATTTCGTATCTCATTTCTATGATTCATGATAAGATATAATATTCATTGCGAAGTGTTGTGTATTCCTCGTCTGCAATTCAAATGAAAGTAAATGCAACACTCCCTTTCTAGGAAATTACGTTTCCAGATATCTGCGTATCGAAGCAATAGTGTTCTAATGCTTCTTAAATCGCGATATCGCATCTCATTTCTATGTTTCATGATAAGATATAATATTCATTGTGCAGTGTTAGGTATACCGCGTATTCACTTCACTAGAATGTAAATGCGACACTTCCTTGCTAGGAAATAGCGATCGTAGATGCCTACGTATCGAAGCAATAGAGACCTACTGCTTCTTGAATCGCCATATCGCATGTCATTTCTATGTTCCATGATAAGATATAATATTCGTTGTGGAATGTTATGTATACCTCGTATTCGCTTCAAAAGAATGTAAATGCGACACTTCCTTCCTAGGAAATAGCGTTGGTAAATGTCTACGCATCGAATCAATAGAGGTCTACTGCTTCTTGAATCGCCATATCGTATCTGATTTCTATTTTTCATGATAAGATATAATATTCATTGTGCAGTGTTATGTGTATCTCGTCTACACTTCAAAAGAATGTACATACGACACTTCTTTGCTAGGAAATAGCGTCTGCAGATGTCTGTGTATCTTAGCAATAGAGTTCGAATTCTTCTTAAAACGCGATATCGCATCTCATTTCTATGATTCATGATAAGATACAATATTAATTGCCAAGTGTCATGTATACCTCGTATTCACTACAAAAGAATGTAAATGCTACACTTCCTGGCTAGGAAATAGGAAAACACGCCCTCAAGGATCGCAGATTTTCGAACGCTCCAAAAACATGCTTGGCATGTGACAGGAAGTGGATACGCATTTTACTTAATTTGCAATTATAAATAATTTATAATTTATATTTTTAATTTACAATTATAAATAATTGTATACATATAGTTCATATATCTGTATATCTGTTTTCATTACATCTATGCGTCATTTCGCTGCTTTTATAGAGGGCTAATTCATAAAATAAATTTTTGTTATCAAGTATCAGTAACAGGTTGATTGAAAATACAGATAGTACTCAAAAAACTGTTACCTTCCAATTTTAAAACACGAAGTTTGAAATTCTAAAATGCAGATCAATGAAACACTTTATAAGATACGATAGTTACGACGATCCGCACAGATCAGCCGGCAATGGCTATTGTCACGTCACGAGTCGTGAAAACTTATCGTTTACCGGGAGCGACACGCAGCCTCGAACGGTTCGGCTCGCGGAATTGCGACGAAGACCGGGTTCTTTCTGGCTCGCGAAACACGTATCAAAAGGCACGAACGCGGATAAGAAAATATGACCTTACCTTTGATGTCTTGACAGCTGCTAATATTTAGTACCCTTGTTGCAGGTATCGTCGTCGGCACGGATCGCCCTCAGGTATAATCCCTGCGTACGGTCGGTGAGGCGTGATTGTCAGCGGGACGAGTACCCAGGTGGGCTGACCTCGGGGATGGATCGGCTCGGTCAAGCGGATCGGCGATGGATGCGGCTGTGCGGGACGGCTGTCCGATCGGCGTGCGGCGGAAGATGAGACGTTGCAGTGGTATATGCACACGGCTGTACCAACGTATCCGCGCACAAATGAACGCAAGAAGTTCTTCCTTCCCGCGCGACGAGTTCGTTTAGTTGTACCGGAATGACGCATTCGAGTCGGTTTCCAAAAGTCCAGATACGGGTCCACTAAGTGTCGGTCCGCTCTAGTTTACCGGTTCAGAAATATGGAAAATCGACGAGTGTCCTTGCTCTAGCCTCGCTGTGGGTCGATGCAGCTAAGAGGCGGTCGGCTATAACTGATCGATTACCAAGTTTGACTAAAGTTCGGAGCTTGTGAATGTTCTTGAAGACGCGTGAACTCGTGGAAGACTTCGCAATGAATGAATTTATAATAATAATAAGGCAAGGAATATTTAGAATGATGAGAATTGTAGTACTGGTAAAATAAAGTATATTCTAAATAAAACTAAGCTTACACTGATACTTTCCTATGCTAAAGTTGACTAAGTACTAGGATACGATAATTAGAGTTTAGAATAAGGACTTGAATTGAATTAGAGTTTAAGTTGAAATAGTAAGATTGGATTATGATAAAGGAGTGCTCGCTTGGAGCGAATGGCTCGAACTAGAGATTGGATTTGAGGGAGGTACGCTCGCTTGGAGCGGATGACTCGTATTGACTATCAGCTCGCGGGCCCGCGACCTCCTCGGATCGCGGGGCGCACGAGTCGCACGTCCCCAGAGTGGGGCGGACACTCGGCCCACGGAGTGGGGTGGACAGTCGTGGTAGGGCGCGCGCGTTCGGCGTGAGCCGCGCACGTCGGGCGCTTCGCTTACTTATTATTACGATTAATTATGATCTTAAAAATTAGAATAACACATGAAACCCCTTATGCTAGGTTGTGTGTGTTGTGTCGTGTGCGTACATGGAGTGTCGTGTGCTTAAGTTCTAGGATTCGCTTAATTATAATTATAATGGTATGCAAAGTATGGGTACGGGAGCGTAACGGCAGGCGACCCCTCCTGATACGTGGAATGGTCCTCGTGCGGAGGCTGTGGCTCGGTCGTGCTCCAGCTGTCTGGAAGGCACGCGTCGTAGCGCGGTCGTGTGGCCCAACTCCTGGTTGCGGGGGTGGCTGCCTTAGCTCGGCGATCGTATACTCGGTAAGCTCGTCTTTGTGGTGGCGACAGGCGATGCGTGTGGCTCTGCCGGGCGGTGAAGGAGGTACCGCGAGGTTCGGCGGACGTTACACAATAATGACTGTTTTTTCTTAAATTTAAGGAATGATTCAGTTGTTTCGCTTTGGTTTCGGAATGCTAGAGACTTCGATACCATCGTAACGTAACAGAAACATTTGCAGCTCCTTGCTCAGTTGCCGACTGAATAAAAAAAACGTGAAAACGAGATATATCGTGACCCGGTCGCAACGTTTAGCTTTCTAAAAACGAGATACCTCGTCACCCGTCCGCAATGTGTTAAAACGCGATATCACATCTCATTTCTATGTTTCATGTTAAGATATAATATTCATTGCGAAGTGTCATGTTTACCTCGTATTCAATCCAAAAGAATGTATTTGTGACACTTCCATGCTACGAAATAGCGTTTGCAGGTGTCTACGTATCGTAGCAATATAGTTCTAATGCTTCTTAAAACGCGATATCGCACCTCATTTCTATGTTTCATGATAAGATATAATATTCATTGCGAAGTGTCATGTATACCTCGTATTCACTTCAAAAGAATGTTAATGCGACTCTTCCCTCCTATTAAATAGCGTTTGCAGATGTCTACGTATCGTAGCAATAGAGTTCTATTGCTTCTTCGATCGCAATATCGCATCTCATTTCTACGTTTCATGATAAGATATAATATTCATTGTGGAGTGTTATGTACACCTCGTATTCACTTCAAAGGAATGTAAAGGCGACACTTCCTTGCTAAGCAGTAGCGTTTGCAGATGTCTACGTATAGTAGCAATAGTGTTCTAATGCTATTTAAATCGCGATATCGCATCTCATTTCTAAGTTTCATGATTAGATATAATACTCATTGTGGAGTGTCATGTATATCTCGTATTCACATCAATAGAATGTAAATGCGACACTTCCTTCATAGGCAGTAGCGTTTGCAGATGTCTATTTATAGACGCAATAGATTTCTAATGGATCTTAAAACGGGATATCGCATCTCACTTCTATGTTTCATGATAAGGTATAATATTCATTGCGAAGTGTCATGTATACATCGCAAACACTTCAAATGAATGTAAATGCGACACTTCCTTGCTAGGCAGTAGCGTTTGCAGATGTCTACGTATCGAAGAATTAGTGTTCTAATGCTCCTTAAAACGCGATAGCGCATCACATTTCTATGTTTCATGATAAATCGCAAACACTTCAAATGAATGTAAATGCGACACTTCCTTTCTAGGAAATAGCGTTTGCAGATGTCTTCGTATAGTAGCAATAGAACTCCAATGCTATTTAAATCGCGATATCGCATCTCATTTCTAAGTTTCATGATTAGATATAATACTCATTGTGGAGTGTCATGTATATCTCGTATTCACATCAAAAGAATGTAAATGCGACACTTCCTTGCTAGGAAATCTCGTTTGCAGATGTCTCCGTATCGAAGCAATAGGGCTCTAATGCTTCTCAAATCGTGATATCGCCACTCATTTCTATGTTTCATGATAAGATATAATATTCACTGCGACGTGTCATGTATACCTCGTATTCAATTCAAAAGAATGTAAATGCGAAACTTCCTTGCTAGGAAATAGCGTCTGCAGATGTCAACGTAACGTTACAATAGTGTTCTAATGCTTCTCAAATAGCCATATCGCATCCATTTCTATGTTTCATGATAGGATATGCTGTTCATTGTGCCGTGTTATGTATACCTCGTATTCACTTCAAAAGAATGTAAATGCGACACTTCCTTGATAGGAAATAGCGTTTGCAGATGTCTACGTATCGTTGCAATAGAGTTCCAATGCTTCTTATATAGCGATATCGCACCTCATATATATGCTTCATGATAAGATATAATATTCATTGCGAAGTGTCATGTATACCTCGTATTCACCTCAAAAGAATGTAAGTGCGACACTTCCTTGCTAGGATATAGCGTTGGCAGATGTCTACGTATCGAAACAATAGAGTTCTAATGCTTCCTAAAACGAGATGTCGCATCTCATTTCTATGTTTTATGATAAGATATAATATTCATTGTGCAGTGTTATGTATACCTCGCATACACTTCAAATGAATGTAAATGCGACACTTTCTTGCTAGGAAATAGCGTTGGCAGATGTCTACGTATCGTTGCAATAGAGTTCCAATGCTTCTTATATAGCGATATCGCACCTCATATATATGCTTCATGATAAGATATAATATTCATTGCGAAGTGTCATGTATACCTCGTATTCACCTCAAAAGAATGTAAGTGCGACACTTCCTTGCTAGGATATAGCGTTGGCAGGTGTCTACGTATCGAAACAATAGAGTTCTAATGCTTCCTAAAACGAGATGTCGCATCTCATTTCTATGTTTTATGATAAGATATAATATTCATTGTGCAGTGTTATGTATACCTCGCATACACTTCAAATGAATGTAAATGCGACACTTTCTTGCTAGGAAATAGCGTTGGCAGATGTCTACGTATTGAAGGAATAGAGATCTATTGCTTCTTAATTAGCGATATCGCATCTCATTTCTATCTTTCATGATAAGATATAATATTCATTGCGGAGTGTCATGTATACCTCGTATCCACTTCAAAAGAATGTAAATGTGACACTTCCTTGCTAGGAAGCAGCGTTTGCACATGTCCACGTATCGAGGAAGTAGAGTTCTATTATCCCTTAATTGGCGATATCGCATCTCATTTCTATGTTTCATGATAATATATAATTTTCATTGTGCAGTGTTATGTTTATCTCGCCTACACTTCAAATGAATGTAAATGCGGCACTTCCCTGCTAGGAAATAGCGTTGGCACATGTCTGCGTATCGAAGCAATAAAGTTCTAATGCTTCTTATATCGCCAAATCGCATTTCATTTCTATGTTTCATGATAAAATATAATATTCATTGTGGAGTGTTATGTATACCTCGTACTCACTTCAAAAGGATGATAATGCGTCACTTCCTTGCTAGGAAATAGCGTTGGCAGATGTCTATGTATCGTAGCAATAGAGTTCTAATGCTTCTCAAAACGCGATATCGCATCTCATTTCTATGTTTCATGATAAGATATAATATTCATTGCGAAGTGTCATGTATACCTCGTATTCACTTGAAAAGAATGAAAATGCGACACTTCCCTGCTAGGAAATAGCGTTTGCAGATGTCTACGTATCGAAGCAATAGTGTTCTAGTGCTGCTTAAGACGGGATACCGTATTTCATTTCTATGTTTCATGATAAGATATAATATTCATTGCGAAGTTACATGTATACCTAGTATTCACTTCAAACGAATGTAAATGCGACACTTCCTTGCTAGGAAATAGCGTTTGCCGAAGTCTGCGTATAGTAGCAATAGAGTTCTAATGCTTCTCAAAACGCGATATCGCATCTCATTTCTATGTTTCATGATAAGATATAATATTCATTGCGAAGTTACATGTATACCTCGTATTCTCTTCAAATGAATGTAAATGCGGCTCTTCCTTGCCAGGAATTAGCGTTTGCAGATGTCTCCGTATCGAAGCAATAGAGTTCTAATGCTTCTTAAATCGCTATATCGTATTTCATTTCTATGTTCCTTAATAAGGTATAATATTCATTGCGAAGTGTCATGTATACCTCGCATACACGTCAAATGAATGTACATGTGACACTTCATTGCAAGGAAATAGCGTTTGCAGATGTCAACGTATCGAAACAAAAGTTTTCTAATGCTTCTTAAAACTAGATGTCGCATCGCATTTCTATGTTTCATGATAAGATATAATATTCATTGCGAAGTGTCACGTACACCTCGTATTCACTTCATAAGAATGTAAATGCAACACTTCCATTCTAGGAAATAGCGTTTGCAGATGTTTCCGTATCTAAGCAATAGAGCTCTAATGCTTCTCAAAACAAGATGTCGTATCATATTTCTATGTTTCATGATAAGATATAATATTCATTGTGGGGTATTGTGTATACCTCGTATTCACCTCAAAAGAATGTTAATGCGACACTTCCTTGCTAGGAAAGAGTGTTTGCAGATGTCTCCGTATCGAAGCAATGGATTTGTAATGCTTCTTATATAGCGATGTCGCATCTCACTTCTATGCTTCATGATGAGATATAATATTCATTGCGAAGTGTCATGTATTCCTCGTAGTCACTTCAAAAGAATGTAAGTCGGATACATACTTGCTAGGAAATAGCGTTTGCATATGTCTACGTATCGTGGTATTAGAGTTCTAATGCTTCCTAAAACGCTATATAGCTTCTCATTTCTACGTTTCATGATAAGATATAATATTCATTGTGGAATGATATCTATACCTCGTATCCACGTCAAAAGAATGTAAATGCGACACTTCCTTACTAGGAAGTAGCGTTTGCAGATGTCTACGTAGCGTAGCAATAGAGATATAATGCTTCTGAAAACGACAAATCGCGTCTCATGTCTATGTGTCATGATAAGATATAATATTCATTGCGAAGTGTTATGTGTATCTCGTATTCACTTCAAACGAACGTAAATGCGACACTTCCTTGCTGGGCAGTAGCGTCTGCAGATGTCTATCTATCGTAGCAATAGAGATCTAATGCTTCTTAAAACGCGATATCGCATCTCATTTCTATGTTTCATGATAAGATATAATATTCATTGTGCAGTGTCATGTATACCTCGTACTCTCTTCAAAAGAAGGTAAAGGCGCCACATCCTTGCTAGGAAATAGCGTTTCCAGATGCCTGTGTATCGAAACGATAGAGTTCAAATGCTCCTTAAAACGAGATGTCGCACCTCATTTCTATGTTTCATGATAAGATATAATATTCATTGCGTAGTGTCATGTATATCTCGCATACACTTCAAAAGAACGAAAATGAGACACTTCCTTGCTAGGAAGTAGCGTTTGCAGATGTGTACGTATCGAAGCAATAGAGTTCTAATGCTTCTTAAATCGCGATATCGGATCACATTTCTAGGATTCATGATAAGATACAATATTCATTGTGCAGTGTTATGCATACCTCGTATTCGCTTCAAATGAATGTAAATGCGACACTTCCCTGCTAGGAAGTAGCGTTTGCAGATGTCTACGTATCGATGCAATAGAGTTCTAACGCTTCTTAAACAGCCATATCGCACCTCATTTCTGTGTTTCATAAGTTATAATATTCATTGCGAAGTGTCATGTTTACCTCGTATTCAATCCAAAAGAATGTATTTGTGACACTTCCATGCTACGAAATAGCGTTTGCAGGTGTCTACGTATCGTAGCAATATAGTTCTAATGCTTCTTAAAACGCGATATCGCACCTCATTTCTATGTTTCATGATAAGATATAATATTCATTGCGAAGTGTCATGTATACCTCGTATTCACTTCAAAAGAATGTTAATGCGACTCTTCCCTCCTATTAAATAGCGTTTGCAGATGTCTACGTATCGTAGCAATAGAGTTCTATTGCTTCTTCGATCGCAATATCGCATCTCATTTCTACGTTTCATGATAAGATATAATATTCATTGTGGAGTGTTATGTACACCTCGTATTCACTTCAAAGGAATGTAAAGGCGACACTTCCTTGCTAAGCAGTAGCGTTTGCAGATGTCTACGTATAGTAGCAATAGTGTTCTAATGCTATTTAAATCGCGATATCGCATCTCATTTCTAAGTTTCATGATTAGATATAATACTCATTGTGGAGTGTCATGTATATCTCGTATTCACATCAATAGAATGTAAATGCGACACTTCCTTCATAGGCAGTAGCGTTTGCAGATGTCTATTTATAGACGCAATAGATTTCTAATGGATCTTAAAACGGGATATCGCATCTCACTTCTATGTTTCATGATAAGGTATAATATTCATTGCGAAGTGTCATGTATACATCGCAAACACTTCAAATGAATGTAAATGCGACACTTCCTTGCTAGGCAGTAGCGTTTGCAGATGTCTACGTATCGAAGAATTAGTGTTCTAATGCTCCTTAAAACGCGATAGCGCATCACATTTCTATGTTTCATGATAAATCGCAAACACTTCAAATGAATGTAAATGCGACACTTCCTTTCTAGGAAATAGCGTTTGCAGATGTCTTCGTATAGTAGCAATAGAACTCCAATGCTATTTAAATCGCGATATCGCATCTCATTTCTAAGTTTCATGATTAGATATAATACTCATTGTGGAGTGTCATGTATATCTCGTATTCACATCAAAAGAATGTAAATGCGACACTTCCTTGCTAGGAAATCTCGTTTGCAGATGTCTCCGTATCGAAGCAATAGGGCTCTAATGCTTCTAAAATCGTGATATCGCCACTCATTTCTATGTTTCATGATAAGATATAATATTCACTGCGACGTGTCATGTATACCTCGTATTCAATTCAAAAGAATGTAAATGCGAAACTTCCTTGCTAGGAAATAGCGTCTGCAGATGTCAACGTAACGTTGCAATAGTGTTCTAATGCTTCTCAAATAGCCATATCGCATCCATTTCTATGTTTCATGATAGGATATGCTGTTCATTGTGCCGTGTTATGTATACCTCGTATTCACTTCAAAAGAATGTAAATGCGACACTTCCTTGATAGGAAATAGCGTTTGCAGATGTCTACGTATCGTTGCAATAGAGTTCCAATGCTTCTTATATAGCGATATCGCACCTCATATATATGCTTCATGATAAGATATAATATTCATTGCGAAGTGTCATGTATACCTCGTATTCACCTCAAAAGAATGTAAGTGCGACACTTCCTTGCTAGGATATAGCGTTGGCAGATGTCTACGTATCGAAACAATAGAGTTCTAATGCTTCCTAAAACGAGATGTCGCATCTCATTTCTATGTTTTATGATAAGATATAATATTCATTGTGCAGTGTTATGTATACCTCGCATACACTTCAAATGAATGTAAATGCGACACTTTCTTGCTAGGAAATAGCGTTGGCAGATGTCTACGTATCGTTGCAATAGAGTTCCAATGCTTCTTATATAGCGATATCGCACCTCATATATATGCTTCATGATAAGATATAATATTCATTGCGAAGTGTCATGTATACCTCGTATTCACCTCAAAAGAATGTAAGTGCGACACTTCCTTGCTAGGATATAGCGTTGGCAGGTGTCTACGTATCGAAACAATAGAGTTCTAATGCTTCCTAAAACGAGATGTCGCATCTCATTTCTATGTTTTATGATAAGATATAATATTCATTGTGCAGTGTTATGTATACCTCGCATACACTTCAAATGAATGTAAATGCGACACTTTCTTGCTAGGAAATAGCGTTGGCAGATGTCTACGTATTGAAGGAATAGAGATCTATTGCTTCTTAATTAGCGATATCGCATCTCATTTCTATCTTTCATGATAAGATATAATATTCATTGCGGAGTGTCATGTATACCTCGTATCCACTTCAAAAGAATGTAAATGTGACACTTCCTTGCTAGGAAGCAGCGTTTGCACATGTCCACGTATCGAGGAAGTAGAGTTCTATTATCCCTTAATTGGCGATATCGCATCTCATTTCTATGTTTCATGATAATATATAATTTTCATTGTGCAGTGTTATGTTTATCTCGCCTACACTTCAAATGAATGTAAATGCGGCACTTCCCTGCTAGGAAATAGCGTTGGCACATGTCTGCGTATCGAAGCAATAAAGTTCTAATGCTTCTTATATCGCCAAATCGCATTTCATTTCTATGTTTCATGATAAAATATAATATTCATTGTGGAGTGTTATGTATACCTCGTACTCACTTCAAAAGGATGATAATGCGTCACTTCCTTGCTAGGAAATAGCGTTGGCAGATGTCTATGTATCGTAGCAATAGAGTTCTAATGCTTCTCAAAACGCGATATCGCATCTCATTTCTATGTTTCATGATAAGATATAATATTCATTGCGAAGTGTCATGTATACCTCGTATTCACTTGAAAAGAATGAAAATGCGACACTTCCCTGCTAGGAAATAGCGTTTGCAGATGTCTACGTATCGAAGCAATAGTGTTCTAGTGCTGCTTAAGACGGGATACCGTATTTCATTTCTATGTTTCATGATAAGATATAATATTCATTGCGAAGTTACATGTATACCTAGTATTCACTTCAAACGAATGTAAATGCGACACTTCCTTGCTAGGCAATAGCGTTTGCCGAAGTCTGCGTATAGTAGCAATAGAGTTCTAATGCTTCTCAAAACGCGATATCGCATCTCATTTCTATGTTTCATGATAAGATATAATATTCATTGCGAAGTTACATGTATACCTCGTATTCTCTTCAAATGAATGTAAATGCGGCTCTTCCTTGCCAGGAATTAGCGTTTGCAGATGTCTCCGTATCGAAGCAATAGAGTTCTAATGCTTCTTAAATCGCTATATCGTATTTCATTTCTATGTTCCTTAATAAGGTATAATATTCATTGCGAAGTGTCATGTATACCTCGCATACACGTCAAATGAATGTACATGTGACACTTCATTGCAAGGAAATAGCGTTTGCAGATGTCAACGTATCGAAACAAAAGTTTTCTAATGCTTCTTAAAACTAGATGTCGCATCGCATTTCTATGTTTCATGATAAGATATAATATTCATTGCGAAGTGTCACGTACACCTCGTATTCACTTCATAAGAATGTAAATGCAACACTTCCATTCTAGGAAATAGCGTTTGCAGATGTTTCCGTATCTAAGCAATAGAGCTCTAATGCTTCTCAAAACAAGATGTCGTATCATATTTCTATGTTTCATGATAAGATATAATATTCATTGTGGGGTATTGTGTATACCTCGTATTCACCTCAAAAGAATGTTAATGCGACACTTCCTTGCTAGGAAAGAGTGTTTGCAGATGTCTCCGTATCGAAGCAATGGATTTGTAATGCTTCTTATATAGCGATGTCGCATCTCACTTCTATGCTTCATGATGAGATATAATATTCATTGCGAAGTGTCATGTATTCCTCGTAGTCACTTCAAAAGAATGTAAGTCGGATACATACTTGCTAGGAAATAGCGTTTGCATATGTCTACGTATCGTGGTATTAGAGTTCTAATGCTTCCTAAAACGCTATATAGCTTCTCATTTCTACGTTTCATGATAAGATATAATATTCATTGTGGAATGATATCTATACCTCGTATCCACGTCAAAAGAATGTAAATGCGACACTTCCTTACTAGGAAGTAGCGTTTGCAGATGTCTACGTAGCGTAGCAATAGAGATATAATGCTTCTGAAAACGACAAATCGCGTCTCATGTCTATGTGTCATGATAAGATATAATATTCATTGCGAAGTGTTATGTGTATCTCGTATTCACTTCAAACGAACGTAAATGCGACACTTCCTTGCTGGGCAGTAGCGTCTGCAGATGTCTATCTATCGTAGCAATAGAGATCTAATGCTTCTTAAAACGCGATATCGCATCTCATTTCTATGTTTCATGATAAGATATAATATTCATTGTGCAGTGTCATGTATACCTCGTACTCTCTTCAAAAGAAGGTAAAGGCGCCACATCCTTGCTAGGAAATAGCGTTTCCAGATGCCTGTGTATCGAAACGATAGAGTTCAAATGCTCCTTAAAACGAGATGTCGCACCTCATTTCTATGTTTCATGATAAGATATAATATTCATTGCGTAGTGTCATGTATATCTCGCATACACTTCAAAAGAACGAAAATGAGACACTTCCTTGCTAGGAAGTAGCGTTTGCAGATGTGTACGTATCGAAGCAATAGAGTTCTAATGCTTCTTAAATCGCGATATCGGATCACATTTCTAGGATTCATGATAAGATACAATATTCATTGTGCAGTGTTATGCATACCTCGTATTCGCTTCAAATGAATGTAAATGCGACACTTCCCTGCTAGGAAGTAGCGTTTGCAGATGTCTACGTATCGATGCAATAGAGTTCTAACGCTTCTTAAACAGCCATATCGCACCTCATTTCTGTGTTTCATAAGTTATAATATTCATTGCGAAGTGTCATGTTTACCTCGTATTCAATCCAAAAGAATGTATTTGTGACACTTCCATGCTACGAAATAGCGTTTGCAGGTGTCTACGTATCGTAGCAATATAGTTCTAATGCTTCTTAAAACGCGATATCGCACCTCATTTCTATGTTTCATGATAAGATATAATATTCATTGCGAAGTGTCATGTATACCTCGTATTCACTTCAAAAGAATGTTAATGCGACTCTTCCCTCCTATTAAATAGCGTTTGCAGATGTCTACGTATCGTAGCAATAGAGTTCTATTGCTTCTTCGATCGCAATATCGCATCTCATTTCTACGTTTCATGATAAGATATAATATTCATTGTGGAGTGTTATGTACACCTCGTATTCACTTCAAAGGAATGTAAAGGCGACACTTCCTTGCTAAGCAGTAGCGTTTGCAGATGTCTACGTATAGTAGCAATAGTGTTCTAATGCTATTTAAATCGCGATATCGCATCTCATTTCTAAGTTTCATGATTAGATATAATACTCATTGTGGAGTGTCATGTATATCTCGTATTCACATCAATAGAATGTAAATGCGACACTTCCTTCATAGGCAGTAGCGTTTGCAGATGTCTATTTATAGACGCAATAGATTTCTAATGGATCTTAAAACGGGATATCGCATCTCACTTCTATGTTTCATGATAAGGTATAATATTCATTGCGAAGTGTCATGTATACATCGCAAACACTTCAAATGAATGTAAATGCGACACTTCCTTGCTAGGCAGTAGCGTTTGCAGATGTCTACGTATCGAAGAATTAGTGTTCTAATGCTCCTTAAAACGCGATAGCGCATCACATTTCTATGTTTCATGATAAATCGCAAACACTTCAAATGAATGTAAATGCGACACTTCCTTTCTAGGAAATAGCGTTTGCAGATGTCTTCGTATAGTAGCAATAGAACTCCAATGCTATTTAAATCGCGATATCGCATCTCATTTCTAAGTTTCATGATTAGATATAATACTCATTGTGGAGTGTCATGTATATCTCGTATTCACATCAAAAGAATGTAAATGCGACACTTCCTTGCTAGGAAATCTCGTTTGCAGATGTCTCCGTATCGAAGCAATAGGGCTCTAATGCTTCTAAAATCGTGATATCGCCACTCATTTCTATGTTTCATGATAAGATATAATATTCACTGCGACGTGTCATGTATACCTCGTATTCAATTCAAAAGAATGTAAATGCGAAACTTCCTTGCTAGGAAATAGCGTCTGCAGATGTCAACGTAACGTTGCAATAGTGTTCTAATGCTTCTCAAATAGCCATATCGCATCCATTTCTATGTTTCATGATAGGATATGCTGTTCATTGTGCCGTGTTATGTATACCTCGTATTCACTTCAAAAGAATGTAAATGCGACACTTCCTTGATAGGAAATAGCGTTTGCAGATGTCTACGTATCGTTGCAATAGAGTTCCAATGCTTCTTATATAGCGATATCGCACCTCATATATATGCTTCATGATAAGATATAATATTCATTGCGAAGTGTCATGTATACCTCGTATTCACCTCAAAAGAATGTAAGTGCGACACTTCCTTGCTAGGATATAGCGTTGGCAGATGTCTACGTATCGAAACAATAGAGTTCTAATGCTTCCTAAAACGAGATGTCGCATCTCATTTCTATGTTTTATGATAAGATATAATATTCATTGTGCAGTGTTATGTATACCTCGCATACACTTCAAATGAATGTAAATGCGACACTTTCTTGCTAGGAAATAGCGTTGGCAGATGTCTACGTATCGTTGCAATAGAGTTCCAATGCTTCTTATATAGCGATATCGCACCTCATATATATGCTTCATGATAAGATATAATATTCATTGCGAAGTGTCATGTATACCTCGTATTCACCTCAAAAGAATGTAAGTGCGACACTTCCTTGCTAGGATATAGCGTTGGCAGGTGTCTACGTATCGAAACAATAGAGTTCTAATGCTTCCTAAAACGAGATGTCGCATCTCATTTCTATGTTTTATGATAAGATATAATATTCATTGTGCAGTGTTATGTATACCTCGCATACACTTCAAATGAATGTAAATGCGACACTTTCTTGCTAGGAAATAGCGTTGGCAGATGTCTACGTATTGAAGGAATAGAGATCTATTGCTTCTTAATTAGCGATATCGCATCTCATTTCTATCTTTCATGATAAGATATAATATTCATTGCGGAGTGTCATGTATACCTCGTATCCACTTCAAAAGAATGTAAATGTGACACTTCCTTGCTAGGAAGCAGCGTTTGCACATGTCCACGTATCGAGGAAGTAGAGTTCTATTATCCCTTAATTGGCGATATCGCATCTCATTTCTATGTTTCATGATAATATATAATTTTCATTGTGCAGTGTTATGTTTATCTCGCCTACACTTCAAATGAATGTAAATGCGGCACTTCCCTGCTAGGAAATAGCGTTGGCACATGTCTGCGTATCGAAGCAATAAAGTTCTAATGCTTCTTATATCGCCAAATCGCATTTCATTTCTATGTTTCATGATAAAATATAATATTCATTGTGGAGTGTTATGTATACCTCGTACTCACTTCAAAAGGATGATAATGCGTCACTTCCTTGCTAGGAAATAGCGTTGGCAGATGTCTATGTATCGTAGCAATAGAGTTCTAATGCTTCTCAAAACGCGATATCGCATCTCATTTCTATGTTTCATGATAAGATATAATATTCATTGCGAAGTGTCATGTATACCTCGTATTCACTTGAAAAGAATGAAAATGCGACACTTCCCTGCTAGGAAATAGCGTTTGCAGATGTCTACGTATCGAAGCAATAGTGTTCTAGTGCTGCTTAAGACGGGATACCGTATTTCATTTCTATGTTTCATGATAAGATATAATATTCATTGCGAAGTTACATGTATACCTAGTATTCACTTCAAACGAATGTAAATGCGACACTTCCTTGCTAGGAAATAGCGTTTGCCGAAGTCTGCGTATAGTAGCAATAGAGTTCTAATGCTTCTCAAAACGCGATATCGCATCTCATTTCTATGTTTCATGATAAGATATAATATTCATTGCGAAGTTACATGTATACCTCGTATTCTCTTCAAATGAATGTAAATGCGGCTCTTCCTTGCCAGGAATTAGCGTTTGCAGATGTCTCCGTATCGAAGCAATAGAGTTCTAATGCTTCTTAAATCGCTGTATCGTATTTCATTTCTATGTTCCTTAATAAGGTATAATATTCATTGCGAAGTGTCATGTATACCTCGCATACACGTCAAATGAATGTACATGTGACACTTCATTGCAAGGAAATAGCGTTTGCAGATGTCAACGTATCGAAACAAAAGTTTTCTAATGCTTCTTAAAACTAGATGTCGCATCGCATTTCTATGTTTCATGATAAGATATAATATTCATTGCGAAGTGTCACGTACACCTCGTATTCACTTCATAAGAATGTAAATGCAACACTTCCATTCTAGGAAATAGCGTTTGCAGATGTTTCCGTATCTAAGCAATAGAGCTCTAATGCTTCTCAAAACAAGATGTCGTATCATATTTCTATGTTTCATGATAAGATATAATATTCATTGTGGGGTATTGTGTATACCTCGTATTCACCTCAAAAGAATGTTAATGCGACACTTCCTTGCTAGGAAAGAGTGTTTGCAGATGTCTCCGTATCGAAGCAATGGATTTGTAATGCTTCTTATATAGCGATGTCGCATCTCACTTCTATGCTTCATGATGAGATATAATATTCATTGCGAAGTGTCATGTATTCCTCGTAGTCACTTCAAAAGAATGTAAGTCGGATACATACTTGCTAGGAAATAGCGTTTGCATATGTCTACGTATCGTGGTATTAGAGTTCTAATGCTTCCTAAAACGCTATATAGCTTCTCATTTCTACGTTTCATGATAAGATATAATATTCATTGTGGAATGATATCTATACCTCGTATCCACGTCAAAAGAATGTAAATGCGACACTTCCTTACTAGGAAGTAGCGTTTGCAGATGTCTACGTAGCGTAGCAATAGAGATATAATGCTTCTGAAAACGACAAATCGCGTCTCATGTCTATGTGTCATGATAAGATATAATATTCATTGCGAAGTGTTATGTGTATCTCGTATTCACTTCAAACGAACGTAAATGCGACACTTCCTTGCTGGGCAGTAGCGTCTGCAGATGTCTATCTATCGTAGCAATAGAGATCTAATGCTTCTTAAAACGCGATATCGCATCTCATTTCTATGTTTCATGATAAGATATAATATTCATTGTGCAGTGTCATGTATACCTCGTACTCTCTTCAAAAGAAGGTAAAGGCGCCACATCCTTGCTAG
Organism: Xylocopa sonorina; assembly: GCF_050948175.1. Lineage (NCBI taxonomy): Eukaryota > Metazoa > Arthropoda > Insecta > Hymenoptera > Apidae > Xylocopa > Xylocopa sonorina. The sequence goes on from NW_027490095.1 coordinate 2,632,231, forward strand.
GAAATAGCGTTTCCAGATGCCTGTGTATCGAAACGATAGAGTTCAAATGCTCCTTAAAACGAGATGTCGCACCTCATTTCTATGTTTCATGATAAGATATAATATTCATTGTGCAGGTTATGTACACATCGTATTCACTTCAAAAGAATGTAAATGCGACACTTCCCTGCTAGGAAGTAGCGATTGCAGATGTCTACGTATCGAAGCAATAGGGTTCTAATGCTTTTTAAATCGCCATATCGCATCTCATCTCTATGTTTCATGATAAGATGTAATATTCATTGTGGAGTGCTATGTATACCTCGTCTTCACTTCAAAAGAATGTAAATGCGACACTTTCTTGCTACGAAATAGCGTTTGCAGATGTCTACTTATCGAAGCAATAGAATTCTAACGCTTCTTAAAACGAGATATCGCATCTCATTTCCATGTTACACGGTAAGACTTAATATTCATTGCGAAGTGTCATGTATACCTCGTATTCACTTCAAAAGAATGTAAATGCGACACTTCCGTGCTAGGATATAGCGTTTTCAGATGTCTACGTATCGAAGCATTAGAGTTCTAATGCTTCGTAAAAAGCGATATCGCATCACACTTCTATGTTTCATGATAAGATAAAATATTCATAGCGAAGTGTCACCTATACCTCGCATACACTTCAAATGAATGTAAATGCGACACTTCCTTCCTAGGAAATGGCGGTTGCAGATGTCTACGTATCGTAGCATTAGAGTTCTAATGCTTCTTAAAACGAGATATCGTAACTCATTTCTATGTATCATAATAAGATATAATATTCATTGCGAAGTGTCATGTATACCTCGTATTCACTTCAAAGGAATGTGAATGCGACACTTCCTTGCTAGGAAGTAGAGTTTCCAGATGTCTAGGTATCGAAGCAATAGAATTCTAATTCTTCTTAAAACGCGATATCGCATCTCATTTGTATGTTTCATGTTAAGATACAATATTCATTGCGAAGTGTCATGTATACCTCGTATGCACTTCAAAGCAATGTAAATGCTACACTTCCTTGCTAGGAAATAACGTTTGCAGATGTCTACGTATCGAAGCAATAGAGTCCTAATGCTGCTTAAATCGCCATATCGCATCTCATTTCTATGTTTCACTATAAGTATATAATATTCATTGTGGAGTGCTGTCATAACCTCGTCTTCACTTCAGAAGAATGGAAATGCGACACTCCCTTGCTAGGAAACAGCGTTTGCAGATGTCTACGTATCGTAGCATTTGTGTTCTAATGCTTCTCAAAACGCAATATCGCATCTCCTTTCTATGTTTCATGATAATATATAATAATCATTTCGAAGTGTCATGTATACCTTGCATACACTTCAAGTGAGTGTAAATCCGACACTTCCTTGCTAGGAAATAGCGTTTGCAGATGTCTACGTATCGTAGCAATAAAGTTCTAATGCACCTTATATCGCGATATCGCATCTCATTTCTATGTTTCATGATAATATATAATATTCATTGTGCAATGTCATGTATACCTCGTATTCACCTCAAAAGAATATAAATGCGACACTTCCTTGCTAGGGAATAGCGTTTGCATATGTCTACGTATCGTAGCAAGCTTGTTATAATGCTTCTTAAAACGAGATATCGCATCTCATATCGATGTTTCATGATAACATATAATATTCATTGCGAAGTGTTATGTATACCTCGCATACACTACAAATGAATGTAAATGCGACACTTCCTTGCTAGGAAATAGCGTCTGCAGATGTCTACGTATCGTAGCAATAGAGTGCTAATGCTTCTTAAAACGCGATATCGCATCTCATTTCTATGTTTCATGATAAGATATAATATTCATTGTGGAGTGTTATGTATACCTCGTATTCACTTCAAAAGTATGTAAATGCGACATTTCCTTGCTAGGAAATAGCGTCTGCAGATGTCTACGAATCGTAGCAATAGAGTTCTAATGCTTAAATCGCGATGTCGCATCTCATTTCTATGTTTCATGATAAGATATAATATTCATTGTTCAGTGTTATGTATACCCCGTATGCACTTCAAAAGAATGTAAATACGACACTTCCTTGCTAGGAAGTAGCGATGGCAGATGTCTACGTATCGAAGCAACAGATTTCTAATGCTTCTTAAAACGAGACATCGCATCTCATTTCTATGTTTTATGATAAGATATAATATTCATTGTGGAGTGTTATGTATACCTCGTATTCACTTCAAAAGAATGTTAATGCGACACTTCCTTGCTAGGAAATAGCGTCTGCAGTATTCTACGTATCGTAGCAATAGAGTTCTAATGCTACTTAGAACTCGATATCGCATCTCATTTCTATGAATCATGATAAGATGTAATATTCATTGCGAAGTGTCTTGTATACCTCGCGTACTCTTCAAATGAATGTAAATGCGACACTTCCTTGCTAGGAAATAGCGATGGCAGATGTCTACGTATCGAAGCAACAGAGTTCCAATTCCTCTTAAAACGCGATATCGCATCTCATTTGTATGTTTCATGATGAGATACAATATTCTTTGCGAAGTGTCATGTATACCTCGTATTCACTCCAAATCAATGTAAATGCGTAACTTGCTTGCTAGGAAATAGCGTTTGCAGATGTCTACGTTTCGAAGCAATAGATTTCTAATGCTTCTAAAATCGCGATATCGCATCTCATTTCTATGTTTCACTATAAGATATATTATTCACTGTGCAGTGATATGTATACCTCGTATTCACTTCAAGAGAATGTAAATGCGACACTTCCTTGCTAGGAAATAACGTTGGCAGATGTCTACGTATCGAAGCAATAGGAATCTACTGCTTCTTAAATCGTCATATCGCATCTCATTTCTATGTTTCATGATAAGATACAATATTCATTGCGAAGTGTCATGTATACCTAGTATTCACTTCAAAACAATGTGAATGCGACACTTCCTTGCTAGGAAATAGCGTCTGCAGTATTCTACGTATCGTAGCAATAGAGTTCTAATGCTTCTTAGAACTCGATATCGCATCTCATTTCTATGAACCATGATAAGATGTAATATTCATTGCGAAGTGTCTTGTATACCTCGCGTACTCTTCAAATGAATGTAAATGCGACACTTCCTTGCTAGGAAATAGCGATGGCAGATGTCTACGTATCGAAGCAACAGAGTTCCAATTCCTCTTAAAACGCGATATCGCATCTCATTTGTATGTTTCATGATGAGATACAATATTCTTTGCGAAGTGTCATGTATACCTCGTATTCACTCCAAATCAATGTAAATGCGTAACTTGCTTGCTAGGAAATAGCGTTTGCAGATGTCTACGTTTCGAAGCAATAGATTTCTAATGCTTCTAAAATCGCCATATCGCATCTCATTTCTATGTTTCACTATAAGATATATTATTCACTGTGCAGTGATATGTATACCTCGTATTCACTTCAAGAGAATGTAAATGCGACACTTCCTTGCTAGGAAATAACGTTGGCAGATGTCTACGTATCGAAGCAATAGGAATCTACTGCTTCTTAAATCGTCATATCGCATCTCATTTCTATGTTTCATGATAAGATACAATATTCATTGCGAAGTGTCATGTATACCTAGTATTCACTTCAAAACAATGTGAATGCGACACTTCCTTGCTAGGAAATAGCGTTTGCAGATGTCTACGTATCGAGCAATGGGATTCTAATGCTTCTGAAATCGCAATATCGCATCTTATTTCCATGTTTCATGATAAGATATAATATACATCGTGCAGTGTTATGTATACCTCCTATTCACTTCAAAGGAATGTAAATGCGACACTTCCTTGCTAGGAAATAGCGTCTGCAGATATCTACGTATCGTAGCAATAGAGTTCTAATGCTGCATAATACGCGATATCGTATCTCCTTTGTATGTTTCAGGATAAGATACAATATTCATTGCGAAGTGTCATGTATACCTCGTATTCACTTCAAAACAATGTAAATGCGACACTTCCTTGCTAGGAAATAACGCTTGCAGATGTGTACGTATCGTAGCTATAGAGATCTAGTGCTTCTTAAAACGCGATATCGCGCCTCACGTCTATGTTTCACGATAAGATATAATATTCATTGCGAAGTGTCTTGTATACCTCGTATCGCTTCAAAAGAATGTAAATGCGACACTTCCTTGCTAGAAAATAGCGTTTGCAGATGTCTACGTATCGTAGCATTAGTGTTCTAATGCTTCTCAAAACGCGATATCGCATCTCATTTCTATGTTTCATGATAAGATATAATATTCATTGCGAAGTGTCTTGTATACCTCGCATACACTTCAAATGAATGTAAATGCGACATTTCCTTGCTAGGAAATAGCGTTGGCAGATGTCTACGTATCGAAGCAATAGAGATCTACTGCTCCTTTAATAGCGATATCGCATCTCATTTCTATGTTTCATGATAAGATATAATATTCGATGTGGAGTGTTATGTATATCTCATATTCACTTTCAAAAGAATATGAATGCGACGCTTCCTTGCTAGGAAATAGCGTTTCCAGATATCTACGTATCGTAGCAATATAGGTCTATTGCTTCTTAAAACGCGATATCGCATCTCATTTCTATGTCTCATGATAAGATATAATATTCATTGCGAATAGTCATGTATACCTCATATTCACTGCAAAAGAATGTAAATTCGGCACTTCCTTGCTAGGAAGTAGTGTTGGCAGATGTCTACGTATCGAAGCAATAGAATCCTAATGCTTCTTAAATCGCGATATCGCATCTCATTTCTATGTTTCATGATAAGATATATTATGCATTGCGAAGTGTCTTGTATACCTCGCATACACGTCAAATGAATGTAAATGCGACACTTCCTTGCTAGGAAATAGCGTTGGCAGATGTCTACGTATCGAGGCAATAGAGATCTTCTGCTTCTTTAATAGCGATGTCGCATCTCATTTCTATGTTTCATGATAAGATATAATATTCATTGTGGAGTGTTATGTATACCTCGTACTCACTTCAGAAGAATGCTAATGCATCACTTCCTTGCTAGGAAATAGCATTTGCAGATGTCTATGTACCGTAGCAATAGAGTTCTAACTCTTCTTAAAACGCGATATCGCATCTCATTTGTATGTTTCATGATAAGATACAATATTCGTTGCGAACTGTCATGTACACCTCGTATTCACATCAAAATATTGTAAATGCGACACTTCCTTGCTAGGAAATAGTGTTGGCAGATGTCTACGTATCGATGCAATAGAGATCTACTGCTTCTTTACTCGCGATATCGCATCTCATTTCTATGTTTCATGATACGATATAATATTCATTGTGCAGTGATATGTTTAACTCGTCTACACTTCAAAAGAATGTAAATGCGACACTCCCTTGCTAGGAAATAGCGTTTGCAGATGTCTACGTATCGAAGCAATAGTGTTCTAATGCTGCTTAAGTCGCGATATGGCATCTCATTTATATGTTTCATGGTAAGAAATAATATTCATTGTGCAGTGTCATGTATACCTCGTATTCGCTTCAAAAGAATGTAAATGCGACACTTCCTTGCTAGTAAATGGCGTTTGCAGATGTCTACGCTTCGAAGCAATAGAGTTCTAATGCTCCTTGAAACGCGATATCGCATCTCATATCTATGCTTCATGATAAGCTATAATACTCATTGCGAAGTGTTACGTATACCTGGTATACAATTCAATGAATGTAAGTGCGACACTTCCTTGCTAGGAAGTAGGGCTTGCAGTTGTCTACGTATCGAAGAAATAGAGTTTTATGCTTTTTAAATCCGGATATCGCATCTCATTTCTATGTGTCGTGATAAGATACAATATTCATTGCGAAGTGTCGTGTATACCTCGTATTCGCTTCAAATGAATGTAAATGCGACACTTCCTTGCTATTAAATAGCGTTTGCTGATGTCTACGTATCGTAGCAATAGTGTTCTAATGCTCTTTAAATCGCGATATCGCATCTCATTTCTATGTGTCGTGAAAAGGTGTAATATTCATTGATGCAGTTTTATGTATACCTCGTCTTTACTTCAATAGAATGTAAATGTGACACTTCCTTATTAGGAAATAACGTTTGCAGGTGTCTAGGTATCATAGCAATAGAGTCCTACCGCTTCATAAAACGCGATATCGCATCTCATTTGTATGTTTCGTGATGAGGTATAACATTCATTGTGGAGTGTTATGTATAACTCGTATTCACTTCAAAAGAATATAAATGCGACACTTCCTTGCTATTAATTAGCACTTGTAGATGTCTACATATCGTAGCAATAGAGTTCTAATGCTTCTCAAAACGCGATATCGCATCTGATTTCTATATTTCATGATAAGATATAATATTCATTGTGGTGTGTTATGTATACCTCGTATTCACTTCAAAATAATATAAATGCGACACTTCCTTGCTAGAAAATAGCGTTCTCAGATGCCTACGTATCGTAGCAGTAGATTTCTAATGCTTCTAAAATCGCGATGTCGCATCTCATTTCTATGTTTCATGATAAGATATAATATTTATTGTGCAGTGTTATGTATACCTCGTATCGCTTCAAAAGAATGTATATGCGACACTCCCTTGCTAGAAAGTAGCGTCTGCAGATGTCTACGAATCGTAGCAACAGTGTTCTAATGCTTCTTAAATCAAGATGTCGCATCTCATTTCTATGCATCATGATAAGATATAATATTCATTGTGCAGTGTTATGTATACCTCGTATTCACTTCAAAATAATGTAAATGCGACACTTCCTTGCTAAGAAATAGCGTTGGCAGATGTCTACGCATCGAAGCAATAGAGTTCTAATGCTTCTTAGAACGAGATATCGGATCTCATTCCTACGTTTCATGATATGATATAATATTCTTTGCGATTGGTTATGTATATCTCGTCTGCAGTTAAAAAGAATGTAAATGCGACTCTTCCTTCTAGGAAATAGCGTTTGCAGATGTCTAGGTATCGTAGCAATAGAGTTCTAATGCTTCTTAAAAAGCGATATCGCTCCTCATTTCTATAATTCATGTTAAGATATAATATTCATTGTGAAGTGTTATGTATACCTCGAATTCACTTCAAAAGAATGTAAATGCGACACTTCCTTGCTAGTGTCACGTCCGGCGAAAGAATTTTTCGTTTATCCGGAGGCTTCACGACAGGAGCCTATTTATACGGTTTTCGCTCCGCGGGAACGCGTTACGACCGGGTCCGATATTTTTGGCTTACGCGACGCGGTAAAAACACTCGCGATGTGATGGAAAAGCCTTACCTTTCGCTGGCTTCAGTCTCGATACGCAGGTAGAATGTGCGTCGGGGGTCGTTGGTAGGTATCGATACAGCGATCTGTCGGTTGATGTTGACGGTGACTTTGATTAACTTCCAGCATAACGGGAAACAGCGGTCTGGATGCAGAGTAGATTCAGCGGAGACTGTGGATATTGCAGAGACGTTGGCTGCAGAGGCAGGCAAATCGGCGTTGATCGGCGTTTCGGAAAACTGTCACGGAACCGGAATGATGACGACAAGTTGCTGCGGTACGTGGACTCGGGGTGTATCTCCCAGGTATTCTCGAGCAAGTGAACGAATAAAATTCTTGCGACCCGCGCGTCGTGTTCTTCGCGAACCGGATCCACGTTTCATTCACCCAGTTTTTCTGTACTTTCAGGCAATGTTCAGAAGGATAAGCGGCGGTCCGCTCTATCGCAACGTCGCAGAGCTGAGTTCTATACTCCTTCAAGGTGAACAAACGCAACCCAATTGTTGGAAGGAACACGTCGTAGAATTTGTAGTTTAAGAATAATGTTTTAACGTAAGAACTAGTATATTAAGTTTAAATTTAGTAATTATTGGAATAGGAACTAGTAGAACTGGTAAAAGAACTTGTAGATTGGATTTAGTAACTAAAGTAAAATATATTCTAAGCTAAAATGTACAAAAGTGAAATTATTCTAAGTTAGAACTAGTAAAATGGAAATAGCAACGAGTAGCCTAGACCCCACATTGAGGCGGCTTGAGATGGAAGATCGATGTTAACTCTAGAAGCCCGAGGACTCGAATGTGTCTCTCGAGGCGCGTCTGGGACCTCCTCGGTTCGCGAGGCGCTACGGTCGCAGGCGCTCGTGGTAGGGTGCGCGCGGTCCAGCGAGTGGGGACTCGCGGCGCGTGGTGGGGCTAGCGGCTCGTGCCGATAGCCTGGGCGCATTTAGCGTCTAATCTTAGGAATAAGAACTTAGAATTACATGTGTGTTGTGTTGTGTTACAATTCGTGTCGAGTACTTATATCTATGAGTATTATAGACTTATTCTAGAAATAGTACGTAGGTTCAGGCAACGTAGATTCCCTGAACTGGAAAAGCTTCTTCTCTCTGTTGGGCGGAATTCCTGATGAGAGGGCGATAGGGTTGCTCGTAGATGCGAGCGAGACAGCGGACCTTGCAGGTACGTCTGAGTGCGTGCGGTCGTGCGCGCGCGAATCTGCTGATTGCCGATAATTCAGGCAAGTATTGCAGGTTGCCTGTGTCCAGGGGTCGATGCTGGAGGTTACGAGGATGCTGACGTATGTAATGGGTGGCAGGCGCTACGCCTGACGTCACACTAGGAAATAGCGCTGGCAGATGTCTACGTATCGAAGCATTAGAATTTTAATGCATCTTAAATCGCGATATCGCATATCATTTCTACGTTTCATGATAAGATATAATATTCATTGTGGAGTGTTATGTATACCTCGCATACACTTCAAATGAATGTAAATGCGAAACTTCCTTGCTAGGAAATAGCGATGGCAGATGTCTACGCATCGAAGCAACAGATTTCTAATGCTTCTCAAAAGGAGATATCGCATCTCATTTCTATGTCTTATGATAACATATAATATTCATTGCAGAGTGTCATGTATACTTCGTATTCACATCAAAAGAATGTAAATGCGACACTTCCTTGCTAGGAAGTAGCATTTGCGGATGTCTACGTCTCGAAGCATTAGAGTTCTAATGCTTCTCAAAACGCGATATCGCAGCACATTTCTATGTCTCATGGTAAGATATAATATTCACTGCGAAGTGTTATGTATACCTCGTATTCACTTCAAAAGAATGTAAATGCGACACTTCCTTGCTAGGAAATAGCGTTCCCAGATGTCTACGTATAGAAACAATAGGGTTCTAATGCTTCTTAAAACGAGACTTCGCATCTCATTTCTATGTTTCATGATTAGATATAATACTCAATGTGGAGTTTCTTGTACACCTCGTATTCACATCAAAGGAATGACAATGCGACACTTCCTTGCTAGGAACTAGCGTCTGCAGATGTCTACTTATCGTAGCAAATAGAGTTCTAATGTTTCTTAAAACGCGATATCGCATCTCATTTCTATGTTTCACGATAAGATATAATATTCATTGCGAAGGTTCATGTATTCCTCGTATTCACTTCAGAAGAATATAAATGCGACACTTCCTTGCTAGGAAGTAGCGTTTGCAGATGTCTACGTATAGTAGCAATAGATTTCTAATGCCTTTTAAATCGCAATATCGCATCTCATTTCTATGTTTCATGATGAGATATAACATTCAAAGTGGAGTGTTATGTATTCCTCGTATTCACTTCAAAAGTATGTAAATGCGATACATCCTTCCTTGGAAATAGCGTTTGCAGATGTTTCCGTACCGAAGCAATAGTTTTCTAATGCTTCATATATCGTGATATCGCATCTCATTCCTATATTTCATGACATGATATAATATTCATTCTGGAGTGTTATGGATATCTCGTATTCACTTCAAAAGAATGTAAGTGCGACTCTTCCTTCCTATTAAATAGCTTTTGCAGATGTCTAAGTGTCGTAGCAACAGAGTTCTAATGCTTTTTAGATCGCGATATAGCACCTCATTTCTATGTTTCATGATAAGATATATTATTCATTGTGCAGTGTTATGTATACCTCGTATTCACTTCAAAATAATGAAAATGTGACACTTCCTTGCTAGGAAATAGCGCTGGCAGATGTCTACGTATCGAAGCATTAGAATTTTAATGCATCTTAAATCGCGATATCGCATATCATTTCTATGTTTCATGATAAGATATAATATTCATTGTGCAGTGTTATGTATACCTCGTATTCACTTCAAAAGAATGTAAATGCGACACTTCCTTGCTAGGAAATAGCGTTCCCAGATGTCTACGTATAGAAACAATAGGGTTCTAATGCTTCTTAAAACGAGACTTCGCATCTCATTTCTATGTTTCATGATTAGATATAATACTCAATGTGGAGTTTCTTGTACACCTCGTATTCACATCAAAGGAATGACAATGCGACACTTCCTTGCTAGGAACTAGCGTCTGCAGATGTCTACTTATCGTAGCAAATAGAGTTCTAATGCTTCTTAAAACGCGATATCGCATCTCATTTCTATGTTTCACGATAAGATATAATATTCATTGCGAAGGTTCATGTATTCCTCGTATTCACTTCAGAAGAATATAAATGCGACACTTCCTTGCTAGGAAGTAGCGTTTGCAGATGTCTACGTATAGTAGCAATAGATTTCTAATGCCTTTTAAATCGCAATATCGCATCTCATTTCTATGTTTCATGATGAGATATAACATTCAAAGTGGAGTGTTATGTATTCCTCGTATTCACTTCAAAAGTATGTAAATGCGACACATCCTTCCTTGGAAATAGCGTTTGCAGATGTCTCCGTACCGAAGCAATAGTTTTCTAATGCTTCATATATCGTGATATCGCATCTCATTCCTATATTTCATGACATGATATAATATTCATTCTGGAGTGTTATGGATATCTCGTATTCACTTCAAAAGAATGTAAGTGCGACTCTTCCTTCCTATTAAATAGCTTTTGCAGATGTCTAAGTGTCGTAGCAACAGAGTTCTAATGCTTTTTAGATCGCGATATAGCACCTCATTTCTATGTTTCATGATAAGATATATTATTCATTGTGCAGTGTTATGTATACCTCGTATTCACTTCAAAATAATGAAAATGTGACACTTCCCTGCTAGGAAATAGCGTTGGCAGATGTCTACGTATCGAAGCAATAGAGATATTATGCTTCTTGGAAGCGAGATATCGCATCCCATTTCTATGTTTCACAATAAGATATAATATTCACTGAGCAGCGTTATGTATACCTCGTATTCGCTTCAAAAGAATGTAAATGCGCCTCTTCTTTGGCAGGAAATAGCGTTTGCAGATGTCTACGTATCCTAGCAATAGAGTTCTAATGCTACTTAAAACTCGATATCGCATCTCACTTCTATGCTTCACGATAGGATATAATATTCATTGCGAAGTGTCATGTATACCTCGCATTAACGTCAAAAGTATGTAAATGCGACACTTCCATGCTAGGAAATAGCGTTCGCAGATGTCTACGTATCGTAGCAAAAGTGTTCTAGTGCTTCTTAAAACTCGATGCCGCATCTCATTTCTATGTTTCACGATAACATATGATATTCATTGTGGAGTGTTATGTATACCTCGTATTCACATCAAAATGAAGTAAGTACGGCACTTCCTTGCTCGGATGTAGAGTTTGCAGATGTCTACGCATCGAAGCAATGGAATTCTAATGCGTCTTAAATCGCGATATCGCATCTCATTTCTATGTTTCATTATAAGAGATAATATTCATAGTGCAATGTTATGTATACGTCTCATTTACTTCAAAAGAATTTAAATGCGACATTTCCTTGCTAGGAAATGGCGTTTGCAGATGTCTACGTATCGAAGCAATGGAGTTCTAATGCTTCTTAAAACGGGATACCGCATCTCATTTCTATGTTTCATGATAAGATATAATATTCGTTGCGAAGTGTTATGTATTCCCCGTCTACACTTCAAATGAATGTAAATGTGACACTTACTTTCCTGGAAGTAGCGTCTCCAGATGTCTACGTATCGAAACAATAGAGTTCTAATGCTTCTAAAACGAGATGCCGCATCTCATTTCTATGTTTCATGATAAGATATAATATTCATTGCGAAGTGTCGTGTATACCTGGTACTCACTTCAAAAGAATGTAAATGCGACACTTCCTTGATAGGAAAATTGCGTTTGCAGATGTCTACGTATCCTAGCAATAGTGTTCTAATGCGTCTTAAAACGCGATATCGCATCACATTTCTATGTTTCATGATAGGATGTAATATTCATTGCGAAGTGCCACTTATGCCTCGCATACACTTCAAGTGAATGTAAATGCGACACTTCATTGCTAGGAAATAGCGTTTGCTGTTGTCTACGTATCGAAGCAATAGAGTTCAAATGCATCTTAAATGGCGATATCGCATCTCATTTCTGTGTTTCATGATAAGATATAATATTCATTGCGGAGTGTTATGTATACCTCGCATACAATTCAAGAGAATGTAAATGCGACTCTTCCGTGCTAGGAAATAGCGTTTGCAGATGTCTGAGTATCGAAGAAATAGAGTTCTAATCCTTCTTAAAACGCGATATCGCATCTCAGTTCTATGTCGCATGATAAGATATAATATCCATTACGAAGTGTTATGTATTCCTCGTCTACACTTCAAATGAATGTAAATGCGACACTACCTTTCTAGGAAATTACGTTTCCAGATGTTTACGTATCGAAGCAATAGAGTTCTAATGCTTCTTAAATCGTCATATCGCATCTCATTTCTATGTTGCATGATAAGATATAATACTCATTGTGCAGTGTTATGTATACCTCGTATTCACTTCAATTAAATGTAAATGCGACACTTCCCTGCTAGGAAATAGCGTTTCTAGATGTCTACGCATCGAAGCAGGAGAGTTCTAATGCTTCTTGAAACGCGATATCGCATCTCATTTCTATGTTTCGTGACAAGATATAATATTCATTGCGAAGTGTAATGTATACCTCGTATTTACTTCAAAGGAATGTAAATGCGGCACTTCCTTGCTAGAAAATAGCGTTTGCAGATGTCTACGTATCGTAGCAATTGACTTCTAATGCTTCTTAAAACGAGATATCGCAGCTTATTTCTATGTTTCATGATAAGATATAATATTCACTTCGAAATGTCATGTATACCTCGCATACACTTCAAATGAATGTAAGTGCGACGCTTCCTTGCTAGGAAATAGCGTTTGCAGATGTCTACGTATCGTAGCAATTGACTTCTAATGCTTCTTAAAACGAGATATCGCAGCTTATTTCTATGTTTCATGATAAGATATAATATTCATTGCGAAGTGTCACTAATACCTCGTATTCACTTCGAATGAATGTAAATGCTACACTTCCTTGCTAGGAAATAGGGTTTGCAGATGTCTACACATCGAGGCAATAGAGTTCTAATGCTTCTTAAAACGCGTTATAGCATCTCATTTCTATGTTTCATGATAAGATACAATATTCATTGCGAAGTGTCATGTGTACTTGGCATACACTTCAATTGAATGTAAATGCGACACTTCTTTTCTAGGAAATAGCGGTTGCAGATATCTACGTATCGTAGCAATAGAGTTCTAATGCTTCTTAAACCCGATATCGCATCTCATTTCTATGTTTCATGATAAGATATAATTTTCATTACGAAGTGTAATATATTCCTCGTCTACACTTCGAATGAATGTAAATGCGGCACTTTCTTGCTAGGAAATAGCGTTTGCAGATGTCTACTTATCGTAGCAATAATGCTCTAGTGCTTCCTAATTCGCGATATCGCATGTCATTTCTATGGTTCATGATGAGATATAATGTTCATTGCGAAGTGTATTGTATATCTCGTATTCATTTCAAGAGAATGTAAATGCGACTCTCCCTTGCTAGGAAATAGCGTTTGCAGATGTATACGTATCGAAGCAATAGAGTTCTAGTGCTTCTTAACTCGCGATATCGCGTCTCATTTCTATGTTTCGTGACAAGATATAATATTCATTGCGAAGTGCAATGTATACCTCGTACTTACTTCAAAAGAATGTAAATGCAGCACTTCCTTGCTAGAAAATAGCGTTTGCAGATGTCTACGTATCGAAGCAATAGAGTTCTAATATTTCTTAAAACGCGATATCGCTTCGCATTTCTATGTTTCATGATAAGATATAATATTCATTGTGGAGTGTTTTGTATACCTCGTATTCACTTTAAAAGAATGTAAATGCGACACTTTCTTGCTAGGGAATTACGCGTCCTGATGTCTTACGTATCGAGGCAATAGAGTTCTAATGCTTCTTAAAACGCGATATCGCATGTCATTTCTATGTTTCATGTTAAGATATAATATTCATTGCGAAGTGATATGTACTCCTCGTCTACACTTCAAATGAATGTAAATGCGACACTTCCTTTCCAGGAAATAGCGTTTGCAGATGTCTACGTATCGAAACAATAGAGTTCTAATGCTTCTTAAAACGCGATATCGCATAGCATTTCTATGTCTCATTATAAGATAAAATATTCATTGCGGAGTGTTATGTATACCTCGTATTCACTTGAAAAGAATGTAAGTGCAGCACTTCCTTGCTAGGAAGTAGCGTTTCCAGATGTCTAGGTATCGAAACAATAGAGTTCTAATGCATCTTAAAACGAGATGTCGCATCTCATTTCTATGTTTCACGATAAGATATAATATTCATTGCGAAGTGTAATGTATTTCTCGCATACACTTCAAATGAGTGTAAATACGACACTTCCTTGCTAGGAAATAGCATTGGCAGATGTTTACGTATCGAAGCAATTGAGTTCTAAGGCATCTTAAAACGAGATGTTGCATCTCATTTCTATGTTTCATGAGAAGATATAATATTCATTGCGGAGTGTCATGTATAAATCGTATTCACTTGAAAGGAATGTAAATGCGGCACTTGCTTGCTAGGAAATAGCATTTCCAGACATCTACGTATCGTAGCAATAGAGTTCTAATTCTTCTTAAAACGCGATATCGCATCTCATTCCTATGTATCACTATAAGATATAATAAGCATTGCGAAGTGTCATGTATACCTCGAATTCTCTTCAAAAGATTGTAAATACGACACTTCCTTGCTAGGATATAGCGATGGCAGACGTCTACGTATCGAAGCAACAGAGTTATAATGCTTCTTAAAACGAGATATGGCATCTCATTTCTATGTTTTATGATAAGTTATGATATTCATTGTGGAGTGTTATGTATACCTCGCATTCACTTCAAAAGAATGTAAATGCGACACTTCCTTCCTAAGAAATAGCATCTGCAGATATCGACGAATCGTAGCAATGGTGTTCTAATGTTTCTTAAAACGAGATATCGCATCTCATTTCTATGTCTTAGGATAAGATATAATATTCATTGCGGAGTGTCATGTATATTTCGTATTCACTTCATATGAATGTAAATGCGACACTTCCTTGGTAGGAAATAGCGTTTGCAGATGTCTACGTATCGTAGCATTAGAGTTCTAATCCTTCTTAAAACGAGATATCGTAATTCATTTCTATATTTCATAATAAGATATAATATTCATTGCAATGTGTCATGTATACCCCGTATCCACTTCAAAAGAGTGTGAATGCGCCTCTTCCTTGCTAGGAATTTGCGTTTCCAGATGTCTAGGTATCGAAACAATAGAGTTCTAGTGCATCTTAAAACGAGATGTCGCATCTCATCTCTATGTTTCATGACAAGATATAATATTCAGTGCGAATTGTCATGTATACTTCGTATTCACTTCAAATGAATGTAAATGCGACACTTCCTTGCCAGCAAATAGCGTTTGTAGATGTCTACGCATTGAAGCAATAGAGCTCAAATGCTTCTTAAAACGCGATATAGCATCTCATTTCTGTGTCTCATGATAAGATATAATATTCATTGCGAAGTGTCATGTATACCTCGCATACACTTCAAATGAATGTAAATGCGACACCTCCTTGCTAGGAAATAGACTCTCCAGATGTCTAGGTATCGAAACAATAGAGTTCTAATGCTTCTTAAAACGAGATGTCGCATTTCATTTCTACGTTTCATGAGAAGATATAGTATTCATTGCGGAGTGTCTTGTATACCTCGTATTCACTTGAAGAGAATGTAAATGCGACATTTCATTGCTAGGAAGTAGTGTTTGCAGATGTCTATGTATCGTAGCAATAGATTTCTAATGCTTCTTAAAGCGCGAATCGATCCTCATTTCTATATTTCACGATAAAATATAATATTCATTTGTGGAGTGTTATGTATACCTCGTCTGCACTTCCTAATAATGTAAATGCGAGACTTCCTTGCTAGGAAATAGCGTCTGCAGATGTCTACGTATCGTAGCAATAGAGTTCTAATGCTTCTTAAAACGCGATATCGCATCTCATTTCTATGTTTTAGGATAAGATATAACATTCATTGCGAAGTGTCATGTATACCTCGTATTCACTTTAAAAGAATGTAAATGCGACACTTCCTTGCTAGGAAATAGCGTTTACAGATGTCTACGTATCGTAGCAATAGATTTCTAACGCTTCTTAAAACGCGATATCGCATCTCATCCTTATGTTTTAGGATAAGATATAACATTCGTTGCGAAGTGTCATGTATACCTCGCATACACTTCAAATGATTGTAAATGCGACACTTCCTTGCTAGGAAATAGCGTCTTTAGATGTCTACTTATCGATGCAACAGAGTTCTAATGCTTCTTATAACGCGAAATCGCTCCTCATTGCAATGTTTCATGATAAGATATAATGTTCATTGTGGAGTGTTATGTATACCTCGTATTCGCTTCAAAAGAATGTAAATGCGACACTTCCTGGCTAGGAAATAGCGTCTGCAGATGTCAATGTATCGTAGCAATAGGGTTCTAATGCTTCTTAAAGCGCGAATCGATCCTCATTTCTATGTTTCACGTTAAAATATAATATTCATTGTGGAGTGTTATATATACCTCGTATTCGCTTCAAAAGAATGTAAATGCGACACTTCCTTGCTAGGAAATAGCGTCTGCAGATGTCTACGTTTCGTAGCAATAGATTTCTAACGCTTCTTAAGACGCGAAATCGCTCCACATTTCTATGTTTCATGATAAGGTATAATATTCATTGTGGAGTGCTATGTATACCTCGTATTCAGTTCAAAGGAATGTAAATGCAACACTTCCTAGCTAGGCAATAGCGTTTCCAGATGACTAGGTATCGAAACAGTAGAGTTCTAATGCTTCTTAAAACGAGATGTCGCACCTCATTTCTATGTTTCATGATGAGATATGATATTCATTGCGAAGTGCCACTTATGCCTCGCATACGCTTGAAATGAATGTAAATGCGACACTTCATTGCTAGGAAACAGCGTTTGCAGATGTCTACGTATCGAAGCAATAGTTTTCTAATGCTTCTTAAATCGCGAGATCGCATCTAATTTCTATGTTTAATGATAAGATATAATACTCATAGTGCAGTGTTATATATACCTCGTATTCACTTCAAATGAACGAAAATGCGACACTTCCTTGCAAGGAAATAGTATTTGCAGTTGTCTACGTATCGAAGCAATAGATTTCTAAAGCTTCTTCAAACGGGATATCGCGTCTCATTTCTATGTCTCATGATAAGATATAATATTCATAGCGAAGTGTCTTCAATACCTCGCATACACTTCATATGAATGTAAATGCGACACTTCCTTGCTTGGAAGTAGCGATGGCAGATGTCTACGCATCGTCGCAATAGAGTTCTAAATCTTCTTAAAACGCGATATCACATCATATTTATATGTTTCATTATAAGATATAATATTTATTGCGAAGTGTCACGTATACATCGCATACACTTCAAATGAATGTAAATGCGACACTTCCTTGCTAGGAAATAGCGTTTGCTGATGTCTACGTATCGAAGCAAAAGAGTTCTAATACGTCTTAAAACGAGATATCGCATCTCATTTCTATGGTTCATGATAACATATAATATACATTGCGAAGTGTTATGTATACCTCGCATACACTTCAAATGAATGTAAATGCGACACTACCTTGCTAGGAAATAGCGATTGCAGATGCCTACGTATCGAAGCAATAGAGTTCTAATGCTTCTTGAAACGGGATATTGCATCTCGTTTCTATGTTTCATGATAAGATATAGTATTCATTGCGAAGTATCACTTATACCTCGCATACACTTCAGAAGAATGTAAATGCGACACTTCCTTGCTAGGAAACAGCGTCTGCAGATGTCTACGCATCGTAGCAATAGAGTTCTAATGCTTCTCAAAACGCGATATCGCATCTCATTTCTATGTTTCATGATAAGATATAATATTCATTGCGTAGTTTCATGTATTCCTCGTATTCACTTCAAATGAATGTAAATGCGACACTTCGTTGCTAGGAAATAGCTTTTGCAGATGTTTAGGTATCGAAGCAGTAAAGTTCTAATGCATCTTAAATCGTGATATCGCATCTCATTTCGATGTTTGATGATAACATATAATATTCATTGTGCAATGTTATGTAAACCTCGCATTCGCTTCAAAAGAATGTAAATGCGACACGTCCTTGCTATGAAATAGCGTTTGTAGATGTCTACGTATCGTAGCAATAGAGTTCTAATGCTTCTTGGAACGGGATATCTAATCACATTACTGTCTTTCATGATGAGATATAAAATTCATTGCGAAGTTTCATGTATTCCTCGTATTCACTTCAAATGAATGTAAATGCGGCACTTCCTTCCTAGGAAATAGCGTTTGCAGATGTCTACGTATCGTAGCAAGTGTGTTCTAACGCTCCTTAAACCGCGATATCGCTCATCATTTCTATGTTTCATGATAAGATATGATATTCATTGTGGAGTGTTCTGTATACCTCGTATTCACTTCAAAAGAATGTAAGTGCGACACTTCCTTGCTAGGAAGTAGCGTTTGCAGATGTCTACGTATCGAAGCAATAGATTTCTAATGCTTCTTGAAACGCGATATCACATCACATTTCTATGTTTCATGATAGGACATAATATTCATTGCGAAGTTTCATGTATTCACTTCAAATGGATGTAAATGCGGCACTTCCTTCCTAGGAAATAGCGTTTGCAGATGTCTACGTATCGTAGCAAGCATGTTATAATGCTTCTTAAAATAAGATATCGCATTTCATTTCTATATTTCATGATAACATATAATATTCATTGCGAAGTGTTATGTATACCTCGCATACACTTCAAATGAATGTAAATGCGACACTACCTTGCTAGGACATTGCGATTGCAGATGCCTACGTATCGAAGCAATGGAGTTCTAATGCTTCTTGGAACGGGATATCGCATCTCATTTCTATGCTTCATGATAAGATATAATATTAATTGCGAAGTGTCATGTATACCTTGTATTCACGTCAGAAGAATGTAAATGCGACACTTCCTTGCTAGGAAATAAGGTTCGTAGATGTCGACGTATCGTAGCAATAGAGTTCTAATGCTCCTTAAAACGCGATATCACGTTACGTTTATATGTTTCATGATAAGACATAATATTCATTGCGAAGAATCACTTATACCTCGCATACACTTCAGAAGAATGTAAATGCGACACTTCCCAGCTAGGAAATAGCGTTTGCAGATGTCTACGTATCGAAGCAATAGAATTCTAATGCTTCTTAAAACGCGCTTTCGCATCTCATTTCTATGTTTCATGATAAGATATAATATTCATTGCGAAGTGACATGCATACCTCGTATTCACTTCAAAAGAATGTAAATGCGACGCTTCCTTGCTAGGAAATAGCGTTTGCAGATGTCTACGTATCGAAGCAATAGAGTTGTAATGCTTCTTAAATCGCGATATCGCATCTCATTCATATGTTTCGATATAAGATATAATATTCATTGTGTAGTGTTATGTATACCTCTCATACAATTCAAAAGAATGTAACTGCGACACTTCCTTGCTAGGAAATGGCGTCTGCAGATGTCTACGTATCGTAGCAATAGTGTTCTGATGCTTCCTAAAACGCGATATCGCATCTCATTTCTATGTTTCATGATAAGATATGATATTCATTGCCAAGTGGCATGTATACCTCGCATACACTTCAAATGAATGTAAATGCGACACTTCCTTGTTAGGAAATAGCGTTCGCAGTTGTCTACGTGCCGAAGCAATAGAGTTCTAATGCTTCTTAAAACGCGTCTTCGCATCTCATTTCTATGTTTCTTGATAAGGTATAATATTCATTGTGAAGTGACATGCATACCTCGTATTCACTTCAAATGAATGTAAATGCGATACTTCCTTGCTAGGAAGTAGCGTTTGCAGTTGTCTACGTATCGAAGCAATAGAGTTCTAATGCTTCTTAAAACGCGATATCGCATCTCATTTCTATGTTTCATAATAAGATATAATATAAAGTGCGAAGTGTGATCCGAAGCGTATACCTCGCACACACTTCAAACGAATGAAAACGCGGCAATTCCCTGCTAGGAAGTGGGTTTCCAGATGTCTACGTATCGTAGCAACAGAGTTCTAATGCTACTTAAAACGCGATATCGCATCTCATATCTATGTTTCATGATAGGATATAGTATTCATTTCCAAGTATCATGTATACCTCGCATAAACTACAAATGAATGTAAATGCGACACTTCCTTGCTAGGAAATAGCGTTTGCAGATTTCTACGTATCGATGCAATAGCGTTCTAATGCTTCTTAAATTGCGATATCGCACCTTATTTCTATGTTTCACGACCAGATATAATACACATTGTGCAGTGTTATGTATACCTCGTATTTACTTCAAATATAGGAAAATGGGACACTTGCTTGCTAGGAAATAGCGTTTGCAGATATCTACGTATCGAAGCAATAGAGTTCTAATGCTTCTAAGAACGAGATGTCGCATCTCATTTCTATGTTTCATGATAAGATATAATATTCATTGCGAAGTGTCATGTATACCTAGTCTTCACTTCAAATGAATGTAAATGCGACACATCCTTGCTGGGAAATAACGTTTTCTGATGTCTACGTATCGTAGCAATAGAGTTGTAATGCTTCTTGAAACGCGATATTGCATACCATTTCTATGTTTCATGATAAGATATAATACTCATTGCGAAGAGTTATGCATACCTCGTATACACTTCAAATGAATGTAAGTGAGATACTACCTTGCTAGGATGTACCGTTTTCAGTTGTCTACGTATCGAAGCAATAGAGTTATAATGTTTCTTAAAACGAGATGTCGCATCTCATTTCTATGTTTCATGATGAGATATATTATTCATTACGAAGTGTTGTGTATTCCTCGTCTACACTTCAAATGAATGTAAATGTGACACTTCCTTACTAGGAAGAAGCGTTTCCAGATGTCTACGCAACGAAGCAATAGAGTTCTAATGCTTCTTGAAACGCGATATCGCATCTCATTTCTATGTTTCATGATAAGATATAATATTCATTGCGAAGTGTCATGTATACCTCGCATACACTTCAAATGAATGTAAATGCGTCACTTCCTTGCTAGTATATAGCGATGGCAGATGTCTACGTATCGAAGCAATAGAGTTCTAATGCTTCTTAAAACGCGAAGTCGCTCCTCATTTCTATGTTTCATGATACGATACAATATTCGTTGTGGAGTGTTATGTATACTTCGTATTCACTTCAAGACATAGTAAATGCGACACTTCCTTGCTAGGAAATAGCGTCTGCATATGTCTACGTATCGAAGAAATAGAGTTCTAATGCTTCTTAAAACGCGAAGTCGCCCCTAATTTCTATCTTTCATGATAAGATATAATAGTCATTGTGGAGTGTTATGTATACCTCGTACTCACTTCAAGAGAATGTAAATGCGACGCATCCTTCCTAGGAAATAGCGTCTGCAGATATCTACGTTTCGTAGCAATAGAGTTTTAATGTTTCGTAAAACGAGATATCGCACCTCATATCTGTTTCAGGATAAGATGTAGTATTCATTGCGGAGTGTCAATTATACTTCGTATTCACTTCAAAAGAATGTAAATGCGACACATCCTTGCTAGGAAATAGCGTTTGCAGATGCTTACGTATCGTAGCAATACAGTCCTAATGTTTCTTAAAACGCGATAACGCATCTCATTTGTATGTTTCATGATAAGATATAATATTCATTGCGAAGTGTTATTTATACCTCGTATTCACTTCAAAAGAATGTAAATGCGAAACTTCCTTGCTAGGAAATAGCGAATGCAAATGTCTCAGTATCGAAGCAACAGAGTTCTAAAGCTTCTTAAATCGCGATATCGCAACCCATTTCTCTATTTCGTGACAAGATATAATATTCATTGTGGAGTGTTATGTATATCTCGCATTCACTTCAAAAGAATGTAGATGCGACACTTCCTTGCTAGGAAATAGCATTTGCAGTTGCCTACGTATCGTAGCAATAGAGTTCTAATGCTTCTTAAAACGGGATACCGCATCTCATTTCTATGTTTAATGATAAGATGTAATATTCGTTGCGAAGTGTCATGTGTACCTCGTATTCACTTCAAAAGAATGTAATGCGACACTTCCTTGGTAGGAAATAGCGTCTGCAGATGTCTACGTATCGAAGCAACAGAGTACTAATGCTTCTTAAAACGAGATATCGCATCTCATTTCTATGTTTTATGATAAGATATAATATTCAATGCGAATTGTCATGTATACCTCGCATACACATCAACTGAATGTAAATGCGACACTTCCGTGCTAGGAAATAGCGATGGCAGATGTCTACGTTTCGAAGCGAGAGAGATCTAATGCTTCTTAAAACGAGATATCGCATCTCATTTCTATGTTTCATGATAAGATATAATTTTTCAATGTTTCATGATAAGATATAATATCCACTGTGGAGTGTTGTGTATACCTCGTATTCACTTCAAAAGAATGTAAATGCGACACTTCCTTGCTAGGAAATTACGCGTCCTGATGTCTACGTATCGAGGCAATAGAGTTCTAATGCTTCTTAAAATGCGATATCGCATGTAATTTCTATGTTTCATGTTAAGATATAATATTCATTGCGAAGTGATATGTATTCCTCGTCTACACTTCAAATGAATGTAAATGCGACACTTCCTCTCTAGGAAGTAGCGTTTCCAAATGCCTACGTATCGAAGAAATAGAGTTCAAATGCTTCTTAAATCGCGATATCGCATCTCATTTCTATGTTTTATGATAAGATATAATATTCATTGCGCGGTGTCATGTATACTTCGTTTTCACTTCAAAATAATGTAAATGCGACACATACTTGCTAGGTAGTAGCGTTTGCAGATGTCTACGTATCGAGGCAATAGAGTTGCCATGCATCTTGAATCGCGATATCGCATCTCACGTCTATGTTTCATGATAAGATATAATATTCATTGCGGAGTGTCATGTATACTTCGTATTCACTTCAAAAGAATGTAAATGCGACACTTCCTTGCTGGGAAGTAGCGTTTGCAGGCGTCTACGTATCGAAGCAACAGAGTTCTAGTGCTTCTTAAATCGCGATATCACATCTCATTTCTATGTTTCATGATAATGTATAATATTCATTGTGGAGTGTTGTGTATACCTCGTATTCACTTCAAAAGAATGTAAATGCGACACATCCTTGCTAGGAAATAGCATCTGCTGATATCTACGTATCGTAGCAATAGAGTTCTAATCCTTCTTAGAACGCGATATCGCATCCTATTACTATGTTTCATGATAAGATATAATATCCATTGCGAATTGTCTTGTATACATCGCATACATTTCAAATGAATGTAAATGAGACACTTCCTTGCTAGGAAATAGCGATGGCAGATGTCTACGTATCGAAGCAATAGTGTCCCAATGCTTCTTAAAACGAGATATCGCATCTCATTTCAATGTTTTATGATAAGATATAATATTTACTGCGGACTGTCATGTATGCTTCGTATTCACTTCAAAAGAATGTAAATGTGACACTTCCTTGGTAGGAAGTAGCGTTTGCAGATGTCTACGTATCGAAGCAACAGATTTGTAGTGCTCCTTAAATCGCGATATCGCATCTCATTTCTATGCTTCATGATAAAATATAATATTCAGTGCGAAGTGTCTTGTATACCTCGCACAAGCTTCAAATGAATGTAAATGCGACACTTCCTTGATAGGAAATAGCGATGGCAGGTGTCTACGTGTCGAAGCAACAGAGTTGTAGTGCTTCTCAAAACGAGATATCGCATCTCATATTAATGTTTTATGATAAGATATAATATTCATTGCGAAGTGTCATGTATACTTCGTATTCACTTCAAAAGAATGTAAATGCGACACTTCCTTGCTTGGAAATAGCGTTTGCAGATGTCTACGTATCGAAGCAGTAGAGTTCTAATGCGACTTAAATCGTCATATCGCATCTTACTTCTACATTTCATGATAAGATATAATATTCATTGCGAAGTGTCAAGTATACCTCGTATTCACTTCAAAAGAATGGAAATGCGACACTTCCTTGCTAAGAAATAGCGTCTCCACATGTCTACGTATCGAAACAATAGAGTTCTAATGCTTCTTAAAACGAGATGTCGCATCTCATTTCTATGTTTCATGGTAAGATAAAATAATCATTGCGAAGTGTCACTTATACCTCGCATACACTTCAGATGAATGTAAATGCGACACTTCATTGCTAGGAAATAGCGTTTGCAGATGTCTGCGTATCGCAGAAACAGTGTTCTAATGCTTCATAAAACGCGATATCGGATCCCATTTCTATATTTCATGATAAGATATAATATTCATTGGGAAGTGTCATGTATACTTCGTATTCGCTTCAAAAGGATGTAAATGCGACACTTGCTTGCTATGAAATAGCATTTCTACATGTCTACGTATAGAAGCAATAGAGCTTTAATGCTCCTTAAAACGTGATATCGCATTTCACTTCTATGTTTCATGATAATTGATAATATCCATTGCGAAGTGTCATGTATACCTCGTATTCACTTCAAAAGAATGTAAATGCGACACTTCCTTGCTAGGAGATAGCGTTTTCAGATGTCTACGTATTGATGCAATAGAATTCTAATGCCTCCTAAATCCCGACATCGCATCTCATTTCTATGTTTCATGATAAGATATAATATTCATTGCGAACTGTCATGTATACCTCGTATTCCTTTCAAAAGAATGTAAATGCGACACTTCCTTGCTAGGAAGTAGCGTTTGCAGATGTCTACGTATCGAAGCAGTAGAGTTCTAATGCTTCTTAAATCGCCATATCGCATCACATTTCTGTGTTTCATGATAAGATATAATATTCATTGTGGAGTGTTATGTATACCTCGTCTTCACTTCAAGAGAATGTAAATGCGACACTTCTCTGCTTTTAAATAGCGTTTGCAGATGTATACGTATCGAAGCAATAGTGTTGTAATGCTTCTTAAAACGGGATACCGCATGTCATTTCTATGTTTCATTATAAGGTATAATATTCATTGCGAGGTGTCACTTATACCTCGCATACACTTCAAATGAATGTAAATACGACACTTCCTAGCTAGGAAATAGCGTTTGCAGATGCATACGTATCAAAGCAATAGATTTCTAATGCTTCTAAAACCGCGATTAGCCATCTCATTCCTATGTCTCATGATAAGATATAATATTCATTGCGAATTGTCATGTATACCTCATATTCACTGCAAAAGAATGTAAATTCGGTACTTCCTTGCTAGGAAGTAGCGTTTGCAGATGTCTACGTATCGTAGAAATGGAGATCTAATTCTTCCTAAAACGCGAGATAGCATCTCATTTCTATGTTTCATGATAAGATATAAAATTCATTGCGAAGTGTCTTGTACACCTCGCATACACTTCAGATGAATGTAAATGCGACACTTCCTTGCTAGGATATAGTGATAGCAGATGTCTACGTATCGAAGCCACAGATTTCTAATGCTTCTTAAAACGAGATATCGCACTCATTTCTATGTTCCATGATAATATATAATATTCATTGCGAAGTGTCTTGTATACCACGCATACATTTCAAACGTATTAAAAGGCGACACTTCATTGCTAGGTAATAGTGTTTGCAGATGTCTACGTATCGAAGCAATAGATTTCTAATGCTTCTTAAAACGCGAAATCGCTCCCAATTTATATGCTTCATGAAAAGATATAATATTCATTGTGGAGTGTTATGTATACCTCGTATTCACTTCAGAGGAATGTAAATGCGACACTTCCTTGCTAGGAAATAGCGTCTGCAGATGTCTACGTATCGTAGCAATAGGGTTCGAATGCTTCTTAAAACGAGATATAGCATCTCATTTCTATGTTTCATTATAAGATATAATATTCATTGCGAAGTGTCATGTATACCTCGTATTCACTTCAAAAGAATGTAAATGCGACACTTCCTTGCTAGGATACAGCGTTTCCTGATGTCTACCTATGGAACAATAGTGTTCTAATGCTTCTTAAAACGAGATGTCGCATCTCATTTCTATGATTCGTGATAATATGTAAAATTAATTGCGAAGTGTCATGTATACCTCGCATACACTTCAAATGAATGTAAATGCGACACTTCCTTGCAAGCAAATAGCGTTTGCAGATGTCTACGTATCGATGCAATAGATTTCTAATGCTTCTTGATACGCGATATCGCATCTCATTTCTATGATTCATGATGAGATATGATACTCACTGCGAAGTGTTACGCATACCTCGTGTACACTTCAAATGAATGAAAGTGCGAGACTTCCTTGCTAGGAAGTAGCGTTTGCAGTTGTCTACGTATCGAAGCAATGGTGTTCTGATGCTTCTTAAAACGCGATATCGCATCTCATTCCTATATTTCATGATAAGGTGTAATATTGATTGCGAAGTGTCATGTATGCCTCCCATTCCCTTCAAAAGAATGTAAATGCGACACTTCCTTTGCTAGGAGGTAGCGTTTGCAGATGTCTACGTATCGAAGCAATAGATTTCTAATGCTTCTTAAAATGCGATATCGCATCTCATTCCTATGTTTCATGATAAGATATAATATTCATTGTGCAGTGTTATGTATACCGCGTATTGACATCAAAGGAATGTCAATGCGACTGTTCCTTCCTAAGGTATAGCGATGGCAGATGTCTACGTATCGAAGCCACAGATTTCTAATGCTTCTTAAAACGAGATATCGCACTCATTTCTATGTTCCATGATAAGATATAATATTCATTGCGAAGTGTCTTGTATACCACGCATACACTTCAACCGTATTAAAAGGCGACACTTCATTGCTAGGTAATAGCGTTGGCAGATGTCTACGTATCGAAGCAAAGGAGTTCTAATGCTTCTTAAAACGAGATATCGCATCTCATTTCTATGTTTCATGATAAGATATAATATTCATTGTGGAGTGTCATGTATACCTCGTATTCACTTCAAAAGAATGTAAATGCAACACTTAATTGCTAGGACATAGCGATGGCAGTTGTCTGCGGATCGAAGAAACAGAGTTCTAATGCTTCTAAAAACGAGGTATCGCATCTCATTTCTATGTTTTACGGTAAGATATAATATTCATTGTGCTGTGTCATGTATACCTTGTATTCCTTTCAAAAGAATGTAAATGCG
Source organism: Xylocopa sonorina (assembly GCF_050948175.1). NCBI lineage: Eukaryota > Metazoa > Arthropoda > Insecta > Hymenoptera > Apidae > Xylocopa > Xylocopa sonorina. The sequence continues at coordinate 2,659,820 of NW_027490095.1, forward strand.
ACACTTCCTTGCTAGGAAGTAGCGTTTTCAGATGGCTACGTGTCGAAGCAATAGAGTTCTAATGCTCCTTAAATCGCAATATCGCATTTCGTTTGTATGTTCCATGATAAGATATAATATTCATTGCGCAGTGTCTTGTATTCCTCGCATATACTTCAAATGAATGTAAATGCTACACTTCCTTGCTAGGAACTAGCGTTTGCAGATGTTTACGTATCGAAGTTATAGAGATCTAATGCTACTTAAAACGCGATATCGCATCTCATTTCTATGTTTCATGATAAGATATAATATTCATTGTGGAGTGTTATGTATACCTCGAATTCACTTCAAAAGAATGTAAATGCGACTGTTCCTTCCTAGGGTATAGCGATGGCAGATGTCTACGTATCGAAGCCACAGATTTCTAATGCTTCTTAAAACGAGATATCGCACTCATTTCTATGTTCCATGATAAGATATAATATTCATTGCGAAGTGTCTTGTATACCACGCATACACTTCAACCGTATTAAAAGGCGACACTTCATTGCTAGGTAATAGCGTTGGCAGATGTCTACGTATCGAAGCAAAGGAGTTCTAATGCTTCTTAAAACGAGATATCGCATCTCATTTCTATGTTTCATGATAAGATATAATATTCATTGTGGAGTGTCATGTATACCTCGTATTCACTTCAAAAGAATGTAAATGCGACACTTCCTTGCTAGGAAGTAGCGTTTTCAGATGGCTACGTGTCGAAGCAATAGAGTTCTTATGCTCCTTAAATCGCAATATCGCATTTCGTTTGTATGTTTCATGATAAGATATAATATTCATTGCGCAGTGTCTTGTATTCCTCGCATATACTTCAAATGAATGTAAATGCTACACTTCCTTGCTAGGAACTAGCGCTTGCAGATGTTTACGTATCGAAGTTATAGAGATCTAATGCTACTTAAAACGCGATATCGCATCTCATTTCTATGTTTCATGATAAGATATAATATTCATTGTGGAGTGTTATGTATACCTCGAATTCACTTCAAAAGAATGTAAATGCGACACTTCCTTGCTAGGAAATAGCGAATGCAGATATCTACGTATCGTAACAATAGAGTTCTAGTGCTTCTCGAAACGTGATATCGCATCTCATTTCTATGTTTCATGATAAGATATAATATTCATTGCGAAGTGATATGTATACCTCGTATTCACTTCAAAAGAATGTAGATGCGACACTACCTTGCTACGAAATAGCGTTTACAGATGTCCACGTATCGTAGCAATAGGTTTCTAACGCTTCTTAAAACGCGATATCGCATCTCATTTCCATGTTTCATGATGAGATATAATATTCATTGCGACGTGTCATGTATACTTCGCATACACTTCAAATGGATGCAAATGCGACACTTGCCTACTAGTAATTAGCGTTTGCAGAAGTCTACGTATCGATGCAATAGTGTTCTAATGCTTCTTCAGACGAGATATCGCATTTCATTTCTATGTCTTATGATAAGATATAATATTCATTCCGAAGTGTTATGTATTACTCGTCTACACTTTAAATGAATGTAAATGCCACACTTCCTTCCTAGGAAGTAGCGTTTGCAGATGTCTACGTCTCGAAGCAATAGAGTTCTAATGCTTCTTAAATCGCGATATCGCATCGCATTTCTATGTCTCATGATAGTATATAATATTCATTGCGAAGTGTTACGCATTCTTCGCATACACTTCAAGTTAATGTAAATGCGACACTATCTCGCTAGGAAACAGCGTTGGCAGATGTCTACGTATCGTAGCAACAGATTTCTAATGCTTCTCAACACCCGATATCGCATTTCATTTCTATGTTTCTTGATAAGATATAATATTCATTGCGAAGTGTCACTTATACCTCCCATACACTTCAAGTGAATGTAAATGCGACACTTCCTTCCTGGGAAATAGCGTTTGCAGACGTCTACGTATCGATGCAATAGAGTTCTAATGATTCTTAAATCGCGAAATCGTATCTCATTCCTATGTTTCATGATAAGATATAATATTCATTGTGGAGTGTTATGTATACCTCGTATTCTCTTCAATAGAATGTAAATGCGACACTTCCTTGCTAGGAAATAGCGAATGCAGATGTCTACGTATCGTAGCATTAGAGTCCTACTGCTTCTCAAAACGCGATACCGCATCTCATATATATGTTTCATGATAAGATGTAATATTCATTGCGAAGTGTCTTGTTTACCTCGCATACACTTCAAATGAATGTAAATGCGACACTTCCTTCCTAGGAAGTAGCGTTTGCAGATGTCAACGCATGGTAGCAATAGGGTTCTAATGCTTCTTACAACGCGATATCGCATCTCATTTCTATGTTTCATGATAAGATATAATAATCACCGCGAAGTGTTATGTATACCTCGTAAACACTTCAAATGAATGTCAATGCGCCACTTCGTTGCTAGGCAATAGCGGCTCCAGATTTCTACGTATCGAAGCAATAGAGTTCTAGTGCTCCTTAATTCGCGATATCGCATCTCATTTCTATGTCTCATGATTAGATATAATATTCACTGCGAAAGTTCATGTATACCTCGTACTCACGTGAAGAGAATGTAAATGCGACACTTCGTTGCTAGGAAATAGCGTTTGCAGATGTCTACGTTTCGAAGCAACGGTATTCTAATGCTTCTTAAATCGTCATATCGCATCTCATTTCTATGTATCATGATAAGATATAATATTCATTACGAAGTGCCACGTATACCTCGTACTCCTCTCAAAATAATTTAAATGCGACACTTCCTTGCTATGAAGTAGCGTTTGTAGATGTCTACGTATCGAAGCAGTAGAGTTCTAATGCTTCTTAAATTGCCATATCGCATCTCATTTCTACGTTTTATGATAAGATATAATATTCACTGCGGAGTGTCATGTATACCACGTATTCACTTCAAACGAACGTAATTGCGGCACTTCCTTGCTAGGAAATAGCGTTGGCAGATGTCTACGTATCGAAGGAATAGAGTTCTAATGCTTCTTATATCGCCAAATCGCATCTCATTTCTATGTTTCATGATAAGATATAATATTCATTGTGAATTGCTATGTATACCTCGTATTCACTACAAAAGAATGTAAATGCGACACTTCCTTGCTAGGAAATAGTGCCGCCAGATGTCTACGTATCGTAACAATGGTGTTCTAATGCTTCTTAAAACGCGGTATCGCATCTCATTTCTGTGTTTCATAATAAGATATAATATTCAATGCGAATTGTCATGTATACCTCGCATACGCTTCAACTGTATGTAAATGCGACACTTCCGTGCTAGGAAATAGCGATGGCAGATGTCTACGTATCGAAGCAATAGTGTCCCAATGCTTCTTAAAACGAGATATCGCATCTCATTTCTGTGTTTCATGATAAGATATAATATTCATTGTGGAGTGATATGTATACCTCGTATTCACTTCAAAAGATTGTAATTGCGACACTTCGCTGCTAGGAAATTGCTTCTACAGATGTCTACGTATCGTAGCAAAGGTGTTCTAAAGCTTCTTAAAACGTGATATCGATTCTCATTTCTATGTTTCATGATAAGATATAATATCCATTGCGAAGTGTCATGTATACCTCGTATTCACTTCAAAAGCATGTAAATACGACACTTCCTTGCTAGGAAATAGCGTTTGCAGAAGCCTACGTATCGTAGCAATAGAGTTCTAGTGTTTCGTAAAACGCAATATCGCATCACATTTCTATGTTTCATGATAGGATATAATATTCATTGCGAAGTGTTATGTATTCCTCGTCTGCAATTCAAACGAATGTAAATGCAACACTCCCTTTCTAGGAAATTACGTTTCCAGATATCTACGTATCGAAGCAATAGTGTTCTAATGCTTCTTAAAACGCGATATCGCATCTCATTTCTATGTTTCATGATAAAATATAATACGCATTGCAAAGTGTCATGCATACATCGTATTCACTTCAAAAGAATGTAAGTGCGACACTTCCTTGCTAGGAAATAGCGTTGGCAGATGTCTACGTATCGAAGCGATAGTGTCCTAATGCTTCTCAAAACGCGATATCGCATCTCATATCTATGTTTCATGATAACATACAATATTCATTGCGAAGTGTCTTGTATACCTCGCGTACACTTCAAATGAATGTAAATGCGACACTTCCTTGCTAGGAAGTAGCGTTTGCAGATGTCTAGGTATCGAAGCAATAGAGTTCTAATGCTGCTTAAATCGCGAAATCGCATCTCATTTCTATGTTTCATGATAAGATATAATATTCATTGTGGAGTGTTATTATAACCTCGTATTCACTTCAAAAGAATGTAAATGCGACACTTCCTTGCTAGGAAATAGCGTTGGCAGATGTCTACGTATTGAAGCAATAGAATTTTAATTCTTCTTAAAACGCGATATCGCATCTCATTTCTATGTTTCATGATAAGATTCAATATTCATTGCGAAATGTCATGTGTACTTCGTACTCACTTGAAAACAATGTAAATGCGACACTTCCCTGCTAGGAAATCGCGATTGCAGATGTCTACGTATCGAAGAAATAGGTTTCTAATGCTTCTAAATTCGCGATATCGCATCTCATTTCTATGTTTCATGATAAGATATAATATTCATTGTGCAGTGTTATGTATACCTCGTATTCACTTAAAAAGAATGTAATTGCGATACTTCCTTGCTAGGAAATAGCGCTTGCAGATGTCTCCGTATCGAAGCAATAGAGATCTAATGCTTCTCAAATTGCGATATCGCATTTCATTTCTATGTTTCGTGATAAAGTATAATATTCATTGTGGAGTGTTATGTATACCTCGTATCCACTTTAAAAAAATGTAAATGCGACACTTCCTTGCGACTAAATAGTGTTTGCAGATGTCTACGTATCGTAGCAATAGAGTTCTGATGCTTCTTAAAACGCGATATCGCATCTCATTTCTACGTTTCATAAGCTATAATATTCATTGTGCAGTGTTATGTATACCTCGTATTCACTTGAAAAGATTGTAAATGCGTCACTTCCTTCCTAGGAAATAGCGTCTGCAGATGTCTACGTATCGTAGTAATACAGTTCTAATGCTTCTTAAAACTCCATATCGAATCTCATTTCTATGTTTCATGATAAGATATAATATTCATTCTGGAGTGTTATGTATACCTCGTATTCGCTTCAATAGATTGTAAATGCGACACTTCCTTCCTAGGTAATAGCGTCTGCAGATGCTTACGTATCGAAGCTATAGAGTTCTAATGCTTCTTAAAACGCGAAATCGCTCCTCATTTCTATGCTTCATGATAAGATATAATATTCATTGTGGAGTGTTGTGTATACCTCGTATTCACTCCAAAAGAATGTAAATGCGACACATCCTTGCTAGGAAATAGCGTCTGCTGATATCTACGTATCGTAGCAATAGAGCTCTAATCCTTCTTACAACGCGATATCGCATCTTATTACTATGTTTCATGATAAGATATAATATTCATTGCGAAGTGTCTTGTATACCTTGCATACACTTCAAATGAATGTAAATTAGACACTTCCTTGCTAGGAAATAGCGATGGCAGATGTCTACGTATCGAAGCAATAGACTTCTAATGCTTCTCAAAACGCGATATCGCTCCTAATTTATATATTTCAAGATAAGATATAATATTCATTGTGGAGTATTATGTATACCTCGTATTCACTTCAAAAGAATGTAAATGCGATACTTCCTTGCTAGGAAATAGCGTCTGCAGATGTCTACGTATCGTAGCAATAGAGTTCTAATGCTTCTTAAAACGCGAAATCGCTCCTCATTTCTATGTTTCATTATAAGATACAATAATCATTGCGAAGTGTCATGTATACCTCGCATACACTTCAAATGAATGTAAATGCGACACTTCCTTGCTAGGAAATAGCGTTTGCAGATGTCTACGTATCGTAGCAATTGAGTTCTAATGCTTCTCAAAACGCGATATCGCATCTCATTTCTATGAATCGTGATAAGATGTAATATTCATTGCGAAGTTTCTTGTATACCTCGCATACACTTCAAATTAATGTAAATGCGACACTTCCTTGCTAGGAAATAGCGATGGCAGATGTCTACGTATCGAAGCAACAGAGTTCTAATGCTTCTTAAATCGCAATATCGCATCTCATTTCTATGTTTCATGATAAGATATAATATTCATTCTGGAGTGTTATGTATACCTAGTATTCACTTCTGAAGATTGAAAATGCGACATTTCCTTCCTAGGAATTAGCGTTTGCAGATGTCTACGTATCGTAGCAATAGAGTTCTAATGCTTCTTAAAACGCGAAATCGCTCGTCATTTATATGCTTCATGATAAGATATAATGTTCATTGTGGAGTGTTGTGTATACCTCGTATTCACTCCAAAAGAATGTAAATGCGACACATCCTTGCTAGGAAATAGCGTCTGCTGATATCTACGTATCGTAGCAATAGAGCTCTAATCCTTCTTACAACGCGATATCGCATCTTATTACTATGTTTCATGATAAGATATAATATTCATTGCGAAGTGTCTTGTATACCTCGCATACACTTCAAATGAATGTAAATGCGACACTTCCTTGCTAGGAAATAGCGTTTGCAGATGTCTACGTATCGTAGCAATTGAGTTCTAATGCTTCTCAAAACGCGATATCGCATCTCATTTCTATGAATCGTGATAAGATGTAATATTCATTGCGAAGTTTCTTGTATACCTCGCATACACTTCAAATTAATGTAAATGCGACACTTCCTTGCTAGGAAATAGCGATGGCAGATGTCTACGTATCGAAGCAACGGAGTTCTAATGCTTCTTAAATCGCCATATCGCATCTCATTTCTATGTTTCATGATAAGATATAATATTCATTCTGGAGTGTTATGTATACCTAGTATTCACTTCTGAAGATTGGAAATGCGACATTTCCTTGCTAGGAATTAGCGTTTGCAGATGTCTACGTATCGTAAAAATAGAGTTCTAATGCTTCTTAAAACGCGAAATCGGTCGTCATTTATATGCTTCATGATATGATATAATATTCATTGTGGAGTGTCATGTATACCTCGTATTCACTTCAAAAGAATGTAAATGCGACACTCCTTTGCTAGGAAATAGTGTCTGCAGACGTCTAAGTATCGTAGCAATAGAATTATAATGCTTCTTAAAACGCGATATCGCATCTCATTTCTATGTTTCATTATAAGATATAATATTCATTGCGAAGTGTCATGTATACCTCGTATTCACTTCAAAAGAATGTAATGCGACACTTCCTTGCTAGGAAATAGCATTTGCAGATGTCTACGTATCGTAGCAATAGAGTTCTAATGCTTCCTAAAACGCGACATCGCATCACATTTCTATGTTTCATGATAGGATATAATATTCATTGCGAAGTGCCACTTATGCCTCGCATAAACTTAGAATGAATGTAAATGCAACACTTCATTGCTAGGAAATAGCGTTTGCAGATGTCTACGTATCTAAGCAATAGTGTTCTAATGCTTCTTAAAGCGGGATACCGCATCTCATTCCTATGTATCATGATAAGATATAATATTCATTGCGAAGTGTCATGTGTACCTCGTATTCACTTCAAAAGAATGTAAATGCCACACTTCCTTCCTAGGAAATAGCGTTTGCAGATGTACACGTATCGAAGCAATAGAGTTCTAATGCTTCTTAAAACGGGATATCGCATCTCAATTCTATGTCTCATGATAAGATATAATATTCATTGCGAAGTGTTATGTATTCCTCGTGTACACTTCAAATGAATGTAAATGCGACACTTCATTGCTAGGAAATAGCGTTTGCAGATGTCTACGTATCGAAGCAATAGTGTTCTAATGCTTCTTAAAACGGGATTTCGCATCTCATTTCTATGTATCATGGTAAGATATAATATTCATTGCTAAGTGTCATGTATACCTCGTATTCACTTCAAAAGAATGTAAATGCGACACTTCCTTCCTAGGAAATATCGTTGGCAGATGTCTAAGTATCGTAGAAATAGAGTTCTAATGCTTCTTAAATCGCGATATCGCATCTCATTTCTATGTGTCATGATAAGATGTAATATTCGTTGCTGAGTGTCATGTGTACTTCGTATTCACTTCAAAAGAATGTAAATGCGACACTTCCTTGCTAGGAAGTAGCGTTTGCAGATGTTTACGTATCGAAGCAATAGATATCCAATGTTTCTTAAAATGCGAAATCGCTCCCCAATTATATGATTCATGAAAAGATATAATATTCATTGTGGAGTGTTATGTTTACCTCGTATTCACTTCAAAAGAATGTAAATGCGATACTTCCTTGCTAGGAAATAGCGTCTACAGATGTCTACGTCTCGCAGCAGTAGATTTCTTATGCTTCTTAAAACGAGATATCGCATCTCATTCCTATGTTTCACTATAAGATATAATAAGCATTGCGAAGTGTCATGTATACCTCGAATTCTCTTCAAAAGATTGTAAATACGACACTTCCTTGCTAGGAAATAGCGTTTCCACATGTCTACGTATCGTAGCAATAGAGCTCTAATGTTTCCTAAAACGCGATATCGCATCTCATTTCTATGTTTCATGATAAGATATAATATTCATTGTGGACTGTTATGTATACCTCGTAATCACTTCAAAAGTGTGTAAGTGCAACGCTTCCTTGATATGAAATAGCGTTTGCAGATGTCTACGTATCGAAGCGACAGAGTTATAATGCTTCTTAAGACGAGATTTCGCATGTCATTTTAATGTTTTATGATATGATATAATATTCATTGCGAAGTGTCGTGTATGCGTCGTATTCACTTCAAAAGAATGTAAATGTGACACTTCCTTGCTAGGAAATAGCGTTTGCAGACGTCTACGTATCGAAGCAATAGAGTTCTGATCCTTCTTAGAACGCGATATCGCATCTTATTACTATGTTTCATGATAAGATATAATATTCATTGCGAAGTGTCTTGTATACCTCGCATACACTTCAAATGAATGTAAATTAGACACTTCCTTGCTAGGAAATAGCGATGGCAGATGTCAACGTATCGTAGCAATAGAGTTGTAATGCTTCTTATATCGTCATATCGCATCTCATTCCTATGTTTCGTGACAGGATATAATATTCATTGTGCAGTGTTATGTATACCTCGCATACACTTCAAATGAATGTAAATGCGACACTTCCTTGCTAGGAAATAGAATTTGCAGATGTCTTCGTATCGTAGCAAGCGTGTTATAATGCTTCATAAAACGAGATATCGCATCTCATTTCTATGTTTCGTGACAACATATAATATTCATTGCGAAGTGTTATGTATACCTCGCATACACTTCAAAAGATTGTTAATGCGACACTTCCTTGCTAGGAAATGGCGTTTCCAGATTTCTGCGTATCGTAGCATTATATTTCCATTGCATCTCAAAACGCGAAATCGCACCTCATTTCTATGTTTCATGATAAGATATAGTATTTATTGCGAAGTGTCACGTATACATCGCATACACTTCAAATGAATGTAAATGCGACACTTCCTTGCTAGCAAATAACGTTTGCAGATGTCTACGTATCGTAGCAATAGAGTTCTAATGATTCTTAAAACGAGATATCGCATCTCATTTCTATGTTTCATGATAACATATAATATTCATTGCGTAGTGTTGTATATACTTCGCATACACTTCAAATGAATGTAAATGCGACACTTCCTTGCTAGGAAATAACGTTTGCAGATGTCTACGTATCGAAGCAATAGAGTTCTAATGCTTCTTATATCGCGAGATCGCATCTCATATCTATGTTTCACGATAAGATATAATACTCATTGCGAAGTGTTATGTATACCTCGCATACACTTCAAATGAATGTAAATGCGACAGTTCCTTGCTAGGAAGTAGCCATTGCAGATGTCTACGTATCGTAGCAATAGAGTTCTAATGCTTCTTAAATCGCGATATCATATCACATTTCTATGTTTCATGATAAGATATAATATTCATTGCGAAGTTTCATGTATACCTTGTATTCACTTCAGAGGAATGTAAATGTTACTCTTCCCTGCTAGGAAATAGCCTTTGCAGATGTCTACGTATCGTAGCAAGCGTGTCATAATGATTCTTAAAACGAGATATCGCATCTCATTTCTATGTTTCATGATAACATATAATATTCATTGCGAAGTGTTATGTATACCTCGCATACACTTCAAATGAATGTAAATGCGACACTTCCTTGCTAGGAAATAGCGTTTGCAGATGTCTACGTATCGTAGCAAGCGTGTTATAATTCTCCTTCAAATGGGATATCGCATCTCATATCTATGTTTCATGATAAGTTATAATATTCATTGCGAAGATTCATGTATACCTTGTATTCACTTCAGAGGAATGTAAATGCTACTCTTCCCTGCTAGGAAATAGCGTTTGCAGATGTCTACGTATCGTAGCAATAGAGTTCTAATGCTCCTTATATCGCGAGATCGCATCTCATATCTATGTTTCACGATAGGATATAATATTCATTGCGAAGTGTTATGTATACCTCGCATACACTTCAAATGAATGTAAATGCGACACTTCCTTGCTGGAAAATAGCGATTGCAAATGTCTACGTATCCAAGCAATAGAGTTCTAATGCTTCTTAAAACGCGATATCACATCACATTTCTATGTTTCATGATAAGATATAATATTCAGTGCGAAGTTTCATGTATACCTTGTATTCACTTCAGAGGAATGTAAATGTTACTCTTCCCTGCTAGGAAATAGCGTTTGCAGATGTCTACGTATCGTAGCAAGCGTGCCATAATGATTCTTAAAACGAGATATCGCATCTCATTTCTATGTTTCATGATAATATATAATATTCATTGCGAAGTGTTATGTATACCTCGCATACACTTCAAATGAATGTAAATGCGACACTTCCTTGCTAGGAAGTAACGTCTGCAGATGTCTACGTATCGTAGCAATAGAGTTCTAATGCTTCTTATATCGCGAGATCGCATCTCATATCTATGTTTCACGATAAGATATAATATTCATTGCGAAGTGTTATGTATACCTCGCATACACTTCAAATGAATGTAAATGCTACAGTTCCTTGCTAGGAAGTAGCGATTGCAGATGTCTACGTATCGAAGCAATAGAGTTCTAATGCTTCTTGAAACGGGATAGCGCATCTCATTTCCATGTTTCATGATAAGATATAATATTAATTGCGAAGTGTCATGTATACCTCGCATTCACTTCAAAAGAATGTAAATGCGACACTTCCTTGCTAGGAAATAGCGTTTGCAGATGTCTACGTATCGTAGCAATAGAGTTCTTATGCTTCTTATATCGCAAGATCGAATCTCAGATCTATGTTTCACGATAAGATATAATATTCATTGCGAAGTGTTATGTATACCTCGCATACACTTCAAATGAATGTAAATGCGACACTTCCTTGCTAGGAAATAGCGTTTGCAGACGTCTACGTATCGAAGCAATAGGGTTCTAATGCTTCTTGAAACGGAATATCGCATCTCATTTCTATGCTTCATGATAAGAAATAATATTCATTGCGAAGTTTCATGTATTCCTCGTATTCACTTCAAATGAATGTAAATGCGACACTTCCTTGCTAGGAAATAGAGTTTGCAGATGTCTACGTATCGTAGCAAGCGTGTTATAATGCTTCTTAAAACGAGATATCGCATCTCATTTCTATGTTTCATGACAACATATAATATTCATTGCGAAGAGTTATGTATAACTCGCATACACTTCAAATGAATGTAAATGACACACTTCCTTGCTAGGAAATAGAGTTTGCAGATGTCTACGTATCGTAGCAATAGAGTTGTAATGCTCCTTCAAATGGGATATCGCATCTCATATCTATGTTTCATGATAAGATATAATATTCATTGCGAAGATTCATGTATACCTTGTATTCACTTCAGAGGAATGTAAATGCTACTCTTCCCTGCTAGGAAATAGCGTTTGCAGATGTCTACGTATCGTAGCAATAGAGTTCTTATGCTCCTTATATCGCGAGATCGCATCTCATATCTATGTTTCACGATAAGATATAATATTCATTGCGAAGTGTTATGTATACCTCGCATACACTTCAAATGAATGTAAATGCGACACTTCCTTGCTGGGAAATAGCGATTGCAAATGTCTACGTATCGAAGCAATAGAGTTCTAATGCTTCTTAAAACGCGATATCACATCACATTTCTATGTTTCATGATAAGATATAATATTCATTGCGAAGTTTCATGTATACCTTGTATTCACTTCAGAGGAATGTAAATGTTACTCTTCCCTGCTAGGAAATAGCGTTTGCAGATGTCTACGTATCGTAGCAAGCGTGTCATAATGATTCTTAAAACGAGATATCGCATCTCATTTCTATGTTTCATGATAACATATAATATTCATTGCGAAGTGTTATGTATACCTCGCATACACTTCAAATGAATGTAAATGCGACACTTCCTTGCTAGGAAATAACGTTTGCAGATGTCTACGTATCGTAGCAATAGAGTTCTAATGCTTCTTATATCGCGATATCGCATCTCATATCTATGTTTCACGATAAGATATAATATTCATTGCGAAGTGTTATGTATACCTCGCATACACTTCAAATGAATGTAAATGCTACAGTTCCTTGCTAGGAAGTAGCGATTGCAGATGTCTACGTATCGAAGCAATAGAGTTCTAATGCTTCTTGAAACGGGATAGCGCATCTCATTTCCATGTTTCATGATAAGATATAATATTAATTGCGAAGTGTCATGTATACCTCGCATTCACTTCAAAAGAATGTAAATGCGACACTTCCTTGCTAGGAAATGGCGTTTGCAGATGTCTACGTATCGTAGCAATAGTGTTCTTATGCTTCTCATACCGCAAGATCGAATCTCATACCTATGTTTCACGATAAGATATAATATTCATTGTGGAGTGTTATGTATACCTCGTATTCACCTCAAAAGAATGTAAATGCGACTCTTCCTTGCTAGGATATAGCGATGGCAGATGTCTACGTATCGAAGCAAAAGAGTTCTAATGCTTCTTAGAACGAGATACCGCATCTCAATCCTATGTTTCATGGTACGATATATTATTCATTGCGAAGTATCACGTATACCTTGTATTCGCTTCAGAAGAATGTAAATGCGACACTTCCTTGCTAGGTAATAGCGTTTGCAGATTTCTGCGTATCGTAGCATTAGATTTCTATTGCATCTCAAAACGCGATATCGCATCTCATTCCTATGTTTCATGATAAGATATAATATTTATTGTGAAGTGTCACGTATACATCGCATACACTTCAAATGAATGTAAATGCGACACTTCCTTGCTAGGAAATAGCGTTTGCAGACGTCTACGTATCGAAGCAATAGAGTTCTAATGCTTCTTGAAACGGAATATCGCATCTCATTTCTATGCTTCATGATAAGAAATAATATTCATTGCGAAGTTTCATGTATTCCTCGTATTCACTTCAAATGAATGTAAATGCGACACTTCCTTGCCAGGAAATAGAGTTTGCAGATGTCTACGTATCGTAGCAAGCGTGTTATAATGCTTCTTAAAACGAGATATCGCATCTCATTTCTATGTTTCATGACAACATATAATATTCATTGCGAAGTGTTATGTATAACTCGCATACACTTCAAATGAATGTAAATGACACACTTCCTTGCTAGGAAATAGAGTTTGCAGATGTCTACGTATCGTAGCAATAGAGTTGTAATGCTCCTTCAAATGGGATATCGCATCTCATATCTATGTTTCATGATAAGATATAATATTCATTGCGAAGATCCATGTATACCTTGTATTCACTTCAGAGAAATGTAAATGCTGCTCTTCCCTGCTAGGAAATAGCGTTTGCAGATGTCTACGTATCGTAGCAATAGAGTTCTAATGCTCCTTATATCGCGAGATCGCATCTCATATCTATGTTTCACGATAAGATATAATATTCATTGCGAAGTGTTATGTATACCTCGCATACACTTCAAATGAATGTAAATGCGACACTTCCTTGCTGGGAAATAGCGATTGCAAATGTCTACGTATCGAAGCAATAGAGTTCTAATGCTTCTTAAAACGCGATATCACATCACATTTCTATGTTTCATGATAAGATATAATATTCATTGCGAAGTTTCATGCATACCTTGTATTCACTTCAGAGGAATGTAAATGTTACTCTTCCCTGCTAGCAAATAGCGTTTGCAGATGTCTACGTATCGTAGCAAGCGTGTCATAATGATTCTTAAAACGAGATATCGCTTCTCATTTCTATGTTTCATGATAACATATAATATTCATTGCGAAGTGTTATGTATACCTCGCATACACTTCAAATGAATGTAAATGCGACACTTCCTTGCTAGGAAATAACGTTTGCAGATGTCTACGTATCGTAGCAATAGAGTTCTAATGCTTCTTATATCGCGAGATCGCATCTCATATCTATGTTTCACGATAAGATATAATATTCATTGCGAAGTGTTATGTATACCTCGCATACACTTAAAATGAATGTAAATGCGACACTTCCTTGCTAGGAAATAACGTTTGCAGATGTCTACGTATCGTAGCAATAGAGTTCTAATGCTTCTTATATCGCGAGATCGCATCTCATATCTATGTTTCACGATAAGATATAATATTCATTGCGAAGTGTTATGTATACCTCGCATACACTTCAAATGAATGTAAATGCGACAGTTCCTTGCTAGGAAGTAGCGATTGCAGATGTCTACGTATCGAAGCAATAGAGTTCTAATGCTTCTTGAAACGGGATAGCGCATCACATTTCCATGTTTCATGATAAGATATAACATTAATTGCGAAGTGTCATGTATACCTCGCATTCACTTCAAAAGAATGTAAATGCGACACTTCCTTGCTAGGAAATAGCGTTTGCCGGTGTCTACGTATCGTAGCAATAGAGTTCTTATGCTTCTTATATCGCAAGATCGAATCTCAGATCTATGTTTCACGATAAGATATAATATACATTGTGGAGTGTTTTGTATACCTCGTATTCACCTCAAAAGAATGTAAATGCGACACTTCCTTGCTAGGAAATAGCGTTTGCAGATTTCTGCGTATCGTAGCATTAGATTTCTATTGCATCTCAAAACGCGATATCGCATCTCATTTCTATGTTTCATGAAAAGATATAATATTTATTGCGAAGTGTCACGTATACATCGCATACACCTCAAATGAATGTAAATGCGACAGTTCCTTGCTAGGAAATAGCGTTTGCAGACGTCTACGTATCGAAGCAATAGAGTTCTAATGATTCTTAGAACGAGATATCGCATATCATTTCTATGTTTCATGATAACATATAATATTCATTGCGAAGTGTTATGTATACCTCGCATACACTTCAAACGAATGTAAATGCGACACTTCCTTGCTAGGAAATAACGTTTGCAGATGTCTACGTATCGTAGCAATAGAGTTCTTATGCTTCTCATATCGCAAGATCGAATCTCATATCTATGTTTCACGATAAGATATAATATTCATTGTGGAGTGTTATGTATACCTCGTATTCACCTCAAAAGAATGTAAATGAGACACTTCCTTGCTAGGAAATAGCGTTTGCAGATTTCTGCGTATCGTAACATTATATTTCTGTTGCATCTCAAAACGCGATATCGCATTATATTTCTATGTTTCATGATAAGATATAATATTTATTGCGAAGTGTTATGTATACCTCGCATACACTTCAAATGAATGTAAATGCGACAGTTCCTTGCTAGGAAGTAGCGATTGCAGATGTCTACGTATCGAAGCAATAGAGTTCTAATGCTTCTTGAACCGGGATATCGCATATCATTTCTATGTTTCATGATAAGATATAATATTCATTGCGAAGATTCATGTATACCTTGTATTCACTTCAGAGGAATGTAAATGTTACTCTTCCCTGCAAGGAAATAGCGTTTGCAGATGTCTACGTATCGTAGCAAGCGTGTCATAATGATTCTTAAAACGAGATATCGCATCTCATTTCTATGTTTCATGATAAAATATAATATTCATTGCGATGTGTTATGTATACCTCGCATACACTTCAAATGAATGTAAATGCGACACTTCCTTGCTAGGAAATAACGTTTGCAGATGTCTACGTATCGTAGCAATAGAGTTCTAATGCTTCCTATATCGCGAGATCGCATCTCATATCTATGTTTCACGATAAGATATAATATTCATTGCGAAGTGTTATGTATACCTCGCATACACTTCAAATGAATGTAAATGCGACAGTTCCTTGCTAGCAAGTAGCGGTTGCAGATGTCTACGTATCGAAGCAATAGAGTTCTAATGCTTCTTGAACCGGGATATCGCACCTCATTTCTATGGTTCATGATAAGATATAATATAAATTGCGAAGTGTCATGTATACCTCGCATTCACTTCAAAAGAATGTAAATGCGACACTTCCTTGCTAGGAAATAGCGTTTGCAGATGTCTACGTATCGTAGCAATAGAGTTCTTATGCTTCTTATATCGCAAGATCGAATCTCAGATCTATGTTTCACGATAAGATATAATATTCATTGCGAAGTGTTATGTATACCTCGCATACACTTCAAATGAATGTAAATGCGACAGTTCCTTGCTAGGAAGTAGCGATTGCAGATGTCTACGTATCGAAGCAATAGAGTTCTAATGCTTCTTGATCCGGGATATCGCATCTCATTTCTATGTTTCATGATAAGATATAATATAAATTTCGAAGTGTCATGTATACCTCGCATTCACTTCAAAAGTATGTAAATGCGACACTTCCTTGCTAGGAAATAGCGTTTGCAGATGTCTACGTATTGTAGCAATAGTGTTCTTATGCTTCTCATATCGCAAGATCGAATCTCATACCTATGTTTCACGATAAGATATAATATTCATTGTGGAGTGTTATGTATACCTCGTATTCACCTCAAAAGAATGTAAATGCGACTCTTCCTTGCTAGGATATAGCGATGGCAGATGTCTACGTATCGAAGCAATAGAGTTCTAATGATTCTTAGAACGAGATATCGCATATCATTTCTATGTTTCATGATAACATATAATATTCATTGCGAAGTGTTATGTATACCTCGCATACACTTCAAACGAATGTAAATGCGACACTTCCTTGCTAGGAAATAACGTTTGCAGATGTCTACGTATCGTAGCAATAGAGTTCTTATGCTTCTCATATCGCAAGATCGAATCTCATATCTATGTTTCACGATAAGATATAATATTCATTGTGGAGTGTTATGTATACCTCGTATTCACCTCAAAAGAATGTAAATGAGACACTTCCTTGCTAGGAAATAGCGTTTGCAGATTTCTGCGTATCGTAACATTATATTTCTGTTGCATCTCAAAACGCGATATCGCATTATATTTCTATGTTTCATGATAAGATATAATATTTATTGCGAAGTGTTATGTATACCTCGCATACACTTCAAATGAATGTAAATGCGACAGTTCCTTCCTAGGAAGTAGCGATTGCAGATGTCTACGTATCGAAGCAATAGAGTTCTAATGCTTCTTGAACCGGGATATCGCATCTCATTTCTATGTTTCATGATAAGATATAATATTCATTGCGAAGACTCATGTATACCTTGTATTCACTTCAGAGGAATGTAAATGTTACTCTTCCCTGCAAGGAAATAGCGTTTGCAGATGTCTACGTATCGTAGCAAGCGTGTCATAATGATTCTTAAAACGAGATATCGCATCTCATTTCTATGTTTCATGATAAAATATAATATTCATTGCGATGTGTTATGTATACCTCGCATAAACTTCAAATGAATGTAAATGCGACACTTCCTTGCTAGGAAATAACGTTTGCAGATGTCTACGTATCGTAGCAATAGAGTTCTAATGCTTCCTATATCGCGAGATCGCATCTCATATCTATGTTTCACGATAAGATATAATATTCATTGCGAAGTGTTATGTATACCTCGCATACACTTCAAATGAATGTAAATGCGACAGTTCCTTGCTAGCAAGTAGCGGTTGCAGATGTCTACGTATCGAAGCAATAGAGTTCTAATGCTTCTTGAACCGGGATATCGCACCTCATTTCTATGGTTCATGATAAGATATAATATAAATTGCGAAGTGTCATGTATACCTCGCATTCACTTCAAAAGAATGTAAATGCGACACTTCCTTGCTAGGAAATAGCGTTTGCAGATTTCTGCGTATCGTAACATTAGATTTCTGTTGCACCTCAAAACGCGATATCTCATTACATTTCTATGTTTCATGATAAGATATAATATTCATTGCGAAGTGTTATGTATACCTCGCATACACTTCAAATGAATGTAAATGCGACACTTCCTTGCTAGGAAATAGCGTTTGCAGATGTCTACGTATCGTAGCAATAGAGTTCTTATGCTTCTTATATCGCAAGATCGAATCTCAGATCTATGTTTCACGATAAGATATAATATTCATTGCGAAGTGTTATGTATACCTCGCATACACTTCAAATGAATGTAAATGCGACAGTTCCTTGCTAGGAAGTAGCGATTGCAGATGTCTACGTATCGAAGCAATAGAGTTCTAATGCTTCTTGATCCGGGATATCGCATCTCATTTCTATGTTTCATGATAAGATATAATATTAATTTCGAAGTGTCATGTATACCTCGCATTCGCTTCAAAAGTATGTAAATGCGACACTTCCTTGCTAGGAAATAGCGTTTGCAGATGTCTACGTATCGTAGCAATAGTGTTCTTATGCTTCTCATATCGCAAGATCGAATCTCATATCTATGTTTCACGATAAGATATAATATTCATTGTGGAGTGTTATGTATACCTCGTATTCACCTCAAAAGAATGTAAATGCGACTCTTCCTTGCTAGGATATAGCGATGGCAGATGTCTACGTATCGAAGCAAAAGAGTTCTAATGCTTCTTAGAACGAGATACCGCATCTCATTCCTATGTTTCATGGTACGATATATTATTCATTGCGAAGTATCACGTATACCTTGTATTCACTTCAGAGGAATGTAAATGCTACTCTTCCCTGCTAGGAAATAGCGTTTGCAGGTGTCTACGTATCGTAGCAATAGAGTTCTTATGCTTCTTATATCGCAAGATCGAATCTCAGATCTATGTTTCACGATAAGATATAATATACATTGTGGATTGTTTTGTATACCTCGTATTCACCTCAAAAGAATGTAAGTGCGACACTTCCTTGCTAGGAAATAGCGTTTGCAGATTTCTGCGTATCGTAGCATTAGATTTCTATTGCATCTCAAAACGCGATATCGCATCTCATTTCTATGTTTCATGAAAAGATATAATATTTATTGCGAAGTGTCACGTATACATCGCATACACTTCAATTGAATGTAAATGCGACAGTTCCTTGCTAGGAAATAGCGTTTGCAGACGTCTACGTATCGAAGCAATAGAGTTTTAATGATTCTTAGAACGAGATATCGCATATCATTTCTATGTTTCATGATAACATATAATATTCATTGCCAAGTGTTATGTATACCTCGCATACACTTCAAACGAATGTAAATGCGACACTTCCTCGCTAGGAAATAACGTTTGCAGGTGTCTACGTATCGTAGCAATAGAGTTCTTGTGCTTCTCATATCGCAAGATCGAATCTCATATCTATGTTTCACGATAAGATATAATATTCATTGTGGAGTGTTATGTATACCTCGTATTCACCTCAAAAGAATGTAAATGAGACACTTCCTTGCTAGGAAATAGCGTTTGCAGATTTCTGCGTATCGTAACATTATATTTCTGTTGCATCTCAAAACGCGATATCGCATTATATTTCTATGTTTCATGATAAGATATAATATTCATTGCGAAGTGTTATGTATACCTCGCATACACTTCAAATGAATGTAAATGCGACAGTTCCTTGCTAGGAAGTAGCGATTGCAGATGTCTACGTATCGAAGCAATAGAGTTCTAATGCTTCTTGAACCGGGATATCGCATCTCATTTCTATGTTTCATGATAAGATATAATATTCATTGCGAAGATTCATGTATACCTTGTATTCACTTCAGAGGAATGTAAATGTTACTCTTCCCTGCAAGGAAATAGCGTTTGCAGATGTCTACGTATCGTAGCAAGCGTGTCATAATGATTCTTAAAACGAGATATCGCATCTCATTTCTATGTTTCATGATAAAATATAATATTCATTGCGATGTGTTATGTATACCTCGCATACACTTCAAATGAATGTAAATGCGACACTTCCTTGCTAGGAAATAACGTTTGCAGATGTCTACGTATCGTAGCAATAGAGTTCTAATGCTTCCTATATCGCGAGATCGCATCTCATATCTATGTTTCACGATAAGATATAATATTCATTGCGAAGTGTTATGTATACCTCGCATACACTTCAAATGAATTTAAATGCGACAGTTCCTTGCTAGCAAGTAGCGGTTGCAGATGTCTACGTATCGAAGCAATAGAGTTCTAATGCTTCTTGAACCGGGATATCGCACCTCATTTCTATGGTTCATGATAAGATATAATATAAATTGCGAAGTGTCATGTATACCTCGCATTCACTTCAAAAGAATGTAAATGCGACACTTCCTTGCTAGGAAATAGCATTTGCAGATGTCTACGTATCGTAGCAATAGAGTTCTAATGCTTCTCATATCGCAAGATCGAATCTCATATCTATGTTTCACGATAAGATATAATATTCATTGTGGAGTGTTATGTATACCTCGTATTCACCTCAAAAGAATGTAAATGCGACACTTCCTTGCTAGGAAATAGCGTTTGCAGATTTCTGCGTATCGTAACATTAGATTTCTGTTGCACCTCAAAACGCGATATCTCATTACATTTCTATGTTTCATGATAAGATATAATATTCATTGCGAAGTGTTATGTATACCTCGCATACACTTCAAATGAATGTAAATGCGACAGTTCCTTGCTAGGAAGTAGCGATTGCAGATGTCTACGTATCGAAGCAATAGAGTTCTAATGCTTCTTGAACCGGGATATCGCATCTCATTTCTATGTTTCATGGTACGATATATTATTCATTGCGAAGTATCACGTATACCTAGCATACACTTCAAATGAATGTAAATGCGACACTTCCTTGCTAGGAAATAGCGTTTGCAGATGTCCACGTATAGTAACAATAGAGTTCTAATGCTTCTCAAAACGCGATATCAAATCTCATTACTATGTTTCATGGTAAGATAAAATATTAATTGCGAAGTGTCATGTATACCTTGTATTCACTTCAGAAGAATGTAAATGCGACACTTCCTTGCTAGGAAATAGCGTTTGCAGATGTCTACGTATCGAAGCAAATGAGTTCTAATGCTTCTTAGAACGAGATACAGCATCTCATTCCTATGTTTCATGGTACGATATATTATTCATTGCGAAGTATCACGTATACCTCGCATACACTTCAAATGAATGTAAATGCGACACTTCCTTGCTAGGAAATAGCGTTTGCAGATGTCTACGTATAGTAACAATAGAGTTCTAATGCTTCTCAAAACGCGATACCAAATCTCATTACTATGTTCCATGGTAAGATAAAATATTAATTGCGAAGTGTCATGTATACCTTGTATTCACTTCAGAAGAATGTAAATGCGACACTTCCTTGCTAGGTAATAGCGTTTGCAGATTTCTGCGTATCGTAGCATTAGATTTCTATTGCATCTCAAAACGCGATATCGCATCTCATATCTATGTTTCACGATAAGATATAATATTCATTGCGAAGTGTTATGTATACCTCGCATACACTTCAAATGAATGTAAATGCGACACTTCCTTGCTAGGAAATAGCGTTTGCAGATGTCTACGTATCGTAGCGATAGAGTTCTTATGCTTCTCATATCGCAAGATCGAATCTCATATCTATGTTTCACGATAAGATATAATGTTCATTGTGGAGTGTTACGTATACCTCGTATTCACCTCAGAAGAATGTAAATGCGACACTTCCTTGCCAGGAAATAGCGTTTGCAGATTTCTGCGTATCGTAACATTATATTTCTGTTGCATCTCAAAACGCGATATCGCATTATATTTCTATGTTTCATGATAAGATATAATATTCATTGCGAAGTGTTATGTATACCTCGCATACACTTCAAATGAATGTAAATGCGACAGTTCCTTGCTAGGAAGTAGCGATTGCAGATGTCTACGTATCGAAGCAATAGAGTTCTAATGCTTCTTGAACCGGGATATCGCATCTCATTTCTATGATTCATGATAAGATATAATATTTATTGCGAAGTGTCACGTATACATCGCATACACTTCAAATGAATGTAAATGCGACACTTCCTTGCTAGGAAATAGCGTTTGCAGATGTCTACGTATCGAAGCAAAAGAGTTCTAATGCTTCTTAGAACGAGATATCGCATCTCATTTCTATGCTTCATGATAAGAAATAATATTCATTGCGAAGTTTCATGTATTCCTCGTATTCACTTCAAATGAATGTAAATGCGACACTTCCTTGCTAGGAAATAACGTTTGCAGATGTCTACGTATCGTAGCAATAGAGTTCTAATGCTTCTTATATCGCGAGATCGCATCTCATATCTATGTTTCACGATAAGATATAATATTCATTGCGAAGTGTTATGTGTACCTCACATACACTTCAAATGAATGTAAATGCGACAGTTCCTTGCTAGGAAGTAGCGATTGCAGATGTCTACGTATCGAAGCAATAGAGTTCTAATGCTTCTTGAAACGGGATATCGCATCTCATTTCCATGTTTCATGATAAGATATAATATTAATTGCGAAGTGTCATGTATACCTCGCTTTCACTGCAAAAGAATGTAAATGCGACACTTCCTTGCTAGGAAATAGCGTTTGCAGATGTCTACGTATCGTAGCAATAGTGTTCTTATGCTTCTTATATCGCAAGATCGAATCACAGATCTATGTTTCACGATAAGATAAAATATTCATTGTGGAGTGTTATGTATACCTCGTATTCACCTCAAAAGAATGTAAATGCGACACTTCCTTGCTAGGAAATAGCGTTTGCAGATTTCTGCGTATCGTAGCATTAGATTTCTATTGCATCTCAAAACGCGATATCGAATATCATTTCTATGTTTCATGAAAAGATATAATGTTTATTGCGAAGTGTCACGTATACATCGCATACACTTCAAATGAATGTAAATGCGACAGTTCCTTGCTAGGAAATAGAGTTTGCATACGTCTACGTATCGAAGCAATAGAGTTCTAATGCTTCTTGAAACGGAATATAGCATCTCATTTCTATGCTTCACGATAAGATATAATATTGATTGCGAAGTTTCATGTATTCCTCGTGTTCACATCAAATGAATGTAAATGCGACACTTCCTTGCTAGGAAATAGAGTTTGCAGATGTCTACGTATCGTAGCAAGCGTGTTATAATGCTCCTTAAAACGAGATATCGCATCTCATTTCTATGTTTCATGATAGGATATAATATTAATTGCGAAGTGTCATGTATACCTCGCATTCACTTCAAAAGAATGTAAATGCGACACTTCCTTGCTAGCAAATAGAGTTTGCAGATGTCTACGTATCGTAGCAATAGAGTTGTAATGCTCCTTGAAATGGGATATCGCATCTCATATCTATGTATCATGATAAGATATATTATTCATTGCGAAGATTCACGTATACCTTGTATTCACTTCAGAGGAATGTAAATGCTACTCTTCCCTGCTAGGAAATAGCGTTTGCAGATGTCTACGTATCGTAGCAAGCGTGTCATAATGATTCATAAAACGATATATCGCACCTCATTTCTATGTTTCGTGATAACATATAATATTCATTGCGAAGTGTTATGTATACCTTGCATACACTTCAAATGAATGTAAATGCGACACTTCCTTGCTAGCAAATAGCGTTTGCAGATTTCTGCGTATCGTAGCATTATATTTCTATTGCATCTCAAAACGCGATATCGCATCTCACATCTATGTTTCACGATAAGATATAATACTCATTGCGAAGTGTTATGTATTCCTCGCATACACTTCAAATGAATGTAAATGCGACAGTTCCTTGCTAGGACGTAGCGATTGCAGATGTCTACGTATCGAAGCAATAGTGTTCTAATGCTTCTTGAACCGGGATATCGCATCTCATGTCTATGTTTCATGATAAGATATAATATAAATTGCGAAGTGTCATGTATACCTCGCATTCACTTCAAAAGAATGTAAATGCGACACTTCCTTGCTAGGAAATAGCGTTTGCAGGTGTCTACGTATCGTAGCAATAGAGTTCTTATGCTTCTTATATCGCAAGATCGAATCTCAGATCTATGTTTCACGATAAGATATAATATACATTGTGGATTGTTTTGTATACCTCGTATTCACCTCAAAAGAATGTAAGTGCGACACTTCCTTGCTAGGAAATAGCGTTTGCAGATTTCTGCGTATCGTAGCATTAGATTTCTATTGCATCTCAAAACGCGATATCGCATCTCATTTCTATGTTTCATGAAAAGATATAATATTTATTGCGAAGTGTCACGTATACATCGCATACACTTCAATTGAATGTAAATGCGACAGTTCCTTGCTAGGAAATAGCGTTTGCAGACGTCTACGTATCGAAGCAATAGAGTTTTAATGATTCTTAGAACGAGATATCGCATATCATTTCTATGTTTCATGATAACATATAATATTCATTGCCAAGTGTTATGTATACCTCGCATACACTTCAAACGAATGTAAATGCGACACTTCCTCGCTAGGAAATAACGTTTGCAGGTGTCTACGTATCGTAGCAATAGAGTTCTTGTGCTTCTCATATCGCAAGATCGAATCTCATATCTATGTTTCACGATAAGATATAATATTCATTGTGGAGTGTTATGTATACCTCGTATTCACCTCAAAAGAATGTAAATGAGACACTTCCTTGCTAGGAAATAGCGTTTGCAGATTTCTGCGTATCGTAACATTATATTTCTGTTGCATCTCAAAACGCGATATCGCATTATATTTCTATGTTTCATGATAAGATATAATATTCATTGCGAAGTGTTATGTATACCTCGCATACACTTCAAATGAATGTAAATGCGACAGTTCCTTGCTAGGAAGTAGCGATTGCAGATGTCTACGTATCGAAGCAATAGAGTTCTAATGCTTCTTGAACCGGGATATCGCATCTCATTTCTATGTTTCATGGTACGATATATTATTCATTGCGAAGTATCACGTATACCTAGCATACACTTCAAATGAATGTAAATGCGACACTTCCTTGCTAGGAAATAGCGTTTGCAGATGTCCACGTATAGTAACAATAGAGTTCTAATGCTTCTCAAAACGCGATATCAAATCTCATTACTATGTTTCATGGTAAGATAAAATATTAATTGCGAAGTGTCATGTATACCTTGTATTCACTTCAGAAGAATGTAAATGCGACACTTCCTTGCTAGGAAATAGCGTTTGCAGATGTCTACGTATCGAAGCAAATGAGTTCTAATGCTTCTTAGAACGAGATACAGCATCTCATTCCTATGTTTCATGGTACGATATATTATTCATTGCGAAGTATCACGTATACCTCGCATACACTTCAAATGAATGTAAATGCGACACTTCCTTGCTAGGAAATAGCGTTTGCAGATGTCTACGTATAGTAACAATAGAGTTCTAATGCTTCTCAAAACGCGATACCAAATCTCATTACTATGTTCCATGGTAAGATAAAATATTAATTGCGAAGTGTCATGTATACCTTGTATTCACTTCAGAAGAATGTAAATGCGACACTTCCTTGCTAGGTAATAGCGTTTGCAGATTTCTGCGTATCGTAGCATTAGATTTCTATTGCATCTCAAAACGCGATATCGCATCTCATATCTATGTTTCACGATAAGATATAATATTCATTGCGAAGTGTTATGTATACCTCGCATACACTTCAAATGAATGTAAATGCGACACTTCCTTGCTAGGAAATAGCGTTTGCAGATGTCTACGTATCGTAGCGATAGAGTTCTTATGCTTCTCATATCGCAAGATCGAATCTCATATCTATGTTTCACGATAAGATATAATGTTCATTGTGGAGTGTTACGTATACCTCGTATTCACCTCAGAAGAATGTAAATGCGACACTTCCTTGCCAGGAAATAGCGTTTGCAGATTTCTGCGTATCGTAACATTATATTTCTGTTGCATCTCAAAACGCGATATCGCATTATATTTCTATGTTTCATGATAAGATATAATATTCATTGCGAAGTGTTATGTATACCTCGCATACACTTCAAATGAATGTAAATGCGACAGTTCCTTGCTAGGAAGTAGCGATTGCAGATGTCTACGTATCGAAGCAATAGAGTTCTAATGCTTCTTGAACCGGGATATCGCATCTCATTTCTATGATTCATGATAAGATATAATATTTATTGCGAAGTGTCACGTATACATCGCATACACTTCAAATGAATGTAAATGCGACACTTCCTTGCTAGGAAATAGCGTTTGCAGATGTCTACGTATCGAAGCAAAAGAGTTCTAATGCTTCTTAGAACGAGATATCGCATCTCATTTCTATGCTTCATGATAAGAAATAATATTCATTGCGAAGTTTCATGTATTCCTCGTATTCACTTCAAATGAATGTAAATGCGACACTTCCTTGCTAGGAAATAACGTTTGCAGATGTCTACGTATCGTAGCAATAGAGTTCTAATGCTTCTTATATCGCGAGATCGCATCTCATATCTATGTTTCACGATAAGATATAATATTCATTGCGAAGTGTTATGTGTACCTCACATACACTTCAAATGAATGTAAATGCGACAGTTCCTTGCTAGGAAGTAGCGATTGCAGATGTCTACGTATCGAAGCAATAGAGTTCTAATGCTTCTTGAAACGGGATATCGCATCTCATTTCCATGTTTCATGATAAGATATAATATTAATTGCGAAGTGTCATGTATACCTCGCTTTCACTGCAAAAGAATGTAAATGCGACACTTCCTTGCTAGGAAATAGCGTTTGCAGATGTCTACGTATCGTAGCAATAGTGTTCTTATGCTTCTTATATCGCAAGATCGAATCACAGATCTATGTTTCACGATAAGATAAAATATTCATTGTGGAGTGTTATGTATACCTCGTATTCACCTCAAAAGAATGTAAATGCGACACTTCCTTGCTAGGAAATAGCGTTTGCAGATTTCTGCGTATCGTAGCATTAGATTTCTATTGCATCTCAAAACGCGATATC
The DNA here is from genome assembly GCF_050948175.1 of Xylocopa sonorina. Lineage (NCBI taxonomy): Eukaryota > Metazoa > Arthropoda > Insecta > Hymenoptera > Apidae > Xylocopa > Xylocopa sonorina. The sequence continues at coordinate 2,687,216 of NW_027490095.1, forward strand.
GAATATCATTTCTATGTTTCATGAAAAGATATAATGTTTATTGCGAAGTGTCACGTATACATCGCATACACTTCAAATGAATGTAAATGCGACAGTTCCTTGCTAGGAAATAGAGTTTGCATACGTCTACGTATCGAAGCAATAGAGTTCTAATGCTTCTTGAAACGGAATATAGCATCTCATTTCTATGCTTCACGATAAGATATAATATTGATTGCGAAGTTTCATGTATTCCTCGTGTTCACATCAAATGAATGTAAATGCGACACTTCCTTGCTAGGAAATAGAGTTTGCAGATGTCTACGTATCGTAGCAAGCGTGTTATAATGCTCCTTAAAACGAGATATCGCATCTCATTTCTATGTTTCATGATAGGATATAATATTAATTGCGAAGTGTCATGTATACCTCGCATTCACTTCAAAAGAATGTAAATGCGACACTTCCTTGCTAGCAAATAGAGTTTGCAGATGTCTACGTATCGTAGCAATAGAGTTGTAATGCTCCTTGAAATGGGATATCGCATCTCATATCTATGTATCATGATAAGATATATTATTCATTGCGAAGATTCACGTATACCTTGTATTCACTTCAGAGGAATGTAAATGCTACTCTTCCCTGCTAGGAAATAGCGTTTGCAGATGTCTACGTATCGTAGCAAGCGTGTCATAATGATTCATAAAACGATATATCGCACCTCATTTCTATGTTTCGTGATAACATATAATATTCATTGCGAAGTGTTATGTATACCTTGCATACACTTCAAATGAATGTAAATGCGACACTTCCTTGCTAGCAAATAGCGTTTGCAGATTTCTGCGTATCGTAGCATTATATTTCTATTGCATCTCAAAACGCGATATCGCATCTCACATCTATGTTTCACGATAAGATATAATACTCATTGCGAAGTGTTATGTATTCCTCGCATACACTTCAAATGAATGTAAATGCGACAGTTCCTTGCTAGGACGTAGCGATTGCAGATGTCTACGTATCGAAGCAATAGTGTTCTAATGCTTCTTGAACCGGGATATCGCATCTCATGTCTATGTTTCATGATAAGATATAATATAAATTGCGAAGTGTCATGTATACCTCGCATTCACTTCAAAAGAATGTAAATGCGACACTTCCTTGCTAGGAAATAGCGTTTGCAGGTGTCTACGTATCGTAGCAATAGAGTTCTTATGCTTCTTATATCGCAAGATCGAATCTCAGATCTATGTTTCACGATAAGATATAATATACATTGTGGATTGTTTTGTATACCTCGTATTCACCTCAAAAGAATGTAAGTGCGACACTTCCTTGCTAGGAAATAGCGTTTGCAGATTTCTGCGTATCGTAGCATTAGATTTCTATTGCATCTCAAAACGCGATATCGCATCTCATTTCTATGTTTCATGAAAAGATATAATATTTATTGCGAAGTGTCACGTATACATCGCATACACTTCAATTGAATGTAAATGCGACAGTTCCTTGCTAGGAAATAGCGTTTGCAGACGTCTACGTATCGAAGCAATAGAGTTTTAATGATTCTTAGAACGAGATATCGCATATCATTTCTATGTTTCATGATAACATATAATATTCATTGCCAAGTGTTATGTATACCTCGCATACACTTCAAACGAATGTAAATGCGACACTTCCTCGCTAGGAAATAACGTTTGCAGGTGTCTACGTATCGTAGCAATAGAGTTCTTGTGCTTCTCATATCGCAAGATCGAATCTCATATCTATGTTTCACGATAAGATATAATATTCATTGTGGAGTGTTATGTATACCTCGTATTCACCTCAAAAGAATGTAAATGAGACACTTCCTTGCTAGGAAATAGCGTTTGCAGATTTCTGCGTATCGTAACATTATATTTCTGTTGCATCTCAAAACGCGATATCGCATTATATTTCTATGTTTCATGATAAGATATAATATTCATTGCGAAGTGTTATGTATACCTCGCATACACTTCAAATGAATGTAAATGCGACAGTTCCTTGCTAGGAAGTAGCGATTGCAGATGTCTACGTATCGAAGCAATAGAGTTCTAATGCTTCTTGAACCGGGATATCGCATCTCATTTCTATGTTTCATGATAAGATATAATATTCATTGCGAAGATTCATGTATACCTTGTATTCACTTCAGAGGAATGTAAATGTTACTCTTCCCTGCAAGGAAATAGCGTTTGCAGATGTCTACGTATCGTAGCAAGCGTGTCATAATGATTCTTAAAACGAGATATCGCATCTCATTTCTATGTTTCATGATAAAATATAATATTCATTGCGATGTGTTATGTATACCTCGCATACACTTCAAATGAATGTAAATGCGACACTTCCTTGCTAGGAAATAACGTTTGCAGATGTCTACGTATCGTAGCAATAGAGTTCTAATGCTTCCTATATCGCGAGATCGCATCTCATATCTATGTTTCACGATAAGATATAATATTCATTGCGAAGTGTTATGTATACCTCGCATACACTTCAAATGAATTTAAATGCGACAGTTCCTTGCTAGCAAGTAGCGGTTGCAGATGTCTACGTATCGAAGCAATAGAGTTCTAATGCTTCTTGAACCGGGATATCGCACCTCATTTCTATGGTTCATGATAAGATATAATATAAATTGCGAAGTGTCATGTATACCTCGCATTCACTTCAAAAGAATGTAAATGCGACACTTCCTTGCTAGGAAATAGCATTTGCAGATGTCTACGTATCGTAGCAATAGAGTTCTAATGCTTCTCATATCGCAAGATCGAATCTCATATCTATGTTTCACGATAAGATATAATATTCATTGTGGAGTGTTATGTATACCTCGTATTCACCTCAAAAGAATGTAAATGCGACACTTCCTTGCTAGGAAATAGCGTTTGCAGATTTCTGCGTATCGTAACATTAGATTTCTGTTGCACCTCAAAACGCGATATCTCATTACATTTCTATGTTTCATGATAAGATATAATATTCATTGCGAAGTGTTATGTATACCTCGCATACACTTCAAATGAATGTAAATGCGACAGTTCCTTGCTAGGAAGTAGCGATTGCAGATGTCTACGTATCGAAGCAATAGAGTTCTAATGCTTCTTGAACCGGGATATCGCATCTCATTTCTATGTTTCATGGTACGATATATTATTCATTGCGAAGTATCACGTATACCTAGCATACACTTCAAATGAATGTAAATGCGACACTTCCTTGCTAGGAAATAGCGTTTGCAGATGTCCACGTATAGTAACAATAGAGTTCTAATGCTTCTCAAAACGCGATATCAAATCTCATTACTATGTTTCATGGTAAGATAAAATATTAATTGCGAAGTGTCATGTATACCTTGTATTCACTTCAGAAGAATGTAAATGCGACACTTCCTTGCTAGGAAATAGCGTTTGCAGATGTCTACGTATCGAAGCAAATGAGTTCTAATGCTTCTTAGAACGAGATACAGCATCTCATTCCTATGTTTCATGGTACGATATATTATTCATTGCGAAGTATCACGTATACCTCGCATACACTTCAAATGAATGTAAATGCGACACTTCCTTGCTAGGAAATAGCGTTTGCAGATGTCTACGTATAGTAACAATAGAGTTCTAATGCTTCTCAAAACGCGATACCAAATCTCATTACTATGTTCCATGGTAAGATAAAATATTAATTGCGAAGTGTCATGTATACCTTGTATTCACTTCAGAAGAATGTAAATGCGACACTTCCTTGCTAGGTAATAGCGTTTGCAGATTTCTGCGTATCGTAGCATTAGATTTCTATTGCATCTCAAAACGCGATATCGCATCTCATATCTATGTTTCACGATAAGATATAATATTCATTGCGAAGTGTTATGTATACCTCGCATACACTTCAAATGAATGTAAATGCGACACTTCCTTGCTAGGAAATAGCGTTTGCAGATGTCTACGTATCGTAGCGATAGAGTTCTTATGCTTCTCATATCGCAAGATCGAATCTCATATCTATGTTTCACGATAAGATATAATGTTCATTGTGGAGTGTTACGTATACCTCGTATTCACCTCAGAAGAATGTAAATGCGACACTTCCTTGCCAGGAAATAGCGTTTGCAGATTTCTGCGTATCGTAACATTATATTTCTGTTGCATCTCAAAACGCGATATCGCATTATATTTCTATGTTTCATGATAAGATATAATATTCATCGCGAAGTGTTATGTATACCTCGCATACACTTCAAATGAATGTAAATGCGACAGTTCCTTGCTAGGAAGTAGCGATTGCAGATGTCTACGTATCGAAGCAATAGAGTTCTAATGCTTCTTGAACCGGGATATCGCATCTCATTTCTATGATTCATGATAAGATATAATATTTATTGCGAAGTGTCACGTATACATCGCATACACTTCAAATGAATGTAAATGCGACACTTCCTTGCTAGGAAATAGCGTTTGCAGATGTCTACGTATCGAAGCAAAAGAGTTCTAATGCTTCTTAGAACGAGATATCGCATCTCATTTCTATGCTTCATGATAAGAAATAATATTCATTGCGAAGTTTCATGTATTCCTCGTATTCACTTCAAATGAATGTAAATGCGACACTTCCTTGCTAGGAAATAACGTTTGCAGATGTCTACGTATCGTAGCAATAGAGTTCTAATGCTTCTTATATCGCGAGATCGCATCTCATATCTATGTTTCACGATAAGATATAATATTCATTGCGAAGTGTTATGTGTACCTCACATACACTTCAAATGAATGTAAATGCGACAGTTCCTTGCTAGGAAGTAGCGATTGCAGATGTCTACGTATCGAAGCAATAGAGTTCTAATGCTTCTTGAAACGGGATATCGCATCTCATTTCCATGTTTCATGATAAGATATAATATTAATTGCGAAGTGTCATGTATACCTCGCTTTCACTGCAAAAGAATGTAAATGCGACACTTCCTTGCTAGGAAATAGCGTTTGCAGATGTCTACGTATCGTAGCAATAGTGTTCTTATGCTTCTTATATCGCAAGATCGAATCACAGACCTATGTTTCACGATAAGATAAAATATTCATTGTGGAGTGTTATGTATACCTCGTATTCACCTCAAAAGAATGTAAATGCGACACTTCCTTGCTAGGAAATAGCGTTTGCAGATTTCTGCGTATCGTAGCATTAGATTTCTATTGCATCTCAAAACGCGATATCGAATATCATTTCTATGTTTCATGAAAAGATATAATGTTTATTGCGAAGTGTCACGTATACATCGCATACACTTCAAATGAATGTAAATGCGACAGTTCCTTGCTAGGAAATAGAGTTTGCATACGTCTACGTATCGAAGCAATAGAGTTCTAATGCTTCTTGAAACGGAATATAGCATCTCATTTCTATGCTTCACGATAAGATATAATATTGATTGCGAAGTTTCATGTATTCCTCGTGTTCACATCAAATGAATGTAAATGCGACACTTCCTTGCTAGGAAATAGAGTTTGCAGATGTCTACGTATCGTAGCAAGCGTGTTATAATGCTCCTTAAAACGAGATATCGCATCTCATTTCTATGTTTCATGATAGGATATAATATTAATTGCGAAGTGTCATGTATACCTCGCATTCACTTCAAAAGAATGTAAATGCGACACTTCCTTGCTAGCAAATAGAGTTTGCAGATGTCTACGTATCGTAGCAATAGAGTTGTAATGCTCCTTGAAATGGGATATCGCATCTCATATCTATGTATCATGATAAGATATATTATTCATTGCGAAGATTCACGTATACCTTGTATTCACTTCAGAGGAATGTAAATGCTACTCTTCCCTGCTAGGAAATAGCGTTTGCAGATGTCTACGTATCGTAGCAAGCGTGTCATAATGATTCATAAAACGATATATCGCACCTCATTTCTATGTTTCGTGATAACATATAATATTCATTGCGAAGTGTTATGTATACCTTGCATACACTTCAAATGAATGTAAATGCGACACTTCCTTGCTAGCAAATAGCGTTTGCAGATTTCTGCGTATCGTAGCATTATATTTCTATTGCATCTCAAAACGCGATATCGCATCTCACATCTATGTTTCACGATAAGATATAATACTCATTGCGAAGTGTTATGTATTCCTCGCATACACTTCAAATGAATGTAAATGCGACAGTTCCTTGCTAGGACGTAGCGATTGCAGATGTCTACGTATCGAAGCAATAGTGTTCTAATGCTTCTTGAACCGGGATATCGCATCTCATGTCTATGTTTCATGATAAGATATAATATAAATTGCGAAGTGTCATGTATACCTCGCATTCACTTCAAAAGAATGTAAATGCGACACTTCCTTGCTAGGAAATAACGTTTGCAGATGTCTACGTATCGTAGCAATAGAGTTCTTATGCTTCTCATATCGCAAGATCGAATCTCATATCTATGTTTCACGATAAGATATAATATTCATTGTGGAGTGTTATGTATACCTCGCATACACTTCAAATGAATGTAAATGCGACACTGCCTTGCTAGGAAATAGCGTTTGCAGACGTCTACGTATCGAAGCAATAGAGTTCTAATGCTTCTTGAAACGGAATATCGCATCTCATTTCTATGCTTCATGATAAGAAATAATATTCATTGCGAAGTTTCATGTATTCCTCGTATTCACTTCAAATGAATGTAAATGCGACACTTCCTTGCTAGGAAATAGAGTTTGCAGATGACTACGTATCGTAGCAAGCGTGTTATAATGCTTCTTAAAACCAGATATCGCATCTCATTTCTATGTTTCATGATAGGATATAATATTAATTGCGAAGTGTCATGTATACCTTGTATTCACTTCAGAAGAATGTAAATGCGACACTTCCTTGCTAGCAAATAGAGTTTGCAGATGTCTACGTATCGTAGCAATAGAGTTGTAATGCACCTTGAAATGGGATATCGCATCTCATATCTATGTTTCATGATAAGATATATTATTCATTGCGAAGATTCACGTATACCTTGTATTCACTTCAGAGGAATGTAAATGCTACTCTTCCCTGCTAGGAAATAGCGTTTGCAGATGTCTACGTATCGTAGCAAGCGTGTCATAATGATTCATGAAACGATATATCGCACCTCATTTCTATGTTTCATGATAACATATAATATTCATTGCGAAGTGTTATGTATACCTTGCATACACTTCAAATGAATGTAAATGCGACACTTCCTTGCTAGGAAATAGCGTTGGCAGATGTCTACGTATCGTAGCAATAGAGTTCTTATGCTTCTTATATCGCAAGATCGAATCTCAGATCTATGTTTCACGATAAGATATAATATTCATTGTGGAGTGTTATGTATACATCATATTCGCCTCAAAAGAATGTAAATGCGACACTTCCTTGCTAGGAAATAGCGTTTGCAGATTTCTGCATATCGTAGCATTAGATTTCTATTGCATCTCAAAACGCGATATCGCATCTCATTTCTATGTTTCATGAAAAGATATAATATTTATTGCGAAGTGTTACGTATACATCGCATACACTTTAAATGAATGTAAATGCGACAGTTCCTTGCTAGGAAATAGCGTTTGCAGACGTCTACGTATCGAAGCAATAGTGTTCTAATGCTTCTTGAAACGGAATATCGCATCTCATTTCTATGCTTCACGATAAGAAATAATATTCATTGCGAAGTTTCATGTATTCCTCGTATTCACTTCAAATGAATGTAAATGCGACACTTCCTTGCTAGGAAATAGAGTTTGCAGATGTCTACGTATCGTAGCAAGCGTGTTATAATGCTTCTTAAAACGAGATATCGCATCTCATTTCTATGTTTCGTGACAACATATAATATTCATTGCAAAGTGTTATGTATACCTCGCATACACTTCAAAAGAATGTTAATGCGACACTTCCTTGCTAGGAAATAGCGTTTGCAGATGTCTACGTATCGAAGCAAAAGAGTTCTAATGCTTCTTAGAACGAGATACCGCATCTCATTCCTGTTTCATGGTACGATATATTATTCATTGCGAAGTATCACGTATACCTCGCATACACGTCAAATGAATGTAAATGCGACACTTCCTTGCTAGGAAATAGCGTTTGCAGATGTCTACGTATAGTAACAATAGAGTTCTAATGCATCTCAAAACGCGATATCAAATCTCATTACTATGTTTCATGGTAAGATAAAATATTAATTGCGAAGTGTCATGTATACCTTGTATTCACTTCAGAAGAATGTAAATGCGACACTCCCTTGCTAGGAAATAGCGTTTGCAGATTTCTGCGTATCGTAGCATTAGATTTCTATTGCATCCCAAAACGCGATATCGCATCTCATTTCTATGTTTCATGATAAGATATAATATTTATTGTGAAGTGTCACGTATACATCGCATACACTTCAAATGAATGTAAATGCGACACTGCCTTGCTAGGAAATAGCGTTTGCAGACGTCTACGTATCGTAGCAAGCGTGTTATAATGCTTCTTAAAACGAGATGTCGCATCTCATTTCTATGTTTCATGATAGGATATAATATTAATTGCGAAGTGTCATGTATACCTTGTATTCACTTCAGAAGAATGTAAATGCGACACTTCCTTGCTAGCAAATAGAGTTTGCAGATGTCTACGTATCGTAGCAATAGAGTTGTAATGCTCCTTGAAATGGGATATCGCATCTCATATCTATGTATCATGATAAGATATATTATTCATTGCGAAGATTCACGTATACCTTGTATTCACTTCAGAGGAATGTAAATGCTACTCTTCCCTGCTAGGAAATAGCGTTTGCAGATGTCTACGTATCGTAGCAAGCGTGTCATAATGATTCATAAAACGATATATCGCACCTCATTTCTATGTTTCGTGATAACATATAATATTCATTGCGAAGTGTTATGTATACCTTGCATACACTTCAAATGAATGTAAATGCGACACTTCCTTGCTAGCAAATAGCGTTTGCAGATTTCTGCGTATCGTAGCATTATATTTCTATTGCATCTCAAAACGCGATATCGCATCTCACATCTATGTTTCACGATAAGATATAATACTCATTGCGAAGTGTTATGTATTCCTCGCATACACTTCAAATGAATGTAAATGCGACAGTTCCTTGCTAGGACGTAGCGATTGCAGATGTCTACGTATCGAAGCAATAGAGTTCTAATGCTTCTTGAACCGGGATATCGCATCTCATGTCTATGTTTCATGATAAGATATAATATAAATTGCGAAGTGTCATGTATACCTCGCATTCACTTCAAAAGAATGTAAATGCGACACTTCCTTGCTAGGAAATAACGTTTGCAGATGTCTACGTATCGTAGCAATAGAGTTCTTATGCTTCTCATATCGCAAGATCGAATCTCATACCTATGTTTCACGATAAGATATAATATTCATTGTGGAGTGTTATGTATACCTCGCATACACTTCAAATGAATGTAAATGCGACACTGCCTTGCTAGGAAATAGCGTTTGCAGACGTCTACGTATCGAAGCAATAGAGTTCTAATGCTTCTTGAAACGGAATATCGCATCTCATTTCTATGCTTCATGATAAGAAATAATATTCATTGCGAAGTTTCATGTATTCCTCGTATTCACTTCAAATGAATGTAAATGCGACACTTCCTTGCTAGGAAATAGAGTTTGCAGATGACTACGTATCGTAGCAAGCGTGTTATAATGCTTCTTAAAACCAGATATCGCATCTCATTTCTATGTTTCATGATAGGATATAATATTAATTGCGAAGTGTCATGTATACCTTGTATTCACTTCAGAAGAATGTAAATGCGACACTTCCTTGCTAGCAAATAGAGTTTGCAGATGTCTACGTATCGTAGCAATAGAGTTGTAATGCACCTTGAAATGGGATATCGCATCTCATATCTATGTTTCATGATAAGATATATTATTCATTGCGAAGATTCACGTATACCTTGTATTCACTTCAGAGGAATGTAAATGCTACTCTTCCCTGCTAGGAAATAGCGTTTGCAGATGTCTACGTATCGTAGCAAGCGTGTCATAATGATTCATGAAACGATATATCGCACCTCATTTCTATGTTTCATGATAACATATAATATTCATTGCGAAGTGTTATGTATACCTTGCATACACTTCAAATGAATGTAAATGCGACACTTCCTTGCTAGGAAATAGCGTTGGCAGATGTCTACGTATCGTAGCAATAGAGTTCTTATGCTTCTTATATCGCAAGATCGAATATCAGATCTATGTTTCACGATAAGATATAATATTCATTGTGGAGTGTTATGTATACATCATATTCGCCTCAAAAGAATGTAAATGCGACACTTCCTTGCTAGGAAATAGCGTTTGCAGATTTCTGCATATCGTAGCATTAGATTTCTATTGCATCTCAAAACGCGATATCGCATCTCATTTCTATGTTTCATGAAAAGATATAATATTTATTGCGAAGTGTCACGTATACATCGCATACACTTTAAATGAATGTAAATGCGACAGTTCCTTGCTAGGAAATAGCGTTTGCAGACGTCTACGTATCGAAGCAATAGTGTTCTAATGCTTCTTGAAACGGAATATCGCATCTCATTTCTATGCTTCACGATAAGAAATAATATTCATTGCGAAGTTTCATGTATTCCTCGTATTCACTTCAAATGAATGTAAATGCGACACTTCCTTGCTAGGAAATAGAGTTTGCAGATGTCTACGTATCGTAGCAAGCGTGTTATAATGCTTCTTAAAACGAGATATCGCATCTCATTTCTATGTTTCGTGACAACATATAATATTCATTGCAAAGTGTTATGTATACCTCGCATACACTTCAAAAGAATGTTAATGCGACACTTCCTTGCTAGGAAATAGCGTTTGCAGATTTCTGCGTATCGTAGCATTATATTTCTATTGCATCTCAAAACGCGATATCGCATCTCATTTCTATGTTTCATGATAAGATATAATATTTATTGTGAAGTGTCACGTATACATCGCATACTCTTCAAATGAATGTAAATGCGACACTTCCTTGCTGGGAAATAGCGTTTGCAGACGTCTACGTATCGAAGCAATAGAGTTCTAATGCTTCTTGAAACGGAATATCGCATCTCATTTCTATGCTTCATGATAAGAAATAATATTCATTGCGAAGTTTCATGTATACCTCGTATTCACCTCAAAAGAATGTAAATGCGACACTTCCTTGCTAGGAAATAGCGTTTGCAGATGACTACGTATCGTAGCAAGCGTGTTATAATGCTTCTTAAAACGAGATATCGCATCTCATTTCTATGTTTCGTGACAACATATAATATTCATTGCGAAGTGTTATGTATACCTCGCATACACTTCAAAAGAATGTTAATGCGACACTTCCTTGCTAGGAAATAGCGTTTGCAGATTTCTGCGTATCGTAGCATTATATTTCTATTGCATCTCAAAACGCGATATCGCATCTCGTTTCTATGTTTCATGATAAGATATAATATTTATTGCGAAGTGTCACGTATACATCGCATACACTTCAAATGAATGTAAATGCGACACTTCCTTGCTAGCAAATAACGTTTGCAGATGTCTACGTATCGTAGCAATAGAGTTCTAATGATTCTTAAAACGAGATATCGCATCTCATTTCTATGTTTCATGATAACATATAATATTCATTGCGAAGTGTTATGTATACCTCGCATACACTTCAAATGAATGTAAATGCGACACTTCCTTGCTAGGAAATAACGTTTGCAGACGTCTACGTATCGTAGCAATATAGTTCTAATGCTTCTTGAAACGGAATATCGCATCTCATTTCTATGCTTCATGATAAGAAATAATATTCATTGCGAAGTTTCATGTATACCTCGTATTCACCTCAAAAGAATGTAAATGCGACACTTCCTTGCTAGGAAATAGCGTTTGCAGATGACTACGTATCGTAGCAAGCGTGTTATAATGCTTCTTAAAACGAGATATCGCATCTCATTTCTATGTTTCGTGACAACATATAATATTCATTGCGAAGTGTTATGTATACCTCGCATACACTTCAAAAGAATGTTAATGCGACACTTCCTTGCTAGGAAATAGCGTTTGCAGATTTCTGCGTATCGTAGCATTATATTTCTATTGCATCTCAAAACGCGATATCGCATCTCGTTTCTATGTTTCATGATAAGATATAATATTTATTGCGAAGTGTCACGTATACATCGCATACACTTCAAATGAATGTAAATGCGACACTTCCTTGCTAGCAAATAACGTTTGCAGATGTCTACGTATCGTAGCAATAGAGTTCTAATGATTCTTAAAACGAGATATCGCATCTCATTTCTATGTTTCATGATAACATATAATATTCATTGCGAAGTGTTATGTATACCTCGCATACACTTCAAATGAATGTAAATGCGACACTTCCTTGCTAGGAAATAACGTTTGCAGATGTCTACGTATCGTAGCAATATAGTTCTAATGCTTCTTATATCGCGAGATCGCATCTCATATCTATGTTTCACGATAAGATACAATATTCATTGCGAAGTGTTATGTATACCTCGCATACACTTCAAATGAATGTAAATGCGACAGTTCCTTGCAAGGAAATAGCGTCTGCAGATGTCTACGTATTGATGCAATAGAGTTCTAATGCTTCTTAAAACGCGAAATCGCTCCTCATTTCTATGCTTCATGATAAGATATAATATTCATTGTGGAGTGATGTGTATACATCGCATCCACTTCAAGTGATTGTAAATGCGACACTTCCTTGCTAGGAAATAGCGTCTGCAGATGTCTACTTATCGTAGCAATAGAGTTCTAATGCTTCTTAAAACGCGATACCGTTTCTCAGTTATATGCTTCATGATAAGGTATAATATTCATTGTGGAGTGTTATGTACACCTCGTATTCACCTCAAAAGAATGTAAATGCGACACTTCCTTGCTAGGAAATAGCGTTTGCAGATTTCTGCGTATCGTAGCATTAGATTTCTATTGCATCTCAAAACGCGATATCGCATCTCATTTCTATGTTTCATGAAAAGATATAATATTTATTGCGAAGTGTTATGTTTACCTCGCATACACTTCAAAAGAATGTTAATGCGACACTTCCTTGCTAGGAAATAGCGTTTGCAGATTTCTGCGTATCGTAGCATTATGTTTCTATTGCATCTCAAAACGCGATATCGCATCTCATTTCTATGTTTCATGATAAGATATAATATTTATTGCGAAGTGTCACGTATACATCGCATACACTTCAAATGAATGTAAATGCGACACTTCCTTGCTAGCAAATAACGTTTGCAGATGTCTACGTATCGTAGCAATAGAGTTCTAATGATTCTTAGAACGAGATATCGCATCTCATTTCTATGTTTCATGATAACATGTAATATTCATTGCGAAGTGTTATATATACATCGCATACACTTCAAATGAATGTAAATGCGACACTTCCTTGCTAGGAAATAGAGTTTGCAGATGTCTACGTATCGTAGCAATAGAGTTCTAATGCTTCCTAGAACGCGATATCACATCACATTTCTATGTTTCATGATAAGATATAATATTCATTGCGAAGTTTCATGTATTCCTCGTATTCACTTCAAATGAATGTAAATGCGACACTTCCTTGCTAGGAAATAGAGTTTGCAGACGTCTACGTATCGTAGCAAGCGTGTTATAATGCTTCTTAAAACGAGATAACGCATCTCATTTCTATGTTTCATGATAACATATAATATTCATTGCGAAGTGTTATGTATACCTCGCATACACTTCAAATGAATGTAAATGCGACACTTCCTTGCTAGGAAATAACGTTTGCAGATGTCTACGTATCGTAGCAACAGAGTTCTAATGCTTCTTATATCGCGAGATCGCATCTCATATCTATGTTTCACGATTAGATATAATATTCATTGCGAAGTGATATGTATACCTCGCATACACTTCAAAAGAATGTTAATGCGACACTTCCTTGCTAGGAAATAGCGTTTGCAGATTTCTGCGTATCGTAGCATTATATTTCTATTGCATCTCAAAACGCGATATCGCATCTCATTTCTATGTTTCATGATAAGATATAATATTTATTGCGAAGTGTCACGTATACATCGCATACACTTCAAATGAATGTAAATGCGACACTTCCTTGCTAGCAAATAACGTTTGCAGATGTCTACGTATCGCAGCAATAGAGTTCTAATGATTCTTAAAACGAGATATCGCATCTCATTTCTATGTTTCATGATAACATGTAATATTCATTGCGAAGTGTTATATATACCTCGCATACACTTCAAATGAATGTAAATGCGACACTTCCTTGCTAGGAAATAGAGTTTGCAGATGTCTACGTATCGTAGCAAGCGTGTTATAATGCTTCATAAAACGAGATATCGCATCTCATTTCTATGTTTCATGACAACATATAATATTCATTGCGAAGTGTTATGTATACCTCGCATACTCTTCAAATGAATGTAAATGCGACACTTCCTTGCTAGGAAATAGAGTTTGCAGATGTCTACGTATCGTAGCAATAGAGTTGTAATGCTTCTTGAAATGGGATATCGCATCTCATATCTATGTTTCTTGATAAGATATAGTATTAATTGCGAAGTGTCATGTATACCTTGTATTCACTTCAGAAGAATGTAAATGCGACACTCCCTTGCTAGCAAATAACGTTTGCAGATGTCTACGTATCGTAGCAATAGAGTTCTAATGCTTCCTAGAACGCGATATCACATCACATTTCTATGTTTCATGATAAGATATAATATTCATTGCGAAGTTTCATGTATTCCTCGTATTCACTTCAAATGAATGTAAATGCGACACTTCCTTGCTAGGAAATAGAGTTTGCAGACGTCTACGTATCGTAGCAAGCGTGTTATAATGCTTCTTAAAACGAGATAACGCATCTCATTTCTATGTTTCATGATAACATATAATATTCATTGCGAAGTGTTATGTATACCTCGCATACACTTCAAATGAATGTAAATGCGACACTTCCTTGCTAGGAAATAACGTTTGCAGATGTCTACGTATCGTAGCAATAGAGTTCTAATGCTTCTTATATCGCGAGATCGCATCTCTTATCTATGTTTCATGATAACATATAATATTTATTGCGAAGTGTCACGTATACATCGCATACACTTCAATTGAATGTAAATGCGACACTTCCTTGCAAGCAAATAACGTTTGCAGATGTCTACGTATCGTAGCAATAGAGTTCTAATGCTTCTTAAAACGCGATATCATATCACATTCCTATGTTTCATGATAAGTAATAATATTCATTGCGAAGTTTCATGTATTCCTCGTATTTACTTCAAATGAATGTAAATGCGATACTTCCTTGCTAGGAAATAGAGTTTGCAGATGTCTACGTATCGTAGCAAGCGTGTTATAATGCTTCTTAAAACGAGATATCGCATCTCATTTCTATGTTTCATGATAAGATATAATATTTATTGCGAAATGTCACGTATACATCGCATACACTTCAAATGAATGTAAATGCGACACTTCCTTGCTAGCAAATAACGCTTGCAGATGTCTACGTATCGTAGCAATAGAGTTCTAATGCTTCTTAAAACGCGATATCACATCACATTTCTATGTTTCATGATAAGATATAATATTCATTGCGAAGTTTCATGTATTCCTCGTATTCACTTCAAATGAATGTAAATGCGACACTTCCTTGCTAGGAAATAGAGTTTGCAGATGTCTACGTATCGTAGCAAGCGTGTTATAATGCTTCTTAAAACGAGATATCGCATCTCATTTCTATGTTTCATGACAACATATAATATTCATTGCAAAGTGTTATGTATACCTCGCATACACTTCAAATGAATGTAAATGCGACACTTCCTTGCTAGGAAATAGAGTTTGCAGATGTCTACGTATCGTAGCAATAGAGTTGTAATGCTTCTTGAAATGGGATATCGCATCTCATATCTATGTTTCATGATAAGATATAGTATTAATTGCGAAGTGTCATGTATACCTTGTATTCACTTCAGAAGAATGTAAATGCGACACTCCCTTGCTAGCAAATAACGTTTGCAGATGTCTACGTATCGTAGCAATAGAGTTCTAATGCTTCCTAGAACGCGATATCACATCACATTTCTATGTTTCATGATAAGATATAATATTCATTGCGAAGTTTCATGTATTCCTCGTATTCACTTCAAATGAATGTAAATGCGACACTTCCTTGCTAGGAAATAGAGTTTGCAGACGTCTACGTATCGTAGCAAGCGTGTTATAATGCTTCTTAAAACGAGATAACGCATCTCATTTCTATGTTTCATGATAACATATAATATTCATTGCGAAGTGTTATGTATACCTCGCATACACTTCAAATGAATGTAAATGCGACACTTCCTTGCTAGGAAATAACGTTTGCAGATGTCTACGTATCGTAGCAATAGAGTTCTAATGCTTCTTATATCGCGAGATCGCATCTCTTATCTATGTTTCATGATAACATATAATATTTATTGCGAAGTGTCACGTATACATCGCATACACTTCAATTGAATGTAAATGCGACACTTCCTTGCAAGCAAATAACGTTTGCAGATGTCTACGTATCGTAGCAATAGAGTTCTAATGCTTCTTAAAACGCGATATCATATCACATTCCTATGTTTCATGATAAGTAATAATATTCATTGCGATGTTTCATGTATTCCTCGTATTTACTTCAAATGAATGTAAATGCGATACTTCCTTGCTAGGAAATAGAGTTTGCAGATGTCTACGTATCGTAGCAAGCGTGTTATAATGCTTCTTAAAACGAGATATCGCATCTCATTTCTATGTTTCATGATAAGATATAATATTTATTGCGAAATGTCACGTATACATCGCATACACTTCAAATGAATGTAAATGCGACACTTCCTTGCTAGCAAATAACGCTTGCAGATGTCTACGTATCGTAGCAATAGAGTTCTAATGCTTCTTAAAACGCGATATCACATCACATTTCTATGTTTCATGATAAGATATAATATTCATTGCGAAGTTTCATGTATTCCTCGTATTCACTTCAAATGAATGTAAATGCGACACTTCCTTGCTAGGAAATAGAGTTTGCAGATGTCTACGTATCGTAGCAAGCGTGTTATAATGCTTCTTAAAACGAGATATCGCATCTCATTTCTATGTTTCATGACAACATGTAATATTCATTGCAAAGTGTTATGTATACCTCGCACACACTTCAAATGAATGTAAATGCGACACTTCCTTGCTAGGAAATAGAGTTTGCAGATGTCTACGTATCGTAGCAATAGAGTTGTAATGCTTCTTGAAATGGGATATCGCATCTCATATCTATGTTTCATGATAAGATATAGTATTAATTGCGAAGTGTCATGTATACCTTGTATTCACTTCAGAAGAATGTAAATGCGACACTCCCTTGCTAGCAAATAACGTTTGCAGATGTCTACGTATCGTAGCAATAGAGTTCTAATGCTTCCTAGAACGCGATATCACATCACATTTCTATGTTTCATGATAAGATATAATATTCATTGCGAAGTTTCATGTATTCCTCGTATTCACTTCAAATGAATGTAAATGCGACACTTCCTTGCTAGGAAATAGAGTTTGCAGATGTCTACGTATCCTAGCAAGCGTGTTATAATGCTCCTTAAAACGAGATAACGCATCTCATTTCTATGTTACATGATAACATATAATATTCATTGCGAAGTGTTATGTATACCTCGCATACACTTCAAATGAATGTAAATGCGACACTTCCTTGCTAGGAAATAACGTTTGCAGATGTCTACGTATCGTAGCAATAGAGTTCTAATGCTTCTTATATCGCGAGTCCGCATCTCATATCTATGTTTCACGATTAGATATAATATTCATTGCGAAGTGATATGTATACCTCGCATACACTTCAAAAGAATGTTAATGCGACACTTCCTTGCTAGGTAACAGCGTTTGCAGATTTCTGCGTATCGTAGCATTATATTTCTATTGCATCTCAAAACGCGATATCGCATCTCATTTCTATGTGTCATGATAAGATATAATATTTATTGCGAAGTGTCACGTATACATCGCATACACTTCAAATGAATGTAAATGCAACACTTCCTTGCTAGCAAATAGCGTTTGCAGACATCTACGTATCGAAGCAATAGAGTTCTAATGTTTCTTGAAACGGAATATCGCATCTCACTTCTATGCTTCACGATAAGAAATAATATTCATTGCGAAGTTTCATGTATTCCTCGTATTCACTTCAAATGAATGTAAATGCGACACTTCCTTGCTAGGAAATAGAGTTTGCAGATGTCTACGTATCGTAGCATGCGTGTTATAATGCTCCTTAAAACGAGATATCGCATCTCATTTCTATGTTTCGTGACAACATATAATATTCATTGCGAAGTGTTATGTATACCTCGCATACACTTCAAAAGAATGTTAATGCGACACTTCCTTGCTAGGAAATAGCGTTTGCAGATTTCTGCGTATCGTAGCATTATATTTCTATTGCATCTCAAAACGCGATATCGCATCTCATTTCTATGCTTCACGATAAGAAATAATATTCATTGCGAAGTTTCATGTATTCCTCGTATTCACTTCAAATGAATGTAAATGTGACACTTCCTTGCTAGGAAATAGAGTTTGCAGATGTCTACGTATCGTAGCAATCGTGTTATAATGCTTCATAAAACGAGATATCGCATCTCATTTCTATGTTTCATGACAACATATAATATTCATTGCGAAGTGTTATGTATTCCTCGTATTCACTTCAAATGAATGTAAATGCGACACTTCCTTGCTAGGAAATAGAGTTTGCAGATGTCTACGTATCGTAGCAAGCGTGTTATAATGCTTCATAAAACGAGATATCGCATCTCATTTCTATGTTTCATGACAACATATAATATTCATTGCGAAGTGTTATGTATACCTCGCATACACTTCAAATGAATGTAAATGCGACACTTCCTTGCTAGGAAATAGAGTTTGCAGATGTCTACGTATCGTAGCAATAGAGTTGTAATGCTTCTTGAAATGGGATATCGCATCTCATATATATGTTTCATGATAAGATATAGTATTAATTGCGAAGTGTCATGTATACCTTGTATTCACTTCAGAAGAATGTAAATGCGACACTCCCTTGCTAGCAAATAACGTTTGCAGATGTCTACGTATTGTAGCAATAGAGTTCTAATGCTTCTTAAAACGCGATATCACATCACATTTCTATGTTTCATGATAAGATATAATATTCATTGCGAAGTTTCATGTATTCCTCGTATTCACTTCAAATGAATGTAGATGCGACACTTCCTTGCTAGGAAATAGAGTTTGCAGATGTCTACGTATCGTAGCAAGCGTGTTATAATGCTTCTTAAAACGAGATATCGCATCTCATTTCTATGTTTCGTGACAACATATAATATTCATTGCGAAGTGTTATGTATACCTCGCATACACTTCAAATGAATGTAAATGCGACACTTCCTTGCTAGGAAATAGAGTTTGCAGATGTCTATGTATCGTAGCAATAGAGTTGTAATGCTTCTCAAAACGCGATATCGCATCGCATTTCTATGTCTCATGATAAGATATAATGTTCATTGCGAAGTGTCATCTGTACGTCGCGTACACTTCAAATGAATGTAAATACGGCACTTCTTTGCTAGGAAATAGCGTTGGCAAATGTTTACGTATCGAAGCAATAGAGATCTACTGCTTCTTAAATCGCCATATCGCATCTCATTTCTATGTTTCATGATAAGATATAATATTCATTGTGAGTGTTATTATAACCTCGTACTCACTTCAAAAGAATGTAAATGCGACACTTCCTTGCTAGGAAGTAGCGTTTGCAGATGTCTATGTATCGAAGCAAGAGAGTTCTAATGCCTCTTATAACGGGATATCGCATCTCATTCTTATGTTCCATGATATGGTATAATACTCATTGCGAAGTGTTATGAATTCCTCGTCTACGCTTCAAATGAATCTAAATGCGACACTTCCTTTCTAGGAAATAGCGTTTCCAAATGTCTGCGTATAGAAGCAATAAGGTTCTAATTTTTCTTAAAGCGCCCGGTCGCATATCATTTCTATGTTTCATGATAAGATATAATATTCATTGCGAAGTGATATGTATACCTCGCATACACTTAAAGAGAATGTAAATGCGACACTTCCTTGCTAGGAAATAGCGTTTGCAGATCTCGACGTATCGAAGCAGTAGAGCTCTAGTGCTTCTTAAAACGGGATATAGTATCTCATTTCAATGTTTCACGATAAGATATAATATTCATTGCGAAGTGTCATGTATACCTTGTATTCACCTCAAAAGAATGTAACTGCGACACTTCCTTGCTAGGAAATAGCGTTTCCAGATGTCTACGTATAGAAACAATAGGCTACTGATGCTTCTTAGAACGAGAATTCGCTTCTCATTTCTATGTTTCCTGACAAGATATAATATTCATTGCGAAGTGTCATATATACCTTGTATTTACCTCAAAAGAATGTAGATGCGACACTTCCTTGCTAGTAATTAGTGTTTGCGGATGTCCACGTATCGAAGCAACAGAGTTTTAATACTCCTTAAATCGCGATATCGCATCTCATTTCTTCGTTTCATGATGAGATATAATATTCATTGCGAAGTGCCATGTATAACTCGTATTCACTTCAAATGAATGTAAATGCGACACTTCCTTGCTAGGAAATAGAGTTTGCAGATGTCTACGTATCGTAGCAAGCGTGTTATAATGCTTCATAAAACGAGATATCGCATCTCATTTCTATGTTTCATGACAACATATAATATTCATTGCGAAGTGTTATGTATACCTCGCATACACTTCAAATGAATGTAAATGCGACACTTCCTTGCTAGGAAATAGAGTTTGCAGATGTCTACGTATCGTAGCAAACGTGTTATAATGCTTCTTAAAACGAGATATCGCATCTCATTTCTATGTTTCGTGACAACATATAATATTCATTGCGACGTGTTATGTATACCTCGCATACACTTCAAAAGAATGTTAATGCGACACTTCCTTGCTAGGAAATAGCGTTTGCAGATTTCTGCGTATCGTAGCATTATATTTCTATTGCATCTCAAAACGCGATATCGCATCTCATTTCTATGTTTCATGATAAGATATAATATTTATTGCGAAGTGTCACGTATACATCGCATACACTTCAAATGAATGTAAATGCGACACTTCCTTGCTAGCAAATAACGTTTGCAGATGTCTACGTATCGTAGCAATAGAGTTCTAATGCTTCTTAAAACGCTATATCACATCACATTTCTATGTTTCATGATAAGATATAATATTCATTGCGAAGTTTCATGTATTCCTCGTATTCACTTCAAATGAATGTAAATGCGACACTTCCTTGCTAGGAAATAGAGTTTGCAGATGTCTACGTATCGTAGGAAGCGTGTTATAATGCTTCTTAAAACGAGATATCGCATCTCATTACTATGTTTCGTGACAACATATAATATTCATTGCGAAGTGTTATGTATACCTCGCATACACTTCAAAAGAATGTTAATGCGACACTTCCTTGCTAGGAAATAGCGTTTGCAGATTTCTGCGTATCGTAGCATTATATTTCTATTGCATCTCAAAACGCGATATCGCATCTCATTTCTATGTTTCATGATAAGATATAATATTTATTGCGAAGTGTCACGTATACATCGCATACACTTCAAATGAATGTAAATGCGACACTTCCTTGCTAGCAAATAACGTTTGCAGATGTCTACGTATCGTAGCAATAGAGTTCTAATGCTTCTTAAAACGCTATATCACATCACATTTCTATGTTTCATGATAAGATATAATATTCATTGCGAAGTTTCATGTATTCCTCGTATTCACTTCAAATGAATGTAAATGCGACACTTCCTTGCTAGGAAATAGAGTTTGCAGATGTCTACGTATCGTAGGAAGCGTGTTATAATGCTTCTTAAATCGAGATATCGCATCTCATTTCTATGTTTCGTGACAACATATAATATTCATTGCGAAGTGTTACGTATACCTCGCATACACTTCAAAAGAATGTTAATGCGACACTTCCTTGCTAGGAAATAGCGTTTGCAGATTTCTGCGTATCGTAGCATTATATTTCTATTGCATCTCAAAACGCGATATCGCATCTCATTTCTATGTTTCATGATAAGATTTAATATTTATCGCGTAGTGTCACGTATACATCGCATACACTTCAAATGAATGTAAATGCGACAGTTCCTTGCTAGGAAGTAGCGATTGCAGATATCTACGTATCGTAGCAATAGAGTTCTAATGCTTCTTAAAACGCTATATCACATCACATTTCTATGTTTCATGATAAGATATAATATTCATTGCGAAGTTTCATGTATTCCTCGTATTCACTTCAAATGAATGTAAATGCGACACTTCCTTGCTAGGAAATAGAGTTTGCAGATGTCTACGTATCGTAGGAAGCGTGTTATAATGCTTCTTAAAACGAGATATCGCATCTCATTACTATGTTTCGTGACAACATATAATATTCATTGCGAAGTGTTATGTATACCTCGCATACACTTCAAAAGAATGTTAATGCGACACTTCCTTGCTAGGAAATAGCGTTTGCAGATTTCTGCGTATCGTAGCATTATATTTCTATTGCATCTCAAAACGCGATATCGCATCTCATTTCTATGTTTCATGATAAGATATAATATTTATTGCGAAGTGTCACGTATACATCGCATACACTTCAAATGAATGTAAATGCGACACTTCCTTGCTAGCAAATAACGTTTGCAGATGTCTACGTATCGTAGCAATAGAGTTCTAATGCTTCTTAAAACGCTATATCACATCACATTTCTATGTTTCATGATAAGATATAATATTCATTGCGAAGATTCATGTATTCCTCGTATTCACTTCAAATGAATGTAAATGCGACACTTCCTTGCTAGGAAATAGAGTTTGCAGATGTCTACGTATCGTAGGAAGCGTGTTATAATGCTTCTTAAAACGAGATATCGCATCTCATTTCTATGTTTCGTGACAACATATAATATTCATTGCGAAGTGTTACGTATACCTCGCATACACTTCAAAAGAATGTTAATGCGACACTTCCTTGCTAGGAAATAGCGTTTGCAGATTTCTGCGTATCGTAGCATTATATTTCTATTGCATCTCAAAACGCGATATCGCATCTCATTTCTATGTTTCATGATAAGATTTAATATTTATTGCGTAGTGTCACGTATACATCGCATACACTTCAAATGAATGTAAATGCGACACTTCCTTGCTAGCAAATAACGTTTGCAGATGTCTACGTATCGTAGCAATAGAGTTCTAATGTTTCTTAAAACGCTATATCACATCACATTTCTATGTTTCATGATAAGATATAATATTCATTGCGAAGTTTCATGTATTCCTCGTATTCACTTCAAATGAATGTAAATGCGACACTTCCTTGCTAGGAAATAGCGTTTGCAGACATCTACGTATCGAAGCAATAGAGTTCTAATGTTTCTTGAAACGGAATATCGCATCTCACTTCTATGCTTCACGATAAGAAATAATATTCATTGCGAAGTTTCATGTATTTCTCGTATTCACTTCAAATGAATGTAAATGCGACACTTCCTTGCTAGGAAATAGAGTTTGCAGATGTCTACGTATCGTAGCATGCGTGTTATAATGCTCCATAAAACGAGATATCGCATCTCATTTCTATGTTTCGTGACAACATATAATATTCATTGCGAAGTGTTATGTATACCTCGCATACACTTCAAAAGAATGTTAATGCGACACTTCCTTGCTAGGAAATAGCGTTTGCAGATTTCTGCGTATCGTAGCATTATATTTCTATTGCATCTCAAAACGCGATATCGCATCTCATTTCTATGCTTCACGATAAGAAATAATATTCATTGCGAAGTTTCATGTATTCCTCGTATTCACTTCAAATGAATGTAAATGCGACACTTCCTTGCTAGGAAATAGAGTTTGCAGATGTCTACGTATCGTAGCAAGCGTGTTATAATGCTTCATAAAACGAGATATCGCATCTCATTTCTATGTTTCATGACAACATATAATATTCATTGCGAAGTGTTATGTATACCTCGCATACACTTCAAATGAATGTAAATGCGACACTTCCGTGCTAGGAAATAGAGTTTGCAGATGTCTACGTATCGTAGCAATAGAATTCTAATGCTTCTTATATCGCGAGATCGCATCTCTTATCTATGTTTCATGATAACATATAATATTTATTGCGAAGTGTCCCGTATACATCGCATACACTTCAATTGAATGTAAATGCGACACTTCCTTGCAAGCAAATAACGTTTGCAGATGTCTACGTATCGTAGCAATAGAGTTCTAATGCTTCTTAAAACGCGATATCATATCACATTCCTATGTTTCATGATAAGTAATAATATTCATTGCGAAGTTTCATGTATTCCTCGTATTCACTTCAAATGAATGTAAATGCGATACTTCCTTGCTAGGAAATAGAGTTTGCAGATGTCTACGTATCGTAGCAATAGAGTTCTAATGCTTCCTAGAACGCGATATCACATCACATTTCTATGTTTCATGATAAGATATAATATTCATTGCGAAGTTTCATGTATTCCTCGTATTCACTTCAAATGAATGTAAATGCGACACTTCCTTGCTAGGAAATAGAGTTTGCAGATGTCTACGTATCGTAGCAAGCGTGTTATAATGCTCCTTAAAACGAGATAACGCATCTCATTTCTATGTTACATGATAACATATAATATTCATTGCGAAGTGTTATGTATACCTCGCATACACTTCAAATGAATGTAAATGCGACACTTCCTTACTAGGAAATAACGTTTGCAGATGTCTACGTATCGTAGCAATAGAGTTCTAATGCTTCTTAAAACGCGATATCATATCACATTTCTATGTTTCATGATAAGTAATAATATTCATTGCGAAGTTTCATGTATTCCTCGTATTCACTTCAAATGAATGTAAATGCGATACATCCTTGCTAGGAAATAGAGTTTACAGATGTCTACGTATCTTAGCAAGCGTGTTATAATGCTTCTTAAAACGAGATATGGCATCTCATTTCCATGTTTCATGACAACATATAATATTCATTGCAAAGTGTTATGTATACCTCGCATACACTTCAAATGAATGTAAATGCGACACTACCTTGCTAGGAAATAGAGTTTGCAGATGTCTACGTATCGTAGCAAACGTGTTATAATGCTTCTTAAAACGAGATATCGCATCTCATTTCTATGTTTCGTGACAACATATAATATTCATTGCGACGTGTTATGTATACCTCGCATACACTTCAAAAGAATGTTAATGCGACACTTCCTTGCTAGGAAATAGCGTTTGCAGATTTCTGCGTATCGTAGCATTATATTTCTATTGCATCTCAAAACGCGATATTGCATCTCATTTCTATGTTTCATGATAAGATATAATATTTATTGCGAAGTGTCACGTATACATCGCATACACTTCAAATGAATGTAAATGCGACACTTCCTTGCTAGCAAATAACGTTTGCAGATGTCTACGTATCGTAGCAATAGAGTTCTAATGCTTCTTAAAACGCTATATCACATCACATTTCTATGTTTCATGATAAGATATAATATTCATTGCGAAGTTTCATGTATTCCTCGTATTCACTTCAAATGAATGTAAATGCGACACTTCCTTGCTAGGAAATAGAGTTTGCAGATGTCTACGTATCGTAGGAAGCGTGTTATAATGCTTCTTAAAACGAGATATCGCATCTCATTACTATGTTTCGTGACAACATATAATATTCATTGCGAAGTGTTATGTATACCTCGCATACACTTCAAAAGAATGTTAATGCGACACTTCCTTGCTAGGAAATAGCGTTTGCAGATTTCTGCGTATCGTAGCATTATATTTCTATTGCATCTCAAAACGCGATATCGCATCTCATTTCTATGTTTCAAGATAAGATATAATATTTATTGCGAAGTGTCACGTATACATCGCATACACTTCAAATGAATGTAAATGCGACACTTCCTTGCTAGCAAATAACGTTTGCAGATGTCTACGTATCGTAGCAATAGAGTTCTAATGCTTCTTAAAACGCTATATCACATCACATTTCTATGTTTCATGATAAGATATAATATTCATTGCGAAGTTTCATGTATTCCTCGTATTCACTTCAAATGAATGTAAATGCGACACTTCCTTGCTAGGAAATAGAGTTTGCAGATGTCTACGTATCGTAGGAAGCGTGTTATAATGCTTCTTAAATCGAGATATCGCATCTCATTTCTATGTTTCGTGACAACATATAATATTCATTGCGAAGTGTTACGTATACCTCGCATACACTTCAAAAGAATGTTAATGCGACACTTCCTTGCTAGGAAATAGCGTTTGCAGATTTCTGCGTATCGTAGCATTATATTTCTATTGCATCTCAAAACGCGATATCGCATCTCATTTCTATGTTTCATGATAAGATTTAATATTTATCGCGTAGTGTCACGTATACATCGCATACACTTCAAATGAATGTAAATGCGACAGTTCCTTGCTAGGAAGTAGCGATTGCAGATATCTACGTATCGTAGCAATAGAGTTCTAATGCTTCTTAAAACGCTATATCACATCACATTTCTATGTTTCATGATAAGATATAATATTCATTGCGAAGTTTCATGTATTCCTCGTATTCACTTCAAATGAATGTAAATGCGACACTTCCTTGCTAGGAAATAGAGTTTGCAGATGTCTACGTATCGTAGGAAGCGTGTTATAATGCTTCTTAAAACGAGATATCGCATCTCATTACTATGTTTCGTGACAACATATAATATTCATTGCGAAGTGTTATGTATACCTCGCATACACTTCAAAAGAATGTTAATGCGACACTTCCTTGCTAGGAAATAGCGTTTGCAGATTTCTGCGTATCGTAGCATTATATTTCTATTGCATCTCAAAACGCGATATCGCATCTCATTTCTATGTTTCATGATAAGATTTAATATTTATTGCGTAGTGTCACGTATACATCGCATACACTTCAAATGAATGTAAATGCGACAGTTCCTTGCTAGGAAGTAGCGATTGCAGATGTCTACGTATCGAAGCAATAGCGTTCTAATGCTTCTTGTACCGGGATATCGCATCTCATTTCTATGTTTCATGATAAGATATAGTATTAATTGCGAAGTGTCATGTATACCTTGTATTCACTTCAGAAGAATGTAAATGCGACACTCCCTTGCTAGCAAATAACGTTTGCAGATGTCTACGTATCGTAGCAATAGGGTTCTAATGCTTCTTAAAACGCGATATCACATCACATTTCTATGTTTCATGATAAGATATAATATTCATTGCGAAGTTTCATGTATTCCTCGTATTCACTTCAAATGAATGTAAATGCGACACTTCCTTGCTAGGAAATAGAGTTTGCAGATGTCTACGTATCGTAGCAAGCGTGTTATAATGCTTCTTAAAGCGAGATATCGCATCTCATTTCTATGTTTCGTGACAACATATAATATTCATTGCGAAGTGTTATGTATACCTCGCATACACTTCAAAAGAATGTTAATGCGACACTTCCTTGCTAGGAAATAGCGTTTGCAGATTTCTGCGTATCGTAGCATTATATTTCTATTGCATCTCAAAACGCGATATCGCATCTCATTTCTATGCTTCACGATAAGAAATAATATTCATTGCGAAGTTTCATGTATTCCTCGTATTCACTTCAAATGAATGTAAATGCGACACTTCCTTGCTAGGAAATAGAGTTTGCAGATGTCTACGTATCGTAGCAAGCGTGTTATAATGCTTCATAAAACGAGATATCGCATCTCATTTCTATGTTTCATGACAACATATAATATTCATTGCGAAGTGTTATGTATACCTCGCATACACTTCAAATGAATGTAAATGCGACACTTCCTTGCTAGGAAATAGAGTTTGCAGATGTCTACGTATCGTAGCAATAGAGTTGTAATGCTTCTTGAAATGGGATATCGCATCTCATATATATGTTTCATGATAAGATATAGTATTAATTGCGAAGTGTCATGTATACCTTGTATTCACTTCAGAAGAATGTAAATGCGACACTCCCTTGCTAGCAAATAACGTTTGCAGATGTCTACGTATCGTAGCAATAGAGTTCTAATGCTTCTTAAAACGCGATATCACATCACATTTCTATGTTTCATGATAAGATATAATATTCATTGCGAAGTTTCATGTATTCCTCGTATTCACTTCAAATGAATGTAGATGCGACACTTCCTTGCTAGGAAATAGAGTTTGCAGATGTCTACGTATCGTAGCAAGCGTGTTATAATGCTTCTTAAAACGAGATATCGCATCTCATTTCTATGTTTCGTGACAACATATAATATTCATTGCGAAGTGTTATGTATACCTCGCATACACTTCAAATGAATGTAAATGCGACCTTTCCTCGCTAGGAAATAGCGATCGCAGATGTCTCCGCATCGAAGCAATAGAGTTCTAATGCTTCTTAAAACGCGAAATCGCATATCATTTCTATGTCTCATGATAATATATAATATTCATTGCGAAGTGTTACGTATTCCTCTTCTAGACTTTAAATGAATGTAAATGCCATACTTCCTTCCTAGGAAATAGCGTTTGCACATATCTACGTCTCGAAGCAATAGAGTTCTAATGCTTCTCAAAACGCGATATCGCATCGCATTTCTATGTCTCATGATAATATATAATATTCATTGCGAAGTGTTATGTATTCCTCGTCCACACTTTAAATGAATGTAAATGCGACACTTCCTTTCTAGGAAATAACATTTCCAGATATCCACGTATCGAAGCAATAGTGTTCTAATGCTTCCTAATCCGCGATATCGCATCTCAAATCTATGTTTCATGATAAGATATAATATTCATTGCGATGTGTCGTGTATACCTTGGATTCACTTCAAAAGAATGTAAATGCGACACTTCCTTGCTAGGAAATAGCGATTGCAAATGTCTCCGTATCGTAGCAACAGAGTTCTAATGCCTCTTATAACGGGATATCGCATCTCATTCTTATGTTCCATGATATGGTATAATACTCATTGCGAAGTGTTATGAATTCCTCGTCTACGCTTCAAATGAATCTAAATGCGACACTTCCTTTCTAGGAAATAGCGTTTCCAAATGTCTGCGTATAGAAGCAATAATGTTCTAATTTTTCTTAAAACGACCGGTCGCATATCATTTCTATGTTTCATGATAAGATATAATATTCATTGCGAAGTGATATGTATACCTCGCATACACTTAAAGAGAATGTAAATGCGACACTTCCTTGCTAGGAAATAGCGTTTGCAGATCTCGACGTATCGAAGCAGTAGAGCTCTAGTGCTTCTTAAAACGGGATATAGTATCTCATTTCAATGTTTCAAGATAAGATATAATATTCATTGCGAAGTGTCATGTATACCTTGTATTCACCTCAAAGGAATGTAACTGCGACACTTCCTTGCTAGGAAATAGCGTTTCCAGATGTCTACGTATAGAAACAATAGGCTACTGATGCTTCTTAGAACGAGAATTCGCTTCTCATTTCTATGTTTCCTGACAAGATATAATATTCATTGCGAAGTGTCATATATACCTTGTATTTACCTCAAAAGAATGTAGATGCGACACTTCCTTGCTAGTAATGAGTGTTTGCAGATGTCCACGTATCGAAGCAACAGAGTTTTAATACTCCTTAAATCGCGATATCGCATCTCATTTCTTCGTTTCATGATGAGATATAATATTCATTGCGAAGTGCCATGTATAACTCGTATTCACTTCAAAAGAATGTAAATGCGACACTTCCTTGCTTGGAAATAGCGTTTCCTGATGTCTACGTATCGTAGCAACAGAGATCTAAATCTTCATAAATTCAAGGTATCGCATCTCATTTCTATGTTTCATGATGAGATATTATATTCATTGCGAAGTGTCATGTACACCTCGTATTAACATCAAAGGAATGTAAATGCGACACTTCCTTGCTAGGAAATAGCGTTTGCAGATCTCGACGTATCGAAGCAGTAGAGCTCTAGTGCTTCTTAAAACGGGATATAGTATCTCATTTCAATGTTTCACGATAAGATATAATATTCATTGCGAAGTGTCATGTATACCTTGTATTCACCTCAAAAGAATGCAACTGCGACACTTCCTTGCTAGGAAATAGCGTTTCCAGATGTCTACGTATAGAAACAATAGGCTACTGATGCTTCTTAGAACGAGAATTCGATTCTCATTTCTATGTTTCCTGACAAGATATAATATTCATTGCGAAATGTCATATATACCTTGTATTTACTTCAAAAGAATGTAGATGCGACACTTCCTTGCTAGTAATTAGTGTTTGCAGATGTCCACGTATCGAAGCAACAGAGTTTTAATACTCCTTAAATCGCGATATCGCATCTCATTTCTTTGTTTCATGATGAGATATAATATTCATTGCGAAGTGCCATGTATAACTCGTATTCACTTCAAAAGAATGTAAATGCGACACTTCCTTGCTTGGAAATAGCGTTTCCTGATGTCTACGTATCCTAGCAACAGAGATCTAAATCTTCATAAATTCAAGGTATCGCATCTCATTTCTATGTTTCATGATGAGATATTATATTCATTGCGAAGTGTCATGTACACCTCGTATTAACATCAAAGGAATGTAAATGCTACGCTTCCATGCTAGGAAGCAGCGTTTGCAGATGTCTACGTATCGTAGCAATAGAGTTCTAATGATTCTCAAAACGCGATATCGCATCTCATTTCTATGTTTCATGATAAGATATAATACTCATTGCGAAGTGTCATGTATACTTCGTATTCACCTCAAAAGAATGTAACTGCGACACTTCATTACTAGGAAATTGCGCTTGCAGATTTCTACGTATCGAGGAACTAGAGTTCTAATGCTTCTCAAAACGCGATATCGCATCTCACTTCTATGTGTCATGATAAGATATAATACTCATTACGAAGTGTTATGCATTCCACGTCTAAACTTCAAATGAATGTAAATGCGACACTTCCTTGCTAGGAAATAGCGTTTGCAGATGTCTACGTATCGAAGCAATAGAGTTCTAATGTTTCTTGGACGCGATATCGCATCACACATCTATGTTTCATGATAAGATATAATATTCATTGCGATGTGTCATGTATACTTCGAATTCACATCAAAAGAATGTAAATGCGACACTCCCTTGCTAGGAAATAGCGTCTCCAGATGCGTACGTATCGATGTAATATAATTCTAATGCTTCTTGAATCGTGATATCGCATCTCATTTCGATGTGTAACGATAAGATATAATATTCATTGCGAAGTGCAATGTATACTTCGTATTCACTTCAAAAGAATGTAAATCCGACACTTCCTTGCTAGGAAATAGCGTCTGTAGATGTCTACGTATCGAAGCAATGGTGTTCTAATGCTTCTTAAAACGCGATTTCGCATCTCATTTCTATGTTTCATAATAAGATATAATATTCAATGCGAATTGTCATGTATACCTCGCATACACTTCAACCGAATGTAAATGCGACACTTCCGTGCTAGGAAATAGCGATGGCAGATGTCTACGTTTCGAAGCAATAGAGATCTAATGCTTCTTAAAACAAGATATCGCATCTCATTTCTATGTTTCATGATAAGATATAATATTTCAATGTTTCATGATAAGCTATAACATTCATTGTGGAGTGTTATGTATACCTCGTATTCACATCAAAAGAATGTAAATGCGACACTTCCTTGCTAGGAAATAGCGTTCGCAGATGTCTACGTATCGTAGCAATAGAGATCTAGTGCTTCTTAAAACGCGATATCGCGCCTCACGTCTATGTTTCATGATAAGATATAATATTTCTTGCGAAGTGACACTTATACCTCGCACAAACTTCAAATGAATGTAAATGCGACACTTCCTTGCTAGGAAATAGCGTTTGCAGATGTCTCCGTATCGAAGCAATATAGTTCTAATGCTTCTTAGAACGCGATATCGCATCTCATTCCTATGTTTCATGATAAGGTATAATATTCATTGCGAAGTGCCATGCATATCTCGTATTCACTTCAAATGAATGTAAATGCGACACTTCCTTGCTAGGAAAAAGCGTTTAAAAGATGTCTACGTATCGTAGCAATAGAGTTCTAATGCTCCTTATATCGCGAGATCGCATCTCATATCTATGTTTCACGATAAGATATAATATTCATTGCGAAGTATTATGTATACCTCGCATATACTTCAAATGAATGTAAATGCGACTCTTGCTTGCTAGGAATTAGCGTTTGCTGATGTCTACGTATCGTAGCAATAGAGTTCTAATACTTTTCAAAACGCGATTTCGCATCTCATTCCTATGTTTCATGATAAGATATAATATTCATTGTCGAGTGTTATGTATACCTCGTTTTCACTTCAAAAGAATGTAAATGCGACACTTCCTTGCTAAGAAGTAGCGTTTGCAGACGTCTACGTATCGAAGCGATAGAGTTCTAATGCTTCTTAAATCGCCATATAGCATCTCATTTCTATGTTTCATGATAAGATATAATATTCATTGTGGAGTGTTACGTATACCTCTTATTCACATCAGATGAATGCATATGCGACACTTCCATGCTAGGAAATAGCGTTTGTAGATGTGTACGTACCGTAGCATTAGAGTTCTAATGCTTCTCAAAACGCGATATTGCATCCCATTTCTATGTTTCATGATAAGACATAATATTCATTGCGAACTGTCTTGTATACCTCGTACACACTTCAAATGAATTTAAATGCGACACTTCCTTGCTAGGAAATAGCGTTTGCAGATGTCTACGTATCGTAGCATTAGAGTTCTAATGCTTCTCAAAACGCGATATTGCACCTCATTTCTATGTTTCATGATAAGATATAATATTCATTGTGCAGTGTTATGTATATCTCGTATTCACTTCTAAAGAATGTAAATGCGACACTTCCTTGTTAGGAAATAGCGTCAGCAGATATCTACGTATCGTAGCAATAGAGTTCTAATGCTTCTTAAATCGCCATATCGCATCTCATTTCTATGTTTCATTATAAGATATAACATTCATTAGGAAGTGTCATGTATACCTGGCATACACTTCAAATGAATGTAAACGCAACACTTCCTTGCTAGGAAATAACGTTTGCAGATGTCTACGTATGGTAGCATTAGGGTTCTAAATCTTTTCAACACGCGATATCATATCTCATTTCTATGTTTCATGATAAGATATAATATTCATTGTGAAGTGTCTTTTATACCACGCATACACTTCAAACGAATTAAAAGGCGACACTTCCTTTCTAGGAAGTAGCGTTTGCAAATGTCTACGTATCGAAGCAGTAGAGTTCTAATGCGTCTTAAATCGTCATATCGCATTTCATTCCGATGTTTTATGATAAGATATAATATTCATTGCGAAGTGTCTAGTATACATCGTATTCACTTCAAAAGATTGTAAATGCGTCTCTTCCTTGCTAGGAAATAGCGTCTGCAGATATCTACGTAGCAATAGAGTACTAATGCTTCTTAAAACGAGATGTCCCCTCTCATTTCTATGTTTCATGATAAGATATAATATTCATTTCGAAGTGGCTTGTATACCTCGCATACACTTCAAAAGAATGTAAATGCGACACTTTCTTGCTGGGAAATAGCGTTTGCAGATGTCTACGTATCGTAGCAATAGGTATCTAATGCTGTTTAAATCGCGGTGTCGCATCTCACTTCTATGTATCATGATAAGATATAACATTCATTGTGCAGTATTATGTATACCTCGTACTCGCTTCAAAATAATGTATATGCGACACTCCCTTGCTAGGAAATAGCGTTTGCAGATGTCTACGTATCGTAGCATTAGTGTTCTAATGCTTCCCAAACGCGATATCGCATCTCATTTCTATGTTTCATGATAATATATAATAATCATTGCGAAGTGTCATGTATACCTCGCATATACTTCAAATGAATGTAAATGCGACACTCCCTTGCTAGGAAATAACGTTTGGAGATGTCTACGTATCGTAGCATTAGAGTTCTAATGCTTCTCAAAACGCGATATCGCATCTCATTCCTATGTTTCATGATAAGATATAATATTCATTGCGGAGTTTCATGTATACCTCGTATGCACTTCAACAGAATGTAAATGCGACACTTCCTTGCTAGGAAGTAGCGTTTGCACATGTCTAAGTATCGGAGAAGTAGAGTTCTATTGTCCCTTAAGTCGCGATGTCGCACCTCATTTCTATGTTTAATGATTAGATATAATATTCATTGTGCAGTGTTATGTTTATCTCGTCTACACTTCAAATGAATGTAAATGCGGCACTTCCCTGCTAGGAATTAGCGTTTGCAGATGTCTAGGTATCGAAGCATTAGAGTTCTAATGCTGCTTAAATCGCGATATCGCATCTCATTTGTATGTTTCATGATGAGACACAATATTCATTGCGAAGTGTCATGTATACCTCGTATTCACTTCAAAACAATGTAAATGCGTAACTTGCTTGCAAGGAAATAGCGTTTGCAGATGTCTACGTATCGAAGCAATAGATTTCTAAAGCTTCTAAAATCGCGATATCGCATCTCATTTCTATGTTTCATTATAAGATATATTATTCATTGTGCAGTGTTATGTATACCTCGTATTCACTTCAAAAGAATGTAAATGCGACACTTCCTTGCTAGGAAATAGCGTTTGCAGGTGCCTGCGTATCGTAGCAAGGGAGTTCTAATGCTTCTCAAATCTCGATATGCTTCTCATTTCTATGTTTCATGATGAGATATAATATACATTGTGGAGTGTTATGTATACCTCGTAATCACTTCAAAAGAATGTAAGTGCAACACTTCCTTGATATTAAATAGCGTTTGTAGATGTCTACGTATCGTAGCAATAGGTTTTTAATGCTTTTTAAATCGCGATATCGCATCTCATTTCTATGTTTCATGATGAGATATAACATTCATTGTGGAGTGTTATGTATACCTCGTATTCACTTCAAAAGAATGTAAATGCGACACTTCCTTCCTTGGAAATAGCGTTTGCAGATATCTCCGTATCGAAGCAATAGTTTTCTAATGCTTCTTATACCGTGTTATCGCATCTCATTCCTATACTTCATGACATGATATAATATTCATTGTGGAGTGTTATGTATACCTCGTATTCACTTCAAAAGAATGTAAGTGCGACTCTTCCTTGCTATTAAATAGCTTTTGCAGATGTCTACGTGTCGTAGCAACAGAATTCTAATGCTTTTTTGTTCGCGATATGGCACCTCATTTCTATGTTTCATGATAAGGTATAATATTCATTGTGGATTGTTATGTGTACCTCGTATTCACTTCAAAAGTATGTAAATGCGACACTTCCTTGTTAGGAATTAGCGTTTGCAGATGTCTGCGTATCGAAACAATAGATTTCTAATGCTTCTGAATACGCGATATGGCATCTCATTTCTATGTTTCATTATAAGATATAATATTCATTGCGAAGTGTCATGTATACCTCGCATACACTTCAAATGAATGTAAATGCGGCACTTCCTTGCTAGGAAATAGCGTTTGCAGATGTCTACGTATCGAAGCAATAGATTTCCAATGCATCTTAAATCGCGATATCGCATCTCACTTCTACGTTTCATGATATTATATAATATTCATTGTGCAGTGTTATGTATACCTCGCATACACTTCAAATGAATGTAAATGCGACACTTCCTTGCTTGGAAATGGCGTATGCAGATGTCTCCGTATCGAAGCAATAGAGTTCTAATGCTTCTTAAAACGCGAAATCGCATATCATTTCTATGTCTCATGATAAAATATGATATTCATTGCGAAGTGTTACGTATTCCTCGTCTACACTTTAAATGAATGTAAATGCCACACTTCCTTCCTAGGAAATAGCGTTTGCAGATGTCTACGTCTCGAAGCAATAGAGTACTGATGCTTCTTAATTCGCGATATCGCATCTCATTTCTATGTTTCATGATAAGATATAATATCCATTGCGATGTGTCATGTATACCTTGTATTCACTTCAAAAGAATGTAAATGCGACACTTCCTTGCTAGGAAATAGCGTTTCCAGTTGACTAGGTATCGAAACAATAGAGTTCTAATGCTTCATAAAAGAAGATGTCGCATCTCATTTCTATGTTTCATGATAAGATATAGTATTCATTGCGAAGTGTCTTGTATACCTCGCATACACTTCAAATGAATTTAAATGCGACACTTCCTTGCTAGGAAATAGCGTTTGCAGATGTCTACGTATCGTAGCAATAGAGTTCTAATGCTCCTTATATCGCGAGATCGCATCTCATATCTATGTTTCACGATAAGATATAATATTCATTGCGAAGTATTATGTATACCTCGCATATACTTCAAATGAATGTAAATGCGACTCTTGCTTGCTAGGAATTAGCGTTTGCTGATGTCTACGTATCGTAGCAATAGAGTTCTAATGCTTCTTAAAACGCGATATCGCATTTCATTTCTATGTTTCATAATAAGATATAATATTCATTGCGGAGTGTCATGTTTACCTCGTATTCAATTCAGCAGAATGTATTTGCGGCACTTGCATGCTAGGAAATAGCGTTCGCAGATGACTACGTATCGTAGCATTAGAGTTCTAATGCTTCTCAAAACGCGATATTGCACCTCATTTCTATGTTTCATGATAAGATATAATATTCATTGTGCAGTGTTATGTATATCTCGTATTCACTTCTAAAGAATGTAAATGCGACACTTCCTTGTTAGGAAATAGCGTCCGCAGATATCTACGTATCGTAGCAATAGAGTTCTAATGCTTCTTAAATCGCCATATCGCATCTCATTTCTATGTTTCATTATAAGATATAACATTCATTAGGAAGTGTCATGTATACCTGGCATACACTTCAAATGAATGTAAACGCAACACTTCCTTGCTAGGAAATAGCGTTTGCAGATGTCTACGTATGGTAGCATTAGGGTTCTAAATCTTTTCAACACGCGATATCATATCTCATTTCTATGTTTCATGATAAGATATAATATTCATTGTGAAGTGTCTTTTATACCACGCATACACTTCAAACGAATTAAAAGGCGACACTTCCTTTCTAGGAGGTAGCGTTTGCAAATGTCTACGTATCGAAGCAGTAGAGTTCTAATGCGTCTTAAATCGTCATATCGCATTTCATTCCTATGTTTTATGATAAGATATAATATTCATTGCGAAGTGTCTAGTATACATCGTATTCACTTCAAAAGATTGTAAATGCGTCTCTTCCTTGCTAGGAAATAGCGTCTGCAGATGTCTACGTAGCAATAGAGTACTAATGCTTCTTAAAACGAGATGTCCCCTCTCATTTCTATGTTTCATGATAAGATATAATATTCATTTCGAAGTGGCTTGTATACCTCGCATACACTTCAAAAGAATGTAAATGCGACACTTCCTTGCTAGGAAGTAGCGTTTGCAGATGTCTACGTATCGAAGCAATAGAGTACTAATGCTTCTTACAACGAGATATCGCATCTCATTTCTATGTTTTAGGATAAGATATAATATTCATTGCGTAGTGTCTAGTATACCTCGCATACACTTCAACTGAATGTAAATGCGACACTTCCTTGCTAGGAAATAGCGTTGGCAGATGTCTACGTATCGAAGCAATAGAGTTCTAATGCTTCTTAAAACGCGATATCGCATCTCATTTCTATGTCTCACGATAAGATATAATATTCATAGCGAAGTGTTATGCATTCCTCGTATTCACTTCAATTGTATGTAAATGCGACGCTTCATTGCTAGGAAATATTGTTTGCAGATGTCTACGTATCGAAGCAATAGTGTTCTAATGCTTCTTAAAACGCAATATCGCATCTCATTTCTATGTTTCGTGATAAGATATAATATTCATTGCGATGTGTCATGTATACCTCGTATTCACTTCAGACGAATGTAAATGCGACACTTCCTTGCTATTAAATAGCGTTTGCAGGTGTCTCCGTATCGAAGCAATAGAGTTCTAATGCTTCTTAAAACGGGATATAGCATCCCATTTCTATGTCTCATGATAAGATATAATATTCATTGCGAAGTTTTATATATTTCTCGTGTATACTTCAAATGACTGTAAATGCGACACTTCCTTGCTAGGAAATAGCGTTTGTAGATGTATACGTATCATAGCAATAGACCTCTAATGCTACTTAAAACGCGATATCGCATCTCATTTCTATGTTTCATGATAGGATATAATATTCATTGAGGAGGGTTATGCATATCTCGTCTACACTTAAAAAGAATGTAAATGCGACACTTCCTTGCTAGGAAATAGCGTTTCCAGATGTCTACGTACCGTAGCATTAGAGTTCTAATGCTTCTCAAAACGCGATATTGCATCTCATTTCTATGTTTCATGATAAGACATAATATTCATTGCGAACTGTCTTGTATACCTGGCATACACTTCAAATGAATGTAAACGCAACACTTCCTTGCTAGGAAATAGCGTTTGCAGATGTCTACGTATGGTAGCATTAGGGTTCTAAATCTTTTCAACACGCGATATTGCACCTCATTTCTATGTTTCATGATAAGATATAATATTCATTGTGAAGTGTCTTTTATACCACGCATACACTTCAAACGAATTAAAAGGCGACACTTCCTTTCTAGGTAGTAGCGTCTGCAAATGTTTACGTATCGAAGCAGTAGAGTTCTAATGCGTCTAAAATTGTCATATCGCATTTCATTCCTATGTTTTATGATAAGATATAATATTCATTGCGAAGTGTCTAGTATACATCGTATTCACTTCAAAAGATTGTAAATGCTTCTCTTCCTTGCTAGGAAATAGCGTCTGCAGATATCTACGTAGCAATAGAGTACTAATGCTTCTTAAAACGAGATGTCCCATCTCATTTCTATGTTTCATGATAAGATATAATATTCATTTCGAAGTGGCTTGTATACCTCGCATACACTTCAAAAGAATGTAAATGCGACACTTCCTTGCTAGGAAGTAGCGTTTGCAGATGACTACGTATCGAATCAATAGAGATCTGATGCTCCTTAAGACGGGATATCGCATCTCATTCCTATGTCTCGTGATAAGATATAATATTCATTGTGGAGTGTTATGTATTCCTCGTATTCACTTCAAAAGAATGTAATTGCGACACTTCCTTGTTAGGAAATAGCGTTTCCAGATATCTACGTATCGTAGCAATAGGGTTCTAATGCTTCTTAAATCGCGATATCGCATCTTATTTCTATTTTTCGTGATGATATGATATTCATCGCGAAGTGTCATGTAAACCTCGTATTCGCTTCAGAAGAATGTAAATGCGACACTTCCTTGCTAGGAAATAGCGTTTGCAGATGTCTACGTATAGAAACAATAGGGTTCTAATGCTTCTTCAAACGAGACATCGCATCTCATTTCTATGTTTCATGATAAGATATAATGTTCATTGCGAAGTGTCATGTATACGACGTATTAAAGTCAAAAGAATGTAAATGCTCCACTTCCTTCCTAGGAAATAGCGTTTGCAGATGTCTACGTCTCGTAGCAATAGAGTTCTAATGCTACTTAAATCGCGATATCGCAACTCATCTCTATGTTTCATGATAGGATATAATATGCATTGCGAAGTGTCATGTATACCTCGTATTCAGTTCAAAATAGTGTAAATGCGACACTTCCTTGCTAGGAAGTAGCGCCTGCAGATATCTACGTATCGTAGCAGTAGATTTCTAATGCTTCTTAGAACGAGATATCGCATCTCATTTCTATGTTTGCTGATAAGGTATAATATTCGTTGCGAAGTGTTATGTATTCCTCGTCTACACTTCAAAAGAATGTAAATGCGACACTTCCTTGCTAGGAAGTAGCGTTTGCAGATGTCTACATATCGAAGCAACAGATTTCTAATGCTTCTTAAAACGGGATATCGCATCTCATATCTATGTCACACGATAAGATATTATGTTCATTGCGAAGTGTTATGTATTCCTTATCTACGCTTCAAATGAATGTAAATGCGACACTTCCTTTGTAGGAAATAGCGTTTCCAGATGTCTACGTACCGAAGCAATAGAGTTCTAATGCATCTTAAAACGCGATATCGCATCTCATTTCTATGTTTCACATTAAGATATATTATTTATTGTGGAGTGCTATGTATACCTTATATTCACCTTAGAAGAATGTAAGTGCGACACTTCCTTGCTAGGGAATAGCGTTTCCAGATGTCTACGTATCAAAGCAATAGTGTTCGAATGCTACTTAAATCGCGATATCGCATCTCATTTCTATGTTTCATGATAAGATGCAATATTCATTGCGAAGTCTCACGTATACCTCGCATACACTTGAAATGAATGTAAATGCGATACTTCCATGCTGGGAAATAGCGTTTGCAGTTATCTACGTATCGAAGCAATAGAGTTCTAATGCTTCTCAAAACGCGATATCGCAACTCACTCCTACGTTTCATGATAAGATAAAATATTCATTGTGCAGTGTTATGTAAATCTCGTCTACACTTCAAATGAATATAAATGAGACTCTTCCTTGCTAGGAAATAGCGTCTGCAGATATCTACGTATCGTAGCAATAGAGTTCTAATGCTTCTTGAATCGCCATATCGCATCTCATTTCTATGTTTTATGATAAGATATACTATTCATTGCGGAGTTTCATGTATACCTCGTATTCTCTTCAAAAGAATGTAAATACGACACTTCCTTGCTAGGAAATAGCGTTTGCAGATGTCTACGTATCGTAGCAATAGAGTTCTAATGCTTCTTGATTCGCCATATCGCATCTCATTTCTATGTTTTATGATAAGATATACTATTCATTGCGGAGTTTCATGTATACCTCGTATTCTCTTCAAAAGTATGTAAATACGACACTTCCTTGCTAGGAAATAGCGTTTGCAGATGTCTACGTATCGTAGCAATGGTGTTCTAATGCTTCTTAAAACGCGATATCGCATCTCATTTCTATGTTTCATGATAATATATAATAATCATTGCGAAGTGTCATGTATACCTCGCATATACTTCAAATGAATGTAAATGCGACACTCCCTTGCTAGGAAATAACGTTTGGAGATGTCTACGTATCGTAGCATTAGAGTTCTAATGCTTCTCAAAACGCGATATCGCATCTCATTCCTATGTTTCATGATAAGATATAATATTCATTGCGGAGTTTCATGTATACCTCGTATGCACTTCAACAGAATGTAAATGCGACACTTCCTTGCTAGGAAGTAGCGTTTGCACATGTCTAAGTATCGGAGAAGTAGAGTTCTATTGTCCCTTAAGTCGCGATGTCGCACCTCATTTCTATGTTTAATGATAAGATATAATATTCATTGTGCAGTGTTATGTTTATCTCGTCTACACTTCAAATGAATGTAAATGCGGCACTTCCCTGCTAGGAATTAGCGTTTGCAGATGTCTAGGTATCGAAGCATTAGAGTTCTAATGCTGCTTAAATCGCGATATCGCATCTCATTTGTATGTTTCATGATGAGACACAATATTCATTGCGAAGTGTCATGTATACCTCGTATTCACTTCAAAACAATGTAAATGCGTAACTTGCTTGCAAGGAAATAGCGTTTGCAGATGTCTACGTATCGAAGCAATAGATTTCTAAAGCTTCTAAAATCGCGATATCGCATCTCATTTCTATGTTTCATTATAAGATATATTATTCATTGTGCA
Source organism: Xylocopa sonorina (assembly GCF_050948175.1). Classification (NCBI taxonomy): domain Eukaryota; kingdom Metazoa; phylum Arthropoda; class Insecta; order Hymenoptera; family Apidae; genus Xylocopa; species Xylocopa sonorina. The sequence goes on from NW_027490095.1 coordinate 2,729,205, forward strand.
GTGTTATGTATACCTCGTATTCACTTCAAAAGAATGTAAATGCGACACTTCCTTGCTAGGAAATAGCTTCTGCAGATGTCTATGTATCGTAGAAATAGAGTTCTAATTCTTCTTAAAACGCGATATCGCATCTCATTTGCATGTTTCATGATAAGGTACAATATTCATTGCGAAGTGTCATGTATACCTCGTATTCACTTCAAAAGAATGGTAATGCGTCACTTCCTTGCTAGGCAATAGCGTTTGCAGATGTCTATGTGTCGTAACAATAGGGTTCTAATACTACTTAAAACGCGATATCGCATCTCACTTCTATGTTTCATGATAAGATACAATATTCATTGCGAAGTGTCATGTATACCTCGTATTCACTTCAAAACAATGTAAATGCAACACTTCCTTGCTAGGAAATAGCGTTCGCAGATGTCTACGTAACGAAGCAATAGTGTTCTAATGCGTCTTAAACCGCGATATCGCATCAGATCTCTATGTTTCATGATAACATATAATATTAATTGGAAGTGTCTTGTATACCTCGTATTCACTTCAAATGAATATAAATGCGACTCTCCCTTGCTAGGAAATAGCGTTTGCAGATGTCTGCGTATCGTAGCAATAGAATTCTAATGCTTCTTAAAACGCGATATCGCTCCTCATTTCTATGTTTCATGATAAGATATAATATTCATTGCGAAGTGTCATGTATACCTCGCATACACATCAAATGAATGTAAATGCGACACTTCCTTGCTAGGAAATAGCGTTGGCAGATGGCTAGGTATCGAAGCAATCGAGATCTACTGCTTCTTAAATCGTCATATCGCATCTCATTTCTATGTTTCATGATAAGATATAATATTCATTGTGCAGTAATATGTATATCTCGTCTACACTTCAAAAGAATGTAAATGCGACACTTCCTTGCTAGGAAGTAGCGTCTGCAGATGTCTACGTATCGTAGCATTAGAGTTCTAATGCTTCGCAAAACGCGATATCGCATCTCATTTCTATGTCTCATGATAAGATATAATATTCATTGCGAAGTGTCTTGTATACGTCGCATACACTTCAACTGAATGTAAATGCGACACTTCCTTGCTAGGAAATAGCGTTGTCAGATGTCTACGTGTCGAAACAATAGATTTCTAATGCTTCTAAAACCGCGATATCGCATCTCATTACTGCATTCTTGATAAGATATAATATTCACCGCGAATTGTTATGTATACCTCGTATACACTTCAAATGAATGTTAATGCGACTCTTCCTTACTAGGCAATAGCGACTGCAGATTTCTACATATCGAAGCAATAGAGTTCTAATGCTTCTTAATTCGCGATATCGCATCTCCTTTCTATGTCTCATGATTAGATATAATATTCATTACGAAGTGTCATGTATTCCTCGTATTCCTTTCAAGAGAATGTAAATGCGACACTTCCTTGCTTGGAAATAGCGTTTGCAGATGTCTACGTAACGAAGCAATAGAGTCCTAATGCTTCCTAATTCGCGATATCGCATCTCATTTCTATGTTTCATGATAAGATATTATATTCATTGTGGAGTGTTATGTATACCTCGTATTCACCTCAATGGAATATAAATGCTACACTTCCTTGCTAGGAAAAAGCGTTTGCAGATGCCTATGTATCATTGCAATAGAGTTAGAATGCTTTATAAAACGCGATATGGATCCTCATTTCTATGTTTCATGATAAGATGTAATATTCATTGTGGAGTGTTATGTGTACCTCGTACTCACCTCAAGAGAATGTAAATGCCACTCATCCTTGCTAGAAAATAGCGTTTGCAGATGTCTACGTATCGAAGCAATAGGGTTCTAATGCTTCTCAAAACGCGATATCGCATCTCATTTCTATGCTTCATGATAAGATATAATATTCATTGCTAAGTGTCATGTATACCTCGTTTACACTTCAAATGAATGTAAATGCGACACTTCCTTGCTAGGAAATAGCGTTTGCAGATGTGTACGTATCGAAGAAGTAGAGTTCTAAGACATCTTAATTGGCGATATCGTATCTCATTTCTATGTTTCATGGTTAGATATAATATTCATTGTGCAGCGTTATGTATACCCCGTATTCACCTCAAAAGAATGTAAATGCGACACTTCCTTGCTAGGAAATAACGTTTCCAAATGTCTACGTATCGAAACAATAGATTTCTAATGCTGCTTAAATCGCGATATCGCATCTCATTTCTATGTTTCATGATAAGATATAATATTCATTGTGCAGTGTTATGTATACCTCGTATTCGCTTAAAAAGAATGTAAATGCGACACTTCCTTGCTAGGAAATAGCGATTGCAGATGTCTACGTATCATAGCATTAGAGTTCTAATGCTTCTTATATCGCGATATCGCATCTAATTTCTATGTTTCATGATAAGATATAATATTCATTGTGGAGTGTTATGTATACCTCGTATTCACTTCAAAAGAATGTAAATGCGACACTTCCTTGCTAGGAGATAGCGCTTCGAGATCTCTACGTATCGAAGTAATAGAGTTCTATTGCTTCTTAAATCGCGATATCGCATCTCATTTCTATGTTTCGTGATAAAATATAATATTCAATGTGCAGTGTTATGTATACCTCGTATTCCTTTCAAAAGAATGTAAATGCGACACTTCCTTGCTAGGAAATAGCGTTTGCAGATGTCTACGTATCGAAGCAGTAGAGTTCTAATGCTTCTTAAAACGAGATATCGCATCGCATTTTTATGTTTCATGATAAGGTATAATATTCATTGCGAAGTGTCATATATACCTCGTATTCACTTCAAAAGAATGTAAATGCGACAATTCCTTGCTAGGAAATAGCGTTTGCAGATGTCTACGTATCGTAGCAATAGTGTTCTAATGCTTCTTAAAGCGCGATATCTCATCTCATTTCCATGTTTCATGATAAGATATAATATTCATTGCGAAGTGTTATGTACTCCTCGTACTCACTTCAACTGAATGTAAATGCGACACTTCCTTGCTATAAAGTAGCGATTGCAGATGTCTACGTATCGAAGCAATAGATCTCTAATGCTTTTTAAATCGCCATATCGCATCTCATTTCTATGTCTCATGATAAGATATAATATTCATTGCGAGGTGTCATGTATACCTCGTATTCACTTCAAAAGAATGTAAATGCGACACTTCCATTCTAGGAAACAGTGTTTGCAGATGTCTACGTATCGTAGCTATAGAGTTCTAATGCTTCTATGACGTTAGGCGCACCGCCTTCCACCCTCTGGCGCCAACCACCATCCGCAGCATCCACAACCGGGACACCGTTCTTCCGCCAGCACCGGTATCCGGATCCTCCATACACGGGCCGCACGACGATTCGACGCCCTAAGACGAGGAGACAACGCCACGGGGACGAGGAATACCTCTCCACGTACGAATCCCAATTACCTGCGATCACACAACCATACGCTTATTTCTCATACACGCGATTCTAGATTAAGCACTGTACACAAATCATGTACATACACAATCCAACACACACCTAGATTTGAGCGAATATTTGTACAGTCATAATTTCTAAGACATATAGAATATAAGCTGCGAGGCGCGCCCGCGCGCACTCGACGCTCGCGGCTCACGCTGAACGCGAGCCGCACCCCACTCCGACCGGCTGCCCCACCGCGAGGGCCGAGCGGCCGCCCTATTACGACCGTACGCCCCACCGCGAGGTCCGAGCGGCCGCCCCACTGCGACCGTACGCCCCACTCGAAGGGCCCAGCGACGCGTGGGCCGCGCGACCCGAGGAGGTCGCGGACGCGCCACCGAGAGATCAATTCCATCGAGTCCCATCTCGGACACAGTTCTAATCTCAACTCCGAATCGAGCAATACGCTCCTCTGCTACGCGCTGTCAGCTCTCATGCAGCCGACTGTATCGCATCTCCTTTAGCGGAGTCCTTATTGTAACTTAGTTCTATTTCTATTTCAAATTATATCTTTAGTTGATAACTTAAACATAGTATAGTGTAGTAGGATAGTGACATTATAGAATATACTCTTCTTTTACCAAATCTAAGTCTCTTTATTCGATTACAAGTTCCTTAAATTCTATTCCACGTGTACGCTTGCGATACTTATGCAATTCACACGATTCATCTGCGACAGTTCTGTACGCTGGACGGTCTTTGAGTGCTCCAATGCTCGACTGCTCTTGCTGCATTTCTATCGTATCCAGGGTATCTTGAACAAGGATCGACCTCGGTAAGCCAGAGAGCACCATCGCTTGGCCGAGCCGTACTCTGTCCTAGTGCAAGTGCCCTTGATAAATTTCGAGCTACCGAAAAGGCGTAGACGACGCGCGGGGAGGAAAGAATATCTTCGCCGCCTCATTCGTGAATACGCGAGTTGTACATCCGGACATCCATACGCCTGCAACGCCGTTTCCGTTCCTGCGAAGGAGGTATTCGCAGCCGTAAGTCCAAATCGAATCCACGATCGCCCGGTTCCAGCGCCAGTTTCCTCCAGCCGCAGCTCGCCTGCCTGGAGACTCATTCCCGTCGACGCTCCGCTGGTCCAGCAGTACGCCGCTGCTATTCCGGTCACGGATCCAAGGCGCCATAAACACCTGGAACGAGATGCGAAACAGCATAAAGAAGACAACGAAAGGTAAGTTTTAAGGCGTAATTTTGGTTAAATCGAGTTCCGACCGCCAACATATCCGGCTCCGTCACAATTCGCGTAGGTTTACGGGAAAGGATACGAATCGTGCCACCGGATCGAGCACAATCGCACCACGGGACGTGACACATGTATACATCGTATTCACTTCAAAAGAATGTAAATATGACAATTCCATGCTAGGAAATAGCGTTTGCAGATGTCTACGTATCGTAGCATTAGAGTTCCAATGCTTGTTAAAACGCGATATCGCATCTCACTTCTATGTTTCATGACAAGATATAATATTCATTGCGAAGTGTCATGTATACCTCGCATACACTTCAAATGAATGTAAATGAGACACTTCATTGCTAGGACTTAGCCTTTCCAGATGTCTCCGTATCGAAGCAATAGAGCTCTAATGCTTCTTATATCGCGATATCGCATCTCATTTCTATGTTTCGTGATTAGATATAATATTCCTTGTGGACTGTTATGTATATCTCGCATACACTGCAAATGAATGTAAATTCAACACTTCCTCGCTAGGAAATAGCGTTGGCAGATATCTACGTATCGTAGCATTAGAGTTCTAATGCTTCCCAAAACGCGATATTGCATCTCATTTCTATGTGTCATGATAAGGTATAATATCCATTACGAAGTGTTACGTATTCCTCTTCTACACTTCAAATTAATGTAAATGCGACACTTCTCCCTAGAAAATTACGTTACCAGATGTCTACGTATCGAAGCAATAGAGTTCTAATGCTTCTTAAATCGCGATATCGCATCTAATTTCTGTGTTTCATGATAAGATATAATATTCATTGCGAAGTGACATACATACCTCGTAGTCACTTCAAAAGAAAGTAAATGCGACACTTCCTTGCTAGGAAGTAGCGTTTGCAAATGTCTACGTATCGATGCAATAGAGATCTAATGCTTCTCAAAACGCGATATCGCATCTTATTTCTATGTTTCATGATAAGATATGATATTAATTTCGAAGTGTCATGTATACCTCGCATACACTTAATATGAATGTAAATGCAACACCTCCTTGCTATGAAATAGCGTTTGCAGATGTCTACATATCGAAGCAATAGGGTTCTAATGCTTCTTAAAAAGAGATATCGCATCTCATTCCTATATACCATGATAAGATGTAATATTCATTGCGAAGTGTCATGTATACCTCGCATACACTTCAAATGAATCTAAATGCGGCACATCCTTGCTAGGAAATAGCGATTGCAGATGTCTCCCTATCGAAGCAATAGATTTGTAATGCTTCTTATATAGCGATGTCGCATCTCACTTCTATGTTTCATGATGAGATATAATATTCATTGCGAAGTGTCATGTATTCCTCGTAGTCACTTCTAAAGAATGTAAATGCGACACTTCCTTTCAAGGAAATAGCGTTGGCAGATGTCTACGTATCGAAGCAATAGATTTCTGATGCTGCTTATATCGCGATATCACATCTCATTTCTATGTTTCATGATAAGATATAATATTCATTGTGCAGTGTTAACAATACCTCGTATTCACTTCAAAAGAATTATAATGCGTCACTACCTTGCTAGGAAATAGCATTTGCAGATGTCTACGTATCGAACCAATAGAATTATAATGCTTCTTAAATCGTCATATCGCATCTTATTTCTATGATTCATGATAAGATATCATATTCATTGCGAAGCGTCATGTATACCTCGTATTCCTTTCAATAGAATGTAATTGCGAAACTTCCTTGCTAGGAAGTAGCGTTTGCAGATGTCTACGTATTGGAGCAATAGAGATCTAATGCTTCTTAAATCGCGATATCGCATCTCATTTCTATGTTTCATGATAAGATATAATATTCATTGTGGAGTGTTATGTATACGTTGTATTCCCTTCAAAGGAATGTAAATGCGACACTTCCTTCCTAGGAAATTGCGTTTCCAGATGTCTACGTATCGAAACAATAGTGTTGTAATGCTTCGTAAAACGCGATATCACATCTCATTTCTAGGTCTCATGATAAGATATAATATTCTTTGTGCAGTGATATGTACACATTGTATTCACTACAAAAGAATGTAAATGCGACGTTTCCTCGCTAGGAAATAGCGATTGCAGATGTCTCCGTATCGAAGCAATAGAGTTCTAATGCTACTTAAAACGCGAAATCGCATATCATTTCTATGTCTCATGATAATATATAATATTCATTGCGAAGTGTTACGTATTCCTCGTCTACACTTTAAATGAATGTAAATGCCACACTTCCTTCCTAGGAAATAGCGTTTGCAGATGTCTACGTCTCGAAGCAATAGAGTTCTAATGCTTCTTAAAACGCGATATCGCATCGCATGTCTATGTCTCATGATAATATATAATATTCATTGCGAAGTGTCATGTACAGCTCGCATACACTTCAAACGAATGTAAGTGCGACAATTCTTTGCTAGGAAATGTCGTTTGCAGATGTTTTCGTATCGTTGCAATAGAGTTCTAATGCTTCTTAAAACGTGATATCGCATCTCACTTCTATGTTTCGTGATAAGAGGTAATATTCATTGCGAAGTGTCATGTATACCTCGAATTCACTGTAAAAGAATGTAAATGCGACACTTCATTGCTAGGAACTAGCGTTTGCAGATGTCTCCGTATCGAAGCAATAGAGTTCTAATGCTTCTTAAATCGCGATATCGCATTTCATCTATACGTTTCGTGATAGGGTATAACATTCATTTTGGAGTGTTATGTATACCCCGTATTCACTGCAAAAGTACGTAAATGCGACACTTCCAGGCTATTAAATAGCGTTTGCAGATGTCTACGTATCGAAACAATAGTGTTATAATGCTCGTTAAGACAAGATTTCGATTCTCATTTCTATGCTTCATGACAAGATATAATATTCATTGCGAAGTGTCATGTATACCTCGTATTCACTTCAAAAGAATGTTAATGCGACTCTTCCCTCCTATTAAATAGCGTTTGCAGATGTCTACGTATTGCAGCAATAGAGTTCTTAACTTCTTAAAACAAGATATCGCAACTCATTTCTATGTTTCATGATAAGATATAATATTCATTATTGGGTGTTACGTATACCTCGTATTCACTTAATAAGAATGTAAATGCGACACTTCCTTGCCAGGAAATAGCGTTGGCAGATGTCTACGCATCGAAGCAATAGTGTTCAAATGCTTCTCAAAACGCGATATAGCATCTCATTTCTATGTGTCATTATAAGATATAACATTCATTGCGAAGAGTCATGTATTCCTCGGATACACTCCCAACGAATGGAAATGCGACACTTCCTTGCTAGGAAATAGCGCTTGCAGATATCTACATATCGAAGCAATAGGTTTCGAATGCTTCTCAAATCGCGATATCACATCACATTTCTATGTTTCGTGATAAGATATAATATTCATAGCGAAGTGTCATGTATACCTCGTATTCACTTCAGAAGAATGTAAATGCGACACTAGCTTGCAAGGAATTAGAGTTTGCATATGTCTACGTATCGGTGCAATAGAGTTCTAATGTTCTCAAAACGCGATATCGCATCTCATTTCTATGTAACATGATAAGATATAATATTCATTGCGAAGTGTCTTGTATACCTCCCATACACTTGAAATGAATGTAAATGCGACACTTCCTTCCTAGAAAATATCGTTGGCAGATGTCTACGTATCGTAGCAATAGTGTTCTAATGCTTCTTATATAGCGATATCGCATCTCATATCTATGCTTCATGATAAGATATAATATTCATTGCGAAGAGTCATGTATACCTCGTATTCACCTCAAAAGAATGTAAATGCGACACTTCCTTGCTAGGATATAGCGTTGGCAGGTGTCTACGTATCGAAACAATAGAGTTCTAATGCTTCCTAAAACGAGATGTCGCATCTCATTTCTATGTTTTATGATAAGATATAATATTCATTGTGCAGTGTTATGTATACCTCGCATACACTTCAAATGAATGTAAATGCGACACTTTCTTGCTAGGAAATAGCGTTGGCAGATGTCTACGTATTGAAGGAATAGAGATCTATTGCTTCTTAATTAGCGATATCGCATCTCATTTCCATCTTTCATGATAAGATATAATATTCATTGCGGAGTGTCATGTATACCTCGTATCCACTTCAAAAGAATGTAAATGTGACACTTCCTTGCTAGGAAGTAGCGTTTGCTCATGTCCACGTATCGAGGAAGTAGAGTTCTATTATCCCTTAATTGGCGATATCGCATCTCATTTCTATGTTTCATGATAAGATATAATTTTCATTGTGCAGTGTTATGTTTATCTCGTCTACACTTCAAATGAATGAAAATGCGGCACTTCCCTGCTAGGAAATAGCGTTGGCAGATGTCTATGTATCGTAGCAATACAGTTCTAATGCTTCTCAAAACGCGATATCGCATCTCATTTCTATGTTTCATGATAAGATATAATATTCATTGCGAAGGTGTCTTGTATACCTCGCATACACTTCAAATGAATGTAGAGTGAAACTCCCTTGCTAGGAAATAGCGTTTGCAGATGTCTACGTAACGTAGCATTAGAGTTCTAATGCTTCTTAAATCGCGATTTCGCATCACATTTCTATGTTTCATGATAAGATATAATATTCCTTGTGGGGTATTGTGTATACCTCGTATTCACTTCAAAAGAATGTAAATGCGACACTTCTTTGCAGGGAAATAGCGTAGGCAGATGTCTACGTAATGAAGCAATAGAATTCTAATGCTTCTTAAAACGGGATATCGTATCTCATTTCTATGTTTCGTGATAAGGAATAATATTCATTTCGAAATGTCATGTATACCTCGTATTCACTTGAAAAGAATGAAAATGCGACACTTCCCTGCTAGGAAATAGCGTTTGCAGATGTCTACGTATCGAAGCAATAGTGTTCTAATGCTGCTTAAAACGGGATACCGTATTTCATTTCTATGTTTCATGATAAGATATAATATTCATTGCGAAGTTACATGTATACCTCGTATTCACTTCAAACGAATGTAAATGCGACACTTCCTTGCTAGGAAATAGCGTTTGCCGAAGTCTGCGTATAGTAGCAATAGAGTTCTAATGCTTCTCAAAACGCGATATCGCATCTCATTTCTATGTTTCATGATAAGATATAATATTCATTGCGAAGTTACATCTATCCCTCGTATTCTCTTCAAATGAATGTAAATGCGACTCTTCCTTGCCAGGAATTAGCGTTTGCAGATGTCTCCGTATCGAAGCAATAGAGGTCCTATGCTTCTAAAATCGCAATATCGCATCTCATTTCTATGTTTCACGATAAGATATAATATTCATTGCGAAGTGTTATGAATACCTCGTATTCACTTCAAAAGAATGTAATTGCGACACTTCCTTGCTAAGAAGTAGCGATGGCAGATGTCTACGTATCGAAGGAACAGTGTTCTAATGCTTCTTAAATCGCGATATCGCATCGCATTCCTATGTTTCATGATACGATATAATATTCGTTGTGGAGTGTTATGTATACCTCGTATTCACTTCAAGAGATTGTAAATGCGACACTTCCTTGCTAGGAAGTAGCGTCTGCAGATGTCTACGAATCGAAGCAATAGAGTTCTAATGCTTCTTAAAACGCGAAGTCGCTCCTCATTTCTATGTTTCATGATACGATATAATATTCGTTGTGGAGTGTTATGAATACCTCGTATTCACTTCCAATGTATGTAAATGCTACACGTCCTTGCTAGGAAATGGCGTTTGCAGATGTGTACGTATCTTAGCAATTGTTTTATAGTGCTTCTCAAAACGCGATATCGCATCTCATTTCTATGTTTCATGCTAAGATGTAATATTCATTGCGAAGTGTCACCTATACCTCGCATACACTTCAAATGAATGTAAATGCGACACTTCCTTGCTAGGAAGTAGCGTTTGCAGATGTCTCCGTATCGAAGCAATAGAGTTCTAATGCTTCTAGAAACGCGATATCGCATCTCACTTCTATGTCTCATGATAAGATATAATATTCATTACGAAGTGTTTCGTAAACCGCGCATACACTTCAAAAGAATGTAAATGCGACACTTCCGTGCTAGGAAATAGCGTTTGCAGACATCTACCTATCGTAGCAATAGAGTTCTGATGCTTCCTAAACCGCGATATCGCTCCACATTTCTATGTTTCAGGATGAGATATAATATTCATTGTGGAGTGTCATGCATAACTCGTATTCACTTCAAACGGATGTAAATGCGACACTTCCTTGCTAGAGGATAGCGTTAGCAGATGTCCACGTATCGAAGCAATAGAGTTCTAATGTATCTTGAAACGCGATATCGCATCTCATTCCTATGTTTCATGACAGGATACAATAGTCATCGCGAAGTGTTGTGTATACCTCGTCTACACTTCAAAAGAATGTAAATGCCACACTTCATTGCTAGGAAATTGTGTTTCCAGATGTCTAGGTATGGAAGCAATTGAGTTCTAATGTTTCTTAAAACATGATATCGTTTCACATTTGTATGTTTCATGATAAGATATAATTGTCATTTAGAAGTGTTGTGCACACCAAGTCTACACTTCAAATAAATGTAAATGTCACAAATCCTTGCTAGGAAATAGCGTTTCCAGATGTCTATGTATCGAAGCAATATAGTTGTAATGCTTCTTAAAACGCGATATCGCATCTCAGGTATATGTTGCATGATAAGATATAATATTCATTGCGAAGTGTTATGCATACCTCGTCCACAGTTCAAGAGAATGTAAATGCCACACTTCCTTGCCTGGAAATAGCGCTTCCAGATGTCTACGTATCGAAGCAATAGGGTTCTAATGCTTCTCAAAAAGCGATATCTCATTTCTTTTCTATGTTTCATGATAAGATATAATATTCTCTTCGAAGCGTCATGTATACCTCGTACTCACTTCAAAAGAATGTAAATGCGACACTTCATTGCTAGGAAATAGCGTTTGCAGATGTCCACGTATCGTAGCAATAGAGTACTAATTCTTCTTAAACCGCGATATCGCATCACATTTCTATGTTTCATGATAGGATATAATATTCATTGCGAAGTGTCATGTATACATCGTATTCACATAAAAGGAATGTGTATGGGATACTTCCTTGCCAGGAAATAGCGTTTGCAGATCTCTACGTATCGAAGCAGTAAAGTTCTAGTGCTTCTTAAAACGGAATATCACATCTCATTTCAATGCTTCACTATAAGATAAAATATTATTATATATCGCATTTCATCTCTATGTTTCGTGATAAGGTATAATATTCATTGTGGAGTGTTATGTATACCCCGTATTCACTTCAAATGAATGTAAGTGCGGCACTTCATTGCTAGGAAATAGCGTTTGCAGATGACTACGTATCGCGGAAATAGTGTTCTAATGCTTCTTAAAACGCGATATCGCATCCCACTTCTATGTTTCATGATAAGATAAAATAATCATTACGAAGTGTCACTTATACCTCGCATACACTTCAAATTAATGTAAATGCGACACTTCCTTGCAAGGAAATAGCGTTTGCAGATGACTACGTATAGTATTAGTAGAGTTCTAGTGCTTCTTAAAACAAGATTTCGCAGCTCATTTCTATGTTTCATGATCAGATATAATATTCATTGCGAAGTGTCATGTATACCTCGCATACACTTCAAATGAATGTAAATGCGGCACTTCCTTTCTAGGAAATAGCGTTTACAGATGTCTACGTATCGTAGCATTGGAGTTCTAATGCTTCTCAGAACGCGATATCGCATCTCATTTCTATGTTTCATGATAAGATATAATATTCATTGCGAAGTGTCTTGTATACCTCGCACACACTTCAAATGAATGTAAATGCGACACATCCTTGCTAGGAAACAGCGTTTGCAGATGTCTACGTATCGAGCAATAGGGTTCTGATGCTTCTGAAATCGCAATATCGCATCTCATTTCTATGTTTCATGATAAGATATAATATTCATTGTGGAGTGTCACTTATACCTCGCATAAACTACAAATGAATGTAAATGCGACACTTCCTTGCTATTAAATAGCGTTTGCAGATGTCTTCGTATCGTCTCAATAGATTTCTAGTGCCCCTTTAAATCGCGATATCGCATCTCATTTCTATGTTTCATCACAAGATATAATATTCATTGTGGAATGTTATGTATACCTCGTATTCACTTCAAAAGAATGTAAATGCGACACTTCCATGCTAGGAAATAGCGTTTGCAGATGTCTCCGTATCGAAGCAATATTGTTCTAATAACACTTAAAACGCGATATTGCATCTCATTTCTACGTTTTATAATAAGATATAATATTCACTGCGGAGTGTCATGTATACCTCGTATACACTTCAAACGAACGTAATTGCGGCACTTCCTTGCTAGGAAATAGCGTTAGCAGATGTCTACGTATCGAAGCAATAGAGTTCTAATGCTTCTTAAATCGCCATATTGCATCTCATTTCTATGTTTCATGATAAGATATAATATTCATTGTGGAGTGTTATGTACACCTCGTATTCACTTCAAAAGATTGTAAATGCGACATTTCCTTGCTAGGAAATTGCTTTTGCAGATGTCTACGTATCGTAGCAAAGGAGTTCTAATGCTTCTTAAAATGCGAAATCGATCCTTATTCCTTGGTTTCATGATAAGATATAATTTTCATTGTGGAGTGTTAAGAATACCTCGTATTCAGTCTAGAAGAATGTAAATGCTACACTTCCTTGCTAGGAAATAGGGTCTCCATATGTAAACGTATCGTAGCAATAGAGTTCTAATGCTTCTTAAAACGCGATATCGCATTTCATTTCTATGTTTCATAATAAGATATAATATTCATTGCGGGGTGTCATGTATACCTCGTTTTCATATCAAAAGAATGTAAATGCGACACTTCCTTGCTAGGAAATAGCGTTTCCAGATGTCTACGTATCGAAACAATACAGTTCTAACGCTTCGTAAAAAATGATGTCGCATCTCATTTATATGCTTCATGATAAGATATAATATTCATTGTGGAGTGTTATGTATACCTCGTCTACACTTCCAAAGAATGTAAATGCGACACTTCCTTGCTTGGAAATAGCGTTTCCAGATGTCCACGTATCGAAACAATACAGTTCTAATGCTTCGTAAAACGTGATGTCGCATCTCATATCTATGTTTCGTGATAAGATATAATATTCGTTGCGAAGTGTCAGGAATACACTCGTATTCGCTTCAAAAGAATGTAAATGCGACACTTCCTTGCTAGGAAATAGCGTTTGCAGGAGTTTACGTATCGTAGCAATCAGAACTAATGCTTCTCAAAACGTGATATCGCATCTCATTTCTATGTTTCATGATAAAATATAATATTCATTGCGAAGTTACATGTATACCTCGTATTCACTTCAAAAGAATGTAAATGCGACACTTCCTTGCTAGGAAATAAAGTTTGCAGATGCCTACGTATCGTAGCAATAGAGTTCTATTGCTTCTTAAAACGCGATATCACATCACATTTATATGTTTCATGATAAGGTACAATATTCATTGCGAAGTTTCATGTATTCCTCGTATTCACTTCAAATGAATGTAAATGCGACACTTCCTTGCTAGGAAATAGCGTTTGCAGATGTCTACGTATCGTAGCAATCGTGTTATATTGCTTCTCATAACGAGATATCGCATCTCATTTCTATGTTTCATGATAACATATAATATTCATTGTGAAGTGTTATGTATTCCTCGTATTCACTTCAAATTAATGTAAATTCGACACTTCCTTGCTAGGAAATAGCGTTTGCAGATGTCCACGTATCGAAGCAATAAAGTTCTAATGCATCTTAAATCGTGATATCGCATCTCATTTCGATGTTTGATGATAACATATAATATTCATTGGGCAATGTTATGTATACCTCGCATTTACTTCAAAAGAATGTAAATGCCACACGTCCTTGCTATGAAATAGCGTTTGTAGATGTCTAAGAATTGTAGCAATAGAGTTCTAAAGCTTCTAATACGCGATATCACATCACATTTATATGTTTCATGATAAGGTATAATATTCATTGCGAAGTTTCATGTATTCCTCGTATTCACTTCAAATGAATATAAATGCGACACTTCCTTGCTAGGAAATAACGTTGGCAGATGTCTACGTATCGAAGCAATAGGGATCTACTGCTTCTTAAATCGTCATATCGCATCTCATTTCTATGTTTCATGATAAGATATAATATTCATTGTGGAGTGTTATCATAACCTCGTATTCACTTCAAAAGAATGTAAATGCGACACTCCCTTGCTAGCAAATAGCGTTTGCAGATGTGTACATATCGAAGCAATAGAGTCCTAATGCTGCTTAAATCGCGATATCGCATCTCATTTCTATGTTTCATTATAAGATATAATATTCATTGCGGAGTGCTGTCATAACCTGGTATTCGCTTCAAAAGAATGTAAATGCGACACTTCCTTGCTAGGAAATAGCGTCCGCAGATGTCTACGTATCGAAGCAACAGAGTTCTAATGCTGCTTAAATCGCGATATCGCATCTCATTTCCATGTTTCATGATAAGATATAATATTCATTGTGCAGTGTTATGTATACCTCGTATTCGCTTCAAAAGAATGTAAATGCGACACTTCCTTGCTAGGAAATAGCGTTTGCAGATGTCTACGTATCGTAGCATTGGAGTTCTAATGCTTCTTAAATCGCGATATCGCTTCTCATTTCTATGTTTCATGATAAGATATAATATTTATTGTGCAGTGATATGTATATCTCGTCTACACTTCAAAAAAATGTAAATGCGGCACTTCCTTTCTAGGAAATAGCGTCTGCAGATGTCTACGTATCGTAGCATTAGAGATCTAATGCTACTCAAAACGCGATAACGTATCTCATTCCTACGTTTCATGATAAGATATAATATTCATTGCGAAGGGTCTTGTATACCTCGCATACACTTCAAATGAATGTAAATGCGACACTTCCTTGCTAGGAAATAGCGATTGCAGGTGTCTACGTATCGAAGCAATAGAGATCTAATGCTTCTTGGAACGGGATATCGCACCTCATTTCTATGTTTCATGATAAGATATAATATTAATTGCGAAGTGTCATGTATACCTTGTATTCACGTCAGAAGAATGTAAATGCGACACTTCCTTCTGGCAAATAACGTTTGCAGATATCTACGTATCGTAGCAATAGAGTTCTAATGCTGCTTAAAACACGATATCGCATCTCATTTGTATGTTTTATGATAAGATATAATATTCATTGCGAAGTGTCCTGTATACCTCGCATACACTTCATACGAATTTAAATGCGACACTTCATTGCTAGGAAATAGCTTTTGCAGATGTCTACGTATCGTAGCATTAGAGTTCTAAAGCATCTCAAAACGCGATATCGCATCACATTTCTATGTTTCAATATAAGATATAATATTCTTTGCGAAGTGTCATGTATACCTCGTATTCACTTCAAAAGAATGTAAATGCGACACTTCCATGCTAGGAAATAGCGTTCCCAGATGTCTACGTATAGAAACAGTAGGGTTCTAATGCTTCTTAAAACGAGACTTCGCATCTCATTTCTATGTTTCACGATAAGATATAATATTCATTGCGAAGGTTCATGTATTCCTCGTATTCACTTCAAAAGTATGTAAATGCGACACATCCTTCCTTGGAAATAGCGTTTGCAGATGTCTCCGTACCGAAGCAATAGTTTTCTAATGCTTCTTATATCGTGATATCGCATCTCATTCCTATATTTCATGACATGATATAATATTCATTCTGGAGTGTTATGGATATCTCGTATTCACTTCAAAAGAACGTAAGTGCGACTCTTCCTTCCTATTAAATAGCTTTTGCAGATGTCTAAGTGTCGTAGCAACAGAGTTCTAATGCTTTTTAGATCGCGATATAGCACCTCATTCCTATGCTTCATGATAAGATATATTATTCATTGTGCAGTGTTATGTATACCTCGTATTCACTTCAAAATAATGAAAATGTGACACTTCCTTGCTAGGAAATAGCGTTGGCAGATGTCTACGTATCGAAGCAATAGAGATATTATGCTTCTTGGAAGCGAGATATCGCATCCCATTTCTATGTTTCACAATAAGATATAATATTCACTGAGCAGCGTTATGTATACCTCGTATTCGCTTCAAAAGAATGTTAATGCGCCTCTTCTTTGGCAGGAAATAGCGTTTGCAGATGTCTACGTATCCTAGCAATAGAGTTCTATGCTACTTAAAACTCGATATCGCATCTCACTTCTATGCTTCATGATAGGATATAATATTCATTGCGAAGTGTCATGTATACCTCGCATTAACGTCAAAAGTATGTAAATGCGACACTTCCATGCTAGGAAATAGCGTTCGCAGATGTCTACGTATCGTAGCAAAGGTGTTCTAGTGCTTCTTAAAACTCGATGCCGCATCTCATTTCTATGTTTCACGATAACATATGATATTCAATGTGGAGTGTTATGTATACCTCGTATTCACATCAAAATGAAGTAAGTGCGACACTTCCTTGCTAGGATGTAGAGTTTGCAGATGTCTACGTATCGAAGCAATGGAATTCTAATGCGTCTTAAATCGCGATATCGCATCTCATTTCTATGTTTCATGATAAGAGATAATATTCATGGTGCAATGTTATGTATACATCTCATTCACTTCAAAAGAATTTAAATGCGACATTTCCTTGCTAGGAAATGGCGTTTGCAGATGTCTACGTATCGTAGCATTAGAGTTCTAATGCTTCTTAATACGAGATATCGCATCTCATTTCTATGTTTCTTGATAAGGTATAATATTTATAGCGAAGTGTCATGTATACCTCGTATTCACTTCAAAAGTGTTAAAATGCACCACTTCCATGCTAGGAAGTTGCGTCTGCAGATGTCTACGTATCGAAGCAATAGATTTCTAATGCTTCTGAAAACGCGATATCGCATCTCATTTCTATGTCTCATGATAAGAGATAATATTCATTGTGGAGTGATATGTATACCTCGCATTCACTTCAAAAGAATGTAAATGCGAAACTCCATTGCTAGGAAATAGCGTTTGCAGATGTCTACGTATCGAAGCAATGGAGTTCTAATGCTTCTTAAAACGGGATACCGCATCTCATTTCTATGTTACATGATAAGATATAATATTCGTTGCGAAGTGTTATGTATTCCCCGTCTACACTTCAAATGAATGTAAATGTGACACTTACTTTCCTGGAAGTAGCGTCTCCAGATGTCTACGTATCGAAACAATAGAGTTCTAATGCTTCTAAAACGAGATGCCGCATCTCATTTCTATGTTTCATGATAAGATATAATATTCATTGCGAAGTGTCATGTATACCTGGTACTCACTTCAAAAGAATGTAAATGCGACACTTCCTTGTTAGGAAATAGCGTTTGCAGATGTCTACGTATCCTAGCAATAGTGTTCTAATGCGTCATAAAACGCGGTATCGCATCACATTTCTATGTTTCATGATAGGATGTAATATTCATTGCGAAGTGCCACTTATGCCTCGCATACACTTCAAGTGAATGTAAATGCGACACTTCATTGCTAGGAAATAGCGTTTGTAGTTGTCTACGTATGGAAGCAATAGAGTTCAAATGCATCTTAAATGGCGATATCGCATCTCATTTCTGTGTTTCATGATAAGATATAATATTCATTGCGGAGTGTTATGTATACCTCGCATACAATTCAAAAGAATGTAAATGCGACTCTTCCTTGCTAGGAAATAGCGTTTGCAGATGTCTGAGTATTGAAGAAATAGAGTTCTAATGCTTCTTAAAACGCGACATCGCATCTCATTTCGATGTCGCATGATAAGATATAATATACATTACGAAGTGTTATGTATTCCTCGTCTACACTTCAAATGAATGTAAATGCGACACCACCTTTCTAGGAAATTACGTTTCCAGATGTTTACGTATCGAAGCAATAGAGTTATAATGCTTCTTAAATCGTGATATCGCATCTCATTTCTATGTTTCATGATAAGATATAATATTCATTGTGCAGTGCTATGTATACCTCGTATTCACTTCAATTAAATGTAAATGCGACACTTCCCTGCTAGGAAATAGCGTTTCCAGATGTCTACACATCGAAGCAAGAGAGTTCTAATGCTTCTTGAAACGCGATATCGCATCTCATTTCTATGTTTCATGATAAGATATAATATTCATTGCGAAGTGGCATGTATACCTCGCATAAACTTCAAATGAATGTAAATGCGCACTTCCTGGCTAGGAAATAGAGTTGGCAGATGTCTACGTATCGAAGCAATAGAGCTCTAATGCTTCTTTAATCGCCATATCGCATCTCATTTCTGTGTTTCATGATAAGATATAATATTCATTGCGAAGTGTTATGTATACCTCGCATACACTTCAAATGAATGTAACTGCGACACTTGTTTGCTAGGATATAGCGATGGCGGATGTCTACGTATCGAAGCAATAGAGTTCTGATGCTTATCAAAACGCATTATGGCATCTCATTCCTATGTATCACGATAAGATAAAAAATTCATTACGAAGTATCATATATACCTCATATTCACTTCAAAAGAATATAAATGCGACACTTCCTTGCTAGGAAATTGCGTTTGCAGATGTCTCCGTATCGAAGCAACAGATTTCTAATGCTTTTTACATCGCGATATCGCGTCTCATTTTTATGTCTCATGACAAGATATAATATTCATTGCGAAGTGTCATGTGTACCTCGCATAAACTTCAAATGAATGTAAATGCGACACTTCCCTGCTAGGAAATAGCGTTGGCAGATGTCTACGTATCGTAGCATTAGAGTTCTAATACTTCTTAAAACGCGATATCGCATCTCATTTCTATGTTTCATGATCAGATATAATATTCTTTGTGGAGTGTTATGTATACCTCGTATTCACGTCAAAAGAATGTAAATGCGACACTTCCCTGCTAGGAAATAGCGTTTGCAAATGTCTACGTATCGAAGCAACAGCGTTCTAATGCTCCTTAAAACGAGATAACGTATCACAACTCTATGTTTTATGATAAGATATAATATTAATTGCGAGGTGTCACTTATACCTGGTATTCACTTCAAAAGAATGCAAATGCAACAGTTCCTTGCTGGGAAATAGCGTTTGCAGATGTCTACGTACCGAAGCAATAGATATCTAATGCTTCTCAAAACGCGATATCGCATCTCATTTCTACGTTTCGTGATAAGATATAATATTCATTGCGAAATGTCTTGTATACCTCGCATACACTTCAAATGAATGTAAATGCGACACATACTTGCTAGGAAATAGAGTTTCCAGTTGTCTAGGTATCGAAGCAATAGTGTTCCAATGCTTCATGAAACGCGATATAGCATCTCATTTCGATGTCTCATTATAAGATATAATATTCATTTGCGAAGTGTCATGTATACCTCGCATACTCTTCAAAAGAATGTAATTGCGACACTTCCTTGCTAGGAAGTAGCCTTTGCTAGGAAGTAGCATTAGGGTTCTAATGCATCTTAAATCGCGATATTGCATCTCATTTCTATCCTTCATGACAAGATATAATATTCATTGTGCAGTGTTATGTATATCTCGTCTACACTTCAAATGAATGTAAATGCGACACTTCTATGCTAGGAAATAGCGTTTGCAGATGTCTGCTTATCGAAGCAATAGAGTTCTAATGCTTCTTAAAACGCGGTATCGCATATCATTTCTATGTCTTGTGACGTGGTGGCGTCACAAGGCTCGCACACCCCTCCCCTGCTTCGGTTAGACTAGCTCACAGATCACCACTCATGCGAGAATTGCGAAATACGCGATCATAGAACCTTTCCCCCCTTCCCCTCCCCGTTCTTTTCTCTCTCTCCGTTCAACGAATAAGACTGGCGAGCTAAAGAAGAAGCAACCCAGAAGACGCCCCTTCGGCGAGTACGAAGACCGCAGGTTTGCGGACGGGCTATGCGCCGAGGTAGTGTGACGAGCTCGACGGTGGAGGAGTCGGGAAGCGAACCAGAAGAAACCCTGAAGCCCGAAGGATAAGATCCAGAGCCCTGCACCTATAAGACCGCTGCCATAGTCCATAGAGACGGACAGGAAAGACCTCGGGTGTGAGAAGGACCTCCACCCCTCCCCTGAGCCCATGGAGATGGAAACTCAAGATGAGCAGCGGAGCTGCAGGTGAGCCGAGGAAGTGCGGCGCGCGACACGCGGCGCATTTCAAATAATCCAGAGGACCCTCGCTGGACATACCAGAGGGGGCGATCAGGGAAGATCGCCGAAATCCACCGATCGATGCCCCGAACAATCCCCACGCGCATAGCCCTACTCCACCAAGGAACCCTAGGAAGGATCCAAGGGGATCCGAGGACCCCCAGCAAACCTATATAAGTGCTAGCCAGCAGAAAGACTTCCTTTTCTTCGCCTCTACTTCTTAGCGACTACTTAGCGACTACTCAGCGAGCAACCGAGCAAGCGATCATACGGAGCGATTCGGAGGAGAGAGAGAGATATATATATAGACGGACTGAACGAGATCCAGACTTGCTGGAAGCGAGAACGTGAGTCCTTATATGCTAAAGCGTCCCAATTTGTTCCCTGCCGCATTTGTGATATTGCATATTGTAATTTTGTATTGTATAACGGGTGGTGATCCCCGGTCATTCGCGGCGTGTCGTATACCCTTTTGTTATACCGCGTCGAGACAATCTAGAAAGAAGCCGTGAGTTCAGTATCCCGCGACCCTATATTGCGCACTCGGCTAGAAGTAGTCGAGCGAGGGAGTATTTCGAGATTTCGAGGAGTATCATGCACCGGGTTTCCCCGGGTTGCGTAGTCTAATAGTTTTCGCTACTCCTTGAGTAGCTGGCGCCCAAAAAGTCCCCGCCTCGCAGTTACGAAATACTCACTGGATAGAAAATTCTCTGTTTTGTATTTGGCGTTGGCGAATTCATCGACGATCATACACGTGGATATTTTGTACCCCGATATTCTGTACCCCGGATTAAACCTCCGTATACCCCTTCATTATTGTTTCGATCTCCCCCCTTTCTTGCGGATTGTAACGGGAAAACCCGTCACAGTCTCATGATAAGATATAGCATTCATTGTGAAGTGTTGTATATACCTCGTATTCACTTCAAAAGAATGTAAATGCGACACTTCCTTGCTAGGAAGTAGCCTTTGCAGATGTCTACGTATCGAAGCAATAGAGTTCTAAAGCTTCTTAAAACGCGATATCACATCACACTTCTATGTTTCATGATAAGATATAATATTCATTGCGAAGTTTCATGTATTCCTCCTATTCACTTCAAATGAATGTAAATGCAGTACTTCCTTCCTAGGAAATAGCGTTTGCAGATGTCTACGTATTGTAGCAAGCGTGTTATAATCCTTCTTAAAACGGGACATCGCATCTCATTTCTATGTTTCATGATAACATATAATATTCATTGCGAAGTGTTATGTATACCTCGCATACACTTCAAATGAATGTAAATGCGACACTTCCTTGCTAGGAAATAGCGTTTGCAGACGTCTACGTATCGCAACAATAGAGTCCTAATGCTTCTTAAAACGCGATATCGCACCTCGTTTCTATGTTTCATGATAGGATATAATATTCATTGCGGAGTGCCACTTATACCTCGCATACGCTTCAAATGAATGTAAATGCGACACTTCCTTGCTAGGAAATTGCGATTGCAGATGTCTACGTATCGTATCATTAGAGTTCTACAGCTTCTCGAAACGCGATATCGCATCTCATTTCTATGCCTCATGATAAGATATAATATTCATTGCGAAGTGTCTTGTATACCTCGCATACACTTCAACTGAATGTAAATGCGACACTTCCTTGCTAGGAAGTAGCGTTTGCAGATGCCTACGTATCGAAGCAAAAGAGTACTAATGCTTCTTAAAACGAGATATCGCATCTCATTTCTATGTTTTATGATAAGATATAATATTCATTGTGCAGTGTTATGTATACCTCGTATTCACTGCAATAGAATGTAAATGCGACACTTCCTTGCTTGGAAATAGCGTATGCAGATATCTACGTTTCGTAGCATTAGATTTCTAATCCTTCTTAGAACGCGATATCGCATCTCATTTCTATGAATCATGATAAGATGTAATATTCATTGCGAAGTGTCTTGTATACCACCCATACACTTCAAATGAATGTAATTGCGACACTTCCTTGCTACGAAATGGCGATGTGAGATGTCTACGTATCGAAGCAACAGAGTTCTAATGCTTCCTAAAACGAGATATCGCATCTCATTTCTATGTTTTATGATAAGATATAATATTCATTGCGGAGTGTCATGTATACTTCGTAATCACTTCAAAAGAATGTAAATGCGACACTCACTTGCTAGGAAATAGCGTTTGCAGATGCCTACGTATCGAAGCAATAGAGATCTATTGCTTCTTAAATCGCCATATGGCATCTCATTTCTATGTTTCATGATAAGATATAATATTCATTGTGCACTGTTATGTATACCTCGTATTCACATCAAAAGATTGTAAATGCGACACTCCCTTGCTAGGAAATAGCGTCTGCAGATGTCTACGTATCGAAGCAATAGAGTTCTAATGCTTCTTAAAACGCAAAATCGCTCGTTATTTCTACGTTTCATGATAGGATATAATATTCATTGTGGAGTGTCATGTATACCTCGCATACAGTTCAAATGAATGTAAGTGCGACACTTCCTTGTTAAGAAATAGCGTTGGCACATGTCTACGTATCGAAGCAATAGCTTTGCAATGCTTCTTAAACCGAGATATCGCATCTCATTTCTATGTTTCGAGATAAGAGATAATATTCATTGTGGCGTGGTATGTATAGCTCGCATACAATTCAAGAGAATGTAAATGCGACACTTCCTTGCTAGAAAATAGCGTTTGCAGATGTCTGGGTATCGAAGCAATAGAGTACTAATGCTTCTTAAAACGCCATATCGCATCTCATTTCTATGATTTATGATAAGATATAATATTCATTACGAAGTGTTACGTATTCCACGTCCACACTTCAAATGAATGTAAATGCGGCACTTCCTTGCTAGGAAATAGCGTTTGCAGATGTCCACGTATTGAAGCCATAGTGTTCTAATGCTTCTTAAATCGCGATATCGCATCTCATTTCTGTGTTTCATAATAAGATATAATATTCATTGCGAAGTGACATGCATACCTCGTATTCACTTCAAAAGAATGTAAATGCGACTTTTCCTTGCTTGGAAATAGCGATTGCAGATGTCTACGTTTCGTAGCATTAGAGTCCTAATGCTTCTTAGAATGCGATATCGCATCTCAATTCTATGAATCATGATAAGATGTAATATTCATTGCAAAGTGTCTTGTATACCTCGCATACACTTCATATGTATGTAAATGCGACACTTCCTTGCTAGGAAATAGCGTCTGCATATGTCTACGTATCGATGCAACAGAGTTCTAATGCTTTTTAAAACGAGATATCGCATCTCAATTCTATGTTTCATGATAAGATATAATATTCATTGCGAAGTGTCATTTATTCCTCGTATTCACTTAAATTGAATGTAAATGCGACACTTCCTTCCTAGGAAATGTCCTTTGCAGATGTCTCCGTATCGAAGCATTAGAGTTCTAATGCTTCTTAAATCGCGATATCGCATCTCATACCTATGTTTCGTGATAAGGTATAATATTCATTGTGGAGTGTTATGTATACCCCGTATTCACTTCAAAAGAATGTAAATGCGACACTTCCTTGCTAGGAAATAGCGTTCCCAGATGTCTACGTATAGAAACAATAGGGTTCTAATGCTTCTTAAAACGAGACTTCGCATCTCATTTCTATGTTTCATGATGACATATCATATTCATTGCGAAGTGTCATGTATACCTCGTATTCACTTCAAATGAATGTAAATGCGACACTTCCATGCTAGGAAATAGCGTTTGCAGATGTCTACGTATCGTAGCAATAGGGTTCTATTGCTTCTTAAATCGCAATATCGCATCACATTTCTATGTTTCATGATAAGATACAATATTCATTGCGCAGTTATATTTATACCTCGTATTCACTTCAAAACAATGTAAATGCGACACTTCCTTGCAAGGAAATAGCGTTTGCAGATGCCTACATATCGAAACAATAGAGTTCTAATGCTGCTTTAATCGCCATATCACATCTCATTTTTATGTTTCGTGATAAGATTTAATATTCATTGTGCAGTGTCATGTATACCTCGTATTCACCTCAAAAGAATGTTAGTGCGATACTTCCTTGCTATTAAATAGCGTTTGCAGATGTCTACGTATCGAAGAAGTAGAGTTCTAGTGCTTCTTAAAACGGGATATCGCATCTCATTTCTATGTTTCAAGATAAGATGTAATATTCATTGCGAATTGTCATGTATACACCGTATTCACTTCACAAGAATGTAAATGCGACAATACCTTGCTAGGAAATAGCGTTGGCAGATGTCTACGTATCGAAGCAATAGGGTTCGAATGTTTCTTAAAACGGGATACCGCATTTCTTTTCTATGTTTCATGATAAGATATAATATTCATTGTCGAGTGTTATGTATACCTGAAACTCACTTCAAAAGATTGTAAACGCGACACTTCCTTGCCAGGAAATAGCGTTTGCAGATGTCTACGTATCGCAGAAACAGTGTTCTAATGCTTTTTAAAACGCGATATCACATCTCATTTCTATGATTCATGATAAGATGTAATATTCATTGCGAAGTGTCACGTATACCTCGTATTCACTATAAAAGAATGTAAATGCGACACATACTTGCTAGGAAATAAAGTTTCCAGTTGTCTAGGTATCGAAGCAATAGTGTTCCAATGCTTCATGAAACGCGATATAGCATCTCATTTCGATGTCTCATTATAAGATATAAAATTCATTTGCGAAGTGTCATGTATACCTCGCATACTCTTCAAAAGAATGTAATTGCGACACTTCCTTGCTTGGAAATAGCGTTGGCAGATGTTTACGTATCGTAGCAATCGAGTTCTAATGCTTCTTACATCGCGATATCGCATCTCATTTCTATGTTTCATGGTAAGATATAATATTCATTGTGGAGTGTCATGTATACCTCGCATACACTTCAAATGAATGTAAATGCGTCACTTCCTTCCTAGGAAACAGCGTTTGCAGATGTATACGTATCGTAGCAATAGTGTTCTAATGCTCTTTAAATCGCGATATCGCATATCATTTCTATTTTTCATGATAAGATATAATATTCATTGTTTAGTGTTATGTGCAACCTCGTATTCACTTCAACAGAATGTAAATGCCACACTTCCATGCTAGGAATAAGCGTTTGCAGATGTGTACCTATCGTAGCAATAGAGTTCTAACGTTTCTTAAAACGCGATATCGCATCTCGTTTCTATGTTTCATGATAAGATAAAATATTCATTGCGAAGTGTCATGTATACCTCGTATTCACTTCAAATGAATGTAAATGCGACACTTCCTTGCTAGGAAATAGCGTTTGCAGATGTCCACGTATTGAAGCCATAGTGTTCTAATGCTTCTTAAATCGCGATATCGCATCTCATTTCTGTGTTTCATAATAAGATATAATATTCATTGCGAAGTGACATGCATACCTCGTATTCACTTCAAAAGAATGTAAATGCGACTTTTCCTTGCTTGGAAATAGCGATTGCAGATGTATACGTTTCGCAGCATTAGAGTCCTAATGCTTCTTAGAATGCGATATCGCATCTCAATTCTATGAATCATGATAAGATGTAATATTCATTGCAAAGTGTCTTGTATACCTCGCATACACTTCATATGTATGTAAATGCGACACTTCCTTGCTAGGAAATAGCGTCTGCATATGTCTACGTATCGATGCAACAGAGTTCTAACGCTTTTTGGAACGGGATATCGCATCCCATTTCTATGTTTCATGATAAGATATAATATTAATTGCGAAGTGTCATGTATACCTTGTAATCACTGCAGAAAAATGTAATTGCGACACTTCCTTGCTAGGAAAAAGCGTTTGCAGAAGTCTACGTATCGTAGCAATAGAGACCTAATGCTTCTTAAAACGCGATATCGCCCCCCATTTCTGTGATTCATGATAAGAGATAACATTCAATGCGAAGTGTCATGTATACCTCGTATTCACTTCAAAAGATTGAAAATGCCACACTTGCTTACTAGGAAATAGCGTTTCCAAATGTCTACGTATCGAAGCAAAGGAGATGTAGTGCTCCTTAGAACGCGATATGGCATCTCACTTCTATGTTTCATGATATGATATTATATTCATTGCGAAGTGTTACGTATACCTCCTCTACACTTCAAAAGAATGTAAATGCCAAACTTCCTTGCTAGGAGATGCGTTTCCAGATGTCTACGTATCGAAGCAATAAAGTTCTAATGCTTCTTAAATCGCGATATCGCATCTGATTTCTATGTTTCATGGTAAGATATAATATTTATTGCGGACTGTAATAAATACCTCATCTACACTTCAAAAGAATGTAAGTGCACACATTCT
Source organism: Xylocopa sonorina (assembly GCF_050948175.1). Taxonomy (NCBI): domain Eukaryota; kingdom Metazoa; phylum Arthropoda; class Insecta; order Hymenoptera; family Apidae; genus Xylocopa; species Xylocopa sonorina. The sequence goes on from NW_027490095.1 coordinate 2,756,498, forward strand.
TGCAAGGAAATAGCGCTTGCAGATCTCTGCGTATCGAAGCAATAGTTTTCTAATGCTTCTTAAAACGCGATACCCCATCGCATGTCTATGTTTCACGATAAGATATAATATTCATTGTGGAGTGTTATGTATACCTCGTATTCACTTCTGATGAATGTAAATGCGACACTTCCTTGCTAGGAAATAGAGTTTGCAGATGTCAACGTATCGTAGCAATAGAGATCAAACGCTTCTTAAAATGCGATATCGCATCGCATTTCTAGGTGTCATGAAGAGATATAATATTCATTGCGTAGTATCATGTATACCACGTATCCACTTCAAGAGAATGTAAATGCGACACTTCCCTGCTAGGAATTAGCGTTTCCAGATGTCTACGTATAGAAACAATAGAATTCTAATGCTCCTTTAAAACGAGACTTCGCATCTCATTTTTATGTTTCATGATAAGATATAGTATTCGTTGCGAAGTGTCATGTATACCTCGCATACACTTCAAATGAATGTAAATGCGACACTTCATTGCTCGGAAATAGCGTTTGCAGATGTCTACGTATCGAAACAATAGTATTCTAATGTTTCTTAAAACACGATATCGCATCTCATTTCTATGTTTCGTGATAAGGTATAATATTCATTGTGGAGTGTTATGTGTACCTCGTATTCACATCAAAAGAATGTAAATGCGACTCTTCCTTGCTATTAAATAGCGTTTGCAGATGTCTACGTATCGTAGCAATAGAGTTCTATCGCTTCTTAAAACGCGATATCGCATATCATTTCTATGTTTCATGATAAAATATAATATTCATTGCGAACTGTCATGCATTCCTCGTATTCACTTCAAAAAAATGTAAATGCGACACGTCCTTGCTAGGAAATAGCGTTTGCAGATATCTACGTATCGTAGCAATAGAGTTATAATGCTTTTTAAAACGCGATATCGTATCTCATTTCTATGTTTCATGATAAGATATAATATTCATTCTGGAGCGTTATGTGCACCTCGTATTCACTTCAACAGATTGTAAATGCGACACTTCCATCCTAGGTAATAGCGTTTGCAGATGTCTACGTGTTGTAGCAATAGAGTTCTAATACTTCTTAAATCTTCATATCGCATCTCATTTCTATGTTTCATGATAAGATATAGTAATCATTGTGCAGTGTTATGTATACCCCGTAATCACATCAAATGAATGTAAATACGACCCCTCCTTGCTAGGAATTAGCGTTTGCAGATGTCTACGTATCGTAGCAATAGATTTCTAACGCTTCTTAAAGCGCGATATCGCATGTCATTTCTATGTTTCATGATAAGATATAATATTCATTGCGAAGTGTTATATACTCCTAATATTCACTTCAAATGAATGTAAGTGCGACACTTCCCTGCTAGGAAGAAGCGTTTCCAGATGTCTACGTATCAAAGCAATAGAGTTCTAATGCTTCTTAAAACGCGATATCGCATCTCGTTTTTATGTTTCATGATAAGATATAATACTCATTTCGAAGTGTTACGCATACCTCGTATACACTTCAAATGAATGTAAATGCGACACTTCCTTACTAGCAAGTAGTATTTGCAGTTGTCTCCGTATCGAAGCAATAGAGTTCTTATACTTCTTGAAATATGATATCGCATCACATGTCTATGTTTCATGGTAAGATATAATATTCATTTCGAACTGTTATGTATCCCTCGTCTACAATTCAAAAGAATGTAAACTTTACACTTCCTTGCTAGGAAATAGCGTTTGCAGATGTCTGCGTATCGAAGAATTAGAGTTTTATGCTTCTTAAATCCCGATATCGCATCTCATTTCTATGTTTCATGATAAGATATAATATTCAATGTGCAGTGTTATGTATACCTCGTATTCACTTCAAAAGAATGTAAATACGACACTTCCTTGCTAGGAAGTAGCGATGGCAGATGTCTACGTATCGAAGCAACAGAGTACTAATGCTTCTTAAAACGAGATATAGCAGCTCATTTCTATGTTTTATGATAAGATATAATATTCATTGTGCAGTGTTATGTACACCTCGTATTCACCTGAATAGAATGTAAATGCGACACTCCCTTCCTAGGAAATAGCGTCTGCAGATGTCTACGTATCGTAGAAATAGTGTTCTAATTCTTCTTAAAAAGCGATATCGCATCTCATTTCTATGTTTCATGATAAGATACAATATTAATTGCCAAGTGTCATGTATACCTCGTATTCACTTCAAATGAATGTAAATGCGACACTTCCTTGCTGGGAAATAGCGCTAGCAGCTGTCTACGTATCGAAGCAATAGAGATCTACTGCTTCTTAAATCGCGATAACGCATCTCATTTCTATGTTTCATGATAAGATATAAAATTCATTGTGCAGTGTTATGTATACCTCGTATTCACTTCAAAAGAATGATAATGCGTCACTTCCTTGATAGGAAATAGCGTTTGCAGATGTCTACTTATCGAAGCAATAGAGTCCTAATGCTGCTTAAATCGCTATATCGCATCTCATTTCTATGTTTCATTATAAGTATATAATATTCATTGTGGAGTGTTGTCATAACCTCGTCTTCACTTCAAAAGAATGTAAATGCGACACTCCCTTGCTAGGAAATAGCGTTTGCAGATGTCTACGTATCGTAGGATTTGTGTTCTAATGCTTCTCAAAACGCGATATCGCAAATCATTTCTATGTTTCATGATAGTATATAATAATGATTGCGAAGTGTCATGTATACCTTGCATACACTTCAAATTAATGTAAATGCGACACTCCCTTGCTAGGAAATAGCGTCTGCAGATGTCAACGTATCGTAGCAATAGAGTTCTAATGCTTCTTAAAACGCGACATCGCATCTCATTTCTATGTTTCATGATAAGATACAATATTAATTGCCAAGTGTCATGTATACCTCGTATTCACTTCAAAAGATTGTAAATGCTACACTTCCTTGCTAGGATGTAGCGTTTGCAGGTGTCTACGTTTCGAAGCAATAGAGTTCTAATGCTGCTTAATTCGCGATATCGCATCTCATTTCCATGTTTCATGATAAGATATAATATTCATTGCGAAGTGGCATGTATACCTAGTATTCACTTCAAAACAATGTGAATGCGACACTTCCTTGCTAGGAAATAGCGTTTGCAGATGTCTGCGTATCGTAGCAATAGAATTCTACTGCTTCTTAAAACGCCATATCGCATCTCATTTCTATGTTTCATGATAAGATATAATATTTATTGCCAAGTGTCATGTATACCTCGTATTCACATAAAAAGATTGTAAATGACCGACGCTTCTTTTCTAGGAAATAACCGTTTGCAGATGTCTCCGTATCGTAGCAATAGTGTTCTAATGCTTTTTAAAACGCGATATCGCCTCTCATTTCTATGTTTCATTATAAGATATAATATGCACTGCGAAGTGTTATGTATACCTAGTCTACACTTCAAAAGAATGTAAGTGGCACACTTCCTTTCTAGGAAACTACGTTTCCAGATGTCTACGTTTCGAAGCAATAGTGTTCTAATGCTTCTTAAAACGCGATATCGCATCTCATTTCCATGTTTCATGATAAGATTTACTATTAATTGCGAAGTGTCATGTATACCTCGTATTCACTTCAAAAGAATGTAAATGCGACACATCCTTGTTAGGAAATAGCGTTGGCAGATGTCTACGTATCGATGCAAACGAGATCTACTGCTTCTTAAATCGCCATATAGCATCTCATTCCTATGTTTCATGATAAGATATAATATTCATTGCGATGTGTCTTGTATACCTCGTATTCACTTCAAATGAATATAAATGCGACTCTTCCTTGCTAGGAAATAGCATTTGCAGATGCCTGCGTATCGTAGCAATAGAGTTCTACTGCTTCTTAAATCGCCATATCGCATCTCATTTCTATGTTTCATGATAAGATATAATATTCATTGTGCAGTGATATGTATATCTCGTCTACACTTCGAAAGAATGTAAATGCGACGCTTCCTTGCTAGGAAGTAGCGTCTGCAGATGTCTACGCATCGTAGCATTAGAGTTCTAATGCTTCTCAAAACGCGATATCGCATCTCATTTCTGTGTCTCATGATAAGATATAATATTCAATGCGAAGTGTCTTGTATACGTCGCATACACTTCAAATGAATGTAAATGCGACACTTCCTTGCTAGGAAATAGCGTTGTCAGATGTCTACGTATCGAAGCAGTAGAGATCTACTGCTCCTTAAATAGCGATATCGCATCCCATTCCTGTGTTTTATGATAGGAAATAATATTCATTGCGAAGTGCCGTGTATTCCTCGAATTGACATCAAAAGAATGTAAATACGACACTTCCTTCCTAGGAAGTAGCGTTTGCACATGTCTAAGTATCGAAGCAATAGAGTTCCAATGCTTCTTAAATCGCGATATCGCATCTCATTTCTATGTTTCATGATAAGATATAATATTCATTGTGGAGTGTTATGTATACCTCGTATTCACTTCAAAAGAATGTAAATGCGATACTTCCTTCCTTGGAAATAGCGTTTGCAGATGTCTCCGTATCGAAGCAATAGTTTTCTAATGCTTTTTAGATCGCGATATAGCACCTCATTTCTATGTTTCATGATAAGGTATAATATTCATTCTGGAGTGTTATGTATTCCTGGTATTCACTTCAAAAGAATGTAAACGCGACACTTCCTTGCTATTAAATAGCGTTTGCAGATGTCTACGTATAGTAGCAATAGTGTTCTAATGCTTCTCAAAACGCGATATCGCATCACATTTCTATGTTTCATGATAAGATATAATATTCATTGCGAAGTGTCATGTATACCTCGTCTACACTTCCTAAGAATGTAAATGCGATACTTCCTTGCTAGGAAATAGCGATTGCACATGTCTGCGTATCGTAGCAATAGATTTCTAACGCTTCTTAAAGCGCGATATCGCATCCCATTTCTATGTTTCATGATAAGATATAATATTCATTGCGAAGTGTTATGTACTCCTAATATTCACTTCAAATGAATGTAAGTGCGACACTTCCTTGCTAGGAAGAAGCGTTTCCAGATGTCTACGTATCGAAGCGATAGAGTTCTAATGCTTCTTAATACGCGATATCGCATCTCGTTTCCATGTTTCATGATAAGATATAATATTCATTGCGATGTGTCATGTATACCTTATATTCACTTCAAAAGAATGTAAATGCGACTCCTCCTTGCTAGGAAAAAGCGTTTGCAGACGCCTATGTATCATAGCAATAGAGTTATAATGCTTTTTAAAACGCGATATGGCTCCTCATTTCTATGTTTCATGATAAGATGCAATTTTCATTGTTTAGTGTTATGTATACCTCGTATTCACATCAGAAGAATGTAAATGCCACACTTCCTTGCTAGGAAATAGCGTTTGCAGATGTCTACGTATCGAAGCAATAGCGTTCTAATGCTTCTCAGAACGCTATATCGCATCCCATTTCTATGTTTCATGTTAAGATAAAAAATTCAGTGCGAATTGTCATGTATACCTCGTATTCACGTCAGAAGAATGTAGATGCGACACTTCCTTGCTAGGAAGCAGCGTTTGCAGATATTTACGTATCGAAGCAATAGAGTTCTGATGCTTCTTGAAACGGGATATCGCATCTCATTTTTATGTTTCATGATAAGATATAATATTCATTGTGGATTGTTATGTATACCTCGTACTCACTTCAAGAGAATGTAAATGCTACACTTCCTTGCTAGGAAATAGCGTTTGCAGATATCTACGTATCGTAGCATTAGATTTCAAATGCTTCTCAAAACGGGATATTGCATCTCATTTCTATTTTCCATGATAAGATATAATATTCATTGCGAAGTGTCATGTATACCTCGCATACACTTCAAATGAATGTAAATGCGACACTTCCTTGCTAGGAAATAGCGTTTGCAGATGTCTACGTATCGAACCAATAGAATTCTAATGCTCCATAAATCGTCATATCACATCTCATTTCTATGTTTCATGATAAGATATAATATTCATTGGGAAGTGTCTTGTATACCTCGCATACACTTCAAATGAATGTAAATGCCACACATCCCAGCTGGGAAATGCGATTTCCGATGACTACGTATCGAAGCTATAAGGTTCTAATGCTTCTTAAGACGCGATATCGCATATCAGTTATATGTTTCATGATGAGATATAATATTCATTGGGAAATGCAATGAATACCACGTCTACACTTCAAAAGGATGTAAATGCCACACTTCTTTGCTAGGGAATGCGTTTCCAGATGTCTACGTATCGAACCAATAGGGTACTAATTCTTCTTAAAACGCGATATAGCATCTCATTTCTATGTTTCATGATAAGATACAATATTCATTGCGAACTGTTATGTATACCTCGTCTACACCTCTAAAGAATGTAAATGCCACACATCCCTGCTAGGGAATAGCGTTTCCAGATGTCCACGATTCGAAGCAATAGATTTCTAATGCTTCTTAAAACGCGATAACGCATCTCATTTCTATGTTTCGTGATAAGGTATAATATTCATTGCGGAGTGTCATGTATACCTCGTATTCACTTCAAAAGAATGTAAATGCGACACGTCCTTGCTAGGTAATAGCGTTTCCAGATGTCTACGTATAGAAACAATAGGGTACTAATGCTTAATAAAACGAGACTTCGCATCTCATTTCTATGTTTCATGATGAGATATAAAATTCATTGCGAAGTGTCATGTATACCTCGTATTCCGTTAAAGGAATGTAAATGCGACACTTCCTTCCTAGGAAATAGTGTTTGCAGATGTCTACGTATCGTAGCAATAGAGTTTTAATGCTCCTTAAATCGCGATATCGCATCGCATTTCTTTGTTTCATGATAAGATATAATATTCATTGCGAAGTGTCATGTATTCCTCGTATTCACTTCAAAAGAATGTAAATGCTACACTTCCTTGCTAGGAAATAGCGTTTGCAGATGTCTACGTATCGAAGCAATAGATTTCTAATGCTGCTTAAATCGCGATATCGCATCTCATTTCTATGTTTCATGACAAGATATAATATTCATTGTGCAGTGTTATGTATACCTCGTATTCACTTCAAAACAATGTAAATGCTACACTTCCTTGCTAGGAAATAGCGTTTGCAGATGTCTACGTATCGAAGCAATAGTGTCCTAATGCTGCTTAAATCGCCATATCGCATCTCATTTCTATGTTTCACTATAAGTATATAACATTCATTGTGGAGTGTTGTCATAACCTCGTCTTCACTTCAAAAGAATGGAAATGCGACACTCCCTTGCTAGGAAATAGCGTTTGCAGATGTCTACGTATCGTAGCATTTGTGTTCTAATGCTTCTCAAAACGCGATATCGCATCTCCTTTCTATGTTTCATGATAATATATAAAAATCATTTCGAAGTGTCATGTATACCTTGCATACACTTCAAATGAGTGTTAATGCGACACTCCCTTGCTTGGAAATGGCGTCTGCAGATGTCTACGTATCGTAGCAATAGAGTTCTAACGCTTCTTAAAACGCGACATCGCATCTCATTTCTATGTTTCATGATAAGATACAATATTAATTGGCAAGTGTCATGCATAATTCGTATTCACATCACAAGATTGTAAATGCTACACTTCCTTGCTAGGAAATAGCGTCTGCAGATGTCTACGTATCGTAGCATTAGAGATCTAATGCTACTCAAAACGCGATAACGCATCTCATTCCTACGTTTCATGATAAGATATAATATTCATTGCGAAGTGTCTTGTATACCTCGCATACACTTCAAATGAATGTAAATGCGACACTTCCTTGCTAGGAAATAGCGTTGGCAGATGTCTACGTATCGAAGCAATAGAGATCTACTGCTCCTTAAATCACAATATCGCATCTCATTTCTATGTTTCATGATAAGATATAGTATTCGTTACGAAGTGTCATGATTACCTCGTATTACTTTCAAGAGAATGTAAATGTGACACTTCCTTGCTGGGAAGTTACGTTTGCAGATGTCTACGTATCGAAGCAATAGAGTTCTAATGCTTCTTAAATAGCCATATCGCATCTCATTTCTGTGTTTCATGATAAGATATAATATTCGATGTGGAGTGTTATGTATACCTCGTATTCACTTCAAAAGAATATGAATGCGACGCTTCCTTTCTAGGAAATAGCGTTTGCAGATGTCTACGTATCGTAGCAGTAGCGTTCTAACGCTTCTTAAAAAGCGATATCGCATCTCATTTCTATGTTTCGTGATAAGATATAATATTCATAGCGAAGTGTCACGTATGCCTCGTATTCACTTCAAAAGTATGTAATTGCGACACTTCCTTGCTAGGAAATAGCGTTTGCAGATGCCTACGTATCGTAGAAATAGAGTTATAATTCTTCTTAAAACGCGATATAGCATCTCATTTCTATGTTTCATGATAAGATATAATATTCATTGCGAACTGTCTTGTATACCTCGCATGCACTTCAAAAGAATGTAAATGCGACACTTCCTTGCTAGGTAATAGCGTTTGCAGATGTCTACGTATCGTAGCATTAGTGTTCTAATGCTTCTTAAATCGCCATATCGCATCTCATTTCTATGTTTCATGATAAGATATAATATTCATTGTGGAGTGTTATGTATACCTCGTATTCACTGTAAAAGAATGTAAATGCGACACTTCCTTGCTAGGGAATATCGTTTGCAGATTTCTATATATCGTAGCACTATTGTTCTAATGCTTCTTAAAACGCGATATCGCATCCCATTTCTATGTTTCATGATAAGACGTAATATTCATTGTGCAGTGTTACGGATACCTCGTATTCAATTCAAAAGAATGTAAATGCGACACTTCCTTGCTAGGAAAAAGCGTTTGCAGACGCCTATGTATCATAGCAATAGAGTTATAATGCTTTTTAAAACGCGATATGGATCCTCATTTCTATGTTTCATGATAAGATGCAATTTTCATTGTTGAGTGTTATGTATACCTCGTATTCACATCAGGAGAATGTAAATGCCACACTTCCTTGCTAGGAAATAGCGTTTGCAGATGTCTACGTATCGAAGCAATAGCGTTCTATTGCTTATCAAAACGCGATATCGCATCTCATTTCTATGTTTCATGTTAAGATAAAAAATTCAGTGCGACTTGTCATGCATACCTCGTATTCACATAAAAAGAATGTAAATGACCCACACTTCTTTGCGAGGAAATATCCGTTTGCAGATATCTACGTATCGTAGCAATAGAGTTCTAATGCTTCTTAAAACGCGATATCGCATCTCATTCCTATGTTTCATGATAAGATATAATATTCATTGCGAAGTGTCATGTATACCTCGCATACACTTCAAATGAATGTAAATGCGACACTTCCTTGCTAGGAAATAGCGTTTGCAGATGTCTACGTATCGTAGCATTAGAGTTCTAATGCTTCTCAAAACGCGATATCGCATCTCATTTCTATGTATCATGATAAGATGTAATATTCATTCCGGAGTGTTATGTATACCTCGTACTTACTTCAAAAGAATGATAATGCGACACTTCCTTGCTAGGATATAGCGTTTGCAGATGCCTACGTATCGAAGCAATAGAATTCTAATGCTTCTTAAATCGCGATATCGCATCTCATTTCTATGTTTCGTGACAAGATATAATATTCATTGTGGATTGCTATGTATACATCGTATTCGCTACTAAAGAATGTAAATGCGACACTTCCTTGCTAGGAAATTACGTTTCCAGATGTCTACGTTTCGAAGCAATAGAGTTCTAATGCCCCTTAAATCGCTATATCGCTTCTCATTTCTATGTTTCGTGATAAGATATAATACTCATTGTGCAGTGTTATATATACCTCGTATTCACTTAAAATGAATGTAAATGCGACTCTTCCTTGCTAGAAAATGGCGTTTGCTGATGTCTACGTATCGTAGCAATAGAGCTCTGGTGCTCCTTGGAACGCGATATCGCTCCTTCCCGATATTCCAATGTTTCATGATAAGATATAATATTCATTGTAGAGTGTTATGTATACCTCGCATACACTTCAAAAGAATATAAATGCGACACTTCCTTGCTAGGAAATAGGGTTTGCAGATGTCTACGTATCGCAGAAATAGAGTTCTAATGCTTCTTATATCGCGAGATCGCAACTCAAATCTATGTTTCACGATAGGATATAATAATCATTGCGGAGTGTTATGTATGAAGCGTATTTACTTCAAAAGAATGTAAATGCGGCACTTCCTTCCTAGGAAATAGCGTTTGCAGATGTCTACGTATCGTAGCAATAGTGTTCTAAAGCTTCTTAAAACGCGACATCGCATCACATGTCTATGTTTCATGATAAGATATAATATTCATTTCGAACTGTTATGTATCCCTCGTCTACACTTCAAAAGAATGTAAACTCTACACTTCCTTGCTAGGAAATAGCGTTTGCAGATGTCTACGTATCGAAGAAATAGAGTTTTATGCTTCTTAAGTCTCGATATCGCATCTCATTTCTATGTTTCATGATAAGATATAATATTCATTGTGGAGTGTTATGTATACCTCGTATTTACTTAAAAAGATTGTAATTGCGATACTTCCTTGCTGGGAAATAGCGCTTGTAGATGTCTCCGTATCGAAGCAATAGAGATCTAATGCTTCTCAAATCGCGATATCGCATTCCATTTCTATGTTTCGTGATAAAGTATAATATTCATTGTGGAGTGTTATGTGTACCTCGTATTCACTTTAAAAGAATGTAAATGCGACACTTCCCTGCGACTAAATAGCGTTTGCAGATGTCGTACGTATCGTAGCAGTGGAGTCCTAATGCTTCATAAAACGTGATATCGCACCTCATTTCTACGTTTCATGATATGATATAATATTCATTGCGAAGTGTTATGTATTTCTCGTCTACGCTACAAGTAAGTGTAAGTGCGGCACCTCCTTGCTAGGAAATAGTGTTTGCAGATGTCTACATATCGAAGGAATAGAGTTCTAATGCATCTTAAATCGCGATATTGCACCTCATTTCCATGTTTCATGATAAGATATATTATTAATTGCGAAGTGTTATGCATACCTCGCATACACTTCAAACGAATGTAAATGCGAAACATCCTTGCTAGGAAATAGCGTTTCTACATGTCTACGTATCGAAGCAATAATGTTCCAATGCTTCATAAAATGCCATATCGCATCTGATTTCTATGTTTCATGATAAGATATAATATTCATTGTGGAGTGTCATGTATACCTTGCATACACAACAAATGAATGTAAATGCGGCACTTCCTTGCTGGGAAATAGCGTTTGCAGATGTCTACGTATCGAAGCAATAGAGTTCTAATGCTTCTTAAAATGCGATATCGCATCTCATTTCTATGTTTCGTGATAAGATATAATATTCATTGTGGAGTGTTACGTACTCCTCGCCTACACTTCAATTGTATGTAAATGCGACGTTTCCTTTCTTGGATATCGCGTTTCCAGATATCAACGTATCGAAGCAATAGAGCTCTAATGCTTCTTAAAACGCGATATCGCATCTCATTTCTATGTTTCATGATAAGATGTAATATTCATTGCGGAGTGTCATGCATACCTCGTATTCAATTCAAAACAATGTAAATGCGACACTTCCTTGCTAGGAAGCAGCGTTTGCAGATATCTAGGTATCGAAGCAATAGTGTTCTAATGCTGCCTAAATCGCGATATCGCATCTCATTTATATGTTTCATGATAAGACACAATATTCATTGTGCAATGTTATGTATACCTCGTAGTCAACTTCAGAAGAATGATAATGCGTCACTTCCTTGCTAGGAAATAGCGTTTGCAGATGTCTATGTGTCATAGCAATAGAGTTCTAATTCTTCTTAAAACGCGATATCGCATCACATTTCTATGTTTCATGATAAGATACAATATTCATTGCGAAGTGTCATGTGTACCTCGTATTCACTTGAAAACGATGTAACTGCGACACTTCATTGCTAGGAAGTAGCGTTTGCAGATGCCTACGTATCGAAGCAATAGAGTTCTAATGCTTCTTAAATCGCCATATAGCATCTCATTTCTATGTTTCGTGATAAGCTATAATATTCATTGTGGAGTGTTACGTATACATCGTATTCACTTCAGATGAATGTAAATGCGACACTTACTTGCTAGGAAATAGCGTTTGCAGATTTCTACGTAACGACGCAATAGATTTCTAAAGCTTCTTAAATCGCGATATCGCATATCATTTCTATGTTTCATGATAAGATATAATAATAATTGTGGAGTGTTATGTATACCTCGCATACACTTCAAAAGCATGTAAATGCGACATTTCATTGCTAGGGAATAGCATTTGCAGATGTCTACGTATCGTAGCAATAGTGTTCTAATGCTTCTTAAAAAGCGATATCGCATTTCATTTCTATGTTTCATAATAAGATATAATATTCATTGCGAAGTGTCATGTATACCTCGTATTCACATCAAATGAATGTAAATGCGACTCCTCCTTCCTAGGAAATAACGTTTGCAGATGTATACGTATCGTAGCAATAGGGTTGTAATGCTTGTCATAACGCGATATCGCATTTCATTTCTATGTTTCATGATTAGACATAATATTCATAGCGAAGTATCATGTATACCTCGTATTCACTTCAAATGAATGTAAATGCGACACTTCCTTCCTATTAAATAGCGTTTGCAGATGTCTGCGTATCGAAGCAGTAGTGTTCTAATGCTTCTTAAAACAGGATAACGCATTTCATTTCTATGTTTCATGATAAGATATATCATTCATTGCGAAGTTACATGTATACCTCGTATTCACTTCAAGAGAATGTAAATGCGACACTTCCTTGCCAGGAAATAGCGTTTGCAGATGTCTCCGTATCGAAGCAATAGGATTGTAATGCTTCTTAAAACGAGATGTCGCATCTCATTTCTATGTTTCGTGATAAGATATAATATTAATTGCGAAGAGTCACGTATACGACGTATTCACTTCAAAAGAATGTAAATGCGACACTTCCTTGCTATTAAATAGCGTTTGCAGATGTCTACGTATCGAAACAATAGAGTTCTAATGCTTCTTAAAACGAAATTTCGCAGCTCATTTCTATGTTTTATGATAAGATATAATATTCATTGCGAAGTGTCATGTATACCTCGTACTCACTTCAAAAGAATGTAAATGCGGTACTTCCCTCCTATTAAATAGCGTTTGCAGATGTCTACGCATCGTAGCAATAGAGTTCTAAAGCTTTTTCAAACAACATATCGCATCTCATATCTATGTGTCATGATAAGATATAATATTCATTGCGAAGTGTCAAGTATACCTCGTATTCGCTTCAAAAGAATGTAAATGCGACACTTCCTTGCTAGGAAATAGCGTCTCCACATGTCTACGTATTGAAACAATAGAGCTTTAATGCTCCTTAAAACGAGATGTCGCATCTAATTTCTATGTTTCATGATAAGATATAATATTAATTGCAAAGTGTCATGTATACCTCGTATTCACTTTAAAAGGATGTAAATTCGATACTTCCATGCTAGGAAATAGCGTTTGCAAATGTCTACGTATCGTAGCAAGTGTTCTAATGCTTCTTAAAACGTGATATCGCTTTTCACTTCTATATTTCACGATAATTGATAATATCCATTGCGAAGTGTCATGTATACCTCGTATTCACTTCAAAAGAATGTAAATGCGACACTTCCTTGCTAGGAGATAGCGTTTTCAGATGTCTACGTATTGATGCAATAGAATTCTAATGCTTCTTAAATCCCGACATCGCATCTCATTTCTATGTTTCATGATAAGATATAATATTCATTGCGAACTGTCATGTATACCCCGTATTTCTTTCAAAAGAATGTAAATGCGACACTTCCTTGCTAGGAAGTAGCGTTTGCAGAAGTCTACGTATCGAAGCAGTAGAGTTCTAATGCTTCTTATATCGCCATATCGCATCTCATCTTTATGTTTCATGATCAGATATAATATTCATTGTGCAGTGTTATGTATACCTCGTATTCACTTCAAAAGAATGTAAATGCGACACTTCCTTGCTAGGAAATAACGTTTGCAGATGTCTACGTATCGGAGCAATAGATTTCCAACGCTTCTTAAAACGCGATATCGCATCTCATTTCTATGTTTCATGATAAGATATAATATTCATTGTGGAGTGTTATGTATACCTCGTCTTCACTTCAAGAGAATGTAAATGCGACACTTCCCTGCTTTAAAATAGCGTTTGCAGATGTATACGTATCGAAGCAATAGAGTTGTAATGCTTCTTAAAACGGGATACCGCATCTCATTTCTATGTTTCATTATAAGGTATAATATTCATTGCGAGGTGTCACTTGTACCTCGCATACACTTCAAATAAATGTAAATACGACACTTCCTAGCTAGGAAATAGCGTTTGCAGATGCATACGAATCGAAGCAATAGATTTCTAATGCTTCTAAAACCGCGATTAGGCATCTCATTTCTATGTTTCATGATAAGATATAATATTCATTGTGCAGTGTTATGTGTACGTCGTACTCACTTCAAGAGAATGTAAATGCGACACTTCCTTGCTAGGAAATAGCGTTGGCAGATGTCTACGTATTGAAGCAATAGAGATCTATTGCTTCTTAAATAGCGATATCGCATCTCATTTCTCTGTCTCATGATAAATATATAATTTTCATTGCGAAGTGTCATGTATACCTCGTATTCACTTCAAATGTATGTAAATGCGACACTTCCTTGCTAGGAAATAGCGTTTGCAGATGTCTACGTATCGTAGCAATAGAGATCTAATGCTTCTTAACACGCGATATCGCGTCTCACGTCTATGTTTCATGATAAGATATAATATTTATTGCGAAGTGTCACTTATACCACCAATAAACTTCAAATGAATGTAAATGCTACACGTCCTTTCTATTAAATAGCGTTTGATAGATTTATAATGCCTTTTAAATCGCGATAGCGCATCTCATTTCTATGTTTCATGACAAGATATAATATTCATTGTGGAGTGTTATGTATACCTCGTATTCATTTCAAAAGAATGTAAATGCGACTCTTCCTTGCTAGGAAACAGCGATTGCAGTTATCTACGTATCGTAGCAATAGATTTCAAATGCTTCTTAAAACTCCATAGCGCATCTCATTTCTATGTTTCAAGATAAGATATAATATTCTTTGCGAAGTCCCATGTATACCTCGCATTCACTTCAAAAGAATGTAAATTAGACACTTCCTTGCTAGGAATAAGCGTCTGCAGATGTCTACGTATCGAAGCAACATAGTTCTAATCCTTCTTAAAACGAGATATCGCATCTCATTTCTACGTTTCATGATAAGATATAATATCCATTGCGAAGTGTCATGTATACCTCGTATTCACTTCAAAACTATGTAAATGCGACACTTTCTTGCTAAGAAGTAGGGTTTGCAGATGTCTACGTATCGTAGCAATAGAGTTCTAATGTTTCCTAAATCGCCATATCGCATCTCATTTCTATGTTTCATGATGAAGTATAATATTCATTGTGGAGTGTTATGTATACCTAGTATTCACTTTATAAGAATGTAAGTGCGACACTTCCTTTTTGGGAATTAGCGTTTGCAGATATCTGGGTATCGAAGCAATAGAGTTCTAATGCTTCTTATATCGCGATATTGCATCTCATTTGTATGTTTCGTCATAAGATATAATATTCATTGTGTAGTGTTATGTATACCTCGTATTCACTTCAATAGAATGTAAATACGGCACTTCCTTGCTAGGAAATAGCGTTTGCAGATGTCTACGTATCGTAGAAATAGTGTTCTAATGCCTCATAAGACGCGATATCGGATCCCATTTCTATGTTTCATGATAAGATATAATATTCATTGCGAAGGGTCACGTACACCTCATATTCACTTCAAAGGAATGTAAATGCGACACTTGCTTGCTAGGAAATAGCGTCTGCAGATGTCTACGTATCATAGAAATGGAGATCTAATGCTTCTTAAAACGCGATATAGCATCTCATTTCTATGTTTCATGATAAGATATAATATACATTGCGATGTGTCATGTATACCTCGCATACGCTTCAAATGATTGTAAATGCGACACTTCTTTGCTAGGAAATAGCGTTTGTAGGTGTCTACGTATCGAAACAATAGAGTTCTAATGCATCTTAAAACGCGATATCGCACCTCATTTCTATGTCTCATGATAAGATATAATATTCATTGCGAAGTGACATGCATACCTCGTATTCACTTCAAATGAATGTAAAAGCGACACTTCCTTGCTAGGAAATAGCGTTTGCAGATGTCTACGTATCGAAGCAATAGAGTTCTAATGCTTCTCAAAACGCAATATCGCATCCCATTTCTATGTTTCATGATAAGATATAATATTCATTGTGGAGTGTTATGTATACCTCGTATTCACTTCAAAAGGATGTAAATGCTACACTTCCTTGCTAGGAAATAGCGTTTGCAGATGTCTACGTATCATAGCAATAAAGTTCTGATGCTTCTTAAAACGCGATGTCGCTCCTCATTTCTATGCTCCATGATAAGATATAATATTCATTGCGAAGTGTCAAGTATACCTCGCATACACTTCAATTGAATGTAAATGCGACACTTCCATTCTAGGAAATTACGTTTGCAGAAGTCTACGTATCGAAGCAATAGAATTCTAATGCTTCTTAAAACGCGCTTTCGCATCTCATTTCTATGTTTCATGATAAGATATAATATTCATTGCGAAGTGACATGCATACCTCGTATTCACTTCAAAAGAATGTAAATGCGACGCTTCCTTGCTAGGAAATAGCGTTTGCAGATGTCTACGTATCGAAGCAATAGAGTTGTAATGCTTCTTAAATCGCGATATCGCATCTCATTCATATGTTTCGATATAAGATATAATATTCATTGTGTAGTGTTATGTATACCTCGCATACAATTCAAAAGAATGTAACTGCGACACTTCCTTGCTAGGAAATGGCGTTTGCAGATGTCTACGTATCGTAGCAATAGTGTTCTGATGCTTCCTAAAACGCAATATCGCATCTCATTTCTATGTTTCATGATAAGGTATAATAATCATTGTGAAGTGACATGCATACCTCGTATTCACTTCAAAAGAATGTAAATGCGACGCTTCCTTGCTAGGAAATAGCGTTTGCAGATGTCTACGTATCGAAGCAATAGAGTTCTAATGCTTCTTAAATCGCCATATAGCATCTCATTTCTATGTTTCGTGATAAGCTATAATATTCATTGTGGAGTGTTACGTATACATCGTATTCACTTCAGATGAATGTAAATGCGACACTTACTTGCTAGGAAATAGCGTTTGCAGATTTCTACGTAACGACGCAATAGATTTCTAAAGCTTCTTAAATCGCGATATCGCATATCATTTCTATGTTTCATGATAAGATATAATAATAATTGTGGAGTGTTATGTATACCTCGCATACACTTCAAAAGCATGTAAATGCGACATTTCATTGCTAGGGAATAGCATTTGCAGATGTCTACGTATCGTAGCAATAGTGTTCTAATGCTTCTTAAAAAGCGATATCGCATTTCATTTCTATGTTTCATAATAAGATATAATATTCATTGCGAAGTGTCATGTATACCTCGTATTCACATCAAATGAATGTAAATGCGACTCCTCCTTCCTAGGAAATAACGTTTGCAGATGTATACGTATCGTAGCAATAGGGTTGTAATGCTTGTCATAACGCGATATCGCATTTCATTTCTATGTTTCATGATTAGACATAATATTCATAGCGAAGTATCATGTATACCTCGTATTCACTTCAAATGAATGTAAATGCGACACTTCCTTCCTATTAAATAGCGTTTGCAGATGTCTGCGTATCGAAGCAGTAGTGTTCTAATGCTTCTTAAAACAGGATAACGCATTTCATTTCTATGTTTCATGATAAGATATATCATTCATTGCGAAGTTACATGTATACCTCGTATTCACTTCAAGAGAATGTAAATGCGACACTTCCTTGCCAGGAAATAGCGTTTGCAGATGTCTCCGTATCGAAGCAATAGGATTGTAATGCTTCTTAAAACGAGATGTCGCATCTCATTTCTATGTTTCGTGATAAGATATAATATTAATTGCGAAGAGTCACGTATACGACGTATTCACTTCAAAAGAATGTAAATGCGACACTTCCTTGCTATTAAATAGCGTTTGCAGATGTCTACGTATCGAAACAATAGAGTTCTAATGCTTCTTAAAACGAAATTTCGCAGCTCATTTCTATGTTTTATGATAAGATATAATATTCATTGCGAAGTGTCATGTATACCTCGTACTCACTTCAAAAGAATGTAAATGCGGTACTTCCCTCCTATTAAATAGCGTTTGCAGATGTCTACGCATCGTAGCAATAGAGTTCTAAAGCTTTTTCAAACAACATATCGCATCTCATATCTATGTGTCATGATAAGATATAATATTCATTGCGAAGTGTCAAGTATACCTCGTATTCGCTTCAAAAGAATGTAAATGCGACACTTCCTTGCTAGGAAATAGCGTCTCCACATGTCTACGTATTGAAACAATAGAGCTTTAATGCTCCTTAAAACGAGATGTCGCATCTAATTTCTATGTTTCATGATAAGATATAATATTAATTGCAAAGTGTCATGTATACCTCGTATTCACTTTAAAAGGATGTAAATTCGATACTTCCATGCTAGGAAATAGCGTTTGCAAATGTCTACGTATCGTAGCAAGTGTTCTAATGCTTCTTAAAACGTGATATCGCTTTTCACTTCTATATTTCACGATAATTGATAATATCCATTGCGAAGTGTCATGTATACCTCGTATTCACTTCAAAAGAATGTAAATGCGACACTTCCTTGCTAGGAGATAGCGTTTTCAGATGTCTACGTATTGATGCAATAGAATTCTAATGCTTCTTAAATCCCGACATCGCATCTCATTTCTATGTTTCATGATAAGATATAATATTCATTGCGAACTGTCATGTATACCCCGTATTTCTTTCAAAAGAATGTAAATGCGACACTTCCTTGCTAGGAAGTAGCGTTTGCAGAAGTCTACGTATCGAAGCAGTAGAGTTCTAATGCTTCTTATATCGCCATATCGCATCTCATCTTTATGTTTCATGATCAGATATAATATTCATTGTGCAGTGTTATGTATACCTCGTATTCACTTCAAAAGAATGTAAATGCGACACTTCCTTGCTAGGAAATAACGTTTGCAGATGTCTACGTATCGGAGCAATAGATTTCCAACGCTTCTTAAAACGCGATATCGCATCTCATTTCTATGTTTCATGATAAGATATAATATTCATTGTGGAGTGTTATGTATACCTCGTCTTCACTTCAAGAGAATGTAAATGCGACACTTCCCTGCTTTAAAATAGCGTTTGCAGATGTATACGTATCGAAGCAATAGAGTTGTAATGCTTCTTAAAACGGGATACCGCATCTCATTTCTATGTTTCATTATAAGGTATAATATTCATTGCGAGGTGTCACTTGTACCTCGCATACACTTCAAATAAATGTAAATACGACACTTCCTAGCTAGGAAATAGCGTTTGCAGATGCATACGAATCGAAGCAATAGATTTCTAATGCTTCTAAAACCGCGATTAGGCATCTCATTTCTATGTTTCATGATAAGATATAATATTCATTGTGCAGTGTTATGTGTACGTCGTACTCACTTCAAGAGAATGTAAATGCGACACTTCCTTGCTAGGAAATAGCGTTGGCAGATGTCTACGTATTGAAGCAATAGAGATCTATTGCTTCTTAAATAGCGATATCGCATCTCATTTCTCTGTCTCATGATAAATATATAATTTTCATTGCGAAGTGTCATGTATACCTCGTATTCACTTCAAATGTATGTAAATGCGACACTTCCTTGCTAGGAAATAGCGTTTGCAGATGTCTACGTATCGTAGCAATAGAGATCTAATGCTTCTTAACACGCGATATCGCGTCTCACGTCTATGTTTCATGATAAGATATAATATTTATTGCGAAGTGTCACTTATACCACCAATAAACTTCAAATGAATGTAAATGCTACACGTCCTTTCTATTAAATAGCGTTTGATAGATTTATAATGCCTTTTAAATCGCGATAGCGCATCTCATTTCTATGTTTCATGACAAGATATAATATTCATTGTGGAGTGTTATGTATACCTCGTATTCATTTCAAAAGAATGTAAATGCGACTCTTCCTTGCTAGGAAACAGCGATTGCAGTTATCTACGTATCGTAGCAATAGATTTCAAATGCTTCTTAAAACTCCATAGCGCATCTCATTTCTATGTTTCAAGATAAGATATAATATTCTTTGCGAAGTCCCATGTATACCTCGCATTCACTTCAAAAGAATGTAAATTAGACACTTCCTTGCTAGGAATAAGCGTCTGCAGATGTCTACGTATCGAAGCAACATAGTTCTAATCCTTCTTAAAACGAGATATCGCATCTCATTTCTACGTTTCATGATAAGATATAATATCCATTGCGAAGTGTCATGTATACCTCGTATTCACTTCAAAACTATGTAAATGCGACACTTTCTTGCTAAGAAGTAGGGTTTGCAGATGTCTACGTATCGTAGCAATAGAGTTCTAATGTTTCTTAAATCGCCATATCGCATCTCATTTCTATGTTTCATGATGAAGTATAATATTCATTGTGGAGTGTTATGTATACCTAGTATTCACTTTATAAGAATGTAAGTGCGACACTTCCTTTTTGGGAATTAGCGTTTGCAGATATCTGGGTATCGAAGCAATAGAGTTCTAATGCTTCTTATATCGCGATATTGCATCTCATTTGTATGTTTCGTCATAAGATATAATATTCATTGTGTAGTGTTATGTATACCTCGTATTCACTTCAATAGAATGTAAATACGGCACTTCCTTGCTAGGAAATAGCGTTTGCAGATGTCTACGTATCGTAGAAATAGTGTTCTAATGCCTCATAAGACGCGATATCGGATCCCATTTCTATGTTTCATGATAAGATATAATATTCATTGCGAAGGGTCACGTACACCTCATATTCACTTCAAAGGAATGTAAATGCGACACTTGCTTGCTAGGAAATAGCGTCTGCAGATGTCTACGTATCATAGAAATGGAGATCTAATGCTTCTTAAAACGCGATATAGCATCTCATTTCTATGTTTCATGATAAGATATAATATACATTGCGATGTGTCATGTATACCTCGCATACGCTTCAAATGATTGTAAATGCGACACTTCTTTGCTAGGAAATAGCGTTTGTAGGTGTCTACGTATCGAAACAATAGAGTTCTAATGCATCTTAAAACGCGATATCGCACCTCATTTCTATGTCTCATGATAAGATATAATATTCATTGCGAAGTGACATGCATACCTCGTATTCACTTCAAATGAATGTAAAAGCGACACTTCCTTGCTAGGAAATAGCGTTTGCAGATGTCTACGTATCGAAGCAATAGAGTTCTAATGCTTCTCAAAACGCAATATCGCATCCCATTTCTATGTTTCATGATAAGATATAATATTCATTGTGGAGTGTTATGTATACCTCGTATTCACTTCAAAAGGATGTAAATGCTACACTTCCTTGCTAGGAAATAGCGTTTGCAGATGTCTACGTATCATAGCAATAAATTTCTGATGCTTCTTAAAACGCGATGTCGCTCCTCATTTCTATGCTCCATGATAAGATATAATATTCATTGCGAAGTGTCAAGTATACCTCGCATACACTTCAATTGAATGTAAATGCGACACTTCCATTCTAGGAAATTACGTTTGCAGAAGTCTACGTATCGAAGCAATAGAATTCTAATGCTTCTTAAAACGCGCTTTCGCATCTCATTTCTATGTTTCATGATAAGATATAATATTCATTGCGAAGTGACATGCATACCTCGTATTCACTTCAAAAGAATGTAAATGCGACGCTTCCTTGCTAGGAAATAGCGTTTGCAGATGTCTACGTATCGAAGCAATAGAGTTGTAATGCTTCTTAAATCGCGATATCGCATCTCATTCATATGTTTCGATATAAGATATAATATTCATTGTGTAGTGTTATGTATACCTCGCATACAATTCAAAAGAATGTAACTGCGACACTTCCTTGCTAGGAAATGGCGTTTGCAGATGTCTACGTATCGTAGCAATAGTGTTCTGATGCTTCCTAAAACGCAATATCGCATCTCATTTCTATGTTTCATGATAAGGTATAATAATCATTGTGAAGTGACATGCATACCTCGTATTCACTTCAAAAGAATGTAAATGCGACGCTTCCTTGCTAGGAAATAGCGTTTGCAGATGTCTACGTATCGAAGCAATAGAGTTGTAATGCTTCTTAAATCGCGATATCGCATCTCATTCATATGTTTCGATATAAGATATAATATTCATTGTGTAGTGTTATGTATACCTCGCATACAATTCAAAAGAATGTAACTGCGACACTTCCTTGCTAGGAAATGGCGTTTGCAGATGTCTACGTATCGTAGCAATAGTGTTCTGATGCTTCCTAAAACGCAATATCGCATCTCATTTCTATGTTTCATGATAAGGTATAATAATCATTGTGAAGTGACATGCATACCTCGTATTCACTTCAAAAGAATGTAAATGCGACACTTTCTTGTTAGGAAGTAGCGTTTGCAGATGTCAAGGTATCGAAGCAATAGCGTTGCAATGCTTCTTAAATCGAGATATCGCATCTCCTTTCTATGTTTCATGATAAGATATAATTTACATTGCGAAGTGTCTCGTACTCACTTCAAAAGAATGTAAATGCGACACTTCCTTGCTAGGACGTTGCGTTTGCAGATGTCTACGTATCGATGCAGTAGAGTTCTAATGCTTCTTAAATCGCGATATCCCATCTCATTTCTATGTTTCATGGTAAGATATAATATTCATTGCGAAGTGGCATGTATACCTCGCATACACATCAAATGAATGTAAATGCGACACTTCCGTGCTAGGAAGTAGTGTCACGTCCTGGCGAACAAATTATTCGTATCCCAGGAGACTGTATGACACAAGCTTTTTAGTCGAAAATTCGGTCCGGTATAAAACGCGTATGACCGGGTTCGTCGATTCTGGCAAGACGCGGGCACCGTAAACAGTCGTGTACGCGTGTAAGGAGGGACTTTACTTACCTTTCGCTGATTTCCCTCTTCTGCTTTCAGATGTGGCGATCGTCGAGTGTCGTTTTCGGGGGAGGAGTCGGCGTACGGCTGGCTGAAATCGGCGTTGTGACGGTGGAGCTGCGATGAATGTCGCCGTCCGTCGATGAACGAAGAATTCTGGCGTTTCACCAACGTATTCCGCACGAGATAATGGATTAAATTCTTCCTCCCGGCGCGATGAGTTCGTTTATAAACACTCAAGTTGTTGCGAACTTGGTAGAATTTGTATTAGAATATAATTGAATTTAGAAATGGAGTTGGAATGAACTAGAACTTGATGTGGTAGGAAAATATAAAGTATATTCTAAATCAAAGAGTACAAGAACAATTATTTCTAAGTATTAAGACTAGGTTAACTATGAATTAGGAATTAGAACAAAGACTTTAGAACTAGGAACCTTATCGAGGCTGCGTGACGACCCTAAGGCGCGACTTAGAAGAGACTTGGAATTGGAAGTGCCCGAAGGCGAGATAGAACTGTACCGTCCTGACGGTACTGACTGACTGTGTCTCCCAAGATGCGTCTGCGTCCTCCTCGACTCTCGGAGCGCTTAGGTCGTGTGCGAACGTAGGTGAGAGTATGTGGACGCCCGAGTGGGGTTTCGGCGTTGCGTGGTGTGGTTAGCGGCGCGTGCCGCTGAGGCGGTCGCGATCTCGCGCGTCGCGGGTTACTTAATTAGCGCAACTTATGAATATAGAGATACAAGTATGAAATTAGAAATTACGCCTTAAATGTAAAATGTGTGTTGTTTGTGTCGTTATAAAGTAGTGTCGTGTAAATTCTATGAGCTAGGAATACAGAGCTTAGAATGTAGGAGTATATATATAATGTTAATTAATAATCTTAGAAATAGTATTTTGGGCATGGCAGATCTGGGATGGTGAAATCGTAGAGTCCTTTGTACGGTGAGGGTCCCGTCGACGGATCTCGTGGAGGTTGATTCTCCTGGTACGTCCCTGGAGTGAGCGAGAGGGCGAGATTCCCTGCAGGTAAGAGTGAGACGGTGGATGGCTCCTTGAGTGGGAGCGAGACAGCGCACATGGTCCTTGATGCGAGCGAGATGGCGAGCACCTCTGCGGGTGCGAGTGAGACGGAGGGTAGGTCCCTTGGAGTGAGAGAGACGGCGAGCACCTCTGCGGGTGCGAGTGAGTCGGAGGGTATATTCCTTGGAGTGAGAGAGGCGGCGAGCACCTCTGCGGGTGCGAGTGAGACGATGGTCGTAGCCTTTGGCCTGAGTGAGACGGCGAATTGCGCCTGGGTGTTGCCTGTGGTGCAGGCGCGTGAGGGTGGTTGCTGTGGTGCGTTGAGAGGGTGGCAGGTGGCACGCCTGACGTCACACCTTCCCCCTTAGAAAAAGAATTTCGCCTATAGCGAAATCTCTGGACTGATGTGGGCTCGATGTGGGATGCTACTCGTCTCGTGTGCTGTGGAGGAGATTGGTCCTCCTTGGCGTGTATGCTGCTCTCATCTCGTGGATGCTGTGGTCTCTCGTCTCGTGGATGCTGTGGTCTCTGCGTATCTTGTGCTGCTACGGCTGCACTCTGTTTGGTTGCACTTTTCTTCTGAGGTGCACTTTGTTCGTTTGTCACTGTCACCGATTCTTTTACTCTTTGTTCATTAAGATTTTCAGTTTTTGATTTTGACTTACACTTTTCACTGTCTCCTACATTCGATCGAACTCTCATACGTGCATTCATCGTTTGTAGGCGCTTACAATTTTTTAATTTATTTGAATGCACAATCTTGTGCCTCCCCTTAACATTAATTTTAACATTATTATTAGGCAGAATCTCCAAGATCTTATATGGGCCTGTGTATTGAGAATCGAATTTATGTCTAAGTGGTTCGCGGAGCAAATAAACCCATTGTCCGACTTGGAAATCCTTTACATTAAGCTTCTTATCGTAATAGAATTTAGCGCGTGTTTTTGCACCGTCTAAGTATGTTTTCGCTATTTCTTGTGAAGTACGTATTCTATCGTTGAGTTCATCTAAATACGCGGCGTACGATTCGTTTTCCGAAGTGTCTCTGAAAGGTATGGCAGAAGGAGTTCGTGCTATTTTCCCAAAAACCAGTTCGTATGGCGTGTAACATGTTCCTTCGTGTGTACTGGTATTGTAGGAAAACATAGCGTATGGCAGCCATTTTTCCCAATTGTTCCGATTGCCTATGAATTGTTTTAAATATTCCGCTAACACGTGATGTGATCTTTCCACATAACCGTTGGTCTGGGGGTGGAAAGCCGTTGTTTTATATTGTTGAATTCTGAATCTAGCGGCGATGGTTTTCATCAATGAGTTTATAAAATTGGAACCTTGATCTGTTAATATGCCCTTAGGGCATCCGAATTTACAAATAAAATGCGTAATGAACGCGTCGGCTATGTCAACCGCCGTGGTTCTTTTTAAAGGAATTGCTAGGGAATACTTTGTCAGGAGATCTTGTATCGTGAGTATGTTCGTATATCCGTCTGGAGTGGGGGGTAATGGTCCCATAACGTCCATGGATATCTTGTCGAATGCTGTGCCTGGGGTATCGGTGAGAGTTAGAGGTTGACGCGTTTTGACTCTAGTTAGTTTTAATTTTTGGCATATTTCGCATTTTTCTATGTATTTTTGGATTTCTTGTTTCATGTTCGGCCAGTAGTACTTTTCACGGATTCTACTGTAAGTTTTGTTAACTCCTTTGTGTCCTGCTTCTGGGGTATCGTGATTCTCGCGGATTATATCGTTTCGAAGTTCTTCTCGCGGAGTTCGAACGAGACCTTGGCAGAACGTAATTTGAATATTGGTGTCGAGAAAGAGATCTACTAGGATTCGTTTGATTTGTGAAAGAGTAAATTGATTAATTGCGGTTTGTGCTATGCTAAACGATTCTAATTGAAGCTCGCGTGTTACGTCATATAGAGATTGTAAACATTCTAGAAGGATTTGATTGTCGACTTGTTTCTTTTCGTGTTCCGTAACTGGTAATGAAATTTGGAAATAATTTCCGTGAGAACTTACTTTGGCTCTTCATAAGTTAACGTTATCTTTATGTTGATGGAATTTTCCTACATTCTGAAGTTCGCGTGCGCCTGTTTCGTACGGGCGGCCTCCTCTCGTGATAAAAACGACTAAATTATCGTGCCTTGCGGATAACGAGTCTCTTGTAGTAACGAACAGAGGGCGTTGCCTGACTTCGGGTGGGTAGTCCACTGTCGGTAAGTCTGTCGGTACCGTTGTCGGTAAGGAGGAACTAGGATTTTCTGTCGGTAATTGCGATCGGTCGATATTTTCTGTCGAGGATGCTGGTGTAGGAGGCGGCGGAGGTGGAGGTTTGGATGATTTAGGAACTGGAAACTCGAAAATGTTTTCGTCGGAGTCGCTGGAGTGTGTAATTGGCTTTACGCTGACAGGGTTTCTTGACAAAGCATCTGCGTTCATGTTCACCTTTCCTGGCTTGTATACGATTTCATATTCGTATTCGGCCAGTTTAAGGCGCCAACGAACTAATCTACTGGACGGATCTTTGACGGAGTTCATCCAGGCCAACGGTCTGTGGTCTGTCACGAGTTTGAAAGATCGACCGTAGATATATGGTCTAAAATAATGAACGGCGTAAATGATGCCCAAACACTCCTTTTCTATAGTTGAATAATTTTTCTCTGCATTATTCAGCAAGCGCGACGTGTAGGCGATTGGAAGGTCCCTACCGATGGGGCCCTGACTAAGAACGGCGCCGATAGCGTTGGCGGATGCGTCTGAGGTTATGATAAACGGTTTCGAAAAGTCAGGATACTGCAATATCGGTGCTTCACAGGACATGTCTCTTAGTGTAACGAATGCAATTTCCTGATCGTTTCGCCAAATGAATTTAATATCTTTTTTAAGGAGATTCGTTAGTGGTTTCGCGATAGAAGAGAAATTTGAAATAAATCTGCGATAGTATCCTGCGAGACCGAGAAACTGTTTTATTTGTTTTGGGTTCTGTGGACGTGGAAAGTCTCTTACTGTTCATATTTTATTAGGATCGGGTTTTACCCCGTTTTCGCTAATGACGTGCCTTAAATAATTTACTTCACGGCGCAAAAACTCGCACTTGTCCGGCTGGAGGACAAGGTTCGCGTTTCGAAGGCGTTCTACAAGCTTATTAAATTTTACCTCGTGTTCGTGCAAAGAACTGGCGTACAGAACAATATCATCGAGATATACAAACATTTCATTGCCTTGCAAACCTGTTAGAACATTGTCCATCAGCCGTTGGAAGGTGGCTGTGGCGTTACGGAGACCGAACGGCATTCTTTGAAATTCGTAGTGGCCGTGAGGGGTCGAAAATGCGGTTTTAGCGGAATCTGATGCTGACATTGGGATGGGTTCCAGAACCTGGGTGTCCAGGATGTACCCATCCCCACCTCCTCGCGGTGGAACCTGGGCGCCGGGCTTGCCCGGTGGCTAACGGGGCTCTGGGGCTACCATATCGAGCAAAAAATGGGACTCGGAGGTCTGGTGCATCATCGATTGCCCAGAATAGTCCGAATCTTTTCGTAGAGCAAACATGAATGACTGAGCAGGCAGTCTGGAGCATCTATAAATTTGGCCAAACTGATGCTTAATAATTCAAAAAGGGTCAGAGTGAGCGTGTTCGCGTACACGTAGCGAGTTCGCCTCCCCGAGGTTCCCCGTGGGTGCTCCGGCGGTTAGGATTCGTCCTCTCCGACGGAGTAGCTGAAGGACTCGCCCGGTGGGAAAGGCGCCCCGGCACATCTGGATTTTTCCATCGCCCCTTTCAGTGGGGTGGCGTAACTGGGAAGTAGTTGGATAACACTAACAAGGGTATACCCGTTAGGGTGAGGAACCACGTCCGACCACCGTCCTGGTGTAGGGCAAACAATAGTCTGACATTGGGATTTGATGGAATCCACTTGCTAAATCAAAGGTACTGAAGTACTTTGCGCTTCCTAACTTATCTAGTATCTCCGTTATACACGGGAGCGGGTACGCATCGGCGATGGATTTTTCGTTCAGGCTTCGATAGTCTATTACAACTCTCCATCTTTTATTTCCTAAAGAATCCGGTTTCTTGGGTACAACCCAGAGCGGTGAATTATATGGAGATTTTGACGGTTTAATAATTTCCTTTTCTAGTAATTGATCTATTTGACGTTGTATTTGTTCCTTGTGTATCGGCGGGAAGCGGTATTGTTTCACGTTTATTGGCTGATCATTTATCGTTGGAATACGGTGCTCGGTTACAGTGGTAAATCCTAATTTATCGCCTGGGAGATGGAATAAATTTTGATTGTTAGGAATCAGTTTGTATATATTATTTCTTTCTTCGCTGTTTAGATGATCTAGACGGAGTGACGCGACTATTTCGTCGAATCGGCTTTGAGGTTGCGTTACATTTTGAGTGGCTTTTGAGAAGAGATTTATTTTGTGTATCTTTCGCGCGGATGTTTAAGTTACGTTGCGTACCTTCGATGGTACTTGAAAAAATTTTTGTGAATTTTCTGAGGTTGTTATTGGAAGATTTATTATGGTTGGAAACTTTGTGTTGAATATCGCATGACGATGGTAAGAGATTTTCGTTGGAATTCGTAGAATTTGTAGTGGATTTTGAAACAATGTTAGCATAAGATACAGTGGGATTTGGGAATACTCGTTTTAGAGTGGATACAGTGGATTTGGAATTAGTCGAGTTAGTACGCATGCTTGAGACAGTGGATTTAGTATTAATTGGATTAGTAGGCATGCTGGAAACAGTGGATTTAGTATTAGTAGAATTAGTACGCATGCTTGAAACAGTGGATTTAGTATTCATTTTTGTATTAGAAGCAGTGGATTTAGTATTGATTTTTGTATTAGAAACAGTGGATTTAGAAGTATTCGTAAATAACGAATATAACGCTGGTTCGCGTTTCAGCGATTCGAGAACGGGAAGCGGGTCCAGATGAATTCTGGGCACCGCGATCTCGATCTCGGTATCGGTCGCATTAATTATGCTTGCTATCGCATGGCCGTTTCGCACTTTAACGATAGCATGACCGAAATATACTCCCGTCGCGATCTGTGTTCGGGGGATTATTCCTTCGCCTACGCCTGAATTAATTATTCCGACGCGTATGCCCGAGTTAGTCCGCGGAGGAAGTATTATTTTATTTAAAACGTCTTCGCGACGTGCAAATAGGATCCTATTCCCGTGCCACAGGATATATTTATTTCTAAAAGATATATCCGCTTCTGCACAAAACCCGGATCCCAGGATCCCGGCGGATTTAATTGGGAAGTCGGAACTGACAACATTAAACGGAACGTCACGAGAAAATATCGGTAACGTAACCGTCCCTAAGGTGGCTACGGTTCCCTGAGTTACACCGGTAATAGTTAGGCGTTCTGCAGTGTTAATTAGAGTTTTAGGTTTTAGCGCGTTTTCCTTGATCACGTTGATCTCGGCTCTGGTGTCGATCATCATTACTACGGGTTCAATTAACGCGTTAGAATTTATGACAACCGTGGGGATGCTAGTTTTACCCGTTATGTTTACTGCTGCTCTTCTATTATCGAGATTGACTCGTCGTTCGTTAAGGCGGGAACTCGGCGATCGTAGCCGGCCTCGCGTACCGTCTCGCGGCGGGTCGGGAGGCCGTTCGCGTTTCCCGGATTCGGGCGCGAAACGTTATTTCCGACATTATTAAATTGTCGCTTTCGACATTCGTCTATGCTATGTCCCAGGTTTCGGCAGTACCTACAAACGAGATCCCGTCGATCGGGCAGTGCGTACTGACCGCGCGGAGGTCCCGTTACAGGCGGTCGTTCCTGTCGAGGATACCTCGGGGTTTCTTCCCGTGGTTACGTGACTGACGGTCTATGATAAGCGTACCTGCAATCGCGGGTGACATGACCGCGACTATTACAACGAGCGCAAACCGTTTCTTGCCGGCGCTCGAAGTGAAAATTTTCTGTACGGAGACGCGACGAGGAGAGTCTCTCTTTGTCTAATTCGTTTCGCCTGTACAACTCCTTAGCGTGAGCGAACGCGTCCGCGTATGTTTCGTACAATCGCGTGTTCATCGAATGTCGAATTTCCGGGATAAGCTCGTCGCAAATACACCTAAGCGTAAGCGCGTCTATTCCGGAACGTGAATTTACTAATTCGGCGGAATCGAACCGTTCGCAGTCGATTGCTGCGTTACGTAGGTCTTTAATTCTACCTATGAAATCGAGGATATGTTCTCCTGGGCGCATGAAAGTATTAGTTAGTTCGCCCCTGTAATGGTCGGTTGACTTTGTATTTCCGAATGCAGCTCGTAGAATATCGGTCAGTTGTCCGACCGAAGAGCATTTCTCGTCCTCTACGGCCAGGTATGCACAGCCGCGTAAACGATTGACAATGAGTTTGGTGAACGAGGGTTCTCCTTCGGGTGAAATCAACTCCCTTGCCCGTTTACAGGCCCGCTCGAACTGTAATATTGGCAAGTTTTTGCCATCGAATATAGGGATGCTATCTATTGCTTCGCGAAAAATAAACCTATCTGTTTGAGAGTTTGGTGAATCGGACCCTGAGCTACGTGTCGGCGTTTGCGGATTGTGCCGCGCGTAAGGATTCCAATTCCCAACGCATGAAATCTATTTGGCGATTTAACGTAGCAATCGCTTGTTCTTTATCCGTATTATCGTTTGAAGGTCCGGCGGCGTCTATTGCGAGAGCATCGTGAAAATCTAACGTTCGGTGAGTATCGGATTCGGTTGCGGCGGCGTCCTATTGTACCTGAAGCCGCGTTCGCTTTGTCGGCGTGCGCGTCGCCATGGCTGTTCGCACACTTATTCAGCAGAATTTCCGATAAGTTATACGCGAATATCCCACCGCTGTCACCAGAAATTATGTCACGTCCTGGCGAACAAATTATTCGTATCCCAGGAGGCTGAATGACACAAGCACTTTTGTCGCGAATTCGGTCCGGTATAAAACGCGCATGACCGGGTTCGTCGATTCTGGCAAGACGCGGGCACCGTAAACAATCGCGAACGCGTGTAAGGAAGGATTTTACTTACCTTTCGCTGATTTCCCTCTTCTGCTTTCAGATGTGGCGATCTTCGAGGGTCGTTCTCGGGGGAGGAGTCGGCGTACGGCTGGCTGAAATCGGCGTTGTGACGGTGGAGCTGCGATGAATGTCGACGTCCGTCGATGAACGAAGAATTCTGGCGTTTCACCAACGTATTCCGCACGAGATAATGGATTAAATTCTTCCTCCCGGCGCGAAGAGTTCGTTTATAAACACTCAAGTTGTTACGAACTTGGAAGAATTTGTATTAAAATATAATTGAATTTAGAAATGGAGTTGGAATGAACTGGAACTTGATGTGGTAGAAAAATAATAAAGTATATTCTAAATCAAAGAGTACAAGAACAATTATTTCTAAGTATTAAGACTAGGTTAACTATGAATTAGGAATTAGAACAAAGACTTTAGAACTAGGAATCTCATCGAGGCTGCGCGACGGCCCTAAGGCGCGACTTGGAAGAGACTTGGAATTGGAAGTGCCCGAAGGCGAGATAGAACTGTACCGTACTGACGGTACTGACTGACTGTGTCTCCCAAGATGCGTCTGCGACCTCCTCGACTCTCGGAGCGCTTCGGTCGCGTGCGAACGTAGGTGGGAGTATGTGGACGCCCGAGTGGGGTCTCGGCGTTGCGTGGTGGAGTTAGCGGCGCCTGCCGCTGAGGCGGTCGCGATCTCGCGCGTCGCGGCTTATTTAATTAGCGCTCTTATGATTATAGAGATACAAGTAGGAAATTAGAATCTCGTAGAGGTTGATTCACCTGGTACGTCCCTGGAGTGAGCGAGAGGGCGAGTTTCCCTGCAGGTAAGAGTGAGACGGTGGATGGCACCTTGAGAGGGAGCGAGACAGCGCACATGGTCCTTGGTGCGAGAGAGATGACGCACGAGGTCCTCGGTGCGAGTGAGACAGAATGTGCTGCCCTTGGAGCGAGGGAGAAGGCGAACACATCTGCGGGTGCGAGTTAGACGGAGGGTAGGTCCCTTGGAGTGAGAGAGACGGCGAGCACCTCTGCGGGTGCGAGTGAGACGGAGGGTATGTCCCCTGGAGTGAGAGAGACGGCGAGTTGCGCCTGGGTGTTGCAGGTGGTGCAGGCGCGTGAGGGTGGTTGCTGTGGTGCGTTGAGAGGGTGGCAGGCGGCACGCCTGACGTCACAGTACCGTTTGCAGATATCTACGTATCGAAGCAGTAGAGTTCTAATGCTTCTCAAAACGCGATATCGCATCTCATTTCTATGTCTCGTGATAAGATATAATATTCATTGCGAAGTGTCATGTATACCTCGTATTCACTTCAAACGAATGTAAATGCCTCACTTCCTTGCTAGGAACCAGCGTTTCCTGATGTCTACGTATCGAAATAATAGTGTTCTAATGCTTCTTAAAACAAGATATCGCAACTCATTACTATGTTTCATGAGAAGATATAATATACATTGCGAAGTGTCATGTATACCTCGTATTCACTTGAAGAGAATGTAAATGCGGCACTTCCTTGCTAGGAAATAGCGTTTCCAGACATCTACGTATCGTAGCAATAGTGTTCTAATGCTTCTCAAAGCGCGATATCGCATCTCATTTCTATGTTTCATGATAAGATATAATATTCATTGCGAAGTGTCATGCATACCTCGTATTCACTTCAAAAGAATGTAAATGCGACACTTCCTTGCTAGGAAGTACCGTTTGCAAATGTCTACGTATCGATGCAATACAGATCTAATGCTTCTCAAGACGCGATATCGCATTTCATTTCTATGTTTCATGATAAGATATAAAATTCATTTCGAAGTGTCATGTATACCTCGGATGAACTTCATATGAATGTAAATGCGACACTTACTTCCTATGAAATAGCGTTTGCAGATGTCTACGTATCGAAGCAATAGGGTTCTAATGCTTCTTAAAAAGAGATATCGCATCTCATTCCTATGTACCATGATAAGATGTAATATTCATTGCGAAGTGTCATGTATACCTCGCATACACTTCAAATGAATGTAAATGCGGCACTTCCTTGCTAGGAAATAGCTCTTGCAGATGTCTGCGTATCGTAGCATTAGAGTTCTAATGCTTCTCAAAACGCGATATCGCATCTCATTTCTATGTTTCATGATACGATATAATATTCAGAACGAAGTGTCATGTATACCTCGCATTCCTTTCAAAAGAATGTAAATGCGACACTTCCTTGCTAGGAAGTAGCGTTTGCAGATGTCTACGTACCGTAGCATTAGAGTTCTAATCTTCCTTAAATCGCGATATCGCATCTCATTTCTCTGTTTCATGATAAGATATAATATTCATTGTGCAGTGATATGTATATCTCGTCTACGATGTAGCGTTTGCACAAGCCTACGTAAGATATAATATTCATTGTGCAGTGATATGTATATCTCGTCTAGGAAGTAGCGTTTGCACATGTCTACGTATCGAAGCAATAGAGTTCTATTGCTTCTTAAAACGTGATGTCGCATCTCATTTCTATGTTTCTTGATAAGATATAATATTCATTGCAAAGTGTCATGTATACCACGTATTCGCTTCAAAAGAATGTGTATGCGACACTTCCTTGCTAGGAAATAGCGTTTGCAGATGTCTCCGTATCGAAGCAATAGAGTCTAATGCTTCTTAAAACGAGATGTCGCATCTGATTTCTATGTTTCATGATAAGATATAATATTAATTGCGAAGTATCATGTATTCTTCGTATTCACTTCAAAAGAATGTAAATGCGACTCTTCCCTGCTATTAAATAGCTTTTGAAAATGTCTACGCACCGTAGCAATAGAGTTCAAAAGCTTCTAAAAACAAGATATCGCACCTCATTTCTTTGTTTCATGATAAAATATAATATTCATTGCGGTGTTATGTATACCTCGTATACACTTCAAATGAATGTAAGTGCGACACTTGCTTGCTAGGAAGTAGCGTATGCAGATGTCTACGTATCGAAGCAATAGAGTTCTAATGCTCCTTAAAACGAGATATCGCATCATATTCCTATGTTTCATGATAAGATATAATATTCATTGCGAAGTGTTATGCATACCTCCTATTCACTTCAAAAGAATGCAAATACGACACTTCCTTGCTAGGAAATAGCGTTTGCAGATGTCTACGTATTGTAGCAATAGAGTTCTAATGCTTCTTAAATCGCGATATCGCATCTCATTTCTATGTTTCATGATAAGATATAATATTCATTGCGAAATGTCATGCATACCTCGTATTCACTTCAACAGAACGTAAATGCGACACTTCCATGCTAGGAAATAGCGTTAGCAGATGTCTACGTATCGTAGCAATGGGGTTCTAAAGCTTCTTAAAACGGGATATCGCATCTCATTTCTATGTTTCATTATAAGATATAATACTCATTGCGAGGTGTTACTTATACCTCGCATACACTTCAAATGGATTTAAACACGACACTTCCTTCCTGGGAAATAGAGTCTCCAGATGTCTACGTATCGAAGCAATAGAGTGCTAATGCTTCCTAAATAGCGATATCGCTTTTCATTTCTATGTTTCGTGATAAGGTATAATATTCATTGTGGAGTGTCATGTGTACCTCGTATTCACTTCAAAAGAATGTCAATGCCACTCTTCCTTGCTATTAAATAGCGTTTGCAGATGTCTACGTATCGTAGCAATAGAGTTCTAATGCTTTTTTAATAGCGATATCGCATCCCATTTCTGCGTTTCATGATAAGATATAATATTCATTGTGGAATGTTATGTATACATCGTCTTCATTTCAAAACAGTGTAAATGCGACACTTCCTTGCTAGGAAATCGCGTTCGCAGATGTCTACTTATCGTAGCATTAGAGTTCTAACGGTTCCTAAATCGCGATATCGCGTCTCCTTTCTATGTCTCATAATAAGATATAATATTCATTGCGAAGTGTCATGTATACCTCGTATTCATTTCAAAACAATGTAAATGCGACAATTGCTTGCTAGGAAATAGCGTTTGCAGATGTCTACGTATCGAAGCAATAGATTTCAAATGCATCTAAAATCGCGATATTGCATCTCATGACTATGTTTCATGATAAGATATAATATTCACTGCGAAGTGTCATGTATACCTCGTATTCACTTCAAGAGAAGGTAAATGCTACACTTCCCTGCTAGGAAATAGCGTTTGCAGATGTCTACGTATCGAAGCAATAGAGATCTAATGCTTCTTAAATCGCGATATCGCATCTCATTTCTGTGTTTCATGAAAAGATATAATATTTATTGTGCAGTGTTATGTATATCTCGTCTACACTTCAAAACAATGTAAATGCGAAACTTCCTTGCTAGGAAATAGCGTCTGCAGATGTCTATGTATCGTAGAAATAGAGTTCTAATTCTTCTTAAAACGCGATATCGCATCTCATTTGTATGTTTCATGATAATATACAATATTAATTGCCAAGTGTCATGTATACCTCGTATTCACTTCAAAAGTATCTAAATGCTACACTTCCTTGCTAGGAAATAGCGTTTGCAGGTGCCTACGTACCGAAGCAATAGACTTCTGATGCTGCTTAAATCGCTATATCGCATCTCATTTCTATGTTTCACGATAAGATATATTATTCATTGTGCAGTGTTATGTATATCTCGTAATCGCCTCAAAAGAATGTAAATGCGACACTTCCTTGCTAGGAAATAGCGTTTGCTGATGTCTACGTATCGTAGCATTAGAGTTCTAATGCCTCTTAAATCGCGATATCGCATCTCATTTCTACGTTTCATGATAAGATATAATATTCATTGTGCAGTGATATGTATATCCCGTCTACACTTCAAAAGAATGTAAATGCGACACTCCCTTTCTAGCAAATAGCGTCTGCAGATTTCTACGTATCGTAGAAATGGAGATCTAATTCTTCTTAAAACGCGAGATAGCATCTCATTTCTATGTTTCATGATAAGATATAATATTCGATGTGGAGTGTTATGTATACCTCGTATTCATTACAAAAGAATATGAATGCGACGCTTCCTTGCTAGGAAATAGCGTTTCAGATGTCTACGTATCGTAGCAATAGGTTTCTAATGCCTCTTAAATCGCGGTATCGCATCTCATTTCTACGTTTCAAGATAAGATATAATATTCATTGTGGAGTGCTATGTATACCTCGCATTCACATCAAATGTATGTAAATGCGACTCTTCGTTTCTAGGTAATCGCGTCTCCAGAGGTCTGCGTATAGAAACAATAGTGTTCCAATGCTTCTTAAAACGAGATATCGCATCTCATTGCTATGTTTCATGATAAGATATAATATTCATTGTGCAGTGTTATGTATACCTCGTATTCACTTCAAATGAATATAAATGCGACACTTCCTTCCTAGGAAATATCGTTGGCAGATGTCTACGTATCGTAGCAATAGAGTTCTAATGCTTCTTAAAACGCGATATCGCATCTCATTTCTATGTTTAATGACAAGATATAATATTCATTGCGAAGTGTCATGTATACCTCGCATACACTACAAATGAATGTAAATGCGACACTCCCTTGCTAGGAAATAGCGTTTGCAGATGTCTACGTATCGAATCAATAGAGTCCTAGTGCTTCTTAAATCACGATATCGCACCTCATTTCTATGTTTCATGATAAGATATGTAATTCATTGCGAAGTGATATCTATTCCTCGTGTACACTTCAAATGAATGTGAATGCGACACTTCCCTGCTAGGAGACAGCGCTTGCAGATTTCTACGTATCGAAGCAGTAAATTTCTAATGCTTCTTGAAACGCGATATC
Organism: Xylocopa sonorina; assembly: GCF_050948175.1. Lineage (NCBI taxonomy): Eukaryota > Metazoa > Arthropoda > Insecta > Hymenoptera > Apidae > Xylocopa > Xylocopa sonorina. Next base: position 2,793,625 of record NW_027490095.1, read on the forward strand.
GAAGCACATTTCTATGTTTCGTGATAAGATATAATATTCATTGTGGAGTGTTATGTATACCTCGTATTCACTTCAAAGTAATGTATATGCGACACTTCCTTCCTAGGAAATATCGTTGGCAGATGTCTACGTATCGCAGCATTAGAGTTCTAAAGCATCTCAAAACGCGATATCGCATCACATTTCTATGTTTCATGATAAGATATAATAGGCATTGCGAAGTGTCATGTATACCTCGCATACACTTCAAATGACTGTAAATGCGACACTTCCTTGCTAGGAAGTAGCGTTTGCAGATGTCTACGTATCGAAGCAATAGAATTCTAATCCTTCTAAAATCGCGATATCGCATCTCATTTCAATGTTTCATGATAAGATATAATATTCATTGTGCAGTGTTACCAATACCTCGTATTCACTTCAGAAGAATTATAATGCGTCACTTCCTTGCTAGGAAATATCATTCGCAGATGTCTACGTATCGAACCAATAGAATTATAATGCTTCTTAAATCGTCATAACGCATCTCATTTGTATGAATCATGATAAGATATCATATTCATTGCGAAGTGTCATGTATACCTCGTATTCCTTTCAACAGAATGTAATTGCGACACTGCCTTGCTAGGAAGTAGCGTTTGCAGATGTCTACGTATCGGAGCAATAGAGATCTAGTGCTTCTTAAATCGCGATATCGCATCTCATTTCTATGTTTCATGATAAGATATAATATTCATTGTGGAGTGTTATGTATACCTCGTATTCACTTCAAAAGAATGTAAATGCGACTCTTCCTTGCTGGGAGATAGCCTTTCCAGATGTCTACGTATCGAAATAATAGAGTTCTAATGCTTCGTAAAACGCGATATCGCATCTCATTTCTATGTTTCATTATAAGATATAATATTCACTGCGAAGTGTCATGTATACCTCGGATACACTTCAAATGAATGTAAATGCGACACATCCTTGCTAGGAATTAGCGTTTGCAGATGTCTACGTATTGTAGCAATAGAGTTCTAATGCTTCTGAAAACGCCATATTGCATCTCATTTCTATGTTTCATGATAAGATACAATATTCATTCTGGAGTGTTATGTATACCTCGTATTCACTTCAACAAATTGTAAATGCGACACTTCCTTCCTAGGTAATAGCGTCTGCAGATGTTTACGTATCGAAGCAATAGAGTTCTAACGCTTCTTAAATCGTCATATCGCATCCCATTTCTATGTTTCATGATAAGATATAGTAATCATTGTGCAGTGTTATGTATACCCCGTAATCACATCAAATGAATGTAACTCCGACCCTTCCTTGCTAGGAATTAGCGTTGGCAGATGTCTACGTATCGTAGCAATAGTGTTCTAATGCTTCTTAAAACGCGATACCGCATCTCATTTATGTGCTTCATAATAAGATATAATATTCATTGTGGAGTGTTGTGCATACCTCGTATTCACTTCAAAAGAATGTAAATGCGACACTTCCTTGCTAGGTAATAACGTCTGCAGATGTTTACGTATCGAATCAATAGAGTTCTAATGCTTCTTAAAACGCGAAATCGCTCCTCATTTCTATGCTTCATGATAAGATATAATATTCATTGTGGAGTGTTATGTATACCTCGCCTACACTTCCTAAGAATGTAAATGCGACACTTCCTTGCTTGGAAATAGCGCTTGCAGATGTCTGCGTATCGAAGCAACAGAGTTCTAATGCTTCTTAAATCGTCATATCGCATCTCATTTCTATGTTTCATGATAAGATATAATATTCATTTTGGAGTGTTATGTATACTTCGTATTCGCTTCAAAAGAATGTAAATGCGACACTTCCTTGCTAGGAAATAGCGTCTGCAGATGTTTACGTATCGAAGCAATAGAGTTCTAATGCTTCTTAAAACGCGAAATCGCTCCTCATTTCTATGCTTCATGATAAGATATAATATTCATTGTGGAGTGTTGTGTATACCTCGTATTCACTTCAAAAGAATGTAAATGCGACACTTCCTTGCTAGGAAATAGCGTCTGCAGATGTCTACGTATCGCAGCAATAGAGTTCTAAAGCTTCTTAAAACGCGATACCGCTTCTCAGTTATATGCTTCATGATAAGATATAATATTCATTGTGGAGTGTTATGTATACCTCGAATTCACTACAAAAGAATGTAAATGCGACACTTCCTTGCTAGGAAATGGCGTCTGCAGATATCTACGTATCGTAGCAATAGATATCTAATGCTTCTTAAAACGCGATATCGTATCTCATTTCTACGTTACATGATAAGATATAATATTCATTGCGAAGTGTCATGTATACCTCGCACACACTTCAAATGAATGTAAATGCGACACTACCTTGCTAGGAAATAGCGATTGCAGATGCCTACGTATCGAAGCAATAGAGTTCTATTGCTTCTTGGAACGGGATATCGCATCTCATTTCTATGTTTCATGACAAGATATAATATTAATTGCGAAGTGCCATGTATACCTTATATTCACGTCAGATGAATGTAAATGCGACACTTCCTTGCTAGGAAATAACTTTTGCAGATGTCTACGTTTCGTAGCAATAGAGTTCTATTGCTTCTTAAAACGCGATATCACATCACATTTATATGTTTCGTGATAAGATATAATATTCATTGCGAAGTTTCATGTATTCCTCGTATTCACTTCAAATGAATGTAAATGCGACACTTCCTTGCTAGGAAATAGCGTTTGCAGATGTCTACGTATCGTAGCAATCGTGTTATAGTGCTTCTTATAACGAGATATCGCATCTCATTTCTATGTTTCATGATAACATATAATATTCATTGCGAAGTGTTATGTATACCTCGCATACACTTCAAATGAATGTAAATGCGACACTTCCTTGCTAGGAAGTAGCTATTGCAGATGTCTACGTATCGAAGCAATATAGTTCTAAAGCTTCTTAAAACGCGATGTCGATTCCCATTTCTATTCTTCATGATAACATATAATATTCATTGCAAAGTGTTATGTATACCTCGTATACACTTCAGTAGAATGTGAATGTCATACGTCCTTGCTAGGAACTAGCGTTTCCAGAAATCTACGTATCGAAGCAATAGAGATCTAATGCTTCTTAGAACGCGATATCGCTATTCATTTCTATGTTTCATGATTAGATATAGTATTCATTGCGAAGTGTTATGTATACATCGTCTACACTTCACAAGAATGTAAATGCCACACTTCCTTGCTAGGAAATGCGTTTCCACATGTCTAAGTATCGAAGCAATAGAGTCCTAGTGCTTCTTAAATCGCAGATATCGCATCTCTCTTCTATGCTTCATGATAAGATACAAATTTCATTGCGAAGTGTTATGTATACCTCGTCTACACTTCAAAAGAATGTAAATGACACCCTTCCCCGCTAGGAAATAGCGCTTCCTGATGTCTACGTATCGAAGCAAGAGAGTTCTAATGCTTCTTAAAACGCGATATCACATCCCATTTCTATGTTTTGTGACATGACATAATATTCAGTGCGAAGTGTTATGTATACCTCGTCTGCAGTACAAAAGATTGTAAATGCCACACTTCCACGAATACATCGTCTGCACTTAAAAAGATTGTAAGTACCTCACTTCCTTGCGAGGAAATAGCGTTTCCAGATTTCCACGTATCGAAGCAATAGAGTTCTTATTGCGTCTTAAAACGCGATATCTAATCTCGTTTATATGTTTCATGATCGGATACAACATTCATTGCGAAGTGTTATGTATATCTCGTCTGCACGTCAAAGTAATGTGAATGTCACACTTGCTTGCTAGGAAATAGCGCTTCCAGATGTCTACGTATCGAAGCAATAGATTTCTCATGCTTCGTAAAACGGGATACAGCAACCCATTTCAATGTTTCATTATAAGATATAATATTCGTTGCGAAGTGTTATGTATACCTCGTCTACACTTCAAAAGAATGCAAATGTCACCCTTCCTCGCTAGGAAATAGCGATTCCAGATGTCTACGAATCGAAGCAATAGAGTTCTAATGCCTCTTAAAATGCGACGTCGTATCCGATTTCTATGTTTCATAATGAAATACAATATTCATTGCGAAGTGTTGTATACATCGTCTAAGCATCAAAAGAATGTAAATGCCACACATACTCGCTAAGAAATAGCGCGTCCATATGTCTGCGTATCGAAGTAATAGATTTCTAATGCTTCTTAAAACGCGATATCGCATCTCATTTCTATGTTCCATGATAAGATATAATATTCTTTGTGGGGTGTTATGTATACCTCGTATTCACTTCAAAAGAATGTAAATGCGACACTTCCTTGCTAGGAAATAGCGTCTGCAGATGTCTACGTATCAGAGCAATAGTGTTCTAATTCTTCTTAAATCGCGATATCGCATCTCATTTGTATGTTTCATGATAAGATACAATATTGATTGCAAAGTGTCATGTATACCTCGTATTCACTTCAAAACAATGTAAATGCTACACTTGCTTGCTAGGAAATAGCGTTTGCAGATGTCTACGTATCGAAGCAATAGATTTCAAATGCATCTTAAATCGCGATATCGCATCTCATGACTATGTTTCATGATAAGATATAATATCCACTGCGAAGTGTCATGTATACCTCGTATTCAATTCAAGAGAATGTAAATGCTACACTTCCTTGCTAGGAATTAGCGTTTGCAGATGTCTACCTATCGAAGCAATAGAGATCAAATGCTTCTTAAATCGCGATATCGCATCTCATTTCTATGTTTCATGAAAAGATATAATATTCATTGTGCAGTGTTATGTGTGCCTCGTATTCACTTCAAGAGAATGATAATGCGCCACTTCCTTGCTAGGAAATAGCGTTTGCAGATGTCTATGTATCGTAACAATAGTGTTCTAATTCTTCTTAAAACGCGATATGGCATCTCATTTCTATGTTTCATGATAAGATACAATATTCATTGCGAAGTGTCATGTATACCTCGTATTCACTTCAAAACTATGTAAATGCGACACTTCCTTGCTAGGAAATAGCGTTTGCAGATGTCTACGTATCGTGGCATTAGGGTTCTAATGCTTCTTAGATCGCGATATCGCATCCCATTTCTATGTTTCATGATAAGATATAATATTCATTGTGCAGTGATATGTATATCTCGTCTACGCTTCAAAAGAATGTAAATGCGACACTTCCTTGCTAGGAAATAGCGTCTGCAGATGCCTACGTATCGTAGAAATAGAGTTCTAATCCTTCTTAAAACGCGATATCGCATCTCATTTGTATGTTTCATGATAAGGTACAATATTGATTGCGAGGTGTCATGTATACCTCGTATTCATTTCAAAACAATGTAAATGCGACAATTGCTTGCTAGGAAATAGCGTTTGCAGATGTCTACGTATCGAAGCAATAGATTTCAAATGCATCTAAAATCGCGATATTGCATCTCATGACTATGTTTCATGATAAGATATAATATTCACTGCGAAGTGTCATGTATACCTCGTATTCACTTCAAGAGAAGGTAAATGCTACACTTCCCTGCTAGGAAATAGCGTTTGCAGATGTCTACGTATCGAAGCAATAGAGATCTAATGCTTCTTAAATCGCGATATCGCATCTCATTTCTGTGTTTCATGAAAAGATATAATATTTATTGTGCAGTGTTATGTATATCTCGTCTACACTTCAAAACAATGTAAATGCGAAACTTCCTTGCTAGGAAATAGCGTCTGCAGATGTCTATGTATCGTAGAAATAGAGTTCTAATTCTTCTTAAAACGCGATATCGCATCTCATTTGTATGTTTCATGATAATATACAATATTAATTGCCAAGTGTCATGTATACCTCGTATTCACTTCAAAAGTATCTAAATGCTACACTTCCTTGCTAGGAAATAGCGTTTGCAGGTGCCTACGTACCGAAGCAATAGACTTCTGATGCTGCTTAAATCGCTATATCGCATCTCATTTCTATGTTTCACGATAAGATATATTATTCATTGTGCAGTGTTATGTATATCTCGTAATCGCCTCAAAAGAATGTAAATGCGACACTTCCTTGCTAGGAAATAGCGTTTGCTGATGTCTACGTATCGTAGCATTAGAGTTCTAATGCCTCTTGAATCGCGATATCGCATCTCATTTCTACGTTTCATGATAAGATATAATATTCATTGTGCAGTGATATGTATATCCCGTCTACACTTCAAAAGAATGTAAATGCGACACTCCCTTTCTAGCAAATAGCGTCTGCAGATTTCTACGTATCGTAGAAATGGAGATCTAATTCTTCTTAAAACGCGAGATAGCATCTCATTTCTATGTTTCATGATAAGATATAATATTCGATGTGGAGTGTTATGTATACCTCGTATTCATTACAAAAGATTATGAATGCGACGCTTCCTTGCTAGGAAATAGCGTTTCAGATGTCTACGTATCGTAGCAATAGGTTTCTAATGCCTCTTAAATCGCGGTATCGCATCTCATTTCTACGTTTCAAGATAAGATATAATATTCATTGTGGAGTGCTATGTATACCTCGCATTCACATCAAATGTATGTAAATGCGACTCTTCGTTTCAAGGTAATCGCGTCTCCAGAGGTCTGCGTATAGAAACAACAGTGTTCCAATGCTTCTTAAAACGAGATATCGCATCTCATTGCTATGTTTCATGATAAGATATAATATTCATTGTGCAGTGTTATGTATACCTCGTATTCACTTCAAATGAATATAAATGCGACACTTCCTTCCTAGGAAATATCGTTGGCAGATGTCTACGTATCGTAGCAATAGAGTTCTAATGCTTCTTAAAACGCGATATCGCATCTCATTTCTATGTTTAATGACAAGATATAATATTCATTGCGAAGTGTCATGTATACCTCGCACACACTTCAAATGAATGTAAATGCGACACTACCTTGCTAGGAAATAGCGATTGCAGATGCCTACGTATCGAAGCAATAGAGTTCTATTGCTTCTTGGAACGGGATATCGCATCTCATTTCTATGTTTCATGACAAGATATAATATTAATTGCGAAGTGCCATGTATACCTTATATTCACGTCAGATGAATGTAAATGCGACACTTCCTTGCTAGGAAATAACTTTTGCAGATGTCTACGTTTCGTAGCAATAGAGTTCTATTGCTTCTTAAAACGCGATATCACATCACATTTATATGTTTCGTGATAAGATATAATATTCATTGCGAAGTTTCATGTATTCCTCGTATTCACTTCAAATGAATGTAAATGCGACACTTCCTTGCTAGGAAATAGCGTTTGCAGATGTCTACGTATCGTAGCAATCGTGTTATAGTGCTTCTTATAACGAGATATCGCATCTCATTTCTATGTTTCATGATAACATATAATATTCATTGCGAAGTGTTATGTATACCTCGCATACACTTCAAATGAATGTAAATGCGACACTTCCTTGCTAGGAAGTAGCTATTGCAGATGTCTACGTATCGAAGCAATATAGTTCTAAAGCTTCTTAAAACGCGATGTCGATTCCCATTTCTATTCTTCATGATAACATATAATATTCATTGCGAAGTGTTATGTATACATCGTCTACACTTCACAAGAATGTAAATGCCACACTTCCTTGCTAGGAAATGCGTTTCCACATGTCTAAGTATCGAAGCAATAGAGTCCTAGTGCTTCTTAAATCGCAGATATCGCATCTCTCTTCTATGCTTCATGATAAGATACAAATTTCATTGCGAAGTGTTATGTATACCTCGTCTACACTTCAAAAGAATGTAAATGACACCCTTCCCCGCTAGGAAATAGCGCTTCCTGATGTCTACGTATCGAAGCAAGAGAGTTCTAATGCTTCTTAGAACGCGATATCACATCCCATTTCTATGTTTTGTGACATGACATAATATTCAGTGCGAAGTGTTATGTATACCTCGTCTGCAGTACAAAAGATTGTAAATGCCACACTTCCACGAATACATCGTCTGCACTTAAAAAGATTGTAAGTACCTCACTTCCTTGCGAGGAAATAGCGTTTCCAGATTTCCACGTATCGAAGCAATAGAGTTCTTATTGCGTCTTAAAACGCGATATCTAATCTCGTTTATATGTTTCATGATCGGATACAACATTCATTGCGAAGTGTTATGTATATCTCGTCTGCACGTCAAAGTAATGTGAATGTCACACTTGCTTGCTAGGAAATAGCGCTTCCAGATGTCTACGTATCGAAGCAATAGATTTCTCATGCTTCGTAAAACGGGATACAGCAACCCATTTCAATGTTTCATTATAAGATATAATATTCATTGCGAAGTTTCATGTATTCCTCGTATTCACTTCAAATGAATGTAAATGCGACACTTCCTTGCTAGGAAATAGCGTTTGCAGATGTCTACGTATCGTAGCAATCGTGTTATAGTGCTTCTTATAACGAGATATCGCATCTCATTTCTATGTTTCATGATAACATATAATATTCATTGCGAAGTGTTATGTATACCTCGCATACACTTCAAATGAATGTAAATGCGACACTTCCTTGCTAGGAAGTAGCTATTGCAGATGTCTACGTATCGAAGCAATATAGTTCTAAAGCTTCTTAAAACGCGATGTCGATTCCCATTTCTATTCTTCATGATAACATATAATATTCATTGCGAAGTGTTATGTATACATCGTCTACACTTCACAAGAATGTAAATGCGACACTTCCTTGCTAGGAAATAGCGTCTGCAGATGTCTACGTATCAGAGCAATAGTGTTCTAATTCTTCTTAAATCGCGATATCGCATCTCATTTGTATGTTTCATGATAAGATACAATATTGATTGCAAAGTGTCATGTATACCTCGTATTCACTTCAAAACAATGTAAATGCTACACTTGCTTGCTAGGAAATAGCGTTTGCAGATGTCTACGTATCGAAGCAATAGATTTCAAATGCATCTTAAATCGCGATATCGCATCTCATGACTATGTTTCATGATAAGATATAATATCCACTGCGAAGTGTCATGTATACCTCGTATTCAATTCAAGAGAATGTAAATGCTACACTTCCTTGCTAGGAATTAGCGTTTGCAGATGTCTACCTATCGAAGCAATAGAGATCTAATGCTTCTTAAATCGCGATATCGCATCTCATTTCTATGTTTCATGAAAAGATATAATATTCATTGTGCAGTGTTATGTGTGCCTCGTATTCACTTCAAGAGAATGATAATGCGCCACTTCCTTGCTAGGAAATAGCGTTTGCAGATTTCTATGTATCGTAACAATAGTGTTCTAATTCTTCTTAAAACGCGATATGGCATCTCATTTCTATGTTTCATGATAAGATACAATATTCATTGCGAAGTGTCATGTATACCTCGTATTCACTTCAAAACGATGTAAATGCGACACTTCCTTGCTAGGAAATAGCGTTTGCAGATGTCTACGTATCGTGGCATTAGGGTTCTAATGCTTCTTAGATCGCGATATCGCATCCCATTTCTATGTTTCATGATAAGATATAATATTCATTGTGCAGTGATATGTATATCTCGTCTACGCTTCAAAAGAATGTAAATGCGACACTTCCTTGCTAGGAAATAGCGTCTGCAGATGCCTACGTATCGTAGAAATAGAGTTCTAATTCTTCTTAAAACGCGATATCGCATCTCATTTGTATGTTTCATGATAAGGTACAATATTGATTGCGAGGTGTCATGTATACCTCGTATTCATTTCAAAACAATGTAAATGCGACAATTGCTTGCTAGGAAATAGCGTTTGCAGATGTCTACGTATCGAAGCAATAGATTTCAAATGCATCTAAAATCGCGATATTGCATCTCATGACTATGTTTCATGATAAGATATAATATTCACTGCGAAGTGTCATGTATACCTCGTATTCACTTCAAGAGAAGGTAAATGCTACACTTCCCTGCTAGGCAATAGCGTTTGCAGATGTCTACGTATCGAAGCAATAGAGATCTAATGCTTCTTAAATCGCGATATCGCATCACATTTCTGTGTTTCATGAAAAGATATAATATTTATTGTGCAGTGTTATGTATATCTCGTCTACACTTCAAAACAATGTAAATGCGAAACTTCCTTGCTAGGAAATAGCGTCTGCAGATGTCTATGTATCGTAGAAATAGAGTTCTAATTCTTCTTAAAACGCGATATCGCATCTCATTTGTATGTTTCATGATAATATACAATATTAATTGCCAAGTGTCATGTATACCTCGTATTCACTTCAAAAGTATCTAAATGCTACACATCCTTGCTAGGAAATAGCGTTTGCAGGTGCCTGCGTACCGAAGCAATAGACTTCTGATGCTGCTTAAATCGCTATATCGCATCTCATTTCTATGTTTCACGATAAGATATATTATTCATTGTGCAGTGTTATGTATATCTCGTAATCGCCTCAAAAGAATGTAAATGCGACACTTCCTTGCTAGGAAATAGCGTTTGCTGATGTCTACGTATCGTAGCATTAGAGTTCTAATGCCTCTTAAATCGCGATATCGCATCTCATTTCTACGTTTCATGATAAGATATAATTTTCATTGTGCAGTGATATGTATATCCCGTCTACACTTCAAAAGAATGTAAATGCGACACTCCCTTTCTAGCAAATAGCGTCTGCAGATTTCTACGTATCGTAGAAATGGAGATCTAATTCTTCTTAAAACGCGAGATAGCATCTCATTTCTATGTTTCATGATAAGATATAATATTCGATGTGGAGTGTTATGTATACCTCGTATTCATTACAAAAGAATATGAATGCGACGCTTCCTTGCTAGGAAATAGCGTTTCAGATGTCTACGTATCGTAGCAATAGGTTTCTAATGCCTCTTAAATCGCGGTATCGCATCTCATTTCTACGTTTCAAGATAAGATATAATATTCATTGTGGAGTGCTATGTATACCTCGCATTCACATCAAATGTATGTAAATGCGACTCTTCGTTTCTAGGTAATCGCGTCTCCAGAGGTCTGCGTATAGAAACAATAGTGTTCCAATGCTTCTTAAAACGAGATATCGCATCTCATTGCTATGTTTCATGATAAGATATAATATTCATTGTGCAGTGTTATGTATACCTCGTATTCACTTCAAATGAATATAAATGCGACACTTCCTTCCTAGGAAATATCGTTGGCAGATGTCTACGTATCGTAGCAATAGAGTTCTAATGCTTCTTAAAACGCGATATCGCATCTCATTTCTATGTTTAATGACAAGATATAATATTCATTGCGAAGTGTTATGTATTCCTCGTGTACACTTCAAATGAATGTGAATGCGACACTTCCTTGCTAGGAAATAGCGCTTGCAGATTTCTACGTATCGAAGCAGTAAATTTCTAGTGCTTCTTGAAACGCGATATCGCATCACATTTCTATGTTTCGTGATAAGATATAATATTCATTGTGGAGTGTTATGTATACCTCGTATTCACTTCAAAGTAATGAATATGCGACACTTCCTTTCCAGGATATTACGTTTCCAGATGTCTTCTTATCGAAGCAATAGAATCCTAATTCTTCTTAAACCGCGATATCGAATCACATTCCTATGATTCGTGATAAGATATAATATTCATTGTGGAGTGTTGTGTGTACCTCGTATTCTCTTCAAACGAACGTATATGCGACACATCCTTGCTTGGCAATAGCGTCTGCAGATGTCTACGTATCGTAGCAATAGAGTACTAATGCTTCTTAAAACGCGATGTCGCATCTCATTTCTATGTTTCATGAAAAGATACAATATTCATTGCGAAGTGCTATGTATTCCTCGTCTACATTTCAAATGAATGTTAATGGGACACTTCCTTGCTAGGAAACAGCGTTTGCAGATGTCTACATATCGTAGCATTAGAGTTCTAAAGCATCTCAAAACGCGATATCGCATCTCATTTCTATGTTTCATGATAAGATATAATATTCATTGCGAAGGGACTTTGTATTCCACGCATACACTTCAAACGAATTAAAAGGCGACACTTCATTCCTAGGAAATAGCGTTAGCAAATGTCTAAGTATCGAAGCAATAGGGTTCTAATGTTTCTTAAAACGAGATGTAGCACCTCATTTCTGTATTAGGATAAGATATAATACTCATTGCGGAGTGTCATGTATACCTCGTATTCACTTCAAAAGAATGTAAATGCGACACTTCCCTGCTGGGCAGTAGCGTTTGCAGACGTCTACGTATCGAAGCAATGGAGTTCCAATGCTTCTTAAATCGCGATATCGCATCTCATTTCTATGTTTCATGATAAGATATTATATTCATTGCGAAGTGTCATGTATACCTCGCATACACTTCAAATGAATGTAAATCCGACACTTTCTTTCTAGGAAACAGCGTCTCCAGATCTCTACGTATCGAAGCAATAGAGTTCTAATGCTTCTTGAAACGCGATATCGCATCTCATTTCTATGTTTCATGATAAGATATAATATCCATTGCAAAGTTTTGTGTATACCTCGTATTCACTTCAAATGAATGTCAGTGCGACACATCCTTGCTATTAAATAGCGTTTGCAGATGACTACGTATCGTAGCAATAGATTACTAATGCTTTTTAAATCGCGGGATCGCATCTCATTTCTATGTTTCAAGATAAGATATAATATTCATTACGAAGTGTTATGTTTTCCTCGTCTACACTTCAAATGAATGTAAATGCGACACTTCCATGCTTGAAAATAACGTTTGCAGATGTCTACGTATCGAAGCAATAGAGTGTTCAATGCTTCTTAAATACCGATATCGCATCTCATTTCTATGTTTCATGATAAGATATAATATTCATTGCGAAGTGTCATGTATACCTCGCATACACTTCAAATGAATGTAAATCCGACACTTCCTTTCTAGGAAACAGTGTTTCCAGATCTCTACGTATCGAAGCAATAGAGTTCTAATGCTTCTTAAAACGCGATATCGCATCTCATTTCTATGTTTCATGATAAGATATAATATCCATTGCAAAGATTTGTGTATAACTCGTATTCACTTCAAATGAATGTCAGTGCGACACATCCTTGCTATTAAATAGCGTTTGCAGATGACTACGTATCGTAGCAATATATTACTAATGCTTTTGAAATCGCGGGATCGCATCTCATTTCTATGTTTCAAGATAAGATATAATATTCATTACGAAGTGTTATGTTTTCCTCGTTTACACTTCAAATGAATGTAAATGCGACACTTCCATGCTTGAAAATAACGTTTGCAGATGTCTACGTATCGAATCAATAGAGTTCTAATGCTTCGTAAAAAGCGATATCGCATCTCATTTCTATGTTCATGATAAGATAAAATATTCATTGCGAATTGTCACTTATACCTCGCATACACTTCAAATGAATGTAAATCCGTCACTTCCTTGCTAGGAAATAGCGTTTGTAGATGTCTACGTATCGAAGGAATAGAGTTCTAGTGCTTTTTAAAACGCGATATCGCATCTCAATTCAATGTTTCATGTTAAGGTATAATATTCATTACGAAGTGTTATGTGTTCCTCGTCCACACTTCAAATGAATGTAAGTGCTACACTTCCTTGGTAGGAAGTAGCGTTTGCAGTTTTCTACGTATCAAAGCAATGGAGTTCTGATGCTTCTTAAGACGCGATATCGCATTTCATTTCTATATTTCATGATAAGATATAATATACACTGCGAAGTGGCATGTGTGCCTCGTATGCACTTCAAATGAATTCAAATGCGACACTTCGTTGCTGGAGTTACTTTTCCAGATGTCAACGTATCGAAGCAATAGAGTTCTCCTGCTTCATAAAACGAGATAACGCATCTCATTTCTATGTTTCATGATAAGATATAATATTCATTGCGAAGTGTCATGTGTACCTCGTGTACCACTCAAAAGAATGTAAATACGACACTTCCTTGCTAGAAGTTGCTTCTGCAGATGTCTACGTATGGAAGCAGTAGAGTTCTAATGCTTCATAAATCGCGATATCGCATCTCATTTCTATGTTTCATGATAAGATATAATATTCAACGTGCAGTGTTATGTATACCTCGTATTCACTTCAAAAGAAAGTAAGTGCGACTCTTACTTGCTAGGAAATGGCGTTTGCAGACGTCTACGTATCGAAGCAATGGAGTTCTAGTGCTTCTTGAAACGTGATATCGCATCTCATTTCCATGATTCGTGATAAGATATAATATTCATTATGGAGTGTCATGTATACTTCGCATACGCATCAAATGAATGCAAATGCGACACTTCCTTGCTAGGAAATAGCGTTTGCAGATGTCTACGTATAGAAGCAATAGGATTCTAATGCTTCTTAAAACGTGATATCGCATCACATCTCTATGTGTCATGATAAGATATAATATTCAATGCGAAGTGTTATGTATACCTCGTATTCACTTCAAAAGAATGTAAATGCGACACTTCCTTGCTAGGAAAAAGCACCTCCAGATGTCTACGAATCGTAACAATAGAGTTCTAATGCTTCTCATAACGCGATATCGCATCTCTTTCCTATGTCGCATGATAAGATATATTATTCTTTGCGAAGTGTTATGTATTTCTCGTCTACACTTCAAGTGAATGTAAATGCGACACTTCCTCTCTAGGAAATTACGTTTCCAGATATCTACGTATCGAAGCAATAGAGTTCTAATGCTTCTTATAACGCGACATCGGATCTCATTTCTATGTTTCACGATAAGATATAATATTTAATGTGGAGTGTTATGTATACCTCGAATTCACTTCAAAAGAATGTAAATGCCATACTTCCTTGCTAGGAAATAGCGTCTGCAGATGTCTACGTATCGAAGCAATAGAGTTCTAATGCATCTTAAATCGCGATATCGTATCACATTTCTATGTTTCGTGATAAGATATAATATTCATTGTGGAGTGTTATGTATACCTCGTATTCACTTCACAGTAATGTATATGCGACACTTCCTTTCCAGGAAATTACGTTTCCAAATGTCTTCGTATCGAAGCAATAGATTTCTAATGCTTCTTAAAACGCGATATCGCACCTCATTTGTATGTTTCATGATAAGATATGTTATTCATTGCGAAGAGTCTTGTATACCACGCATACACTTCAAACGAATTTAAAGGCGACACTTCATTCCTAGGAAATAGCGTTGGCAGATGTCCAAGTATCGAAGCAATAGGGTTCTAATGTTTCTTAAAACGAGATATCGCACCTCATTTCTGGATTAGGATAGGATATAAATTTCATTGCGAAGTGTCATGTATACCTCGTATTCTCTTCAAAAGAATGTAAATACGACACTTCCTTGCTAGGAAATAGCGTTTGCAGACGACTACGTATCCAAGCAATAGAGTTCTAATGCATCTTAAATCGCGATATCGCATCACATTTCTATGTTTCATGATAAGATATAATATTCATTGTGGAGTGTTATGTATACTTCGTTTTCACTTCAAAAGAATGTACATGCGACACTTCCTTGCTAGGAAATAGCGTCTGCAGATGTCTACGTATCGTAGCAACAGGGTTCGAATGCTTCTTAAAACGAGATATAGCATCTCATTTCTATGTTTCATTATAAGATATAATATTCATTGCGAAGTGTCATGTATACATTGCATACACTTCAAATGTATGTAAATGCGACACTTCCTTGCTGGGAAATAGCGTTGGCAGATGTCTACGAATCGAAGCAATAGGGTTCTAATGTTTCTTAAAACGAGATATCGCATCTCTTTCCTATGCCGCATGATAAGATATATTATTCATTGCGAAGTGTTATGTATTCCTCGTCTACACTTCAAGTGAATGTAAATGCGACACTTCCTTGCTAGGAAATAGCGTCGGCAGATACCTACGTACCGTAGCAATGGAGTTCTAATCCTTCTTAAAACGCGATATCGCATCTCACTTCCATGTTTCATGATAAGATATAACATTCATTGCGAAGTGTCATGTATACCTCGTATTCACTTCAGAAGAATTTAAATGCGACACTTCATTGCTAGGAAATAGCTTTTCCAGATGTCTACGAATCGAAGCAATAGAGTTCTACTGCTTCTTAAAATGAGATGTCGCATCACATTTCTATGTTTCATCATAAGATATAACGTTCATTGCGAAGTGTCATGTATACCTCGTATTCACTTCAGAAGAATGTAAATGCGACACTATCTTGCTAGGAAATAGAGTTGGCAGATTTCTACGTATCGTAGGAATAGAGTTCTAATGCTTCTCAAAACGCGATATCGCATCTCATTTCTATGTTGCATGATAAGGTATAATATTCATAGCGACGTGTCATGTATACCTCATATTCACTTCAAATGAATGTAAATGCCACACTTCCTTGCTAGGAGATAGCGTTTGCAGATGTCTACGTATCGAAGCAATAGGGTTCTAATGCTTCTTAAATAGCCATATCGCATCTCATTTCTGTGTTTCATGATAAGAAATAATATTCATTGTGGAGTGTTATGTATTCCACGTATTCTCTTCAGAGGAATGTAAAGGCGACACTTCCTTGCTAGGAAATACGGATTGCAGATGTCTACGTATCGTAGCTATAGAGATCTGATGCTTCTTAAAACGCGATATTGCATCTCATTTCTATGTTTCATGATGAGATATAATATTCATTGTGGAGTGTTATGTGTACCTCGTATTCACTTCAAAAGAATGTAAATGCGACACCTTCTTGCTAGGAAATAGCGTTTGCAGATGTCTACGTATCGTAGCAATAGGGTTTTAATGCTTCTTAAATCGCGATATCGCATCCCATTTCTATATTTCGTGATAAGATATAATATTCATTGTGGAGTGTTATGTTTGAAGCGTATGTACTTCAAAAGAATGTAAATGCGACACTTCCTTGCTAGGAAATAGCGTTTGCAGATGCCTACGTATCGAAGCAATAGAGTTCTAATGCTTCTCAAAACGAGATATCGCACCTCATTTCCATGTTTCATGGTTAGATATAATATTAATTGCGAAGTGTCATGTGTACCTCGTATTCACTTAAAAAGTATGTAAATGCGACACATCCTTGCAAGGAAATAGCGTTTGCAGATGGTTACGTATCAAAGCAATAGAGTTCTAATGCTTCTTAAATTGCCATATCGCATCTCATTCCTGTGTTTCATGATAAGATATAATATTCATTGCGAAGTTTCATGTATACCTTGTATTCACTTCAGAGGAATGTAAATGTTACTCTTGCCTGCTAGGAAATAGCGTTTGCAGATGTCTACGTATCGTGGCAAGCGTGTCATAATGATTCTTAAAACGAGATATCGCATCTCATTTCTATGTTTCACGATAAGATATAATATTCATTATGGTGTGTTATGTATACCTCGTATTCACTTCAAAAGAATGTAAATGCGACACCTTCTTGCTAAGAAATAGCGTTTGCAGATGTCTACGTATCGTAGCAATAGGGTTCTAATGCTTCTTAAATCGCGATATCGCATCTCATTTCTATATTTTGTGATAAGATATAATATTCATTGTGGAGTGTTATGTATGAAGCGTATTTACTTCAAAAGAATGTAAATGCGGCACTTCCTTCCTAGGAAATAGCGTTTGCAGATGTCTACGTATAGTAGCAATAGTGTTCTAAAGCTTCTTAAAACGCGATATCGCATCTCATTTCTATGCTTCATGATAAGATACAATGTTAATTGCCAAGTGTTATGTTTTCCTCGTCTACACTTCAAACGAATGAAAATGCGATACATCCTTTCTAGGAAATAGCGTTTTCGGATGTTTACGTATCGAGGCAATTGAGTTCTAATGTTGCTTAAACCACAATATCGCATCTCATTTCTATGTTTCACGATAAGATATTATATTCATTGTGGAGTGTTATGTATACCTCGTATTCACTTCAAATGAATATAAATGCGACACTTTCTTTCTACGAAATAGCGTTTGCAGATGTCTACGTATCGTAGCAATAGTGTTCTAGTGCTACTTAAATCGCGATATAGCATCTCATTTCTATGTTTCATGATAAGACGTAGTATTCATTGCGAAGTGTTACGTATACCTCGTATACACTTCAAATGATTGTAAATGCGACACTTCCTTGCTAGGAAGTAGCGTCTGCAGATGTCTACGTATCGAAGCAATAGAGTTCAAATGCTTCTTCTATCGCAATATCGCATCTCATATCTAAGTTTGACGATAAGATATAATATTCGTTGCAAAGTGTTATGTATTCCTCGTCTACACTTCAAAAGAATGTAAATGCAACACTTCCTTGCTAGGAAATAGCGTTTGCAGATGTCTACGTATCGAAGCAATAGAGTCCTAATGCTTTTTAAACCGCAAATATTGCATCTCATTTCTATGTTTCATGATAAGATATAATATTCATTGCGAAGTGTCATGTACACCACGCATACACTTCAAACGAATGTAAATGCGACACTTCCATGCTAGGAAGTACCGATGGCAGATTTCTACGTATCGAAGCAATAGAGTTCTAATACTTCCTAAATCGAGATATCGCATCTCATAACTATGTGCCATGATAAGATATAATATCCATAGCGAAGTGTCATGTATACCTCGTATTCACTTCAAACGAATGTAAATGCGACACTTCCTTGCTAGGAAATAGCGTTTGCAGATATCTACGTATCGAAGCAATAGAGTTCTGATGCTTCTTAAAACGCGATATCGCATCTCATTGGTATGTCTCACGATAAGATATAATATTCATTGCGAAGTGTTATGCTTACCCCGTATACACCTCAAAAGAATCTAAATGTGACTCTTCCTTGCTAGGAAATAGCGATGTCAGATGTCTACGTATCGAAGCAATGGCGTTCTAATGCTTCTTAAAACGCGATATCGCTTCTCATTACTATGTTTCACGATAAGATATAATACACATTGGGCAGTGTTATGTATCACTCGTGTTCACTTCAAATGTAGGTAAATGCGACACATCCTTGCTAGGAAACAGCGTATGCAGATGTCTACCTATCGAAGCAATAGAGTTCTAACGCTTCTTAAAACACGATATCGCATCTCATTTCTATGTTTCATTATAAGATACAATATTCATTGCGGAGTGTCATGTATACCTTGTATTCCTTTCAAAAGATTGTAACTGCGGCACTTCCTTGCTAGGAAGTAGCGTTTGCAGATGTCTACGTATCGTAGCAATGGAGTTCTAATGCTTCTCAAAACGAGATATCGCATCTCATTTCTATGTTTCATGATAAGATATACTATTCATTGTGCATTGTTATGTATACCTCGTATTCGCTTCAAAAGAGTGTAAGTGCGACACTTACTTGCTTGGAAATAGCGTTGGCAGATGTCTACGCATCGTAGTACTAGAGATCTAAAGTTCGTTAAAACGCGATATCGACTAATTTCTATGTTTCATGATAAGATATAATATTCATTGCGAAGTGTCATGTATACCTCGTATTCACTTCAAATGAATGTAAATGCGACAGTTCCTTGCTTGGAAATAACGTTTGCCGATGTCTACGTATCGAAGCAATAGAGATCTAATGCTTCTTAAACCGTCATATCGCATCTCATTTCTATGTTTCATGATAAGATATAATATTCATTGTGCAGTGTTATGTATACCCCGTATTCACATCAAAAGAATGTAAATACGACACTTCCTTGCTAGGAAATAGCGTTTGCAGGTGTCTACGTATCGTAGCAGGAGTGTTCTAGTGCTTCTCAAAACACGATATCGCATGTCAATTCTATGTTTCATGATAAGATATAATATTCATTGTGGAGTGTTATGTATACCTCGCACTCACTTCAAAAGAACGTAAATGCGACACTTCCTTGTTACGTAATATCGTCTGCAGATGTCTACGTATCGTAGCAATAGAGTTCCAATGCTTCCTAAAACGGGATATCGCACCTCAATTCTACGTTACATGATAAGATATAATATTCATTGGGCAGTGCTATGTATATCTCGTCTACACTTCAAATGAATGTAAATGCGACACTTCCTTGCTAGGAAATAGCGTTTGCAGATGTCTACGTATCGAAGCAACAGAGTACTAATGCTTCTTAAAACGAGATATCGCATCTCATTTCTGTGTTTTACGATTAGATATAATATTCACTGTGCAGTGTTATGTATACCTCGTATTCACCTCAATAGAATGTAAATGCGACACTTCCTTGCTAGGAAATAGCGTTTGCAGATGTATACGTCTCGTAACATTAGAGTCCTAATGCTTCTCAAAACGCGATATCGTATCTCATTTCTATGTTTCATGATAAGATATAATATTCATTGCGAGGTGTCATGCATACCTCGGATACACATCAAACGAATGTAAATGCGACACTTCCTTGCTAGGAAATAGCGTTTGCAGATGTCTACGTATCGTAGCAAAGGAGTTCTAGTGCTTCATAAAACGCGAAATCGATCCTCATTCCTGTGTTTCATGATAAGATATAATATTCATTGTCGAGTGTTATGTATACCTCGTATTCACTTCAAATGAATGTAAATGCCTACCTGTCGAAGCAATAGAGTTCTAATTCTTCTTAAATCGCAATATCGCATCTCATTCTTATCTTTCATGATAAGATATAATATTCATTGCGAAATGTCATGTACACCTAGTATTCACTTAAAAAGTATGTAAATGCGACACATCCTTGCAAGGAAATAGCGTTTGCAGATGGTTACGTATCAAAGCAATAGAGTTCTAATGCTTCTTAAATTGCCATATCGCATCTCATTTCTGTGTTTCATGATAAGATATAATATTCATTGTGCAGTGTTATGTATACCTCGTATTCACTTCAAAAGATTGTAAATGCGACACTTCCTTGCTAGGAAATAGCGTTTGCAGATGTCTACGTATCGTAGCAAAGGAGTTCTAATGCTTCTTAAAACGCGAAATCGATCCTCATTCCTTGGTGTCATGATAAGACATAATATTCATTCTGGAGTGTTATGTATACCTCGTATTCACTTCAAAAGAATGTAAATGCGACACTTCCTTGCTAGGAAATAGCGTTTGCAGATGTCTACGTATAGTAACAATAGAGTTCTAATGCTCCTTGAAACGCGATATCACATCACATTTATATGTTTCATGATGAGATATAATATTCACTGCGAAGTTTCATGTATACCTTGTATTCACTTCAGTGGAATGTTAATGCGACTCATCCCTGCTAGGAAATAGCGTTTGCAGATGCCTACGTATCGAAGCAATAAAGTTCTAATGCATCTTATATCGCGATGTCGCATCTCATTTCTGTGTTTCACGATAATATATAATATTTATTGTGCAATGTTATGTATACCTCGCATTCACTTCAAAAGAATATAAATGCGACACTTCCTTGCTAGTAAATAGCGATTGCAGATGTCTACGTTTCGAAGCAATAGAGTTCTAATGCTTCTTGAAACGGGATATCGCATCACATTTCTATGTTTCATGATAAGATATAATATTAATTGCGAAGTGTCATGTATACCTTGTATTCACTTCAGAAGAATGTAAATGCGACACTTCCTTGCTAGCAAATAACGTTTGCAGATGTCTACGTATCGTAGCAAGCGTGTCATAATGATTCTTAAAACGAGATATCGCAACTCATTTCTATGTTTCATGATAACATATGATATTCATTGCGAAGTGTTATGTATACCTCGCATACACTTCAAATGAATGTAAATGCGACACTTCCTTGCTAGGAAATAGCGTTTGCAGATGTCTACGTATCCAAGCAAAAGTGTTCTAATGCTTCTTAGAACGAGATACCGCATCTCATTCCTATGTTTCATGGTACGATATATTATTCATTGCTAAGTATCACGTATACCTCGCATACACTTCAAATGAATGTAAATGCGACACTTCCTTGCTAGGAAATAGCGTTTGCAGATGTCTACGTATAGTAACAATAGAGTTCTAATGCTTCTCAAAACGCGATACCAAATCTCATTACTATGTTTCATGGTAAGATAAAATATTAATTGTGGAGTGTCACGTATACATCGCATACACTTCAAATGAATGTAAATGCGACACTTCCTTGCTAGGAAATAGCGTTTGCAGACGTCTACGTATCGAAGCAATAGAGTTCTAATGCTTCTTGAAACGGAATATCGCATCTCATTTCTATGCTTCATGATAAGAAATAATATTCATTGCGAAGTTTCATGTATTCCTCGTATTCACTTCAAATGAATGTAAATGCGACACTTACTTGCTAGGAAATAGAGTTTGCAAATGTCTACGTATCGTAGCAAGCGTGTTATAATGCTTCTTAAAACGGGATATCGCACCTCATTTCTATGTTTCATGACAACATATAATATTCATTGCGAAGTGTTATGTATACCTCGCATACACTTCAAAGGAATGTAAATGCGACACTTCCTTGCTGGGAAATAGCGATTGCAAATGTCTACGTATCGAAGCAATAGAGTTCTAATGCTTCTTGAAACGCGATATCACATCACATTTCCATGTTTCATGATAAGATATAATATTCATTGCGAAGTTTCATGTATACCTTGTATTCACTTCAGTGGAATGTAAATGCGACTCTTCCCTGCTAGGAAATAGCGTTTGCAGATGTCTACGTATCGTAGCAATAGAGTTCTTATGCTTCCTATATCGCAAGATCGAATCTCAGATCTATGTTTCACGATACGATATAATATTCATTGAGGAGTGTTTTGTATACCTCGTATTCACCTCAAAAGAATGTAAATGCGACACTTCCTTGCTAGGAAATAGCGTTTGCAGATTTCTGCGTATCGTAGCATTAGATTTCTATTGCATCTCAAAACGCGATATCAAATCTCATTACTATGTTTCATGGTAAGATAAAATATTAATTGCGAAGTGTCATGTATGCCTTGTATTCACTTCAGAAGAATGTAAATGCGACACTTCCTTGCTAGGAAATAGCGTTTGCAGATTTCTGCGTATCGTAGCATTAGATTTCTATTGCATCTCAAAACGCGATATCGCATCTCATTTCTATGTTTCATGATAAGATATAATATTTATTGTGAAGTGTCACGTATACATCGCATACACTTCAAATGAATGTAAATGCGACACTTCCTTGCTAGGAAATAACGTTTGCAGACGTCTACGTATCGAAGCAATAGAGTTCTAATGCTTCTTGAAACGGAATATCGCATCTCATTTCTATGCTTCATGATAAGAAATAATATTCATTGCGAAGTTTCATGTATTCCTCGTATTCACTTCAAATGAATGTAAATGCGACACTTCCTTGCTAGGAAATAGAGTTTGCAGATGTCTACGTATCGTAGCAAGCGTGTTATAATGCTTCTTAAAACGGGATATCGCACCTCATTTCTGTGTTTCATGACAACATATAATATTCATTGCGAAGTGTTATGTATACCTCGCATACACTTCAAAGGAATGAAAATGCGACACTTCCTTGCTGGGAAATAGCGATTGCAAATGTCTACGTATCGAAGCAATAGAGTTCTAATGCTTCTTGAAACGCGATATCACATCACATTTCCATGTTTCATGATAAGATATAATATTCATTGCGAAGTTTCATGTATACCTTGTATTCACTTCAGTGGAATGTAAATGCGACTCTTCCCTGCTAGGAAATAGCGTTTGCAGATGTCTACGTATCGTAGCAATAGAGTTCTTATGCTTCTTATATCGCAAGATCGAATCTCAGATCTATGTTTCACGATAAGATATAATATTCATTGAGGAGTGTTTTGTATACCTCGTATTCACCTCAAAAGAATGTAAATGCGACACTTCCTTGCAAGGAAATAGCGTTTGCAGATTTCTGCGTATCGTAGCATTAGATTTCTATTGCATCTCAAAACGCGATATCAAATCTCATTACTATGTTTCATGGTAAGATAAAATATTAATTGCGAAGTGTCATGTATGCCTTGTATTCACTTCAGAAGAATGTAAATGCGACACTTCCTTGCTAGGAAATAGCGTTTGCAGATTTCTGCGTATGTTAGCATTAGATTTCTATTGCATCTCAAAACGCGATATCGCATCTCATATCTATGTTTCACGATAAGATATAATATTCATTGCGAAGTGTTATGTATACCTCGCATACACTTCAAATGAATGTAAATGCGACACTTCCTTGCTGGGAAATAGCGATTGCAAATGTCTACGTATCGAAGCAATAGAGTTCTAATGCTTCTTGAAACGCGATATCACGTCACATTTCTATGTTTCATGATAAGATATAATATTCATTGCGAAGTTTCATGTATACCTTGTATTCACTTGAGTGGAATGTAAATGCGACTCTTCCCTGCTAGGAAATAGCGTTTGCAGATGTCTACGTATCGTAGCAATAGAGTTCTAATGCTTCTTGAAACGCGATATCACATCACATTTCTATGTTTCATGATAAGATATAATATTCATTGCGAAGTTTCATGTATACCTTGTATTCACTTCAGAGGAATGTAAATGTTACTCTTCCGTGCTAGGAAATAGCGTTTGCAGATGTCTACGTATCGTAGCAAGCGTGTCATAATGATTCTTAAAACGAGATATCGCATCTCATTTCTATGTTTCATGATAACATATAATATTCATTGCGAAGTGTTATGTATACCTCGCATACACTTCAAATGAATGTAAATGCGACACTTCCTTGCTAGGAAATAACGTTTGCAGATGTCTACGTATCGTAGCAATAGAGTTCTAATGCTTCTTATATCGCGAGATCGCATCTCATATCTATGTTTCACGATAAGGTATAATATTGTTTGCGAAGTGTTATGTATACCTCGCATACACTTCAAATGAATGTAAATGCGGCAGTTCCTTGCTAGGAAATAGCGTTTGCAGATGTCTACGTATCGTAGCAATAGAGTTCTTATGCTTCTTATATCGCAAGATCGAATCTCAGATCTATGTTTCACGATAAGATATAATATTCATTGTGGAGTGTTATGTATACCTCGTATTCACCTCAAAAGAATGTAAATGCGACACTTCCTTGCTAGGAAATAGCGTTTGCAGATTTCTGCGTATCGTAGCATTAGATTTCTATTGCATCTCAAAACGCGATATCGCCTCTCATTTCTATGTTTCATGAAAAGATATAATATTTATTGCGAAGCGTCAGGTATACATCGCATACACTTCAAATGAATGTAAATGCGACAGTTCCTTGCTAGGAAATAGCGTTTACAGACGTCTACGTATCGAAGCAATAGAGTTCTAATGCTTCTTGAAACGGAATATCGCGTCTCATTTCTATGCTTCACGATAAGAAATAATATTCATTGCGAAGTTTCATGTATTCCTCGTATTCACTTCAAATGAATGTAAATGCGACACTTCCATGCTAGGAAATAGAGTTTGCAGATGTCAACGTATCGTAGCAAGCGTGTTATAATGCTTCTTAAAACGAGATATCGCATCTCATTCCTATGTTTCGTGACAACATATAATATTCATTGCGAAGTGTTATGTATACCTCGCATACACTTCAAAAGAATGTAAATGCGAAACTTCCTTGCTAGGAAATATGGTCTGCAGATGTCTACGTATCGTAGCATTATATTACTAATGCTTTTCAAAACGCGATGTCGCATCTCATTTCTATATTTCATGATAAGATACAACATTCATTGCGAAGTGTTATGTATTCCTCTTCTACATTTCAAATGAATGTAAATGCGACACTTCCTTGCTGGGAAATAGCGTTTGCAGATATCTACGTATCGAAGCAATAGAGTTCTATTGCGTCTTAAAACGAGATATCGCATCTCACGTCCATTTTTCATGATAAGATAAAATATTCATCGCGAAGTATCATGTATACCTCGCATACACTTCAAATGAATATAAATGCGACACTTCCTTGCTATGAAATAGCGTTTGCATATGTCTACGTATCTAAGCAATAGATTTCTATTGCTTCTTAAATCGCGATATCGCATCTCATTTCTATGTTTCATGATAACATATAATATTAATTGGAAGTGTCTTGTATATCTCGTATTCACTTCAAATGAATGTAAATGCGAATCTTCCTTGCTAGGAAGTATCGTTTGCAGATATCTACGTATCGAAGCACTAGAGTTCTAATGCTTCTCAAAACGCGATATCGCATCTCATTTCTATGTTTCATGATAAGATATGATATTCATTGTGGAGTGTTATGTATACCTCGTATTCACTTCAAAAGAATGTAAATGCGACACTCCCTTGCTAGGAAATAGCGTCTCCAGATGTGTACTTATCGAAGTAATATAATTCTAATGCTTCTTGAATCGTGATACCGCATCTCATTTTGATGTATCACGATAAGATATAATATTCATTGCGAAGTGTTATGTATATCTCGTACTCACTTTAAAAGAATGTATGTGCGACACATCCTTGCTAGGAAATAGCATTTGCAGATGTCTACGTATCGAAGCAATAGGGTTCTAGTGCTTCTTAAAACGCGATATCGCATCTCACTTCTATGTGTCATGATAAGATATAATACTCATTACGAAGTGTTATGCGTTCCTCGTCTAAACTTCAAATGAATGTAAATGCGACACTTCCTTGCTTGGAAATAGCGTTTCCGGATGTCTACGTATCGTAGCAAGAGAGATCTAAATCTTCATAAATTCAAGGTATCGCATCTCATTCCTATGTTTCATGATGAGATATTATATTCATTGCGAAGTGTCATGTACACCTCGTATTAACAGAAAAGGAATGTAAATGCTACGCTTCCATGCTAGGAAGTAGCGTTTGCAGATGTCTACGTATCGTAGCAATAGAGTTCTAATGATTCTCAAAACGCGATATCGCATCTCATTTCTATGTTTCATGATAAGATATAATACTCATTGCGAAGTGTCATGTATACTTCGTATTCACCTCAAAAGAATGTAACTGCGACACTTCATTACTAGGAAATAGCGTTTGCAGATGTCTACGTATCGTAGCAATAGAGTTCTAATGCGTCTTAAAACGAGATATCGCATCTCACTTCCATTTTTCATGATAAGATAAAATATTCATTGCGAAGTGTCATGTATACCTCGCATACACTTCAAATGAATATAAATGCGACACTTCCTTGCTAGGAAATAGCGTTTGCAGATGTCTGCGTATCTAAGCAATAGATTTCTATTGCTTCTTAAATCGCGATATCGCATCTCATTTCTATGTTTAATGATAACATATAATATTAATTGGATGTGTCTTGTATATCTCGTATTCACTTCAAATGAATGTAAATGCGACTCTTCCTTGCTAGGAAGTATCGTTTGCAGATATCTACGTATCGAAGCACTAGAGTTCTAATGCTTCTCAAAACGCGATATCGCCTCTCATTTCTATGTTTTATGATAAGATATGATATTCATTGTGGAGTGTTATGTATACCTCGCATACACTTCAATTGAATGTAAATGCTATACTTCCTTGCTAGGAGATAGCGTTTGCGGATGTCTACGTATCGTGGCATTAGAGTTCTAATGCTTCTGAAAACGGGATATCGCACCTCATTTCTATGTGTCATGATAGTATCTAATATTCATTGCGAAGTGTCATGTATACCTCGCATACACTGCAAATGAATATAAATGCGACACTTCCTTGCTAGGAAATAGCGTTTGCAGATGTCTACGAATCGTAGCATAGGAATTCTAATGCTGCTTAAAACGCGAAATCGATCCTCATTTATATGTTTCATGATAACATATAATATTCATTGTGGAGTGTTATGAATACCTCGTATTCACTTCAAAGGAATGTAAATGCGAAACTTCCTTGCTAGGAAATAGCGTCTGCAGATGTCTACGTATCGTAGCATTATATTACTAATGCTTTTCAAAACGCGATATCGCATCCCATTTCTATGTTTCATGATAAGATATAATATTCATTGTCGAGTGTTATGTATACCTCGTATTCACTTCAAAAGATTGTAAATAACATACTCCCTTGCTAGGAGATAGCGTTTCCAAATGTCTATTTATCGAAGCCATAGAATTTTAACGCTTCTTAGAACGCGATGTCGCATCTCATTTCTATATTTCATGATAAGATACAATATTCATTGCGAAGTGTTATGTATTCCTCTTCTACTTCCTCTGCTATTAAATAGCGTTTGCAGATGTCTACGTATCGTAGCAATAGAGTTCTAATGCTTCTTAAAACGCGATATCGCATCTCATTTCTATGCTTCATGATAAGATATAATATTCATTGCGAAGTGCCACTTATACCTCGCATACACTTCAAATGAATGTAAATGCGACAATTCCTTGCTAGGAAATAGCGTTTGCAGGTGTCTACGTATCGTAGCAGCTGAGTTCTAATGCTTCTTAAAACATGATATCGCATCTCATTTCTATGTTTCATGATAAGATATAATATTCATTGCGACGTGTCATGTATACCTCGTATTCAAAACAAAAGAATGTAAATGCGACACTTCCATGCTAGGAAATAGCGTTTGCATATGTTTCCGTATAGAAGCAATAGAGCTCTAATGCTCCTTAAATCGCGATATCGCATTTCATTTCTATGTTCCGTTATAAGATATAATATTCATTGGGAAGTGTTATGTATACCACGTATTCACTTCAAAGGAATGTAAATGCGACACTTCCTTGCAATTAAATAGCGTCTGCAGATGTCTACGTATCGTAGCAATTGAGTTCTAATGCTTCTCAAAACGCGATATCGCATCTCATTTCTATGTTTCATGATAAGATATAATATTCATTGCGAAGTGACATGTATACATCGAATTCACTTCAAAAGAATGTAAATGCGACACTCCCTTGCTAGGAAATAGCGTTTGCAAATGTCTACGTATCGAAGCAATAGAGTTCTAATGCTTCTTGAAACGCGATATCACATCACATTTCCATGTTTCATGATAAGATATAATATTCATTGCGAAGTTTCATGTATACCTTGTATTCACTTCAGTGGAATGTAAATGCGACTCTTCCCTGCTAGGAAATAGCGTTTGCAGATGTCTACGTATCGTAGCAATAGAGTTCTAATGCTTCTTGAAACGGAATATCGCATCTCATTTCTATGCTTCACGATAAGAAATAATATTCATTGCGAAGTTTCATGTATTCCTCGTATTCACTTCAAATGAATGTAAATGCGACACTTCCATGCTAGGAAATAGAGTTTGCAGATGTCAACGTATCGTAGCAAGCGTGTTATAATGCTTCTTAAAACGAGATATCGCATCTCATTCCTATGTTTCGTGACAACATATAATATTCATTGCGAAGTGTTATGTATACCTCGCATACACTTCAAAAGAATGTAAATGCGAAACTTCCTTGCTAGGAAATATGGTCTGCAGATGTCTACGTATCGTAGCATTATATTACTAATGCTTTTCAAAACGCGATGTCGCATCTCATTTCTATATTTCATGATAAGATACAACATTCATTGCGAAGTGTTATGTATTCCTCTTCTACATTTCAAATGAATGTAAATGCGACACTTCCTTGCTGGGAAATAGCGTTTGCAGATATCTACGTATCGAAGCAATAGAGTTCTATTGCGTCTTAAAACGAGATATCGCATCTCACGTCCATTTTTCATGATAAGATAAAATATTCATCGCGAAGTATCATGTATACCTCGCATACACTTCAAATGAATATAAATGCGACACTTCCTTGCTATGAAATAGCGTTTGCATATGTCTACGTATCTAAGCAATAGATTTCTATTGCTTCTTAAATCGCGATATCGCATCTCATTTCTATGTTTCATGATAACATATAATATTAATTGGAAGTGTCTTGTATATCTCGTATTCACTTCAAATGAATGTAAATGCGAATCTTCCTTGCTAGGAAGTATCGTTTGCAGATATCTACGTATCGAAGCACTAGAGTTCTAATGCTTCTCAAAACGCGATATCGCATCTCATTTCTATGTTTCATGATAAGATATGATATTCATTGTGGAGTGTTATGTATACCTCGTATTCACTTCAAAAGAATGTAAATGCGACACTCCCTTGCTAGGAAATAGCGTCTCCAGATGTGTACTTATCGAAGTAATATAATTCTAATGCTTCTTGAATCGTGATACCGCATCTCATTTTGATGTATCACGATAAGATATAATATTCATTGCGAAGTGTTATGTATATCTCGTACTCACTTTAAAAGAATGTATGTGCGACACATCCTTGCTAGGAAATAGCATTTGCAGATGTCTACGTATCGAAGCAATAGGGTTCTAGTGCTTCTTAAAACGCGATATCGCATCTCACTTCTATGTGTCATGATAAGATATAATACTCATTACGAAGTGTTATGCGTTCCTCGTCTAAACTTCAAATGAATGTAAATGCGACACTTCCTTGCTTGGAAATAGCGTTTCCGGATGTCTACGTATCGTAGCAAGAGAGATCTAAATCTTCATAAATTCAAGGTATCGCATCTCATTCCTATGTTTCATGATGAGATATTATATTCATTGCGAAGTGTCATGTACACCTCGTATTAACAGAAAAGGAATGTAAATGCTACGCTTCCATGCTAGGAAGTAGCGTTTGCAGATGTCTACGTATCGTAGCAATAGAGTTCTAATGATTCTCAAAACGCGATATCGCATCTCATTTCTATGTTTCATGATAAGATATAATACTCATTGCGAAGTGTCATGTATACTTCGTATTCACCTCAAAAGAATGTAACTGCGACACTTCATTACTAGGAAATAGCGTTTGCAGATGTCTACGTATCGTAGCAATAGAGTTCTAATGCGTCTTAAAACGAGATATCGCATCTCACTTCCATTTTTCATGATAAGATAAAATATTCATTGCGAAGTGTCATGTATACCTCGCATACACTTCAAATGAATATAAATGCGACACTTCCTTGCTAGGAAATAGCGTTTGCAGATGTCTGCGTATCTAAGCAATAGATTTCTATTGCTTCTTAAATCGCGATATCGCATCTCATTTCTATGTTTAATGATAACATATAATATTAATTGGATGTGTCTTGTATATCTCGTATTCACTTCAAATGAATGTAAATGCGACTCTTCCTTGCTAGGAAGTATCGTTTGCAGATATCTACGTATCGAAGCACTAGAGTTCTAATGCTTCTCAAAACGCGATATCGCCTCTC
Organism: Xylocopa sonorina; assembly: GCF_050948175.1. Classification (NCBI taxonomy): domain Eukaryota; kingdom Metazoa; phylum Arthropoda; class Insecta; order Hymenoptera; family Apidae; genus Xylocopa; species Xylocopa sonorina. The sequence continues at coordinate 2,824,800 of NW_027490095.1, forward strand.
ATTTCTATGTTTTATGATAAGATATGATATTCATTGTGGAGTGTTATGTATACCTCGCATACACTTCAATTGAATGTAAATGCTATACTTCCTTGCTAGGAGATAGCGTTTGCGGATGTCTACGTATCGTGGCATTAGAGTTCTAATGCTTCTGAAAACGGGATATCGCACCTCATTTCTATGTGTCATGATAGTATCTAATATTCATTGCGAAGTGTCATGTATACCTCGCATACACTGCAAATGAATATAAATGCGACACTTCCTTGCTAGGAAATAGCGTTTGCAGATGTCTACGAATCGTAGCATAGGAATTCTAATGCTGCTTAAAACGCGAAATCGATCCTCATTTATATGTTTCATGATAACATATAATATTCATTGTGGAGTGTTATGAATACCTCGTATTCACTTCAAAGGAATGTAAATGCGAAACTTCCTTGCTAGGAAATAGCGTCTGCAGATGTCTACGTATCGTAGCATTATATTACTAATGCTTTTCAAAACGCGATATCGCATCCCATTTCTATGTTTCATGATAAGATATAATATTCATTGTCGAGTGTTATGTATACCTCGTATTCACTTCAAAAGATTGTAAATAACATACTCCCTTGCTAGGAGATAGCGTTTCCAAATGTCTATTTATCGAAGCCATAGAATTTTAACGCTTCTTAGAACGCGATGTCGCATCTCATTTCTATATTTCATGATAAGATACAATATTCATTGCGAAGTGTTATGTATTCCTCTTCTACTTCCTCTGCTATTAAATAGCGTTTGCAGATGTCTACGTATCGTAGCAATAGAGTTCTAATGCTTCTTAAAACGCGATATCGCATCTCATTTCTATGCTTCATGATAAGATATAATATTCATTGCGAAGTGCCACTTATACCTCGCATACACTTCAAATGAATGTAAATGCGACAATTCCTTGCTAGGAAATAGCGTTTGCAGGTGTCTACGTATCGTAGCAGCTGAGTTCTAATGCTTCTTAAAACATGATATCGCATCTCATTTCTATGTTTCATGATAAGATATAATATTCATTGCGACGTGTCATGTATACCTCGTATTCAAAACAAAAGAATGTAAATGCGACACTTCCATGCTAGGAAATAGCGTTTGCATATGTTTCCGTATAGAAGCAATAGAGCTCTAATGCTCCTTAAATCGCGATATCGCATTTCATTTCTATGTTCCGTTATAAGATATAATATTCATTGGGAAGTGTTATGTATACCACGTATTCACTTCAAAGGAATGTAAATGCGACACTTCCTTGCAATTAAATAGCGTCTGCAGATGTCTACGTATCGTAGCAATTGAGTTCTAATGCTTCTCAAAACGCGATATCGCATCTCATTTCTATGTTTCATGATAAGATATAATATTCATTGCGAAGTGACATGTATACATCGAATTCACTTCAAAAGAATGTAAATGCGACACTCCCTTGCTAGGAAATAGCGTTTGCAAATGTCTACGTATCGAAGCAATAGAGTTCTAATGCTTCTTGAAACGCGATATCACATCACATTTCCATGTTTCATGATAAGATATAATATTCATTGCGAAGTTTCATGTATACCTTGTATTCACTTCAGTGGAATGTAAATGCGACTCTTCCCTGCTAGGAAATAGCGTTTGCAGATGTCTACGTATCGTAGCAATAGAGTTCTTATGCTTCTTATATCGCAAGATCGAATCTCAGATCTATGTTTCACGATAAGATATAATATTCATTGAGGAGTGTTTTGTATACCTCGTATTCACCTCAAAAGAATGTAAATGCGACACTTCCTTGCAAGGAAATAGCGTTTGCAGATTTCTGCGTATCGTAGCATTAGATTTCTATTGCATCACAAAACGCGATATCAAATCTCATTACTATGTTTCATGGTAAGATAAAATGTTAATTGCGAAGTGTCATGTATGCCTTGTATTCACTTCAGAAGAATGTAAATGCGACACTTCCTTGCTAGGAAATAGCGTTTGCAGATTTCTGCGTATGGTAGCATTAGATTTCTATTGCATCTCAAAACGCGATATCGCATCTCATTTCTATGTTTCATGATAAGATATAATATTTATTGTGAAGTGTCACGTATACATCGCATACACTTCAAATGAATGTAAATGCGACACTTCCTTGCTAGGAAATAGCGTTTGCAGACGTCTACGTATCGAAGCAATAGAGTTCTAATGCTTCTTGAAACGAAATATCGCATCTCATTTCTATGCTTCATGATAAGAAATAATATTCATTGCGAAGCTTCATGTATTCCTCGTATTCACTTCAAATGAATGTAAATGCGACACTTCCTTGCTAGGAAATAGAGATTGCAGATGTCTACGTATCGTAGCAATAGAGTTGTAATGCTCCTTGAAATGGGATATCGCATCTCATATCTATGTTTCATGGTAAGATATAATATTCATTGCGAAGATTCATGTATAGCTTGTATTCACTTCAGAGGAATGTAAATGCTACTCTTCCCTGCTAGGAAATAGATTTTGCAGATGTCTACGTATCGTAGCAATAGAGTTCTAATGCTCCTTATATCGCGAGATCGCATCTCATATCTATGTTTCACGATAAGATATAATATTCATTGCGAAGTGTTATGTATACCTCGCATACACTTCAAATGAATGTAAATGCGATACTTCCTTGCTGGGAAATAGCGATTGCAAATGTCTACGTATCGAAGCAATAGAGTTCTAATGCTTCTTGAAACGCGATATCACGTCACATTTCTATGTTTCATGATAAGATATAATATTCATTGCGAAGTTTCATGTATACCTTGTATTCACTTCAGTGGAATGTAAATGCGACTCTTCCCTGCTAGGAAATAGCGTTTGCAGATGTCTACGTATCGTAGCAATAGAGTTCTAATGCTTCTTGAAACGCGATATCACATCACATTTCTATGTTTCATGATAAGATATAATATTCATTGCGAAGTTTCATGTATACCTTGTATTCACTTCAGAGGAATGTAAATGTTACTCTTCCGTGCTAGGAAATAGCGTTTGCAGATGTCTACGTATCGTAGCAAGCGTGTCATAATGATTCTTAAAACGAGATATCGCATCTCATTTCTATGTTTCATGATAACATATAATATTCATTGCGAAGTGTTATGTATACCTCGCATACACTTCAAATGAATGTAAATGCGACACTTCCTTGCTAGGAAATAACGTTTGCAGATGTCTACGTATCGTAGCAATAGAGTTCTAATGCTTCCTATATCGCGAGATCGCATCTCATATCTATGTTTCACGATAAGATATAATATTGATTGCGAAGTGTTATGTATACCTCGCATACACTTCAAATGAATGTAAATGCGACAGTTCCTTGCTAGGAAGTAGCGATTGCAGATGTCTACGTATCGAAGCAATAGAGCTCTAATGCTTCTTGAAACCGGATATCGCATCTCATTTCCATGTTTCATGATAAGATACAATATTAATTGCGAAGTGTCATGTATACCTTGCATTCACTTCAAAAGAATGTAAATCCGACACTTCCTTGCTAGGAAATAGCGTTTGCAGATGTCTACGTATCGTAGCAATAGAGTTCTTATGCTTCTTATATCGCAAGATCGAATCTCAGATCTATGTTTCACGATAAGATATAATATTCATTGTGGAGTGTTATGTATACCTCGTATTCACCTCAAAAGAATGTAAATGCGACACTTCCTTGCTAGGAAATAGCGTTTGCAGATTTCTGCGTATCGTAGCATTAGATTTCTATTGTATCTCAAAACGCGATATCGCCTCTCATTTCTATGTTTCATGAAAAGATATAATATTTATTGCGAAGCGTCAGGTATACATCGCATACACTTCAAATGAATGTAAATGCGACAGTTCCTTGCTAGGAAATAGCGTTTACAGACGTCTACGTATCGAAGCAATAGAGTTCTAATGCTTCTTGAAACGGAATATCGCATCTCATTTCTATGCTTCACGATAAGAAATAATATTCATTGCGAAGTTTCATGTATTCCTCGTATTCACTTCAAATGAATGTAAATGCGACACTTCCATGCTAGGAAATAGAGTTTGCAGATGTCTACGTATCGTAGCAAGCGTGTTATAATGCTTCTTAAAACGAGATATCGCATCTCATTCCTATGTTTCGTGACAACATATAATATTCATTGCGAAGTGTTATGTATACCTCGCATACACTTCAAAAGAATGTAAATGCGAAACTTCCTTGCTAGGAAATATGGTCTGCAGATGTCTACGTATCGTAGCATTATATTACTAATGCTTTTCAAAACGCGGTGTCGCATCTCATTTCTATATTTCATGATAAGATACAACATTCATTGCGAAGTGTTATGTATTCCTCTTCTACATTTCAAATGAATGTAAATGCGACACTTCCTTGCTGGGAAATAGCGTTTGCAGATATCTACGTATCGAAGCAATAGAGTTCTATTGCGTCTTAAAACGAGATATCGCATCTCACGTCCATTTTTCATGATAAGATAAAATATTCATCGCGAAGTATCATGTATACCTCGCATACACTTCAAATGAATATAAATGCGACACTTCCTTGCTATGAAATAGCGTTTGCATATGTCTACGTATCTAAGCAATAGATTTCTATTGCTTCTTAAATCGCGATATCGCATCTCATTTCTATGTTTCATGATAACATATAATATTAATTGGAAGTGTCTTGTATATCTCGTATTCACTTCAAATGAATGTAAATGCGAATCTTCCTTGCTAGGAAGTATCGTTTGCAGATATCTACGTATCGAAGCACTAGAGTTCTAATGCTTCTCAAAACGCGATATCGCATCTCATTTCTATGTTTCATGATAAGATATGATATTCATTGTGGAGTGTTATGTATACCTCGTATTCACTTCAAAAGAATGTAAATGCGACACTCCCTTGCTAGGAAATAGCGTCTCCAGATGTGTACTTATCGAAGTAATATAATTCTAATGCTTCTTGAATCGTGATACCGCATCTCATTTTGATGTATCACGATAAGATATAATATTCATTGCGAAGTGTTATGTATATCTCGTACTCACTTTAAAAGAATGTATGTGCGACACATCCTTGCTAGGAAATAGCATTTGCAGATGTCTACGTATCGAAGCAATAGGGTTCTAGTGCTTCTTAAAACGCGATATCGCATCTCACTTCTATGTGTCATGATAAGATATAATACTCATTACGAAGTGTTATGCGTTCCTCGTCTAAACTTCAAATGAATGTAAATGCGACACTTCCTTGCTTGGAAATAGCGTTTCCGGATGTCTACGTATCGTAGCAAGAGAGATCTAAATCTTCATAAATTCAAGGTATCGCATCTCATTCCTATGTTTCATGATGAGATATTATATTCATTGCGAAGTGTCATGTACACCTCGTATTAACAGAAAAGGAATGTAAATGCTACGCTTCCATGCTAGGAAGTAGCGTTTGCAGATGTCTACGTATCGTAGCAATAGAGTTCTAATGATTCTCAAAACGCGATATCGCATCTCATTTCTATGTTTCATGATAAGATATAATACTCATTGCGAAGTGTCATGTATACTTCGTATTCACCTCAAAAGAATGTAACTGCGACACTTCATTACTAGGAAATAGCGTTTGCAGATGTCTACGTATCGTAGCAATAGAGTTCTAATGCGTCTTAAAACGAGATATCGCATCTCACTTCCATTTTTCATGATAAGATAAAATATTCATTGCGAAGTGTCATGTATACCTCGCATACACTTCAAATGAATATAAATGCGACACTTCCTTGCTAGGAAATAGCGTTTGCAGATGTCTGCGTATCTAAGCAATAGATTTCTATTGCTTCTTAAATCGCGATATCGCATCTCATTTCTATGTTTCATGATAACATATAATATTAATTGGAAGTGTCTTGTATATCTCGTATTCACTTCAAATGAATGTAAATGCGAATCTTCCTTGCTAGGAAGTATCGTTTGCAGATATCTACGTATCGAAGCACTAGAGTTCTAATGCTTCTCAAAACGCGATATCGCATCTCATTTCTATGTTTCATGATAAGATATGATATTCATTGTGGAGTGTTATGTATACCTCGTATTCACTTCAAAAGAATGTAAATGCGACACTCCCTTGCTAGGAAATAGCGTCTCCAGATGTGTACTTATCGAAGTAATATAATTCTAATGCTTCTTGAATCGTGATACCGCATCTCATTTTGATGTATCACGATAAGATATAATATTCATTGCGAAGTGTTATGTATATCTCGTACTCACTTTAAAAGAATGTATGTGCGACACATCCTTGCTAGGAAATAGCATTTGCAGATGTCTACGTATCGAAGCAATAGGGTTCTAGTGCTTCTTAAAACGCGATATCGCATCTCACTTCTATGTGTCATGATAAGATATAATACTCATTACGAAGTGTTATGCGTTCCTCGTCTAAACTTCAAATGAATGTAAATGCGACACTTCCTTGCTTGGAAATAGCGTTTCCGGATGTCTACGTATCGTAGCAAGAGAGATCTAAATCTTCATAAATTCAAGGTATCGCATCTCATTCCTATGTTTCATGATGAGATATTATATTCATTGCGAAGTGTCATGTACACCTCGTATTAACAGAAAAGGAATGTAAATGCTACGCTTCCATGCTAGGAAGTAGCGTTTGCAGATGTCTACGTATCGTAGCAATAGAGTTCTAATGATTCTCAAAACGCGATATCGCATCTCATTTCTATGTTTCATGATAAGATATAATACTCATTGCGAAGTGTCATGTATACTTCGTATTCACCTCAAAAGAATGTAACTGCGACACTTCATTACTAGGAAATAGCGTTTGCAGATGTCTACGTATCGTAGCAATAGAGTTCTAATGCGTCTTAAAACGAGATATCGCATCTCACTTCCATTTTTCATGATAAGATAAAATATTCATTGCGAAGTGTCATGTATACCTCGCATACACTTCAAATGAATATAAATGCGACACTTCCTTGCTAGGAAATAGCGTTTGCAGATGTCTGCGTATCTAAGCAATAGATTTCTATTGCTTCTTAAATCGCGATATCGCATCTCATTTCTATGTTTAATGATAACATATAATATTAATTGGATGTGTCTTGTATATCTCGTATTCACTTCAAATGAATGTAAATGCGACTCTTCCTTGCTAGGAAGTATCGTTTGCAGATATCTACGTATCGAAGCACTAGAGTTCTAATGCTTCTCAAAACGCGATATCGCCTCTCATTTCTATGTTTTATGATAAGATATGATATTCATTGTGGAGTGTTATGTATACCTCGCATACACTTCAATTGAATGTAAATGCTATACTTCCTTGCTAGGAGATAGCGTTTTGCGGATGTCTACGTATCGTAGCATTAGAGTTCTAATGCTTCTGAAAACGGGATATCGCACCTCATTTCTATGTGTCATGATAGTATCTAATATTCATTGCGAAGTGTCATGTATACCTCGCATACACTGCAAATGAATATAAATGCGACACTTCCTTGCTAGGAAATAGCGTTTGCAGATGTCTACGAATCGTAGCATAGGAATTCTAATGCTGCTTAAAACGCGAAATCGATCCTCATTTATATGTTTCATGATAACATATAATATTCATTGTGGAGTGTTATGAATACCTCGTATTCACTTCAAAGGAATGTAAATGCGAAACTTCCTTGCTAGGAAATAGCGTCTGCAGATGTCTACGTATCGTAGCATTATATTACTAATGCTTTTCAAAACGCGATATCGCATCCCATTTCTATGTTTCATGATAAGATATAATATTCATTGTGGAGTGTTATGAATACCTCGTATTCACTTCAAAGGAATGTAAATGCGAAACTTGCTTGCTAGGAAATAGCGTCTGCAGATGTCTACGTATCGTAGCATTATATTACTAATGCTTTTCAAAACGCGATATCGCATCCCATTTCTATGTTTCATGATAAGATATAATATTCATTGTCGAGTGTTATGTATACCTCGTATTCACTTCAAAAGATTGTAAATAACATACTCCCTTGCTAGGAGATAGCGTTTCCAAATGTCTATTTATCGAAGCCATAGAATTTTAACGCTTCTTAGAACGCGATGTCGCATCTCATTTCTATATTTCATGATAAGATACAATATTCATTGCGAAGTGTTATGTATTCCTCATCTACATTTCAAATGAATGTAAATGCGACACTTCCTTGCTGGGAAATAGCGTTTGCAGATATCTACGTATCGAAGCAATAGCGTTCTAATGCGTCTTAAAACGAGATATCGCATCTCACTTCCATTTTTCATGATAAGATAAAATATTCATTGCGAAGTGTCATGTATACCTCGTATTCACTTCAAAAGAATGTAAATGCGACACTCCCTTGCTAGGAAATAGCGACTGCAGATGTCTATATATCGAAGCAATAGAGTTCTAATGCTGCTCAAAACGTGATATCGCATCACATTTCTATGTTTCACGATAAGATATAATATTCATTGCGAAGTTACATGTATATCTCGTATGCACTTCAAACGAATGTAAATGCGACACTTCCTTGCCAGGAAATAGCGTTTGCAGATGTCTCCGTATCGAAGCAGTAGAGTTCTAATGCTTCTTATAACGCGATATCGCATCTCATTTCTATGTCTCATGATAAGATATAATATTCATTGCGAAGTGTCATGTATACTTCGAATTCACATCAAAAGAATGTAAATGCGACACTCCCTTGCTAGGAAATAGCGTCTCCAGATGTGTACGTATCGATGTAATATAATTCTAATGCTTCTTGAATCGTGATATCGCATCTCATTTCGATGTTTCACGATAAGATATAATATTCATTGCGAAGTGCAATGTATACCTCGTATTCACTTCAAAAGAATGTAAATGCGGCACTTCCTTGCTAGGAAATAGCGTCTGCAGATGTCTACGTATCGAAGCAATGGTGTTCTAATGCTTCTTAAAACGCGATATCGCATCTCATTTCTATGTTTCATAATAAGATATAATATTCAATGCGAATTGTCATGTATACCTCGCATACACTTCAACTGAATGTAAATGCGACACTTCCGTGCTAGGAAATAGCGATGGCAGATGTCTACGTTTCGAAGCAAGAGAGATCTAATGCTTTTTAAAACGAGATATCGCATCTCATTTCTATGTTTCATGATAAGATATAATATTTTTTGCGAAGTGGCACTTATACCTCGCATAAACTTCAAATGAATGTAAATGCGACACTTCCCTGCTATTAAATAGCGTTTGCAGATGTCTACGTATCGTAGCAATAGAGTTCTAATGCTTCTTAAAACGCGATATCGCATCTCATTTCTATGCTTCATGATAAGATATAATATTCATTGCGAAGTGTCTTGTATACCTCGCATACACTTCAAATGGATATAATTGCGACACTTCCTTGCTAGGTAATAGCGTTGGCAGATGTCTACGTATCGATGCAAAAGAGATCTACTGCTTCTTAAATCGCCATATAGCATCTAATTCCTATGTTTCATCATAAGATATAATAATCATTGCGAAGTGTCTTGTATACCTCGCATACACTTCAAATGATTGAAAATGCGACACTTCCTTGCTAGGATATAGGGATGGCAGATGTCTACGTATCAAAGCAAAAGAGTTCTAATGCTTCTAAAACTAGATGTCGCATCTCATTTCTATGTTTAGCGATAAGATATAATATTCATTGCGGAGTGTCACGTATACCTCGTATTCACTTCAAATGAATGTAAATGCGACACTTCCTTGCTAAGAAGTAGCTTTTGCAGATGTTTACGTATCGAGCAATAGGATTCTAATGCTTCTGAAATCGCAATATCGCATCTCATTTCTATATCTCATGATAAGATATATTATTCATTGTGGAGTGTTATGTATACCTCGTATTCACTTCAAATGAATGTAAATGCGACACTTCCTTGCTAGGAAATAGCGTTTGCAGATGTCTAAATATCGAAGCAATAGAGTTTTAATGCTTCTTAAAAAGAGATAACGCATCACAATTCTATGTTTCATGATAAGATATACTATTCATTGTGGTGTGATATGTATACCTGGTATTCACTTCAAAACAATGCGAATGCGACACTTCCTTGCTAGGAAATAGCGTTTGCAGATGTCTACGTATCGTAGCAACATAGTTCTAATGCTTGTAAAAATTCGATATCGCATCTCATTTCTATGTTTCGTGATAAGATATAATATTCATTGCGTAGTGTCATGTATATCTCGTACTCACTTCAAAAGAATGTACCTGCGGCACTCACTTGCTAGGAAATAGCGATTGCAGATGTCTGCGTATCGAAGCAATAGAGTTCTAAAGCTTCTTAAAACGCGATATCGCATCTCATTTCTATGTGTCATGATAAGATATAATATCCATTACGAAGTGCTATGTATTCCTCTTCTACACTTCAAAAGCATGTAAATGCGACACTTCGTTGCTAGGAAATAGCGTCTGTATATATCTACGTATCGAAGCAATAGAGTTCTAATGCTTCTTAAAACGCGATATCGCATCACATTCCTATGTTTCATGATAGGATATAATATTCACTGCGAAAAGCCACTTATACCTCGCATACCCATCAAATGAATGTAAATGCGACACTTCATTGGTAGGAAATAGCGTTGGCAGATATGTACGTGTCGAAGCTACAGAGTTCTAATGCTTCTTAAAACGCGATATCGCATCTCATTTCTATGTTTCATGATAAGATATAATATTCATTGCGAATTGTCATGTATACCTCGTATTCACTTCAAAAGAATGTAAAAGCGACACTTCCTTGCTAGGAAATAGCGTTTGCAGAAGTCTACGTATAATAACAATAGTGTTCCAATGCTTCACAAAACGCGATATCGCATCTCATTTCTATGTTTCATGATCAGATATAATATTCATTGCGAAGTTACATGTATACCTCGTATTCACTTCAAAAGCATGCAAATACGACACTTCCTTGCCAGGAAATTGCGTTTGCAGATGTCTCCGTATCGCCGAAACAGTGTTCAAATGCTTCTTTAAACGCGAGATCGCATCTCATTTCTATGTTTCATGATATGATATAATATACATTACGAAGTGTCGTGTATACCTCGTATTCACTTCAAATGAATGTAAATGCGACACTTCCTTGCTAGGAAAAAGCGTTTAAAAGATGTCTACGTATCGAAGCAATAGAGTTCTACTGCTTCTTAAAACGGGATAACGCACCTCATTTCTATGTATCATGATAAGATATAATATTCATTGCGAAGTGTTACGTATACCTCGTCTACTCTTCAAAAGAATGTAAGTGCCACAATTTCTTGCTAGGAAATAGCGTTTCCATATGTCTACGTATCGAGGTAATGTAGTTCTAATGCTTCTTAAAACGAGATGTCGCATCTCATTTCTATGTTTCATGATAAGGTATAATATTCATTGCGAAGTGCCATGCATATCTCGTATTCACTTCAAATGAATGTAAGTGCGACACTTCCTTGCTAGGAAAAAGCGTTTAAAAGATGTCTACGTATCGAAGCAATAGAGTTCTACTGCTTCTTAAAACGGGATAACGCACCTCATTTCTATGTATCATGATAAGATATAATATTCACTGCGAAGTGTTACGTATACCTCGTCTACTCTTCAAAAGAATGTAAGTGCCACAATTTCTTGCTAGGAAATAGCGTTTCCATATGTCTACGTATCGAGGTAATGTAGTTCTAATGCTTCTTAAAACGCCATATCGCATCTCAGTTTTATGTTTCATGATAAGATATAATTTTCATGCGACGTGTTATGTATACCTCGTCTACACTTCAAAAGAATGTAAATGCCACACATCCTTTCTAGAGAATGCGTTTCCAGATGTCTACATATCGAAGCAATGAAGTTCTATTGTTCCTTAGGACGCGATATCGCATCTCATTCCTATGTACCATGATAAGATATAATATTCATTGCGAAGTGTCATGTATACCTCGCATACACTTCAAATGAATGTAAATGCGGCACTTCCTTGCTAGGAAATAGCGCTTGCAGATGTCTGCGTATCGTAGCATTAAAGTTCTAATGCTTCTCAAAACGCGATATCGCATCTCATTTCTATGTTTCATGATAAGATATAATTTTCATTGCGATGTGTCATGTATACCTCGCATACACTTCAAGTGAATGTAAATGTGACACTTTCTGCTAGGAAATAGCGTTTTGCAGATATCTACGTATCGAAGCATTAGAGTTCTAATGCTTCTCAAATCGCGGTACCGCATCTAATTTCTATGGTTCATGATAAGATATAATATTCATTGCGAAGTGTCATGTATACCTCGTATTCATTTCAAAAGAATGTAAATGCGACACTTCCATGATGGTAAGTAGCGTTTGCAGAAGTCTACGTATCGAAGCAATAGAGTTTTTTCATGCTTCTTATATCGCGATATCGCATCTCATTACTATGTTTCAGGATAAGATATAATATTCGTTGTGCAGTGTTATGTATACCTCGTTTTCAGTACAAAGGAATGTAATCGCGACACTTCCATTCTAGGAAATAGCGTTTGCAGATGTCTACGTATCGAAGTAATAAAGTTCTAATGCTTCTTAAAACGGGATACCACATCTCATTTCTATGTTCCATAATAAGATATAATATTCACTGTACAGTGTTATGTATACCTCGTATTCACTTCAAAGGAATGTAAATGCCGCACTTCCTTGGTAGGAAATAGCGTTTGCAGAAGTCTACGTATCGTAGCAATAGTGTTCTAATGCTTCTCAAAACGCGTTATCGCATCTAATTCCTATGTCTCATGATAAGATATAATATTCATTGCGAAGTGTCATGCACTCCTCGCAAAAACTTCAAATGAATGTAAATGCGACACTTCCTTGCTAGGAAATAGTGTCTGCAGATGTCTACGTATCGTAGTAACATAGTTCTAATGCTTGTAAAAATTCGATATCGCATCTCATTTCTATGTTTCGTGATAAGATATAATATTCATTGCGTAGTGTCATGTATATCTCGTACTCACTTCAAAAGAATGTAACTGCGACACTTCCATGCTAGGAAATAGCGTTTGCAGATGTCTACATATCGAAGCAATAGAGTTCTAATGCTTCTTAGAACGCGATATCGCATATCATTTCTGTGTCTTATGATAAGATATAGCATTCATTGCGAAGTGTCATGTATACCTCGCATACACTTCAAATGAATATAAATGCGACACTTCCTTGCTAGGAAATAGCGTTTGCAGATGTCTGCGTATCTAAGCAATAGATTTCTATTGCTTCTTAAATCGCGATATCGCATCTCATTTCTATGTTTAATGATAACATATAATATTAATTGGATGTGTCTTGTATATCTCGTATTCACTTCAAATGAATGTAAATGCGACTCTTCCTTGCTAGGAAGTATCGTTTGCAGATATCTACGTATCGAAGCACTAGAGTTCTAATGCTTCTCAAAACGCGATATCGCCTCTCATTTCTATGTTTTACGATAAGATATGATATTCATTGTGGAGTGTTATGTATACCTCGCATACACTTCAATTGAATGTAAATGCTATACTTCCTTGCTAGGAGATAGCGTTTGCGGATGTCTACGTATCGTAGCATTAGAGTTCTAATGCTTCTGAAAACGGGATATCGCACCTCATTTCTATGTGTCATGATAGTATCTAATATTCATTGCGAAGTGTCATGTATACCTCGCATACACTGCAAATGAATATAAATGCGACACTTCCTTGCTAGGAAATAGCGTTTGCAGATGTCTACGAATCGTAGCATAGGAATTCTAATGCTGCTTAAAACGCGAAATCGATCCTCATTTATATGTTTCATGATAACATATAATATTCATTGTGGAGTGTTATGAATACCTCGTATTCACTTCAAAGGAATGTAAATGCGAAACTTCCTTGCTAGGAAATAGCGTCTGCAGATGTCTACGTATCGTAGCATTATATTACTAATGCTTTTCAAAACGCGATATCGCATCCCATTTCTATGTTTCATGATAAGATATAATATTCATTGTGGAGTGTTATGAATACCTCGTATTCACTTCAAAGGAATGTAAATGCGAAACTTGCTTGCTAGGAAATAGCGTCTGCAGATGTCTACGTATCGTAGCATTATATTACTAATGCTTTTCAAAACGCGATATCGCATCCCATTTCTATGTTTCATGATAAGATATAATATTCATTGTCGAGTGTTATGTATACCTCGTATTCACTTCAAAAGATTGTAAATAACATACTCCCTTGCTAGGAGATAGCGTTTCCAATGTCTATTTATCGAAGCCATAGAATTTTAACGCTTCTTAGAACGCGATGTCGCATCTCATTTCTATATTTCATGATAAGATACAATATTCATTGCGAAGTGTTATGTATTCCTCATCTACATTTCAAATGAATGTAAATGCGACACTTCCTTGCTGGGAAATAGCGTTTGCAGATATCTACGTATCGAAGCAATAGCGTTCTAATGCGTCTTAAAACGAGATATCGCATCTCACTTCCATTTTTCATGATAAGATAAAATATTCATTGCGAAGTGTCATGTATACCTCGTATTCACTTCAAAGAATGTAAATGCGACACTCCCTTGCTAGGAAATAGCGACTGCAGATGTCTATATATCGAAGCAATAGAGTTCTAATGCTGCTCAAAACGTGATATCGCATCACATTTCTATGTTTCACGATAAGATATAATATTCATTGCGAAGTTACATGTATATCTCGTATGCACTTCAAACGAATGTAAATGCGACACTTCCTTGCCAGGAAATAGCGTTTGCAGATGTCTCCGTATCGAAGCAGTAGAGTTCTAATGCTTCTTATAACGCGATATCGCATCTCATTTCTATGTCTCATGATAAGATATAATATTCATTGCGAAGTGTCATGTATACTTCGAATTCACATCAAAAGAATGTAAATGCGACACTCCCTTGCTAGGAAATAGCGTCTCCAGATGTGTACGTATCGATGTAATATAATTCTAATGCTTCTTGAATCGTGATATCGCATCTCATTTCGATGTTTCACGATAAGATATAATATTCATTGCGATGTGCAATGTATACCTCGTATTCACTTCAAAAGAATGTAAATGCGACACTTCCTTGCTAGGAAATAGCGTCTGCAGATGTCTACGTATCGAAGCAATGGTGTTCTAATGCTTCTTAAAACGCGATATCGCATCTCATTTCTATGTTTCATAATAAGATATAATATTCAATGCGAATTGTCATGTATACCTCGCATACACTTCAACTGAATGTAAATGCGACACTTCCGTGCTAGGAAATAGCGATGGCAGATGTCTACGTTTCGAAGCAAGAGAGATCTAATGCTTTTTAAAACGAGATATCGCATCTCATTTCTATGTTTCATGATAAGATATAATATTTTTTGCGAAGTGACACTTATACCTCGCATAAACTTCAAATGAATGTAAATGCGACACTTCCCTGCTATTAAATAGCGTTTGCAGATGTCTACGTATCGTAGCAATAGAGTTCTAATGCTTCTTAAAACGCGATATCGCATCTCATTTCTATGCTTCATGATAAGATATAATATTCATTGCGAAGTGCCACTTATACCTCGCATACACTTCAAATGAATGTAAATGCGACAATTCCTTGCTAGGAAATAGCGTTTGCAGGTGTCTACGTATCGTAGCAGCTGAGTTCTAATGCTTCTTAAAACATGATATCGCATCTCATTTCTATGTTTCATGATAAGATATAATATTCATTGCGACGTGTCATGTATACCTCGTATTCAAAACAAAAGAATGTAAATGCGACACTTCCATTCTAGGAAATAGCGTTTGCATATGTTTCCGTATAGAAGCAATAGAGCTCTAGTGCTCCTTAAATCGCGATATCGCATTTCATTTCTATGTTCCGTTATAAGATATAATATTCATTGGGAAGTGTTATGTATACCACGTATTCACTTCAAAGAAATGTAAATGCGACACTTCCTTGCAATTAAATAGCGTCTGCAGATGTCTACGTATCGTAGCAATTGAGTTCTAATGCTTCTCAAAACGCGATATCGCATCTCATTTCTATGTTTCATGATAAGATATAATATTCATTGCGAAGTGACATGTATACATCGAATTCACTTCAAAAGAATGTAAATGCGACACTCCCTTGCTAGGAAATAGCGTTTGCAGATGTCTATGTATCGTAGCAATAGAGTTCTAATTCTCCTTAAAACGCGATATCGCATCTCATTTCTATGTTTCATGATAAGATATAATATTCATTGCGAAGTGTCTTGTATACCTCGCATACACTTCAAATGGATATAATTGCGACACTTCCTTGCTAGGTAATAGCGTTGGCAGATGTCTACGTATCGATGCAAAAGAGATCTACTGCTTCTTAAATCGCCATATAGCATCTAATTCCTATGTTTCATCATAAGATATAATAATCATTGCGAAGTGTCTTGTATACCTCGCATACACTTCAAATGATTGAAAATGCGACACTTCCTTGCTAGGATATAGGGATGGCAGATGTCTACGTATCAAAGCAAAAGAGTTCTAATGCTTCTAAAACTAGATGTCGCATCTCATTTCTATGTTTAGCGATAAGATATAATATTCATTGCGGAGTGTCACGTATACCTCGTACTCACTTCAAATGAATGTAAATGCGACACTTCCTTGCTAAGAAGTAGCTTTTCCAGATGTTTACGTATCGAGCAATAGGATTCTAATGCTTCTGAAATCGCAATATCGCATCTCATTTCTATATCTCATGATAAGATATATTATTCATTGTGGAGTGTTATGTAATACCTCGTATTCACTTCAAATGAATGTAAATGCGACCACTTCCTTGCTAGGAAATAGCGTTTGCAGATGTCTAAATATCGAAGCAATAGAGTTTTAATGCTTCTTAAAAAGAGATAACGCATCACAATTCTATGTTTCATGATAAGATATACTATTCATTGTGGTGTGATATGTATACCTGGTATTCACTTCAAAACGATGCGAATGCGACACTTCCTTGCTAGGAAATAGCGTTTGCAGATGTCTACGTATCGTAGCAACATAGTTCTAATGCTTGTAAAAATTCGATATCGCATCTCATTTCTATGTTTCGTGATAAGATATAATATTCATTGCGTAGTGTCATGTATATCTCGTACTCACTTCAAAAGAATGTACCTGCGGCACTCACTTGCTAGGAAATAGCGATTGCAGATGTCTGCGTATCGAAGCAATAGAGTTCTAAAGCTTCTTAAAACGCGATATCGCATCTCATTCTATGTGTCATGATAAGATATAATATCCATTACGAAGTGCTATGTATTCCTCTTCTACACTTCAAAAGCATGTAAATGCGACACTTCGTTGCTAGGAAATAGCGTCTGTATATATCTACGTATCGAAGCAATAGAGTTCTAATGCTTCTTAAAACGCGATATCGCATCACATTCCTATGTTTCATGATAGGATATAATATTCACTGCGAAAAGCCACTTATACCTCGCATACCCATCAAATGAATGTAAATGCGACACTTCATTGGTAGGAAATAGCGTTGGCAGATATGTACGTGTCGAAGCTACAGAGTTCTAATGCTTCTTAAAACGCGATATCGCATCTCATTTCTATGTTTCATGATAAGATATAATATTCATTGCGAATTGTCATGTATACCTCGTATTCACTTCAAAAGAATGTAAAAGCGACACTTCCTTGCTAGGAAATAGCGTTTGCAGAAGTCTACGTATAATAACAATAGTGTTCCAATGCTTCACAAAACGCGATATCGCATCTCATTTCTATGTTTCATGATCAGATATAATATTCATTGCGAAGTTACATGTATACCTCGTATTCACTTCAAAAGCATGCAAATACGACACTTCCTTGCCAGGAAATTGCGTTTGCAGATGTCTCCGTATCGCCGAAACAGTGTTCAAATGCTTCTTTAAACGCGAGATCGCATCTCATTTCTATGTTTCATGATATGATATAATATACATTACGAAGTGTCGTGTATACCTCGTATTCACTTCAAATGAATGTAAATGCGACACTTCCTTGCTAGGAAAAAGCGTTTAAAAGATGTCTACGTATCGAAGCAATAGAGTTCTACTGCTTCTTAAAACGGGATAACGCACCTCATTTCTATGTATCATGATAAGATATAATATTCATTGCGAAGTGTTACGTATACCTCGTCTACTCTTCAAAAGAATGTAAGTGCCACAATTTCTTGCTAGGAAATAGCGTTTCCATATGTCTACGTATCGAGGTAATGTAGTTCTAATGCTTCTTAAAACGAGATGTCGCATCTCATTTCTATGTTTCATGATAAGGTATAATATTCATTGCGAAGTGCCATGCATATCTCGTATTCACTTCAAATGAATGTAAGTGCGACACTTCCTTGCTAGGAAAAAGCGTTTAAAAGATGTCTACGTATCGAAGCAATAGAGTTCTACTGCTTCTTAAAACGGGATAACGCACCTCATTTCTATGTATCATGATAAGATATAATATTCACTGCGAAGTGTTACGTATACCTCGTCTACTCTTCAAAAGAATGTAAGTGCCACAATTTCTTGCTAGGAAATAGCGTTTCCATATGTCTACGTATCGAGGTAATGTAGTTCTAATGCTTCTTAAAACGCCATATCGCATCTCAGTTTTATGTTTCATGATAAGATATAATTTTCATGCGACGTGTTATGTATACCTCGTCTACACTTCAAAAGAATGTAAATGCCACACATCCTTTCTAGAGAATGCGTTTCCAGATGTCTACATATCGAAGCAATGAAGTTCTATTGTTCCTTAGGACGCGATATCGCATCTCATTCCTATGTACCATGATAAGATATAATATTCATTGCGAAGTGTCATGTATACCTCGCATACACTTCAAATGAATGTAAATGCGGCACTTCCTTGCTAGGAAATAGCGCTTGCAGATGTCTGCGTATCGTAGCATTAAAGTTCTAATGCTTCTCAAAACGCGATATCGCATCTCATTTCTATGTTTCATGATAAGATATAATTTTCATTGCGATGTGTCATGTATACCTCGCATACACTTCAAGTGAATGTAAATGTGACACTTTCTTGCTAGGAAATAGCGTTTTGCAGATATCTACGTATCGAAGCATTAGAGTTCTAATGCTTCTCAAATCGCGGTATCGCATCTAATTTCTATGGTTCATGATAAGATATAATATTCATTGCGAAGTGTCATGTATACCTCGTATTCATTTCAAAAGAATGTAAATGCGACACTTCCATGATGGTAAGTAGCGTTTGCAGAAGTCTACGTATCGAAGCAATAGAGTTTTTTCATGCTTCTTATATCGCGATATCGCATCTCATTACTATGTTTCAGGATAAGATATAATATTCGTTGTGCAGTGTTATGTATACCTCGTTTTCAGTACAAAGGAATGTAATCGCGACACTTCCATTCTAGGAAATAGCGTTTGCAGATGTCTACGTATCGAAGTAATAAAGTTCTAATGCTTCTTAAAACGGGATACCACATCTCATTTCTATGTTCCATAATAAGATATAATATTCACTGTACAGTGTTATGTATACCTCGTATTCACTTCAAAGGAATGTAAATGCCGCACTTCCTTGGTAGGAAATAGCGTTTGCAGAAGTCTACGTATCGTAGCAATAGTGTTCTAATGCTTCTCAAAACGCGTTATCGCATCTAATTCCTATGTCTCATGATAAGATATAATATTCATTGCGAAGTGTCATGCACTCCTCGCAAAAACTTCAAATGAATGTAAATGCGACACTTCCTTGCTAGGAAATAGTGTCTGCAGATGTCTACGTATCGTAGTAACATAGTTCTAATGCTTGTAAAAATTCGATATCGCATCTCATTTGTATGTTTCGTGATAAGATATAATATTCATTGCGTAGTGTCATGTATATCTCGTACTCACTTCAAAAGAATGTAACTGCGACACTTCCATGCTAGGAAATAGCGTTTGCAGATGTCTACATATCGAAGCAATAGAGTTCTAATGCTTCTTAGAACGCGATATCGCATATCATTTCTGTGTCTTATGATAAGATATAGCATTCATTGTGCAGTGTTATATATACCTCGTATTCACTTCAAAAGAATGTAAATGCGACACTTCCTTCCTAGGAAATAGCGTCGGCAGATGTCTACGTATCGAAGCAATAGAGTTCTTATGCTTCTTAAATCGCCATATCGCATCTCTTTTCTATGGTCTATGATAAGATATAATATTCATTGTGAAGAGTTATGTATACCTCGTATTCACTTCAAAAGAATGTAAATGCGACACTTCCTTGCTAGGAAATAGCGTTTGCAGAAGTCTACGTATCGTAGCAATAGGGTTCTAATGCTTCTTAAATCGCGATATCGCATATCATTTCCATGTTTCATGATAAGATATAATATTCATTTCGAAGTATCACGTATACCTCGCATACACTTAATATGAATGTAAGTGCAACACTTCCTTGCTAGGAAACAGAGTTTGCAGATGTCTACGTATCGTAGCAATAGGGTTCTAACTCATCCAAAACGCGATATCGCATCTCATTTCTATGTGTCATGATGAGATATAATATTCATTGCGAAGTGTCATGTATAACTCGTATTTACTTCAAAAGAATGTAAATGCGACACTTCCTTGCTAGGAAATAGCGTTTCCAGATGCCTACGTATAGAAACAATAGTGTTCTAATGCTTCTTAAAACGAGACTTCGCATCTCAGTCCTATGTTTCATGATGAGATATAATATTTATTGCGAATTGTCATGTATACCTCGTATTCACTTCAAATGAATGTAAATGCGACACTTGCTTGCTAGGAAATAGCGTTTGCAGATGTCTACGTATCGAAGCAATAGAGTTTTAGTGCTCCTTAAATCGCGATATCGCATCTCATTACTATGTTTCATGATACGATATAATATTCATTGTGGACTGTTATGTATACCTCGTAAGCGCTCCAAAAGAGTGTAATTGCAACACTTCCTTGATATGAAATAGCGTTTGCAGATGTCTACGTATCGTTGCAATAGATTTCTAATGCTTTTTAAATCGCGATATTGCATCTCATTTCTATGTATCATGATGAGATATAACATTCATTGTGGAGTGTTATGTATACCTCGTATTCACTTCAAAAGAATGTAAATACGACGCTTCCTTCCTTGGAAATAGCGTTTGCAGGTGTCTCCGTAACGAAGCAATAGTTTTCTAATGCTTCTTATATCGTGATATCGTATCTCTTTCCTATATTTCATGACATGATATAATATTCATTGTGGAGATTTATGTATACCTCGTATTGAATTCAAAAGAATGTGAGTGCGACTCTTCCTTTCTATTAAATAGCTTTTGCAGATGTCTACGTATCGATGCAATAGTGTTCCAGTGCTTCTTAAATCGCGATATCGCATCTCATTTCTATGTTTCCTGGCAAGTTA
This sequence comes from Xylocopa sonorina, assembly GCF_050948175.1. Lineage (NCBI taxonomy): Eukaryota > Metazoa > Arthropoda > Insecta > Hymenoptera > Apidae > Xylocopa > Xylocopa sonorina. The sequence continues at coordinate 2,846,373 of NW_027490095.1, forward strand.
TAATGTTCATTGCGAAGTGTCATGTATACCTCGTATTCACTGCAAATGAATGTAAATGCGACACTTCCTTGCTAGGAAATAGTTTTTGCAGATGTCTACGTATCGTAGCATTAGAGTTCTAATGCTTCTCAAAACGCGATATCGCATCTTATTTCTATGTTTCATGATAAGGTACAATATTCACTGCGAAGTGTCATGTATACCTCGTATACACTTCAAATGAATGTAAATGCGACACTTCCTTGCTAGGATATAGCGTTTGCAGATGTGTACTTATCGAGGCAATAGAGTTCTAATGCTTCTTAACACATTGAGGACGGGGCGCTGGGCGTTCAACACGCCCTCACGGATCGCAGATTTTCGAACGCTCCAAAAGCATGCTTGGCATGTGACAGGAAGTGGATACGCATTTTACTTAATTTGCATTTAGTATTTATAAATAATTGTATACATATAGTTCATATATCTGTATATCTGTTTTCATTACATCTATGCGTCATTTCGCTGCTTTTATAGAGGGCTAATTCATAAAATAAATTTTTGTTATCAAGTATCAGTAACAGGTTGATTGAAAATATAGATAGTACTCAAAAAACTGTTACCTTCCAATTTTAAATCACGAGGTTTGAAATTCTAAAATGCAGATCAATGAAACACTTTATAAGATACGATACGTACGACGATCCGCACAGATCAGCCGGCAATGGCTATTGTCACGTCACGGGTCGTGAAAACTTATCGTTTACCGGGAGCGACACGCAGCCTCGAACGGTTCGGCTCGCGGAATTGCGACGTAGACCGGGTTCTTTCTGGCTCGCTAAACACGTATCAAAAGGCACGAACGCGGATAAGAAAATATGACCTTACCTTTGATGTCTTGACAGCTGCTAATATTTAGTACCCTTGTTGCAGGTATCGTCGTCGGCACGGATCGCCCTCAGGTATAATCCCTGCGTACGGTCGGTGAGGCGTGATTGTCAGCGGCACGAGTACCCAGGTGGGCTGACCTCGGGGATGGATCGGCTCGGTCAAGCGGATCGGCGATGGATGCGGCTGTGCGGGACGGCTGTCCGATCGGCGTGCGGTGGAAGATGAGACGTTGCAGTGGTATATGCACACGGCTGTACCAACGTATCCGCGCACAAATGAACGCAAGAAGTTCTTCCTTCCCGCGCGACGAGTTCGTTTAGTTGTACCGGAATGACGCATTCGAGTCGGTTTCCAAAAGTCCAGATACGGGTCGGTCCGCTCTAGTTTACCGGTCCAGAAATATGGAAAATCGACGAGTGTCCTTGCTCTAGCCTCGCTGTGGGTCGATGCAGCTAAGAGGCGGTCGGCTATAACTGATCGATTACCAAGTTTGACTAAAGTTCGGAGCTTGTGAATGTTCTTGAAGACGCGTGAACTCGTGGAAGACTTCGCAATGAATGAATTTATAATAATAATAAGGCAAGGAATATTTAGAATGATGAGAATTGTAGTACTGGTAAAATAAAGTATATTCTAAATAAAACTAAGCTTACACTGATACTTTCCTATGCTAAAGTTGACTAAGTACTAGGATACGATAATTAGAGTTTAGAATAAGGACTTGAATTGAATTAGAGTTTAAGTTGAAATAGTAAGATTGGATTATGATAAAGGAGTGCTCGCTTGGAGCGAATGGCTCGAACTAGAGATTGGATTTGAGGGAGGTACGCTCGCTTGGAGCGGATGACTCGTATTGACTACCAGCTCGCGGGCCCGCGACCTCCTCGAATCGCGGGGCGCGCGAGTCGCAGGTCCCCAGAGTGGGGCGGACGCTCGGCCCACGGAGTGGGGTGGACGGTCGTGGTAGGGCGCGCGCGTTCGGCGTGAGCCGCGCGCGTCGGGCGCTTCGCTTACTTCTTATTACGATTAATTATGATCTTAAAAATTAGAATAACACATGAAACGCCTTATGCTAGGTTGTGTGTGTTGTGTCGTGTGCGTACATGGAGTGTCGTGTGCTTAAGTTCTAGGATTCGCTTAATTATAATTATAATGGTATGCAAAGTATGGGTACGGGAGCGTAACGGCGGGCGACCCTTCCTGATATGTGGAATGGTCCTCGTGCGGAGACTGTGGCTCGGTCGTGCTCCAGCTGTCTGGAAGGCACGCGTCGTAGCGCGGTCGTGTGGCCCAACTCCTGGTTGCGGGGGTGGCTGCCTTAGCTCGGCGATCGTATACTCGGTAAGCTCGTCTTTGTGGTGGCGACAGGCGATGCGAGTGACTCTGCCGGGCGGTGAATGTGGTACCGCGAGGTTCGGCGGACGTTACAAAATAATGACTGTTTTTTCTTAAAATTAAGGAATGATTCAGTTGTTTCGTTTTGGTTTCGGAATGCGAGAGACTTCGATACCATCGTAACGTAACAGAAACATTTGCAGCTCCTTGCTCAGTTGCCGACTGAATAAAAAAAACGTGAAAACGAGATATATCGTGACCCGTTCGCAACGTTTAGTTTTCTAAAAACGAGATAACTCGTCACCCGTCCGCAATGTGTTAAAACGCGATATCGCATCTCATTTCTATGTTTCATGTTAAGATATAATATTCATTGCGTAGTGTCATGTATATCTCGCATACACTTCAAAAGAACGAAAATGAGACACTTCCTTGCTAGGAAGTAGCGTTTCCAGAAATCTACGTATCGAAGCAATAGTGTTCTAATGCTTCTTAGAACGCGATATCGCTATTCATTTCTATGTTTCATGATTAGATATAGTATTCATTGCGAAGTGTTATGTATGCATCGTCTACACTTCACAAGAATGTAAATGCCACACTTCCTTGCTAGGAAATGCGTTTCCACATGTCTAAGTATCGAAGCAATAGAGTCCTAGTGCTTCTTAAATCGCAGATATCGCATCTCTCTTCTATGGTTCATGATAAAATACAAATTTCATTGCGAAGTGTTATGTTTACCTCGTCTGCACTTCAAAAGAATGTAAATGTCAGACTTCCTCGCTAAGAAATAGCGTTTCCAGATGTCTACGTATCGAAGGAATAGAGTTCTAATGCTTCTGAAAACGCGATAACGCATCACATTTCTATCTTTCCTGATAAGATATAATATTCGTTGCGAAGTGTTATGTATACCTCGACTACACTTCAAAAGAATGTAAATGACACCCTTCCTCGCTAGGAAATAGCGCGTTCAGATGTCTACGTATCGAAGCAAGAGAGTTCTAATGCTTCTTAAAACGCGATATCCCATCCCCTTTCTATGTTTTGTGACATGACATAATATTCATTGCGAAGCGTTATGTATACCTCGTCTGCAGTACAAAAGATTGTAAATACCACACTTCCTCGAATACCTCGTCTGCACTTAAAAAGATTGTAAATACCACACTTGCTTGCTAGGAAACAGCGTTTCCAGATGTCTACGTATCGAAGCAATATGGTTCAAATGCTTCTTAATACGCGGTATCGCATCCCATTTCTATGTTTCATGATAATATATAATATTCATTGTGGAGTGTTATGTATACCTCCTATTCACTTCAAAGGAATGTAAATGCGACACTTCCTTACTAGGAAATAGCGTCTGCAGATATCTACGTATCGTAGCAAAAGTGTTCTAATGCTGCTTAAAACGCGATATCGCATCTCATTTCTATGTATCACGATAAGATATAATATTCATTGTGCAGTGTTATGTATACCTCGCATTCACTTCAAATGATTGTAAATGCGACACTTCCTTGCTAGGATATAGCGATGGCAGATGTCTACGTATCGAAGCAACAGAGTTCTAATGCTTCTTAAAACGAGATATCGCATCTCATTTCTACGTTTTATGATAAGATATAATATTCACTGCGGAGTGTCATGTATACCTCGTATTTACTTCAAACGAATGTAATGGCGGCACTTCCTTGCTAAGAAATAGCGTCGGCAGATGTCTACGTATCGTAGCAATGGTGTTCTAATGCTTCTTAAAACGCGATATCGCATCTCATTTCCATGTTTCATAATAAGATATAATATTCAATGCGAATTGTCATGTGTACCTCGCATACACTTCAACTGAATGTAAATGCGACACTTCCGTGCTAGGAAATAGCGATGGCAGATGTCTACGTTTCGAAGCAAGAGAGATCTAATGCTTCTTAAAACGAGATATCGCATCTCATTTCTATGTTTCATGATAAGATATAATATTCATTGCGAAGTGTCGTGTATACCTCGGATTCACTTCAAAAGAATGTAAATGCCACACTTCCTTGCTAGGAAATAGCGTTTGCAGATGTCTACGTATCCAAGAAATAGAGTTTTATGCTTCTTAAATCACGATATCGCACCTCATTTCTATGTTTCAATGATTAGATATAATATTCATTGTGGAGTGTTATGTATATCTCGTATTTACTTCAAAAGAATGTAAATTCGACACATCCTTGCTAGGAAATAGCGTTTGCAGATGTCTACGTATCGTAGCAATAGAGTTCTAATGCTACGTAAAACTCGATATCGCGTCTCGCATCTATGTTTCATGACAGGATATAACATTCATTGCGAAGTGTCATTTGTACCTCCTATTCATTTCAAAGGAATGTAAATGCGACACTACCTTGCGAGGCAATAGCGTTTGCAGATGTCTACCTATCGTAGCAACAGCATTCCAATGCTTCTTAAAACGCGATATCGCATCTCATTTCTATGTTTCATGACAAGTTTCATGACATAATATTCATTTCGAAGTGTCATGTATACCTCGTATTCACTTCAAAAGAATGTAAATGCGACACATCCTTGCTAGGAAATAGCGTTTGCAGATGTCTACGTATCGAAGCAATAGAGTTCTAATGCTTCTTAAATCGTCATATCGCTTCTCATTTCTATGTTTCATGATAAGATATAATATTCATTACAAAGTTTCACGTATACCACGTACTGCTTTGAAGAGAATGTAAATGCGACACTTCCTTGCTAGGAAATAGCGTTTGCTGATGTCTACGTATCGTAGCAATAGAGTTCTAATGCTTCTAAAACCGCGATATCGCATCTCAACTCTATGTTTCATGATAAGATATAATATTCTTTGTGGAGCGTTATGTATTCCTTGTGTACACTTCAAATGAATGTAAATGCGACACTTCCTTGGTAGGAAATAGCGTTTCCGGGTGTCTACGCATCGTAGCAATAGGTTTCCAATGCTTCTTAAAACACGATATCGCACCTCATTTCTACGTTTCATGATAAGATATAATATTCATTGCGAAGTGTCATGTATACCTCGTATTAACTTCAAAAGAATGTAAATGCGACACTTCCATGCTAGGAATAGCGTTTGCAGCTGTTTGCGTATCGCAGCAATAGAGTTCTAAAGCTTCTTAAAACGTGATATCGCATCTCACTTCTATGTTTCATGATATGGGATAATATTCATTGCGAAGTGCCACGTATACCTCGTACTCACTGCTGGAGAATGTAAATGAGACACTTCCTTGCTAGGAAATAGCGTCTGCAGGTGTCTATGTATCGTAGCAATAGAGTTCTAATGCTTCTTAAAACGCGATATCGCATCTCATTTCTATGTTTTAGGATAAGATATAATATTCATTGCTAAGTGTCATGTATACATCGTCTACACTTCAAAAGAATGTAAATGCCACATTTCCTTTTCTAGGATATAACATTTCCAGATATCTACGAACCGAAGCATGAGGGTTCTAATGCTTCTTAAAACGCGATATCGCATTGCAGTTCTATGTTTCATGATAAGATGTAATATTCATTGCGAAGTGTTACGCACTTTTCGTCTACACTTCAAAGAATGTAAATACCACACTTCCTTGCTAGGAAATGCCTTGCCAGATATCTATGTATCGATGTAATAGAGTTCTAATGATTCTTAAAACGCGATATCGCTTCCCATTTCTGTGTTCCATGATAAGATGTAATATTCATTGCGAAGTGCTACGTATACCCTGTCCACAATTCAAAAGAAGGTAAATGCCACACTTTCTTGCTAGGTAATAACGATTCCAGATGTCTACGTATCGAAGCAATAGAGTTCTAATGCTTCCCAAGGCACGATATCGCATCGCATTTCTATGTTTCAGGATGAGATATAATATTTATTACGAACTGTAATAAATACCTCGTCTACACATCAAAAGAATGTAAATGCCTCACTTCCTTGCTAGGATATAGCGTTTCCAGATGTCTACGCATCGAAGCAATAGAGTTCTAATGATTCTTGAAACGCGATAACGCATCTCATTCCTATGATTCATGATAAGCTATAATACTCATTGCGAAGTGTTACGTATACCTCGTATACACTTTAATGAACGTAAGCACGACACTTCCTTGCTAGGAAGTAGCGTTTGCAGTTGTCTACGTATCGAAGCAACAGAGTACTGGTGCTTCTTAAATCGCAATATCGCATCTCTATTCTATGTTTCATGATGAGATATAATATTCATTGCGAAGTGTCATGTATACATCGTATTCACTTCAGAAGGATGTAAATGCGGCACTACCTTGCTAGGAAATAGCGTTTGCAGATGTCTACGTATCGAAGAAATAGATTTTTATGCTTCTTAAATCCCGATGTCGCATTTCATATCTATGTTTCATGATAAGATATAATATTCATTGCGAAGTGTCATGTATACCTCGTATTCACTTCAAAAGAATGTAAATGCGACACCTTCTTGCTAGGGAATAGCGTTTGCAGATGACTACGTATCGTAGCAATAGGGTTCTAATGCTTCATAAATCGCGATATCGCATCTCATTTCTATATTTCGTGATAAGATATAATATTCATTGTGGGGTGCTATGTATGATGGGTATTTACTTCAGAAGAATGTAACTGCGGCACTTCCTTCCTAGGAAATAGCGTTTGCAGATGTCTGCGTATCGTAGCAATAGAGTTCTACAGCTTCTTAACACGTGATATCGCATCTCATTTCTATGCTTCATGATAGGATATAATATTAATTGCCAAGTGTTATGTATTCCTCGTCTTCACTTCAAACGAATGAAAATGCGATACATCCTTTCTAGAAAATAGCGTTTCCAAATGTCTACGTATCGAGGCAATTGTGTTCTAATGCTACTTAAATCACAATATCGTATCTCATTTCTATGTTTCACGATAAGATATAATATTCATTGTGGAGTGTTATGTATACCTCGTATTCACTTCAAATGAATGTAAATGCGACACCATCTTTCAACGAAATAGCGTTTCCACACGTCTACGTATCGTAGCAATAGAGCTCTAATGTTTCCTAAAACGCGATATCGCATCTCATTTCTATGTTTCATGATAAGACGTAGTATTCATTGCGAAGTGTTATATATACCTCGCATACACTTCCAATGAATGTAAATGCGAAACTTCCTTGCTAGGAAATAGCGTTTGCAGGTGTCTACGTATCGTAGCAATAGTGTTCTAGTGCTACTTAAATCGCGATATCGCATCTCACTTCTATGTATCATGATAAGATATAATACTCATTTCGAAGTGTTACGCATACCTCGTATACACTTCAAATGAATGAAAGTGCTAGATTTCCTTGCTAGGAAGCAGCGCTTGCAGTTGTCTACGTATCGAAGCAATAGAGTTCTGATGCTTCTTAAATCGCGATATCGCATCTCATTTCTATGTTTCATGATATGATATAATATTCATTGCGAAGTGTCATGTATACCTCGCACACACTTCAAACGAATGTAAACCCGACACTTCCTTCCTAGAAAATTACGTTTCCAGATGTCTACGTATCGAAGCAATAGATTTCTAATGCTTCTTAAAACGCGATATCGCATCTCATTTCTATGATTCATGATAAGATATAATATTCATTACGAAGTGTTATGTATTCCTCGTCTACACTTCAAATGAATGTAAATGCGACACTTCCTTGCTTGGAAATAGCGTTTACAGATGTCTACGTATCGTAGCAATAGGGTTCTAATGCTTCTTAAAACGCGATATCGCATCATTTCTATGTCTCACAATACGATATAATGTTCATTGCGAAGTGTCACTTATACCTCGCATACAATTCAAATGAATGTAAATGCGACACTTCCTTACTAGCAAGTAGCATTTGCAGTTGTCACCGTATCGAAGCAATAGAGTTCTTATGCTTCTTAAAACGCGATATCGCATCACATGTCTATGTTTCATTATAAGATATAATATTCATTTCGAACTGTTATGTATCCCTCGTCTACAATTCAAAAGAATGTAAACTTTACACTTCCTTGCTAGGAAATAGCGTTTGCAGATGTCCACGTATCGAGGAAATAGAGTTTTATGCTTCTTAAATCCCGATATCGCATCTCATTTCTATGTTTCATGATAAGATATAATATTCATTGTGGAGTGTTATGTATACCTCGTATTCACGTAAAAAGAATGTAATTGCGATACTTCCTTGCTAGGAAATAGCGCTTGCAGATGTCTCCGTATCGAAGCAATAGAGATCTAATGCTTCTTAAAGCGCGAAATCGCATTTCATTTCTATGTTTTATGATAAGATATAATATTCATTGCGGAATATCATGTATACTTCGGATTCACTTCTAGAGAATGTAAATGCGACACTTCCTTGCTAGGATATAGAGATGGCAGATGTCTACGTATCGAAGCAACAGAGTTCTAATGCATCTTAAAACGAGATATCGCATCACATTTCTGTGTTTTATGAGAAGACATAATATTCATTGCGGAGTGTCTTGTATACTTCGTGTTCACGTCAAAAGAATGTAAATGCGACACTTCCTTGCCAGAAGATAGCGTTTCCAGATGTCTACGTATCGAAGCAATGGAGTCCTAAAGCTTCTTGAAACGCGATATCGCATCTCAGTTCTATGTCTCATGATAAGATATAATATCCATTACGAAGTGTTATGTATACCTCGTATTCATTTCAATTGAATGTAAATGCGACACTTCCTTGCTAGAAAATAGCGTTTGCAGATGTCTGCGTACCGTAGCAATAGGGTTCCAATGCTTCTCAAAACGAGATATCGCATCTCATTTCGATGTTTCATGATAAGATATAATATTCATTGCGAAGTGTCACTTATATCTCGCATACAATAAAAAAGAAAGTAAATGCGACACTTCCTTGCATGGAAATAGCGTTTGCAGATGTCTACGTATAGTAGCAATAGAGTTCTAATGCTTCTTAAAACGCGATATCGCATCTCACTTCTATGTTTCATGATAAGATATAATATTCATTGCGCAGTGATATGTATTCCTCGCATACACTACAAATGAATGTAAATGCGACACTTCGTTGCAAGGAAATAGCGTTTGCAGATGTCTACGTATCGAAGCAATAGGGTTCCAATGCTTCTTAAAACGCGAAATCGCATCTCATTTCTATGTTTTGTGATAAGATATAATATTCATTGCGAAGTGTTATGTACTCCACGTCTACATGTCAACTGAATGTAAATGCGACGCTTCCTTTCTTGGAAATCGCGTTCCCAGATGTCGACGTATCGAGGCAATAGGGTTCTAATGCTTCTTAAAACGAGATATCGCCTCTTATTTCTATGTCTCATGATAAGATATATTATTCATTGCGGAGTGTTAAGTATACCTGGCATACACTTCCAATGAATGTAAATGCGACACATCCCTGCTAGGAAATAGCGTTTCCAGATGTCTACGTGTTGAAGCAATGGATTTCTAATGCTTCTTAAAACGCGATATCGCATCTCATTTCTGTGTCTCGTGATAAGATATAACATTCATTGTGGAGTGTTATGTATACCTCGTATTCACTTCAGAAGAATGCAAAAGCAACACTACCTTGCTATTAAATAGCGTTTGCAGAAGTCTACGTATCGTAGCAATGGGGTTCTAATGCTTTTTAAATCGCGATAACGCATCTCATTTCTATGTTTCATGATAACATAAAATATTCATTGTGCAGTGTTATGCATACCTCGTATTCACATCAAAAGAATGATAATGCGTCACTTCCTTGCTAGGAAATAGCGTTTGCAGATTTCTATGTACCGTAGCAATAGAGTTCTAATTCTTCTTAAAACGCGATATCGCATTTCATTTGCATGTTTCATGATAAGATACAATATTCATTGCGAAGTGTCATGTATACCTCGTATTCACTCCAAACAATGTAAATGCGACACTTCCTAGCTAGGAAATAGCGTTTGCAGATGCCTACGTATCGAAGCAATTGATATCTAATGCTCTTAAAATCGCGATTAGGCATCTCATTTCTATGTTTCATGGTAAGATATAATATTCATTGTGCAGTGTTATGTATACCTCGTACTCGCTTCAGGAGAATGTAAATGCGACACTTCCTTGCTAGGAAATAGCGTTGGCAGATGTCTAAGTATTGAAGCAATAGAGATCTATTGCTTCTTAAATAGCGATATCGCATCTCATTTCTATGTTTCATGATAAGATGTAATATTCATTGCGGAGTGTCATGTATACCTCGTATTCACTTCAAATGAATGTAGATGCGACACTTCCTTGCTAGGAAGCAGCGTTTGCAGATATCTAGGTATCGAAGCAATAGTGTTCTAATGCCGCTAAAATCGCGATATCGCTTCTCATTTATATGTATCACGATAAGATATAATGTTCATTGTGCAATGTTATGTATACCTCGTATTCACTTCAAAAGAATGATAATGCGTCACTTCCTTGCTAGGAAATAGTGTTTGCAGATGTCTATGTATCATAGCAATAGAGTTCTAATTCTTCTTAAAACGCGATATCGCTTCTCATTTCTATGTTTCATGATAAGATACAATATTCATTGCGAAGTGTCATGTGTACCTCGTATTCACTTGAAAACAATGTAAATGCGACACTTCCTAGCTAGGAAATAGCGTTTGCAGATGCCTACGAATCGAAGCAATTGATTTCTAATGCTTTTAAAATCGCGATTAGGCATCTCATTCCTATGTTTCATGATAAGATATAATATTCATTGTGCAGTGTTATGTATACCTCGTACTCACTTCAGGAGAATGTAAATGCGACACTTCCTTGCTAGGAAATAGCGATGGCAGATGTCTACGTATTGAAGCAATAGAGATCTATTGCTTCTTAAATAGCGATATCGCATCTCATTTCTATGATTCATGATTAGATATAATATTCATTGCGGAGTGTCATGTATACCTCGTATTCACTTCAGAGGAATGTAGATGCGACACTTCCTTGCTAGGAAGCAGCGTTTGCAGATATCTAGGTATCGAAGCAATAGTGTTCTAATGCAGCTTAAATCGCGATATCGCATCTCATTTATATGTATCACGATAAGATACAATATTCATTGTGCAATGTTTTGTATACCTCGTATTCACTTCAAAAGAATGATAATGCGTCACTTCCTTGCTAGGAAATAGCGTTTGCAGATGTCTATGTATCATAGCAATAGAGTTCTAATTCTTCTTAAAACGCGATATCGCTTCTCATTTCTATGTTTCATGATAAGATACAATATTCATTGCGAAGTGTCATGTGTACCTCGTATTCACTTGAAAACAATGTAAATGAGACACTTCCTAGCTAGGAAATAGCGTTTGCAGATGCCTACGTATCGAAGCAATTGATTTCTAATGCTTTTAAAATCGCGATTAGGCATCTCATTTCTATGTTTCATGGTAAGATATAATATTCATTGTGCAGTGTTATGTATACCTCGTACACACTTCAGGAGAATGTAAATGCGACACTTCCATGCTAGGAAATAGCGTTGGCAGATGTCTACGTATTGAAGCAATAGAGATCTATTGCTTCTTAAATAGCGATATCGCATCTCATTTCTATGTTCCATGACAAGATATATTATTCATTGCGGAGTGTCATGTATACCTCGCATACACTTCAATTGAATGTAAATGCGACACTTCCTGGCTAGGAAAAAGCGTTTACAGATATCTAAGTATCGTAGCAATTTAGGTCTAATGCTTCTTAAAATGCGATATCGCATCTCATTCCTATGTCTCATGATAAGATATAATATTCATTGCGAATTGTCATGTATACATCATATTCACTGCAAAAGAATGTAAATTCGGTACTTCCTTGCTAGGAAGTAGCGTTTGCAGATGTCTACGTATCGAAGCAATAGATTTCTAATGCTTCTTATAACGCGATTTCGCACCTCATTTCTATGTCTCATGATAAGATATAATATTCATTGCGAAGTGTTATGTAGTCACCGTCTGCACTTGAGATGTATGTAAATGCGACACTTCCTTTCAAGGAAATTACGTTTCGAGATGTCTACGTATCGAAGCAATAGATTTCTAATGCTTCTTATAACGCGACATCGCACCTCATTTCTATGTCTCATGATAAGATATAATATTCATCGCGAAGTATTTTGAATTCATCGTCTACACTTGAAATGTATGTAAATGCGTCACTTCCTTGCTAGGAAATAGCGTCTGCAGATAGCTACGTAGTAATAGATTTCTAATGCTTCTTAAAACGCGATATCGCATCTCATTTATATGTTTCATGATAATATATAATATTCATTGTGGAGTGTCATGTATACCTCGCATACACTTCAAATGAATGTAAATTCGACACTTCCTTGCTAGGAAGCAGCGTTTGCAGATGTCTACGTATCGAAGCAATAGTGTTCTATTGCTTCTTAAATCGCCATAACGCATCTTATTTCTATGTTTTATGATAAGATATAATATTCATTGTGGAGTGTTATGTATACCTCGTATTCACTTTGAAGGAGTCTAAACGCGACACTTCCTTTCTAGGAAATAGCGTTTCCAGATGTCTACGTATCGAAGCAATAGTATTCTAATGTATCTTAAAACGCGATATCGCATCTCATTTCTATGTTTCATGATAAGATATAATATTCATTGTGCTGTGTTATGTATATCTCGTCTACACTTCAAATGAATGTAAATGAGACACTTCCTTTCTAGGAAATCACGTTTCCAGACTTCTACGTATCTAAGCAATAGAGTTCTAACGCTTCTTAATACGCGATATCTCATCTCATTTCTCTGTTTCATGATAAGATATAATATTCATCGTGCAGTGTTATGTATACCTCGTATTCACATCAAAAGAATGTAAATGCGACAGTTCCTTCCTAGGGAATAGCGATGGCAGATGTCTACGTGTCAAAGCAATAGAGTTCTAATGCTTCTTAAAACGGGATATCGCTCCTCATTTCTATGTTTCGTGATAAGATACAATTTTCATTGTGCAGTGTTATGTATACCTCGTATTCACTACAAAAGAATGTAAATGCGGCACATCCTTGCTAGGAAATAGCGTTTGCAGATGTCTACGTATCGAAGCAACAGGGTTCTAGTGTTTATAAAACGAGATATCGCACCTCATTTCTGTTTTAGGACAAGATATAATATTCATTGCGGAGTGTCATGTATACTTCGTATTCACTTCAAATGAGTGTAAATGCGACAGTTCCTTGCTAGGAATTAGCGTTTGCAGATGTCTACGTATTGAAGCAATAGAGTTCTAATCCTTCTTAAATCGCGATATCGCAGCGCATTTCTATGTTTCATGATAAGATATAATATTTATTGTGGAGTGTTGTGTATACCTCGTATTCACTTCAAAAGAACGTAAATGCGACACTCCCTTGCTAGGAAATAGCGTTTGCAGATGTCTACGTATCGTAGCATTAGAGTTCTAAATCATCTCAAATCGCGATATCGCATCTCATTTCTATGTTTCATGATAAGATATAATATTCATTGTGGAGTGTTATGTATACGTTGTATTCCCTACAAAGGAATGCAAATGCGACACTTCCTTCCGAGGAAATTGCGTTTCCAGATGTCTACGTATCGAAACAATAGTGTTCTAATGCTTCGTATAACGCGATATCACATCTCATTTCTAGGTCTCATGATAAGATATAATATGCTTTGTGCAGTGATATGTATACCTCGTATTCACTACAAAAGAATGTAAATGGGTCCATTCCTCGCTAGGAAATAGCGATTGCAGATGTCTCCGTATCGAAGCAATAGGATTCTAATGCTACTTAAGACGCGAAATCGCATGTCATTTCTATGTCTCATGATAATATATAATATTCATTGCGAAGTGTTACGTATTCCTCATCTACACTTTAAATGAATGTAAATGCCACACTTCCTTCCTAGGAAATAGCGTTTCCAGATGTCTACGTATCGAAATAATATTGTTCTAATGCTTCGTAAAACGCGATATCGCAAATCATTTCTATGTATCATGATAAGATATAATATTCATTGCGAAGTGTTATGTATTCCTCGTCTACAATTCAAATGAATGTAAATGCGACACTTCCTTCCTAGGAAGCAGCGTTTCCAGATATCTACGTAACGCAGCAATAGATTTCTAATGCTTCTTATAACGCGATATCGCACATCATTTCTATGTCTCATTATAAGATATAATATTCATTGCGAAGTGTTATGTATTCCTCGTCTACAATTCAAATGAATGTAAATGCAACACTCCCTTTCTAGGAATTTACGTTTCCAGATGTCTACGTATGGGAGCAATAGAGCTCTAATGCTTCTTAAAACGCGATATCGCATCTCATTTCCATGTCTCATTATAAGATACAATATTCATTGCGAAGTGTTATGTATTCTTCGCCTACACTTCAAATGTATGTAAATGCGACACTTCCTTTCTAGGAAATAGCGTTTCCAGAAGTCTACGTATCGAAGCAATGGAGTTCTTATGCTTCTTCAAACGGGATGTCGCATCTCATTTCTATGTTTCATGATAAGATATAATATTCATTGCGAAGTGCCATGTATACCTCGTATTCACTTAAAATGAATGCAAATACGACACTTCCTTGTTGGGAAGTTACGTTTGCAGATGTCTACGTAGCGTATCATTAGAGTTATAATGCCTCTCTAAACGCCATATCGCATCTTATTTCTATGTTTCATGATAAGATATAATATTCATTGCGAAGTGTCATGTATACCTCGTATTCACTTCAAACGAACGTATATGTGACACTTCCTTGATAGGCAAAAGCGTCTGCAGATGTCTAGGAAATAGAGTCTCCAGATATCTACGTATCGAAGCAATAGAGTGCTGATGCTTCTTAAATAGCGATATCGCTTTTCATTCTATGTTTCGTGATAAGGTATAATATTCATTGTGGAGTGTTATGTGTACCTCGTATTCACTTCAACAGAATGTAAATGCGACTCCTCCTTGCTATTAAATAGCGTTTGCAGATGTCTACGTATCGTAGCAACAGAGTTCTAATGCTTCTCAACACCCGATATCGCATTTCATTTCTATGTTTCATGATAAGATATAATAATCATTGCGAAGTGTCATGTATACCTCGCATACACTTCAAATGGATGTAAATGCGACTCTCCCTTGCTAGGAAATAGCGTTTGCAGATGTCTACGTATCGAAGCAATAGAGTTCTAATGCTTCTTAAATCGCGATATCGCAACTCATTTCTATGTTTCATGATAAGATATAATATTCATTGTGGAGTGTTATGTATACCTCGTATTCACTTCAAAAGAATGTAAATGCGACACTTCCTTGCTAGGAAATAGTTTTTGCAGATGTCCACGTATCGTAGCATTAGAGTTCTAATGCTTCTCAAAACGCGATATAGCATCTCATTCCTATGTTTCATTATAAGATATAATTTTCATTGCGAAGTGTCATGTATACCTCCCATACACTTCAAATTAATGTAAATGCGAAACACCCTTGCTACGAAATTACGTTTCCAGATGTCTACGTATTGAAGCGATAGAGTTCCAATGCTCCTGAAATCGCGAAATCGCAACTCATTTCTATGTCTCATGATAAGATATAATATCCATAACGAAGTGTTAAGTATTCCTCTTCAACACTTCGAAAGAATGTAAATGCGACACTTCCTTGCTAGGAAATAGCATCTGTAGGTATCTACGTATCGAAGCAATGGAGTTCTAATGCTTCTTAAAACGCCATATCGCATCTCATTTATATGTTTCATGATAAGATATAATATACATAGTGCACTGTTATGTATACCTCGCATAAACTTAAAATGAATGTAAATGCGACATTTCGTTGCTTGGAAGTAGCGTTTGCAGATGTCTACGTATCGAAGCAATAGATTTCTAATGCTTCTTAAATCTAGATATCGCATTTAATTTCAACGTTTCATGATAAGATATAATATTCATTGCGAAGTGTTACGTATTCCTCGCATACACTTCAAATGAATTTAAATGCAACACTATCTTGCTAGGAAATAGCGTTGGCAGATGTCTACGTATCGTAGCAACAGAGTTCTAATGCTTCTCAACACCCGATATCGCATTTCATTTCTATGTTTCATGATAAGATATAATAATCATTGCGAAGTGTCATGTATACCTCGCATACACTTCAAATGAATGTAAATGAGACACTTCATTGCTAGGAATTAGCGTTTCCAGATGTCTCCGTATCGAAGAAATAGAGCTCTAATGCTTCTTATATCGCGATATCGCATCTCATTTCTATGTTTCGTGATTAGATATAATATTCCTTGTGGACTGTTATGTATACCTCGCATTCACGTCAAAAGAATGTAAATGCGACACTTACTTGCTAGGAAATAGCGTTTGCAGATGTCTACGTATCGCAGCAATAGGGTTCTAATGCTTCTTAAACCTCGATATCCCATCCCATTTCTATGTCTCATGACAAGATATAATATTCATTGCGAAGTGTCATGTG
This sequence comes from Xylocopa sonorina, assembly GCF_050948175.1. NCBI lineage: Eukaryota > Metazoa > Arthropoda > Insecta > Hymenoptera > Apidae > Xylocopa > Xylocopa sonorina. The sequence continues at coordinate 2,863,123 of NW_027490095.1, forward strand.
TACCTCGCATAAACTTCAAATGAATGTAAATGCGACTCTCCCCTTGCTAGGAAGTAGCGTTTGCAGATATCTACGAATCGGAGCAACAGTGTCCTAATGCTTCTTAAAACGCGATATCGCTCCTCATTTCTATAATTCATGGTAGGATGTTACATTCATTGCGAAATGTCTTGTATATCTCGCATACACTGCAAATGAATGTAAATTCAACACTTCCTTGCCAGGAAATAGCGTTGGCAGATATCTACGTATCGTAGCATTAGATTTCTAATGCTTCCCAAAACGCGATATTGCATCTCATTTCTATGTGTCATGATAAGATATAATATCCATTACGAAGTGTTATGTATTCCTCTTCTACACTTCAAATTAATGTAAATGCGACACTTCTCTCTAGAAAATTACGTTACCAGATGTCTACGTATCGAAGCAATAGAGTTCTAATGCTTCTTAAATCGCGAAATCGCATCTCAATTCTATGTTGCTTGATAAGATATCATTATCATTGCGCAGTGTCATGTATCCCTCGCACACACTTCAAATGAATGTAAATGCGACACTTCCCTTCTAGAAAATTACGTTACCAGATGTCTACGTATCGAAGCGATAGAGTTCTAATGCTTCTTAAAACGCGATATCGCATCTCATTTCTATGTTTCGTGATAAGATATAATATTCATTGTGGAGTGTTATGTATACCTCGTATTCACTTCAAAAGAATGTAAATGCGACACTTCCTTGCTAGGAAATAGTTTTTGCAGATGTCCACGTATCGTAGCATTAGAGTTCTAATGCTTCTCAAAACGCGATATAGCATCTCATTCCTATGTTTCATTATAAGATATAATTTTCATTGCGAAGTGTCATGTATACCTCCCATACACTTCAAATTAATGTAAATGCGAAACATCCTTGCTACGAAATTACGTTTCCAGATGTCTACGTATTGAAGCAATAGAGTTCCAATGCTCCTGAAATCGCGAAATCGCAACTCATTTCTATGTCTCATGATAAGATATAATATCCATAACGAAGTGTTATGTATTCCTCTTCAACACTTCGAAAGAATGTAAATGCGACACTTCCTTGCTAGGAAATAGCATCTGTAGGTATCTACGTATCGAAGCAATGGAGTTCTAATGCTTCTTAAAACGCCATATCGCATCTCATTTCTATGTTTCATGATAAGATATAATATTTATTGTGCAGTGATATGTATATCTCGTCCACACTTCAAAAGAATGTAAATGCGACACTTCCTTCCTAGGAAATAGCGTCTGCAAATGTCCACGTATCGTAGAAATAGAGTTCTAATGCTTCTTAAATCGCGATATCGCATCACATTTCTAGGATTCATGATAAGATACAATATTCATTGTGCAGTGTTATGCATACCTCGTATTCGCTTCAAATGAATGTAAATGCGACACTTCCCTGCTAGGAAGTAGCGTTTGCAGATGTCTACGTATCGATGCAATAGAGTTCTAACGCTTCTTAAATCGCGATATCGCATTTCATCTATATGTTTCGTGATAGGGTATAACATTCATTTTGGAGTGTTATGTATACCCCGTATTCACTGCAAAAGTATGTAAATGCGACACTTCCAGGCTATTAAATAGCGTTTGCAGATGTCTACGTATCGAAACAATAGTGTTATAATGCTCCTTAAGACAAGATTTCGCTTCTCATTTCTATGTTTCATGATAAAATATAATATTCATTGCGAAGTGTCATGTATACCTCGTATTCACTACAAAAGAATGTAAATGCGACACTTCCATGCTAGGAAATAGCGTTTGCATATGTCTTCGTATCGCAGCAATAGTGTTCTAAATCTTCTTAAAACAAGATATCGCATCTCATTTCTATGTTTCATGATAAGATATAATATTCATTGCGAAGTGTCATGTATACCTCGTATTCACTTCAAATGAATGTAAATGTGATACTTCATTGCTAGGAAATAGCGTTTGCAGATGTCTACGTATCGCAGAAATAGTGTTCTAATGCTTCTGAAAACGAGATGTCGCATCTCATTTCTATGTACCCTGATGAGATATAATATTCATTGCGAAGTGTCATGTATACCTCGCAAACACTTCAATTGTATGTATATGCGACACGTCCTTGCTAGGAAGTAGTGTCACGTCCTGACGAACAAATTATTCGTATCCCAGGAGGCTGAATGACACAAGCCTTTTAGTCGAGAATTCGGTCCGGTATAAAACGCGTATGACCGGGTTCGTCGATTCTGGCAAGACGCGGGCACCGTAAACAATCGCGAACGCGTGTAAGGAGGGATTTTACTTACCTTTCGCTGATTTCCCTCTTCTGCTTTCAGATGTGGCCATCGTCGAGGGTCGTTCTCGGGGGAGGAGTCGGCGTACGGCTGGCTGAAATCGGCGTTGTGACGGTGGAGCTGCGATGAATGTCGCCGTCCGTCGATGAACGAAGAATACAGGCGTTTCACCAACGTATTCCGCACGAGATAATGGATTAAATTCTTCCTCCCGGCGCGAAGAGTTCGTTTATTATTCAAGTTGTTACGAACTTGGAAGAATTTGTATTAAAATATAATTGAATTTAGAAATGGAGTTGGAATGAACTAGAACTCGATGTGGTAGAAAAATAATAAAGTATATTCTAAATCAAAGGGTACATGAACAATTATTTCTAAGTATTAAGACTATGTTAACTATGAATTAGCAATTAGAACAAAGACTTTAGAACTAGGAACCTCATCGAGGCTGCGCAACGGCCCTAAGGCGCGACTTGGAAGAAACTTGGAATTGGAAGTGCCCGAAGGCGAGATAGAACTGTACCGTACTGACGGTATTGACTGACTGTGTCTCCCAAGATGCGTCTGAGACCTCCTCGACTATCGGAGCGCTTCGGTCGCGTGCGAACGTAGGTGGGAGTATGTGGACGCCCGAGTGGGGTCTCGGCGTTGCGTGGTGGGGTTAGCGGCGCATGCCGCTGAGGCGGTCGCGATCTCGCGCGTCGCGGGTTACTTAATTAGCGCAACTTATGAATATAGAGATACAAGTATGAAATTAGAAATTACGCCTTAAATGTAAAATGTGTGTTGTTTGTGTCGTTATAAAGTAGTGTCGTGTAAATTCTATGAGCTAGGAATACAGAGCTTAGAATATAGGAGTATATATATAATGTTAATTAATAATCTTAGAAATAGTATTTTGGGCATGGCAGATCTGGGATGATGAAATCGTAGAGTCCTTTGTACGGTGAGGGTTCCCGTCGTCGGATCTAGTGGAGGTTGATTCTCCTGGTACGTCCCTGGAGTGAGCGAGAGGGCGAGTTTCCCTGCAGGTAAGAGTGAGACGGTGGATGGTTCCTTGAGTGGGAGCGAGACAGCGCATATGGTCCTTGGTGCGAGCGAGATAGTGAGCACCTCTGCGGGTGCGAGTGAGACGGAGGGTATGTCCCCTGGAGTGAGAGAGACGGCGAGTTGCGCCTGGGTGTTGCCTGTGGTGCAGGCGCGTGAGGGTGGTTGCTGTGGTGCGTTGAGAGGGTGGCAGGCGGCACGCCTGACGTCACAGTAGCGTTTGCAGATATCTACGTATCGAAGCAGTAGAGTTCTAATGCTTCTCAAAACGCGATATCGCATCTCATTTCTATGTTTCATGATGAGATATAATATTCATTGCGAAGTGTCATGTATACCTCGTATTCAGTTCAAACGAATGTAAATGCGGCACTTCCTTGCTAGAAAGTAGCATATGAAGATGTCTACGTATCGATGCAATAGAATTCTAATGCTTTCTAAATCAAGGTATCGCTTCTCATTTCTATGTTTCATGATAAGATATAATACTCATTGTGCAGTGTTATGTATACCGCGTATTCACTTCAAATGAATGTAAATGCGACTCTTCCTTGCTAGAAAATGGCGTTTGCTGATGTCTACGTATCGTAGCAATAGAGCTCTAGTGCTCCTTAAAACGCGATATCGCTCCTTCCCGATATTCCTATGTTTCATGATAAGATATAATATTCATTGTAGAGTGTTATGTATACCTCGTATTCACTTCAAAGGAATGTAAATGCGACACTTCCTTGCTAGGAAATAGCATTTGAACATGTCTACGTTTCGTAGCATAAGGGTTCTAATGCTCCTCAAAACACGATGTCACATCTCATTTCTATGTTTCATGATATGATATAATATTCATTGTGGAGTGTTATGTATACCTTGTATTCACCTCAAAAGAATCTAAATATGACACTTCCTTGCTAGGAGATAGCGTTTGCCGATGTCTACGTATCGAAGCAATAGAGTTCTAATGCTTCTTAAATCGTGATAGCGCACCTCATTTCTATGTTTCATGATGAGATATAATATTCATTGCGAATTGTCATGTATACCTTGTATTCACTTCAAATGAATGTAAATGCGACACTCCCTTGCTGGGAAATAGCGTTTGCAGATGACTCCGTATCGAGGCAATAGTGTTCTAATGCTTCTTAAATAGCGATATCGCGTTTCATTTCCATGTTTCGTGATAAGGTATAATATTCATTGTGGAGTGTTATGTATACCTCGTATTCACTTCAAAAGAATGTAAATGCGACACTTCCTCGCTACTAAATAGCGTTTGCGGATGACTACGTATCGTAGCAATAGCGTTCTAATGCTTCTTAAAATGAGATATCGCATCTCATTTCTATGTTTCATGATAAGATATAATATTCATTGCGAAGTGTTATGTATTCCTCGTCTACACTACAAATGAATGTAAATGCGACACTTCCTTGCTTGGGAATAGCGTTTCCAGATGTCTACGCATCGAAGCAATAGAGTTCTAATGCTTCTTGAAACGCGATATCGCATCTCATTTCTATGCTTCATGATAAGCTATAATACTCATTGCAAAGTGTTACGTATACCTCGTATACACTTCAATGAATGTAAGTGCGACACTTCCTTGCTAGGAAGTAGCGTTTGCAGTTGTCTACGTATCGAAGCAACAGAGTACTGGTGCTTCTTAAATCGCGATATCGCATCACATTTCTATGTTTCATGATAAGCTATAATACTCATTGCAAAGTGTTACGTATACCTCGTATACACTTCAATGAATGTAAGTGCGACACTTCCTTGCTAGGAAGTAGCGTTTGCAGTTGTCTACGTATCGAAGCAACAGAGTACTGGTGCTTCTTAAATCGCGATATCGCATCTCATTTCTATGTTTCATGATAAGATATAATATTCATTGCGAAGTGTCACGAATACATCGTATTCACTTCAAAAGAATGTAAATGCGACACCTTCTTGCTAGGAAATAGCGTTTGCAGATGTCTACGTATCGTAGCAGTAGGGTTCTAGTGCTTCTTAAATCGCCATATCGCATCTCATTTCTAAGTTTCATGATTAGATATAATACTCATTGTGGAGTGTCATGTATATCTCGTATTCACATCAATACAATGTAAATGCGACACTTCCTTCATAGGCAGTAGCGCTTGCAGATGTCTATTTATAGACGCAATAGATTTCTAATGGATCTTAAAACGGGATATCGCATCTCACTTCTATGTTTCATGATAAGGTATAATATTCATTGCGAAGTGTCACATATACCTCGCAAACACTTCAAATGAATGTAAATGCGACACTTCCTTGCTAGGCAGTAGCTTTTGCAGATGTCTACGTATCGAAGAATTAGAGTTCTAATGCTTCTTAAAACGCGATAGCGCATCACATTTCTATGTTTCATGATAAATCGCAAACACTTCAAATGAATGTAAATCCGACACTTCCTTTCTAGGAAATAGCGTTTGCAGCTGTCTTCGTATAGTAGCAATAGGATTCCAATGCTATTTAAATCGCGATATCGCATCTCACTTCTATGTTTCATGATAAGAGATAATATTCATTGCGAAGTTTCATGAATACCTCGTGTTCACTTCAAAAGAATGTAAATGCGACACATACTTGCCAGGAAATAGCGTTTGCAGATGTCTCCGTATCGAAGCCATAGAGTTCTAATGCTTCTTAAAACGAGACGTCGCATCTCATTTCTATGTTTCACGATAAGATATAATATTCAATGCAAAGTGTCATGTATACATCGAATTCACTTCAAAAGAGTGTAAGTGCGATACTTCTGTGCTACGAAATAGCGTTTGCAGATGTCTACGTATCGTAGCAATAGAGTTCTAATGCTCCTTGAAACTCGATATTGCATCTCATTTCTATGCTTCATGATAAGATACAATATTCATTACGAAGTGCCACTTATACCTCGCATACACTTCAAATGAATGTAAATGCGACACTTCATTGCTATGAAATAGCGTTTGCAGATGTCTGCGTATCGACGCATTAGAGTTCTAACGCTTCTTAAAACGCGATAGCTCATCTCATTTCCATTTTTCATGATGAGATATAATATTCATTGCGAAGTGTTACGTATTCCTCGCATAGACTTCTAATGAATGTAAATGCGACACTTCCTTGCTGGGAAGTAGCGTTTGCAGATGTCTCCGTAACGAAGCAATAGTTTTCTAATGCTTCTTAAATCTAGATATCGCATCTCATTTCTATGTTTCATGATGAGATATAATATTCATTATGGGGTGTTACGTATATCTCGTCTACACTTCAAATGAATGTAAATGCGACACTTCCTTTCTGGGAAATAGCGTTTGCAGACGTCTACATATCGAAGCAATAAGGTTCTAATGCTTCTTAAATCGCGATATCGCATCTCATTTCTATGTTTCATGATAAGATACAATATTCATTGCGGCGTGTCATGTATACTTCGTATTCGCTTCAAAAGAATGTAAATGCGACACTTTCTTGATAGGAAATAGCGATGGCAGGTGTCTACGTATCGAAGCAACTGAGTTCTAATGCTTCTTAAGACGCGAAATTGCATCTCACTCCTATGTTTCATGATAAGATATAATTATCATTACGTAGTGTCATGTATACCTCGTATTTACTTCAAAAGGATGTAAATGCGACACTTTCTTGCTAGGAAGTGGCGTTTGCAATTGTCTACGTATCGAAGCAATAGAGTTCTAATGCATTTTAAAACGCGATATAGCACCTCATTTCTACGTCTCATGATAAGATATAATATTCATTGCGAAGTGTTATGTATTCTTCGTCTACATCTCGAATGAATGTAAATGCGACACGTCCTTGCTAGGAAGTAGCGTTGGCAGATTTCTACGTATCGAAGCAATAGTGTTCTAGTGCATCTTAAAACGCGATATCGCAATTCATTTCTCTGTCTCATGATAAGATATAATATTCATTGTGCAGTGTTATGTATATCTCGTCTACACTTCAAATGAATGTAAATGCGACACTTCCTTGCTAGGAAATAGCGTTTGCAGATGTCTCCGTATCGAAGCAATAGAGTTCTAATGCTTCTTAAATCGCTATATCGTATTTCATTTCTATGTTCCTTAATAAGGTATAATATTCATTGCGAAGTGTCATGTATACCTCGTATTCACTTCAAACGAAACGAAATGCGACACTTCCTTGCTAGGAAATAGTGTTGGCAGATGTCTGCGTATCGAAGCAATAGAGGTCCTATGCTTCTTAAATCGCAATATCGCATCTCATTTCTATGTTTCATGATAACATATAATATTCATTGCGAAGTGTCATGTATACCTCGCATACACGTCAAATGAATGTACATGTGACACTTCATTGCTAGGAAATAGCGTTTGCAGATGTCAACGTATCGAAACAAAAGTGTTCTAATGCTTCTTAAAACTAGATGTCGCATCGCATTTCTATGTTTCATGATAAGATATAATATTCATTGCGAAGTGTCACGTACACCTCGTATTCACTTCATAAGAATGTAAATGCGACACTTCCATTCTAGGAAATAGCGTTTGCAGATGTTTCCGTATCTAAGCAATAGAGCTCTAATGCTTCTTAAAACGAGATGTCGCATGATATTTCTATGTTTCAAGATAAGATATAATATTCATTGTGGGGTATTGTGTATACCTCGTATTCACCTCAAAAGAATGTTAATGCGACACTTCCTTGCTAGGAAAAAGTGTTCGTAGATGTCTCCGTATCGAAGCAATGGATTTGTAATGCTTCTTATATAGCGATGTCGCATCTCACTTCTATGCTTCATGATGAGATATAATATTCATTGCGAAGTGTCATGTATTCCTCGTAGTCACTTCAAAAGAATGTAAGTCGGATACATCCTTACTAGGAAATAGCGTTTGCATATGTCTACGTATCGTGGTGTTAGATTTCTAATGCTTCCTAAAACGCGATATAGCTTCTCATTTCTACGTTTCATGATAAGATATAATATTCATTGTGGAATGATATCTATACCTCGTATCCACGTCAAAAGAATGTAAATGCGACACTTCCTTACTAGGAAGTAGCGTTTGCAGATGTCTACGTAGCGTAGCATTAGATATATAATGCTTCTGGAAACGACAAATCGCGTCTCATGTCTATGTGTCATGATAAGATATAATATTCATTGCGAAGTGTTATGTGTATCTCGTATTCACTTCAAACGAACGTAAATGCGACACTTCCTTGCTGGGCAGTAGCGTCTGCAGATGTCTACCTATCGTAGCAATAGAGATCTAATGCTTCTTAAAACGCGATATCGCATCTCATTTCTATGTTTCATGATAAGATATAATATTCATTGTGCAGTGTCATGTATACCTCGTACTCTCTTCAAAAGAAGGTAAAGGCGCCACATCCTTGCTAGGAAATAGCGTTTCCAGATGCCTGTGTATCGAAACGATAGAGCTCAAATGCTCCTTAAAACGAGATGTCGCACCTCATTTCTATGTTTCATGATAAGATATAATATTCATCGTGCAGGTTATGTACACATCGTATTCATTTCAAAAGAATGTAAATGCGACACTTCCTTGCTAGGAAGTAGCGTTTGCAGATGTCTACGCATCGAAGCAATAGAGTTCTAATGCTCCTTAAATCGCGATATCGCATCACATGTCTGTGTTTCATGATAAGATATAATATTCATTACGAACTGTTATGTATCCCTCGTCTACACTTCAAAAGAATGTAAACTCTACACTTCCTTGCTAGGAAATAGCGTTTGCAGATGTCTACGTATCGTAGCAATGGAGTTCTAATGCTTCTTAAAACGCGATGTCGCAACTCATTCATATGTTTCATGATTAGATATAATATTCACTGCGAAGGTTCATGTATACCTCGTATTCACTTCAAAAGAATGCAAATGCGACACTTCCCTGCTCGGAAATAGCGTTGGCAGATGTCTACGTATAGAAGCAGTAGAGTTCTAATGCTTCTTAAACCAAATATCGCATCTCATTTCTATGCTTCATGATAGGATATAATATTCATTGTGAAGTGTCATGCATACCTCGTGTTCACTTCAAAAGAATGTAAATGCGACACTTCCTTGCTAGGAAATAGCGTTTGCAGATGTCTACGTATCGTAGCAGTAGGGTTCTCATGCTTCTTAAAACGCGATATCGCATCGCATTCCTATGTCTCACGATAAGATATAATATTCATTGCGAAGTGTCACTTATACCTCGCATACACTCCAGGCGAATGTAAATGTGACATTTCCTTACTAGGAAGTAGCGTTTGCGGATGTCTCCGTATCGAAGGAATAGAGAGCAAATGCTTCTTAAATCGCGATGCCGCATTACATATCTATGTTTCATGATAAGATATAATATTCATTGAAAAGTGTCATGCATACCTCGTGTTCACTTCAAAAGAATGTAAATGCGACACTTCCTTGCCAGGAAATAGCGTTTGCAGATGTCTACGTATCGTAGCAATAGGGTTCTAATGATTATTAAAACGCGATATCGCATCACATGTCTATGTTTCATGATAAGATATAATATTCGTTACGAACTGTTAGGTATCCCTCGACTACACTTCAAAAGAATGTAAACTCTACACTTCCTTGCTAGGAAATAGCATTTCCAGATGTCTACGCATCGAAGCAATAGTGTTCTACTGCTTCTCAATTCGCGATATCGCATCTCATTCCTATTTTTCATGACAAGTTATAATATGCATTGTGCAGTGTTATGTATATCTCGTCTACACTTCAAATGAATGTAAATGCGAAACTTGCTTGGAGGGAAATAGTGTTTGCAGATGTCCAAGTATCGAAGCAACAGTGTTCTAATGTTTCTTAAAACGAGATATCGCACCTCATATCTGTATTAGGATAGGATATAATATTCATTGCGAAGTGTCATGTATACCTTGCATTCACTTCAAAATAATGTAAATGCGACACCTCCTTGCTGGGAAATAAAGTTTCCAGATGTCTAGGTATCGAAACAACAGAGTTCTAATGCTTCTTAAAACTATATGTCGCATTTCATTTCGACGTTTCATGAGAAGATATAGTATTTATTGCGGAGTGTCATGTATACCTCGTATTCACTTGAAAAGAATGTAAATGCGACATTTCATTGCTAGGAAATAGTGCTTGCAGATGCCTACGTATCGGAGCAGTAGAGTTCCAATGCTTCTTAAATCGCGATATCGCATCTCATTTTTATGTTTCATGATAAGATATAATATTCATTGCGAAGTGTCATATATACCTCGTCTACACTTCCTAAGAATGTAAATGCGACACTTCCTTGCTAGGAATTAGCGTCTGCAGATGTCCACGTATCGTAGCAATGGAGTTCTAATGCTTCTTAAAACGCGATATCCCTTCTCATTTCCATGTTTCATGATAAGATATAATATTAATTGCGAAGTGACATGTATACCTTGTATTCACTTCAGAAAAATGCAAATGCGACACTTTCTTGCTAGGAAATAGCGTTTGCAGATGTCTACGTATCGTAGCAATAGTGTTCTAATGCTTCCTGAAACGCGATATCACATCACATTTCTATGTTTCATGATAAGATATAATTTTCATTGAGAAGATTCATGTATTCTTCGTATTCACCTCAAAAGAATGTAAATGCGACACTTCCTTGCTAGAGAATAGCGTTTGCATATGTCTACGTATCGTAGCCAGCTTGTTATAATGCTTCTTAAAACGAGATATCGCATCTCATTTCGATGTTTCATGATAACATATAATATTCATTGCGAAGTGTTATGTATACCTCGCATACACTACAAACGAATATAAATGCGACACTTCCTTGCCAGGAAATAGCGGTTGCAGGTGTCTACGTATCGAAGCAATAAAGTTCTAATGCTTCTTGAAACTGGATATCGCATCTCATCCCTATGTTTCATGATAGGATATAATATGCATTGCGAAGTATCATGTATACCTCGTATTCAGTTCAAAATAGTGTAAATTCGACACTTCCCTGCTAGGAAATAGCGTCTGCAGTATTCTACGTATCGTAGCAATAGAGTTCTAATGCTACTTAGAACTCGATATCGCATCTCATTTCTATGAATCATGATAAGGTGTAATATTCATTGCGAAGTGTCTTGTATACCTCTCGTACTCTTCAAATGAATGTAAATGCGACACTTCCTTGCTAGGAAATAGCGATGGCAGATGTCTACGTATCGAAGCAACAGAGTTCCAATTCCTCTTAAAACGCGATATCGCATCTCATTTGTATGTTTCATGATGAGATACAATATTCTTTGCGAAGTGTCATGTATACCTCGTATTCACTCCAAAACAATGTAAATGCGTAACTTGCTTGCTAGGAAATAGCGTTTGCAGATGTCTACGTATCGAAGCAATAGATTTCTAATGCTTCTAAAATCGCGATATCGCATCTCATTTATATGTTTCACTATAAGATATATTATTCACTGTGCAGTGATATGTATACCTCGTATTCACTTCAAGAGAATGTAAATGCGACACTTCCTTGCTAGGAAATAACGTTGGCAGATGTCTACGTATCGAAGCAATAGGGATCTACTGCTTCTTAAATCGTCATATCGCATCTCATTTCTATGTTTCATGATAAGATATAATATTTATTGTGCAGTGTTATGTATATCTCGTCTACACTTCAAACTAATGTAAATGCGACACTTCCTTGCTAGGAAATAGCGTCTGCAGATGTCTACGTACCGTAGAAATAGAGTTCTAATTCTTCTTAAAACGCGATATCGCATCTCATTTGTATGTTTCATGTTAAGATACAATATTCATTGCGAAGTGTCATGTATACCTCGTACTCACATCAAAACAATGTAAATGCTACACTTCCTTGCTAGGAAATAGCGTTTGCAGATGTCTACGTATCGTAGCATTGGAGTTCTAATTCCTCTTAAGACGCGATATCGCATCTCGCGTCTATGTTTCATGATAAGATACAATATTCATTGCGAAGTGTCATGTATACCTAGTATTCACTTCAAAACAATGTGAATGCGACACTTCCTTGCTAGGAAATAGCGTTTGCAGATGTCTACGTATCGAAGCAATAGATTTCTAATGCTTCTAAAATCGCGATATCGCATCTCATTTCTATGTTTCATGATAAGATATAATATTTATTGTGCAGTGTTACGCATATCTCGTCTACACTTCAAGAGAATGTAAATGCGACACTTCCTTGCTAGGAAATAGCGTCTGCAGATGTCTACGTATCGTAGCATTAGAGTTCTAATTCCTCTTAAGACGCGATATCGCATCTCGTGTCTATGTTTCATGATAAGATACAATATTAATTGCCAAGTGTCATGTATACCTCGTATTCACTTCAGAACAATGTAAATGCTACACTTCCTTGCTAGGAGATAGCGTTTGCAGGTGCCTACGTATCGAAGCAATAGAATTCTAATTCTTCTTAAAACGCGATATCGCATCTCATTTGTATGTTTCATGTTAAGATACAATATTCATTGCGAAGTGTCATGTATACCTCGTATTCACTTCAAAGCAATGTAAATGCTACACTTCCTTGCTAGGATATAGCGTTTGCAGATGTCTACGTATCGAAGCAATAGAGTCCTAATGCTGCTTAAATCGCCATATCGCATCTCATTTCTATGTTTCACTATAAGTATATAATATTCATTGTGGAGTGTTGTCATAACCTCGTCTTCACTTCAGAAGAATGGAAATGCGACACTCCCTTGCTAGGAAATAGCGTTTGCAGATGTCTACGTATCGTAGCATTTGTGTTCTAATGCTTCTCAAAACGCAATATCGCATCTCCTTTCTATGTTTCATGATAATATATAATAATCATTTCGAAGTGTCATGTATACCTTGCATACACTTCAAGTGAATGTAAATCCGACACTTCCTTGCTAGGAAATAGCGTTTGCAGATGTCTACGTATCGTAGCAATAAAGTTCTAATGCTTCTTAGATCGCGATATCGCATCTCATTTCTATGTTTCATGATAAGATATAATATTCATTGTGCAGTGATATGTATATCTCGTCTACACTTCAAAAGAATGTAAATGCGACACTTCCTTGCTAGGAAATAGCGTCTGCAGATGTCTGCGTACCGTAGAAATAGTGTTCTAATTCTTCTTAAAACGCGATATCGCATCTCATTTGTATGTTTCATGATGAGATACAATATTCTTTGCGAAGTGTCATGTATACCTCGTATTCACTCCAAAACAATGTAAATGCGTAACTTGCTTGCTAGGAAATAGCGTTTGCAGATGTCTACGTATCGAAGCAATAGATTTCTAAAGCTTCTAAAATCGCGATATCGCATCTCATTTCTATGTTTCACTATAAGATATATTATTCACTGTGCAGTGATATGTATACCTCGTATTCACTTCAAGAGAATGTAAATGCGACACTTCCTTGCTAGGAAATAACATTAGCAGATGTCTACGTATCGAAGCAATAGGGATCTACTGCTTCTTAAATCGTCATATCGCATCTCATTTCTATGTTTCGTGATAAGATATAATATTCATTGTGGAGTGTTATCATAACCTCGTATTCACTTCAAAAGAATGTAAATGCGACACTCCCTTGCTAGAAAATAGCGTTTGCAGATGTCTACGTATCGTAGCATTAGAGTTCTAATGCTTCTCAAAACGCGATATCGCATCTCATTTCTATGTTTCATGATAATATATAATAATCATTGCGAAGTGTCATGCATACCTCGCAGACACTACAAATGAATGTAAATGCGACACTCCCTTGCTAGGAAATAGCGTTTGCGGATGTCTAGGTATCGAAGCAATAGAATTCTATTGCTGCTTAAATCGTGATATCGCATCTCATTTCTATGTTTCACTATAAGATATATTATTCACTGTGCAGTGATATGTATACCTCGTATTCACTTCAAGAGAATGTAAATGCGACACTTCCTTGCTAGGAAATAACGTTAGCAGATGTCTACGTATCGAAGCAATAGGGATCTACTGCTTCTTAAATCGTCATATCGCATCTCATTTCTATGTTTCATGATAAGATATAATATTCATTGTGGAATGTTATCATAACCTCGTATTCACTTCAAAAGAATGTAAATGCGACATTCCCTTGCTAGCAAATAGCGTTTGCAGATGTCTACGTATCGAAGCAATAGATTTCTAATGCTTCTAAAATCGTGATATCGCATCTCATTTCTATGTTTCATAATAAGATATAATATTTATTGTGCAGTGTTATGTATATCTCGTCTACACTTCAAAAGAATGTAAATGCGATACTTCCTTGCTAGGAAATAGCATCTTCAGATGTCTACGTATCGTAGCATTAGAGTTCTAATTCCTCTTAAGACGCGATATCGCACCTCGTGTCTATGTTTCATGATGAGATACAATATTAATTGCCAAGTGTCATGTATACCTCGTATTCACTTCAGAACAATGTAAATGCTACACTTCCTTGCAAGGAAATAGCGTTTGCAGGTGCCTACGTATCGAAGCAATAGAATTCTAATGCTGCTTAAATCGCGATATCGCATCCCATTTCTATGTTTCATGATAAGATATAATATTCATTGTGCAGTGTTATGTAAATCTCGTATTCGCTTCAAAAGAATGTAAATGCGACACTTCCTTGCTAGGAAATAACATTAGCAGATGTCTACGTATCGAAGCAATAGGGATCTACTGCTTCTAAAATCGCGATATCGCATCTCATTTCTATGTTTCATGATAAGATATAATATTTATTGTGCAGTGTTACGCATATCTAGTCTACACTTCAAGAGAATGTAAATGCGACACTTCCTTGCTAGGAAATAGCGTCTGCAGATGTCTACGTATCGTAGCATTAGAGTTCTAATTCCTCTTAAGACGCGATATCGCATCTCGTGTCTATGTTTCATGATAAGATACAATATTAATTGCCAAGTGTCATGTATACCTCGTATTCACTTCAGAACAATGTAAATGCTACACTTCCTTGCTAGGAGATAGCGTTTGCAGGTGCCTACGTATCGAAGCAATAGAATTCTAATTCTACTTAAAACGCGATATCGCATCTCATTTGTATGTTTCATGTTAAGATACAATATTCATTGCGAAGTGTCATGTATACCTCGTATTCACTTCAAAGCAATGTAAATGCTACACTTCCTTGCTAGGATATAGCGTTTGCAGATGTCTACGTATCGAAGCAATAGAGTCCTAATGCTGCTTAAATCGCCATATCGCATCTCATTTCTATGTTTCACTATAAGTATATAATATTCATTGTGGAGTGTTGTCATAACCTCGTCTTCACTTCAGAAGAATGGAAATGCGACACTCCCTTGCTAGGAAATAGCGTTTGCAGATGTCTACGTATCGTAGCCAGCTTGTTATAATGCTTCTTAAAACGAGATATCGCATCTCATTTCGATGTTTCATGATAACATATAATATTCATTGCGAAGTGTTATGTATACCTCGCATACACTACAAACGAATATAAATGCGACACTTCCTTGCCAGGAAATAGCGGTTGCAGGTGTCTACGTATCGAAGCAATAAAGTTCTAATGCTTCTTGAAACGGGATATCGCATCTCATCCCTATGTTTCATGATAGGATATAATATGCATTGCGAAGTATCATGTATACCTCGTATTCATTTCAAAATAGTGTAAATTCGACACTTCCCTGCCAGGAAATAGCGTCTGCAGTATTCTACGTATCGTAGCAATAGAGTTCTAATGCTACTTAGAACTCGATATCGCATCTCATTTCTATGAATCATGATAAGATGTAATATTCATTGCGAAGTGTCTTGTATACCTCTCGTACTCTTCAAATGAATGTAAATGCGACACTTCCTTGCTAGGAAATAGCGATGGCAGATGTCTACGTATCGAAGCAACAGAGTTCCAATTCCTCTTAAAACGCGATATCGCATCTCATTTGTATGTTTCATGATGAGATACAATATTCTTTGCGAAGTGTCATGTATACCTCGTATTCACTCCAAAACAATGTAAATGCGTAACTTGCTTGCTAGGAAATAGCGTTTGCAGATGTCTACGTATCGAAGCAATAGATTTCTAATGCTTCTAAAATCGCGATATCGCATCTCATTTCTATGTTTCATAATAAGATATAATATTTATTGTGCAGTGTTATGTATATCTCGTCTACACTTCAAAAGAATGTAAATGCGATACTTCCTTGCTAGGAAATAGCATCTTCAGATGTCTACGTATCGTAGCATTAGAGTTCTAATTCCTCTTAAGACGCGATATCGCATCTCGTGTCTATGTTTCATGATGAGATACAATATTAATTGCCAAGTGTCATGTATACCTCGTATTCACTTCAGAACAATGTAAATGCTACACTTCCTTGCTAGGAAATAGCGTTTGCAGGTGCCTACGTATCGAAGCAATAGAATTCTAATGCTGCTTAAATCGCGATATCGCATCCCATTTCTATGTTTCATGATAAGATATAATATTCATTGTGCAGTGTTATGTAAACCTCGTATTCGCTTCAAAAGAATGTAAATGCGACACTTCCTTGCTAGGAAATAGCGTTTGCAGGTGTCTACGTATCGAAGCAATAGAGTCCTAATGCTGCTTAAATCGCGATATCGCATCTGATTTCTATGTTTCATTATAAGATATAATATTCATTGCGGAGTGCTGTCATAACCTGGTATTCACTTCAAAAGAATGTAAGTGCGACACTCCCTTGCTAGGAAATAGCGTTTGCAGATGTCTACGTATCGTAGCATTTTTGTTCTATTGCTTATCAAAACGCGATATCGCATCTCATTTCTATGTTTCATGATAAGATATAATATTCATTGTGGAGTGTTATGTATACCTCGTATTCGCTTCAAAAGAATGTAAATGCAACACTTCCTTGCTAGGAAATAGCGTTTGCAGACGTCTACGTATCGTAGCACTAGAGTTCTAATGCTTCTTAAATCGCGATATCGCTTCTCATTTCTATGTTTCATGATAAGATATAATATTCATTGTGGAGTGTTATGTATATCTCGTCTACACTTCAAAAAACTGTAAATGCGACACTTCCTTGCTAGGAAATAGCGTCTACAGATGTCTACGTATCGTAGCATTAGAGATCTAATGCTACGCAAAACGCGATAACGTATCTCATTCCTACGTTTCATGATAAGATATAATATTCATTGCGAAGTGTCTTGTATACCTCGCATACACTTCAAATGAATGTAAATGCGACACTTCCTTGCTAGGAAATAGCGTTGGCAGATGTCTACGTATCGAAGCAATAGAGATCTACTGCATCTTAAATCGCAATATCGCATCTCATTTCTATGTTTCATGATAAGATATAATATTCATTGTGCAGTGATATGTATATCTCGTCTACACTTCAAAAGAATGTAAATGCGACACTTCCTTGCTAGGAAATAGCGTCTGCAGATGTCTGCGTATCGTAGCATTAGTGTTCTATTGCTTATCAAAACGCGATATCGCATCTCATTTCTATGTTTCATGATAAGATACAATATTCATTGTGGAGTTTTATGTATACCTCGTATTCGCTTCAAAAGAATGTAAATGCAACACTTCCTTGCTAGGAAATAGCGTTTGCAGACGTCTACGTATCGTAGCATTAGAGTTCTAATGCTTCTTAAATCGCGATATCGCATCTCATTTCTATATTTCATGACAAGATATAATATTCATTGTGCAGTGATATGTATATCTCGTCTACACTTCAAAAAAATGTAAATGCGACACTTCCTTGCTAGGAAATAGCGTCTGCAGATGTCTACGTATCGTAGCATTAGAGATCTAATGCTACTCAGAACGCGATAACGCATCTCATTCCTACGTTTCATGATAAGATATAATATTCATTGCGAAGTGTCTTGTATACCTCGCATACACTTCAAATGAATGTAAATGCGACACTTCCTTGCTAGGAAATAGCGTTGGCAGATGTCTACGTATCGAAGCAATAGAGATCTACTGCTTCATAAATCGCAATATCGAATCTCATTTCTATGTTTCATGATAAGATATAATATTCATTACGAAGTGTCATGTATACCTCGTATTACATTCAAGAGAATGTAAATGCGACACTTCCTTGCTGGGAAGTTACGTTTGCAGATGTCTACGTATCGAAGCAATAGAGTTCTAATGCTTCTTAAATAGCCATATCGCATCTCATTTCTATGTTTCATGATAAGATATAATATTCGATGTGGAGTGTTATGTATACCTCGTATTCACTTCAAAAGAATATGAATGCGACGCTTCCTTACTAGGAAATAGCGTTTGCAGATGTCTACGTATCGTAGCAGTAGCGTTCTAACGCTTCTTAAAAAGCGATATCGCATCTCATTTCTATGTTTCGTGATAAGATATAATATTTATTGTGCAGTGTTATGTATATCTCGTCTACACTTCAAAACAATGTAAATGCGACACTTCCTTGCTAGGAAGTAGCGTCTGCAGATGTCTACGTATCGTAGCATTAGAGTTCCAATTCCTCATAAGACGCCATATCGCATCTCGTTTCTATGTTTCATGATAAGATACAATATTAACTGCCAAGTGTGATGTATACCTCGTAGTCACTTCAGAACAATGTAAATGCTACACTTCCTTGCTAGGAAATAGCGTTTGCAGGTGCCTACGTATCGAAGCAATAGAATTCTAATGCTGCTTAAATCGCGATATTGCATCCCATTTCTATGTATCATGATAAGATGTAATATTCATTGTGCAGTGTTATGTATACCTCGCTTTCAGTTCAAATGATTGTAAATGCGACACTTGCTTGCTAGGATATAGCGATGGCAGATGTCTTCGTATCGAAGCAACAAAGTTCTAATGCTTCTTAAAACGAGATATCGCATCACATTTCTATGTTTTACGATAAGATATAATATTCATTGCGAAGTGTCACGTATACCTCGTATTCACTTCAAAATAATGTAAATGCGACACTTCCTTGCTAGGAAATAGCGTTTGCAGATGCCTACGTATCGTAGCATTGGAGTTCTAATGCTTCACAAAACGCGATATCGCATCTCATCTCTATGTTTCATGATAAGATATAATATTCATTGCGAAATGTCCTGTATACCTCGCATACACTTCAAATGAATGTAAATGCGACTCTTCCTTGCTAGGAAGTAGCGTTTGCAGATGTCTACGTATTGAAGCAATATATTTCTAATGCTTCTTAAATCGCGATTTAGCAAGTCACTTCTACGTTTCATGATAAGATATAATATTCATTGTGCAGTGCTATGTATATCTCGTCTACTCTTCAAATGAATGTAAATGTGACACTTCCCTCCTAGGAACTAGCGTTTGCAGATGTCTACGTATCGAGGCAATAGTGTGCTAATGCTTCTTAAAGCGCCATATCGCACCATATTTCTATGTTTCATGAGAAGATATAATATTCATTGCCAAGTGTCATGTATACCTCGTATTCCTTTCAAAAAAATGTAAGTGCGACACTTCCATGCTAACAGGTAGCGTTTGCAGATGTCTACGTATCGAGCAATAGGATTCTAATGCTTCTGAAATCGCAATATCGCATCTTATTTCCATGTTTCATGATAAGATATAATATTCATTGCGAAGTTACATGTATACCTCGTATTCTCTTCAAAAGAATGTAAATGCGTCACTTCCTTGCCAGGAATTAGCGTTTGCAGATTTCTCCGTATCGAAGCAATAGATTTCTAATGCTTCTTAAAACGGGATACCGCATCTCACTTCTATGTTTCATGATAAGCTATAACATTCATTGTGGAGTGTCATATATACCTCGTATTCACTTCAAAAGAATGTAAATGGGACACTTCCTTGCTAGGAAATAGCGTTTACAGATGTCTACGTGTCGTAGCAACAGTGTTCTAATGCTTCATAAAACGGGATATCGCATCTCATTTATATGTTTCATAATAAGATATAATATTCAATGCGAATTGTCATGTATACCTCGCATACACATCAACTGAAAGTAAATGCGACACTTCCGTGCTAGGAAATAGCGATGGCAGATGTCTACGTTTCGAAGCAAAAGAGATCTAATGCTTCTTAAAACGAGATATCGCATCTCATTTCTATGTTGCATGCTAAGATATAATATTTCAATGTTTCATGATAAGCTATAACATTCATTGTGGAGTGTTATGTATAGCTCGTATTCACTTCAAAAGGATGTAAATGCGACACTTCCTTGCTAGGAAATAGCGTTCGCATATGTCTACGTATCGTAGCAATAGAGATCTAGTGCTTCTTAAAACACGATATCGCGCCTCACGTCTATGTTTCATGATAAGATATAATATTTATTGCGAAGTGACACTTATACCTAGCATAAACTTCAAATGAATGTTAATGCGACACTTCCTTGCTGGGAAATCGCGTTTCCAGATGTCTACGTATCGAAACAATGGAGTTCTAATGCTTCTTAAAACGAAATGTCGCATCTTACTTCTATGTTTAATGATAAGATATAATATTCATTGCGGTGTGTCACGTATACCTCGTATTCACTTCAAAAGAATGGAAATGCGACACTTCCTTGCTAGGAAACAGCGTTTGCAGATGTCTATGTGTCGAAGCAATAGATTTCTAATGCTTCTTAAATCGCCATATCGCATCTCATTTCTATGTATCATGATAACATATAATATTCCTTGTGCAGTGTTATGTATACCTCGCATACACTTCAAATGATTGTAAATGCGACACTTCCTTGCTAGGATATAGCGATGGCAAATGTCTACGTATCGAAGCAACTGAGTTCTAATGCTTCTTAAAACGAGACATCGCATCTCATTCCTATGTTTTACGATAAGACATAATATTCATTGCGAAGTGTCATGTATACCTCGTATTCACTTCTGAAGAATGTAAATGCGACACTTCCTTGCTAGGAAGTAGCGTTTGCAAATGCCTGCCTATCGAAGCAATAGAGTTCCAATGCATCTTAAAACACGATATCGCATCTCATTCCTATGTCTCATGATAAGATATAATATTCATTGTGGAGTGTTATGTATAACTCGTATTCACCTCAAAAGAATGTAAATACGACACTTCCTTTCTAGGAAGTAGCGTTTGCAGATGTCTCCGTATCGAAGCAATAGAGTTCTAATGCTTCTTAAATCGCGATATCGCAACTCATTTCTATGTTTCATGATAAGATATAATATTCATTGCAAAGTGTCACTTATACCTCGTATTCACTTCAAAAGAATGTCAATGCGACACTTCCTTGTTAGGATATAGCGATTGCAGATGTCTCCCTATAGAAGCCATTGATTTCTAATGCTTCTTAAATCGCGATAACACATCACATGTCTATGTTTTGTTATAAGGTATAACATTCAATGTGGAGTGTTGTGTATACTTCGTATTCACTTCAAAAGAATGTAAATGCGGCACACTCTTGCTAGGAAATAGTGTTTCCGGATATCTACGTATCGTAGCAATAGAGATCTAATGTTTCTTAAAACGCGATATCGCATCTCATTTCTATGGTTCATGATAAGATATAATATTCATTGCGAAGTGTCACTTATACATCGCATACACTTCAAATGAATGTAAATGCGTCACTTCTTTGCAAGGAAATAGCGCTGGCAGATATCTACGTATCGAAGCAATTGAGTTCTATTGCTTCTTAAAGCGAGATATCGCATCTCATTCCTATGTCTCCCGATAAGATATAATATACATTGTGGAGTGTTATGTGTACCTGGTATTCACTTCAAAAGAATGTAAATGCGACACTTCCTTGCTAGGAAGTAGTGTTAGCAGATGTATACGTATCGAAGCAATAGTGTCCTAATGCTTCTTAAATCGCGATATCGCTCCTAATTTCTGTTTCATTATAACATATAATATTCATTGCGAAGTGTCATGTATACCTCGCATACACTTCAAACGAATGTAAATGCTACACTACCTTGCTAGGAAATAGCGTTTGCAGATGTCTACGTATCGTGGCAATAGAGTTCTAATACTTCCTGAAACGCGATATCGAATCTCATTTCTATGTTTCATGATAAGATATAATATTCATTGCGAAGTGTCACTTATACCACGCATACACTTCAAATTAATGTAAATGCCAAACTTCCTTCCTAGGAAATAGCGTTTCCAGATGTCTACGTATCGAAGCAATAGTGTTCTACTGCTTCTTAAAATGAGATGTCGCATCTCATTTCCATGTTTCATCATAAGATATAACATTCATTGCGAAGTGTCAAGTATACCTCGTATTCACTTTAAAAGAATGTAAATGCGACACTTCCTTGCTAGGAAATACCGTTTGCAAATGTCTACGTATCGAAGCAATAGGATTCTAGCGCTCCGTAGAACGCGATATCTCACCTCATTTCAATGTTTCATGATAAGATATAATATTCACTGTGGAGTGTTATGTTAAGCTCGTATTGACTTCAAAAGAATGTAAATGCGACACTTCCTTGCTAGGAAATAGTGATTGCAGATGTCTACGTATCGAAGCAATAGAGTTCTAATGCTTCTTAAAACGCAATATCGCATCTCATTTCTATGTCTCGTGTGTGTCATGTGTACATCGTATTCACTTCAAAAGAATGTAAATGCGACACTTCCTTGCTAGGAAGTAGCGTTTGTAGAAGTCTACGCATCGAAGCAATAGAGTTCTAATGCTTCTTAAATCGCGGTATCGCATCTCATATCTATGTTTCATGATGAGATATAATATTCATTGTGCAGCGTTATATATACCTCGCATTCACTTCAGTAGAATGTAAATGCGACACTTCCTTGCTAGGATATATCGACGGCAGATGTCTACGTATCGAAGCAGCAGAGTTCTAATGCTTCTTAAATCGCCATATCGCATCTCATTTCTATGTTTTATGATAAGATATAAGATTCATTGCGGAGTGTAATGTATACCTCGTATTCTCTTCAAAAGAATATAAATACGACACTTCCTTGCTAGGAAATAGCGTTTGCAAATGTCTACGTATCGTAGCAATATTGTTCTAATGCTTCTCAAAACGCGATATCGCTTCTCATTTCTATGTTTCATGATAAGATATAATATTCATTGTGGAGTGTTATGTTAACCTCGTATTCACTTCAAAAGAATGTAAATGCGATACTTCCTTGCCAGGAAGTAGCGCTTGCAGATGTCTACGTATCATAGCAACAGAGTTGTAATGCTTCTTAAAACGAGATATCGCATCTCATTTCTATGTCTCATGATAAAATATGATATTCATTGCGAAGTGTCATGTATACCTCGTATTCACTTCAAAAGAATGTAAATGCGACACTTCCTAGCTAGGAAGTTGCGTCTGCAGATATCTACGTATCGTAGCAATAAAGTTCTAATGCTCCTTAAAAGGCGATATCGCATCTCATTTCTATGTTTCATGATAAGATATAATATTCATTGCGAAGTGTCATGTATACCTCGCATACACTTCAAATGAATGTAAATGCGACACTTCCTTTCTAGGAAATAGCGTTTGAAAGTTGTCTACGTATCGTAGCATTAGAGCTCTAATGCTTCTTAAAACGCGATATCGCATCTCATTTCTGTCTCATGATAAGATATAATATTAATTGCGAAGTGTTTTTATACCTCGCATACACTTCAACTGAATGTAAATGCGACACTTCCTTGCTAGGAAGTAGCGTTTGCAGATGCCTACGTATCGAAGCAAAAGAGTACTAATGCTTCTTAAAACAAGATATCGCATCTCATTTCTATGTTTTATGATAAGATATAATATTCATTGTGCAGTGTTATGTATACCTCGTATTCACTGCAATAGAATGTAAATGCGACACTTCCTTGCTTGGAAATAGCGTTTGCAGATATCTACGTTTCGTAGCATTAGATTTCTAATGCTTCTTAGAACGCGATATCGCATCTCATTTCTATGAATCATGATAAGATGTAATATTCATTGCGAAGTGTCTTGTATACCACCCATACACTTCAAATGAATGTAATTGCGACACTTCCTTGCTACGAAATAGCGTTGTGAGATGTCTACGCATCGAAGCAACAGAGTTCTAATGCTTCCTAAAACGAGATATCGCATCTCATTTCTATGTTTTATGATAAGATACAATATTCATTGCGGAGTTTCATGTATACTTCGTAATCACTTCAAAAGAATGTAAATGCGACACTCACTTGCTAGGAAATAGAGTTTGCAGATGCCTACGTATCGAAGCAATAGAGATCTATTGCTTCTTAAATCGCCATATGGCATCTCATTTCTATGTTTCATGATAAGATATAATATTCATTGAGCACTGTTATGTATACCTCGTATTCACATCAAAAGATTGTAAATGCGACACTTCCTTGCTAGGAAATAGCGTCTGCAGATGTCTACGTATCGAAGCAATAGAGTTCTAATGCTTCTTAAAACGCAAAATCGCTCGTTATTTCTACGTTTCATGATAGGATATAATATCCATTGTGGAGTGTCATGTATACCTCGCATACACTTCAAATGAATGTAAGTGCGACACTTCCTTGTTAAGAAATAGCGTTGGCACATGTCTACGTATCGAAGCAATAGCTTTGCAATGCTTCTTAAACCGAGATATCGCATCTCATTTCTATGTTTCGAGATAAGAGATAATATTCATTGTGGCGTGGTATGTATACCTCGCATACAATTCAAGAGAATGTAAATGCGACAATTCATTGCTAGGAAATATCGTTTGCAGATGTCTGGGTATCGAAGCAATAGAGTCCTAATGCTTCTTAGAATGCGATATCGCATCTCAATTCTATGAATCATGATAAGATGTAATATTCATTGCAAAGTGTCTTGTATACCTCGCATACACTTCAAAAGAATGTAAATGCGACACTTCCTTGCTAGGAAGTAGCGTTTGTAGAAGTCTACGCATCGAAGCAATAGAGTTCTAATGCTTCTTAAATCGCGGTATCGCATCTCATATCTATGTTTCATGATGAGATATAATATTCATTGTGCAGTGTTATATATACCTCGCATTCACTTCAGTAGAATGTAAATGCGACACTTCCTTGCTAGGATATATCGACGGCAGATGTCTACGTATCGAAGCAGCAGAGTTCTAATGCTTCTTAAAACGAGATATCGCATCTCATTTCTATGTTTTATGATAAGATATAATATTCATTGTGCAGTGTTATGTATACCTCGTATCCACTGCAATAGAATGTAAATGCGACACTTCCTTGCTTGGAAATAGCGTTTGCAGATATCTACGTTTCGTAGCATTAGATTTCAAATCCTTCTTAGAACGCGATATCGCATCTCATTTCTATGAATCATGATAAGATGTAATATTCATTGCGAAGTGTCTTGTATACCACCCATACACTTCAAATGAATGTAATTGCGACACTTCCTTGCTACGAAAT
This sequence comes from Xylocopa sonorina, assembly GCF_050948175.1. Taxonomy (NCBI): domain Eukaryota; kingdom Metazoa; phylum Arthropoda; class Insecta; order Hymenoptera; family Apidae; genus Xylocopa; species Xylocopa sonorina. The sequence continues at coordinate 2,888,928 of NW_027490095.1, forward strand.
AGCGATGTGAGATGTCTACGTATCGAAGCAACAGAGTTCTAATGCTTCCTAAAACGAGATATCGCATCTCATTTCTATGTTTTATGATAAGATATAATATTCATTGTGGCGTGGAATGTATACCTCGCATACAATTCAAGAGAATGTAAATGCGACACTTCCTTGCTAGGAAATAGCGTTTGCAGATGTCTGGGTATCGCAGCAATAGAGTACTAATGCTTCTTAAAACGCCATATCGCATCTCATTTCTATGATTTATGATAAGATATAATATTCATTACGAAGTGTTACGTATTCCACGTCTACACTTCAAATGAATGTAAATGCGGCACTTCCATGCTAGGAAATAGCGTTTGCAGATGTCCACGTATTGAAGCCATAGTGTTCTAATGCTTCTTAAATCGCGATATCGCATCTCATTTCTGTGTTTCATAATAAGATATAATATTCATTGCGAAGTGACATGCATACCTCGTACTCACTTCAAAAGAATGTAAATGCGACTTTTCCTTGCTTGAAAATAGCGATTGCAGATGTCTACTTTTCGTAGCATTAGAGTCCTAATGCTTCTTAGAATGCGATATCGCATCTCAATTCTATGAATCATGATAAGATGTAATATTCATTGCAAAGTGTCTTGTATACCTCGCATACACTTCATATGTATGTAAATGCGACACTTCCTTGCTAGGAAATAGCGTCTGCATATGTCTACGTATCGATGCAACAGAGTTCTAATGCTTTTTAAAACGAGATATCGCATCTCAATTCTATGTTTCATGATAAGATATAATATTCATTGCGAAGTGTCATTTATTCCTCGTATTCACTTAAATTGAATGTAAATGCGACACTTCCTTGCTAGGAAATGTCCTTTGCAGATGTCTCCGTATCGAAGCATTAGAGTTCTAATGCTTCTTAAATCGCGATATCGCATCTCATACCTATGTTTCGTGATAAGGTATAATATTCATTGAGGAGTGTTATGTATACCCCGTATTCACTTCAAAAGAATGTAAATGCTACACTTCCTTGCTAGGAAATACAGTTTGCAATTGTCTCCGTATCGAAGCAATAGAGATCTAATGCTTCATAAATCGCGTTATGGCATCTTATTTCTATGTTTCGTGATAATATGATATTCATCGCGAAGTGGCATGTAAACCTCGTATTTACTTCAAAAGAATGTAAATGCGACACTTCCTTGCTAGGAAATAGCGTTCCCAGATGTCTACGTATAGAAACAATAGGGTTCTAATGCTTCTTAAAACGAGACTTCGCATCTCATTTCTATGTTTCATGATGACATATCATATTCATTGCGAAGTGTCATGAATACCTCGCATACACTTCAAATGAATGTAAATGCGACACTTCCTTGTTAGGAAATAGCGTCTGCAGATGTGTACGTATCGTAGCAATAGAATTCTAATGCTTCTTAAAACGAGATATCGCAGCTCAATTCTATGTTGCCTGATAAGGTATAATTATCATTGCGTAGTGTCATGTATACCTCGTATTCACTTCAAAAGGATGTATATGCGAAACTCCCTTGCTAGAAAGTAGCGTCTGCAGATGTCTACGAATCGTAGCAACAGTGTTCTAATGCTTCTTAAATCAAGATGTCGCATCTCATTTCTATGCATCATGATAAGATATAATATTCATTGTGCAGTATTATGTATACCTCGTATTCACTTCAAAAGAATGTAAATGCGACACTTCCTTGCTAGGAAATGGCGTTTGCAGATATCTACGTATCGTAGCATTAGAGTACTAATGCTTCTCAAAACGCGATATTGCATCTCATTTCTATGTTTCATGGTAAGATGTAATATTCATTGCGAAATGTCTTGTATACCTCGTATACACTTCAAATGAATGTAAGTACGACACTTCCTTGCTAAGAAATAGCATTGGCAGATGTCTACGCATCGATGCAATAGAGTTCTAATGCTTCTTAGAACGAGATATCGGATCTCATTCCTACGTTTCATGATATGATATAATATTCTTTGCGATTGGTTATGTATATCTCGTCTGCCGTTAAAAAGAATGTAAATGCGACTCTTCCTTCTAGGAAATAGCGTTTGCAGATGTCTAGGTATCGTAGCAATAGAGTTCTAATGCTTCTTAAAAAGCGATATCGCTCCTCATTTCTATAATTCATGTTAAGATATAATATTCATTGTGAAGTGTTATGTATACCTCGAATTCACTTCAAAAGAATGTAAATGCGACACTTCCTTGCTAGTGTCACGTCCGGCGAAAGAATTTTTCGTTTATCCGGAGGCTTCACGACAGGTGCCTATTTATACGGTTTTCGCTCCGCGTGAACGCGTTACGACCGGGTCCGATATTTTTGGCTTACGCGACGCGGTAAAAACACTCGCGATATGATGGAAAAGCCTTACCTTTCGCTGGCTTCAGTCACGATACGCAGGTAGAATGTGCGTCGGTGGTCGTTGGTAGGTATCGATACAGCGATCTGTCGGTTGATGTTGACGGTGACTTTGATTAACTTCCAGCATAACGGGAAACAGCGGTCTGGATGCAGAGTAGATTCAGCGGAGACTGTGGATATTGCAGAGACGTTGGCTGCAGAGGCAGGCAAATCGGCGTTGATCGGCGCTTCGGAAAACTGTGACGGAACCGGAATGATGACGACAGGTTGCTGCGGTACGAGGACTCGGGGTGTATCTCCCAGGTATTCTCGAGCAAGTGAACGAATAAAATTCTTACGACCCGCGCGTCGTGTTCTTCGCGAACCGGATCCACGTTTCATTCACCCAGTTTTTCTGTACTTTCAGGCAATGTTCAGAAGGATAAGCGGCGGTCCGCTCTATCGCAACGTCGCAAAGCTGAGTTCTATACTCCTTCAAGGTGAACAAACGCAACCCAATTGTTGGAAGGAACACGTCGTAGAATTTGTAGTTTAAGAATAATGTTTTAACGTAAGAACTAGTATATTAAGTTTAAATTTAGTAATTATTGGAATAGGAACTAGTAGAACTGGTAAAAGAACTTGTAGATTGTACAAATGAATGTAAATGCCAAACTTCCTTCCTAGGAAATAGCGTTTCCAGATGTCTACGTATCGAAGCAATAGTGTTCTACTGCTTCTTAAAATGAGATGTCGCATCTCATTTCCATGTTTCATCATAAGATATAACATTCATTGCGAAGTGTCAAGTATACCTCGTATTCACTTTAAAAGAATGTAAATGCGACAGTTCCTTGCTAGGAAATACCGTTTGCAGATGTCTACGTATCGAAGCAATAGGATTCTAGCGCTCCGTAGAACGCGATATCTCACCTTATTTCAATGTTTCATGATAAGATATAATATTCATTGTGGAGTGATATATATACCTCGCATTCACTTCAGTAGAATGTAAATGCGACACTTCCTTGCTAGGACATATCGACGGCAGATGTCTACGTATCGAAGCAGCAGAGTTCTAATGCTTCTTAAATCGCCATATCGCATCTCATTCCTATTTTTTATGATAAGATATAAGATTCATTGCGGAGTGTAATGTATACCTCGTATTCTCTTCAAAAGAATATAAATACGACACTTCCTTGCTAGGAAATAGCGTTTGCAAATGTCTACGTATCGTAGCAATATTGTTCTAATGCTTCTCAAAACGCGATATCGCTTCTCATTTCTATGTTTCATGATAAGATATAATATTCATTGTGGAGTGTTATGTTAACCTCGTATTCACTTCAAAAGATTGTAAATGCGATACTTCCTTGCCAGGAAGTAGCGTTTGCAGATGTCTACGTATCATAGCAACAGTGTTGTAATGCTTCTTAAAACGAGATATCGCATCTCATTTCTATGTTTTATGATAAGATACAATATTCATTGCGGAGTTTCATGCATACCTCGTATTCGTTTCAAAAGATTGTAACTGCGACACTTCCTTGCTAGGAAGTGGCGTTTGAAGATGTCTACGTATCGAAGCAATAGGGTGCTAATGCTTCTTAAATCGAGATATCGCATCCCATTTCTATGTCTCATGATAAAATATGATATTCATTGCGAAGTGTCATGTATACCTCGTATTCACTTCAAAAGAATGTAAATGCGACACTTCCTAGCTAGGAAGTTGCGTCTGCAGATATCTACGTATCGTAGCAATAAAGTTCTAATGCTCCTTAAAAGGCGATATCGCATCTCATTTCTATGTTTCATGATAAGATATAATATTCATTGCGAAGTGTCATGTATACCTCGCATACACTTCAAATGAATGCAAATGCGACACTTCCTTTCTAGGAAATAGCGTTTGAAAGTTGTCTACGTATCGTAGCATTAGAGCTCTAATGCTTCTTAAAACGCGATATCGCATCTCATTTCTGTCTCATGATAAGATATAATATTAATTGCGAAGTGTTTTTATACCTCGCATACACTTCAACTGAATGTAAATGCGACACTTCCTTGCTAGGAAGTAGCGTTTGCAGATGCCTACGTATCGAAGCAAAAGAGTACTAATGCTTCTTAAAACGAGATATCGCATCTCATTTCTATGTTTTATGATAAGATATAATATTCATTGTGCAGTGTTATGTATACCTCGTATTCACTGCAATAGAATGTAAATGCGACACTTCCTTGCTTGGAAATAGCGTTTGCAGATATCTACGTTTCGTAGCATTAGATTTCTAATGCTTCTTAGAACGCGATATCGCATCTCATTTCTATGAATCATGATAAGATGTAATATTCATTGCGAAGTGTCTTGTATACCACCCATACACTTCAAATGAATGTAATTGCGACACTTCCTTGCTACGAAATAGCGATGTGAGATGTCTACGCATCGAAGCAACAGAGTTCTAATGCTTCCTAAAACGAGATATCGCATCTCATTTCTATGTTTTATGATAAGATATAATATTCATTGCGGAGTGTCATGTATACTTCGTAATCACTTCAAAAGAATGTAAATGCGACACTCACTTGCTAGGAAATAGAGTTTGCAGATGCCTACGTATCGAAGCAATAGAGATCTATTGCTTCTTAAATCGCCATATGGCATCTCATTTCTATGTTTCATGATAAGATACAATATTCATTGTGCACTGTTATGTATACCTCGTATTCACATCAAAAGATTGTAAATGCGACACTTCCTTGCTAGGAAATAGCGTCTGCAGATGTATACGTATGGAAGCAATAGAGTTCTAATGCTTCTTAAAACGCAAAATCGCTCGTTATTTCTACGTTTCATGATAGGATATAATATCCATTGTGGAGTGTCATGTATACCTCGCATACACTTCAAATGAATGTAAGTGCGACACTTCCTTGTTAAGAAATAGCGTTGGCACATGTCTACGTATCGAAGCAATATCTTTGCAATGCTTCTTCAAACGAGATATCGCATCTCATTTCTATGTTTCGAGATAAGAGATAATATTCATTGTGGCGTGGTATGTATACCTCGCATACAATTCAAGAGAATGTAAATGCGACACTTCATTGCTAGGAAATAGCGTTTGCAGATGTCTGGGTATCGAAGCAATAGAGTCCTAATGCTTCTTAGAATGCGATATCGCATCTCAATTCTATGAATCATGATAAGATGTAATATTCATTGCAAAGTGTCTTGTATACCTCGCATACACTTCATATGTATGTAAATGCGACACTTCCTTGCTAGGAAATAGCGTCTGCATATGTCTACGTATCGATGCAACAGAGTTCTAATGCTTTTTAAAACGAGATATCTCATCTCAATTCTATGTTTCGTGATAAGATATAATATTCATTGCGAAGTGTCATTTATTCCTCGTATTCACTTAAACTGAATGTAAATGCGACACTTCCTTGCTAGGAAATGTCCTTTGCAGATGTCTCCGTATCGAAGCATTAGAGTTCTAATGCTTCTTAAATCGCGATATCGCATCTCATACCTATGTTTCGTGATAAGGTATAATATTCATTGTGGAGTGTTATGTATACCTCGTATTCACTTCAATTAAATGTAAATGCGACACTTCCCTGCTAGGAAATAGCGTTTCCAGATGTCTACGCATCGAAGCAAGGGAGTTCTAATGCTTCTTGAAACGCGATAACGCATCTCATTTCTATGTTTCATGATAAGATATAATATTCATTGCGAAGTGGCAAGTATACCTCGCATAAACTTCAAATGAATGTAAATGTGCACTTCCTGGCTAGGAAATAGCGTTTGCAGATGTCTACGTATCGAAGCCATAGAGTTCTAATGCGTCTTAAAACGCAATATCGCATCTCATTTCTATGTCTCATGTGTGTCATGTATACCTCGTATTCACTTCAAAAGAATGTAAATGCGACACTTCCTTGCTAGGAAGTAGCGTTTGTAGAAGTCTACGCATCGAAGCAATAGAGTTCTAATGCTTCTTAAATCGCGGTATCGCATCTCATATCTATGTTTCATGATGAGATATAATATTCATTGTGCAGTGTTATATATACCCTCGCATTCACTTCAGTAGAATGTAAATGCGACACTTCCTTGCTAGGATATATCGAAGGCAGATGTCTACGTATCGAAGCAGCAGAGTTCTAATGCTTCTTAAATCGCCATATCGCATCTCATTTCTATGTTTTATGATAAGATATAATATTCATTGCGGAGTGTCATGTATACCTCGTATTCTCTTCAAATGAATATAAATACGACACTTCCTTGCTAGGAAATAGCGTTTGCAAATGTCTACGTATCGTAGAAATATAGTTCTAATGCTTCTCAAAACGCGATATCGCTTCTCATTTCTATGTTTCATGATAAGATATAATATTCATTGTGGAGTGTTATGTTAACCTCGTATTCACTTCAAAAGAATGTAAATGCGATACTTCCTTGCCAGGAAGTAGCGTTTGCAGATGTCTACGTATCATAGCAACAGAGTTCTAATGCTTCTTAAAACGAGATATCGCATCTCATTTCTATGTTTTATGATAAGATAGAATATTCATTGCGGAATGTCATGTATACCTCGCATACACTTCGAAAGAATGTAAATACGAAACTTCCTTGCTAGGAAATAGCTTCTGCAGATGTCTACGTATAGTAGCAATGGAGTTCTAATGCTTCTTAAAACACGATATTGCATCTCATTTCTATGTTTCATTATAAGATACAATATTCATTGCGGAGTGTCGTGCATACCTCGTATTCGCTTCAAAAGATTGTAACTGCGAAACTTCCTTGCTAGGAAGTAGCGTTTGCAGATGTCTACGTATCGAAGCAATAGGGTGCTAATGCTTCTTAAATCGAGATATCGCATCTCATTTCTATGTCTCATGATAAGATATAATATTAATTGCGAAGTGTTATGTATACCTCGCATACACTTCAAATGATTGTAAATGCGACACTTCCTTGCTAGGAAGTAGCGTACGCAGATGTCTACGTATAGAAGCAATATATTTCTAACGCTTCTTAAATCGCCATATCGCATCTCATTTCTGTTTTTCGTGATAAGGTATAATATTCATTGTGGAATGTTATGTATTTCTCGTATTCAAAAGAATGTAAATGCGACACTTCCTTGCTAGGAAATAGCGTCTGCAGATATCTACGTATCGTAGCAATAGAGTTCTAATGCTTCTTAAAACGCGATATCGCATCTCATTTCTATGTTTCATGATAAGATATAATATTCATTGCGCTTGTGTCATGTATACCTTGTATTCACTTCAAAAGAATGTAAATGCGGCACTTCCTTGCTAGGAAATAGCGTTTCCAGATGTCTAGGTATCGAAACAATAGAGTTCTAATGCTTCTTAAAGGAAGATGTCGCATCTCATTTCTATGTTTCATGATGAGATATAGTATTCATTGTGGAGTGTAATGTATATCTCGCCTACACTTCAAAAGAATGTAAATGCGACACTTCCCTGCTAGGAAATAGCATTGGCAGATGTCTACGTATCGTAGCATTAGAGTTCTAATACTTCTTAAAACGCGATATCGCATCTCATTTCTATGTTTCATGATCAGATATAATATTCATTGTGGAGTGTTATGTATACCTCGCATACACTTCAAATGAATGTAAATGCGACACTTCCTTGCTAGGAAATAGCGTTGGCAGATGTCTACGTATCGAAGCATTAGAGTTCTAGTGCATCTTAAATCGCGATATCGCATCTCATTTCTATCCTTCATGACAAGATATAATATTCATTGTGCAGTGTTATGTATATCTCGTCTACACTTCAAATGAATGTAAATGCGACACTTCTATGCTAGGAAATAGCGTTTGCAGATGTCTGCTTATCGAAGCAATAGAGTTCTAATGCTTCTTAAAACGCGGTATCGCATATCATTTCTATGTCTTGTGACGTGGTGGCGTCACAAGGCTCGCACACCCCTCCCCTGCTTCGGTTAGACTAGCTCACAGATCACCACTCATGCGAGAAATGTGAAATACGCGATCATAGAAACTTTCCCCCCTTCCCCTCACCGTTCTTTTCTCTCTCTCCGTTCTACGAATAAGACTGGCGAGCTAAAGAAGAAGCAACCCAGAAGACGCCCCTTCGGCGAGTACGAAGACCGCAGGTTTGCGGACGGGCTATGCGCCGAGGTAGAGTTACGAGCTCGACGGTGGAGGAGTCGGGAAGCGAACCAGAAGAAACCCTGAAGCCCGAAGGATAAGATCCAGATCCCTGCACCTATAAGACCGCTGCCATAGTCCATGGAGACGGACAGGAAAGACCTCGGGTGTGAGAAGGACCTCCACCCGTCCCCTGAGTCCATGGAGATGGAAACTCAAGATGAGCAGCGGAGCTGCAGGTGAGCCGAGGAAGTGCGGCGCGCGACACGCGCCGCAGTTCAAATAATCCAGAGGACCCTCGCTGGACATACCAGAGGGGGCGATCATGGAAGATCGCCGAAATCCACCGATCGATGCCCCGAACAATCCCCACGCGCATAGCCCTACTCCACCAAGGAACCCTAGGAAGGATCCAAGGGGATCCGAGGGCCCCCAGCAAACCTATATAAGTGCTAGCCAGCAGAAAGACTTCCTCTTCTTCGCCTCTACTACTTAGCGACTACTTAGCGACTACTCAGCGAGCAACCGAGCAAGCGATCATACGGAGCGATTCGGAGGAGAGAGAGAGATATATATATAGACGGACTGAACGAGATCCAGACTTGCTGGAAGCGAGAACGTGAGTCCTTATATGCTAAAGCGTCCCAATTTGTTCCCTGCCGCATTTGTGATATTGCATATTGTAATTTTGTATTGTATAACGGGTGGTGATCCCCGGTCATTCGCGGCGTGTCGTATACCCTTTTGTTATTCCGCGTCGAGACAATCTAGAAAGAAGCCGTGAGTTCAGTATCCCGCGACCCTATATTGCGCACTCGGCTAGAAGTAGTCGAGCGAGGGAGTATTTCGAGATTTCGAGGAGTATCATGCACCGGGTTTCCCCGGGTTGCGTGGTCTAATAGTTTTCGCTACTCCTTGAGTAGCTGGCGCCCAAAAAGTCCCCGCCTCGCAGTTACGAAATACTCACTGGATAGAAAATTCTCTGTTTTGTATTTGGCGTTGGCGAATTCATCGACGATCATACCACGTGGATATTTTGTACCCCGATATTCTGTACCCCGGATTAAACCTCCGTATACCCCTTCATTATTGTTTCGATCTCCCCCCTTTCTTGCGGATTGTAACGGGAAAACCCGTCACAGTCTCATGATAAGATATAGCATTCATTGTGAAGTGTTATATATACCTCGTATTCACTTCAAAAGAATGTAAATGCGACACTTCCTTGCTAGGAAGTAGCCTTTGCAGATGTCTACGTATCGAAGCAATAGAGTTCTAAAGCTTCTTAAAACGCGATATCACATCACACTTCTATGTTTCATGATAAGATATAATATTCATTGCGAAGTTTCACGTATTCCTCCTATTCACTTCAAATGAATGTAAATGCAGCACTTCCTTCCTAGGAAATAGCGTTTGCAGATGTCTACGTATTGTAGCAAGCGTGTTATAATCCTTCTTAAAACGGGACATCGCATCTCATTTCTATGTTACATGATAACATATAATATTCATTGCGAAGTGTTATGTATACCTCGCATACACTTCAAATGAATGTAAATGCGACACTTCCTTGCTAGAAAATAGCGTTTGCAGACGTCTACGTATCGCAACAATAGAGTCCTAATGCTTCTTAAAACGCGATATCGCATCTCGTTCCTATGTTTCATGATAGGATATAATATTCATTACGAAGTGCCACTTATACCTCGCAGGCACTTCAAATGAATGTAAATGCGGCACTTCATTGCTAGGAAATAGCGTTTGTAGATGTCTCCGCATCGAAGCAATATGGTTATAATGCTTCTTAAATCGCGATATCGCATTTCATCTCTAGGTTTCATGATAGGATATAATATTCATTGCGAAGTGCCACTTATACCTCGCATACACTTCAAATGAATGTAAATGCGACACCTCCTTGCTAAGAAATTGCGTTTGCAGATGTCTACGTATCGTATCATTAGAGTTCTACAGCTTCTCAAAACGCGATATCGCATCTCATTTCTATGCCTCATGATAAGATATAATATTCATTGCGTAGTGTCTTGTATACCTCGCATACACTTCAACTGAATGTAAATGCGACACTTCCTTGCTAGGAAGTAGCGTTTGCAGATGCCTACGTATCGAAGCAAAAGAGTACTAATGCTTCTTAAAACGAGATATCGCATCTCATTTCTATGTTTTATGATAAGATATAATATTCATTGTGCAGTGTTATGTATACCTCGTATCCACTGCAATAGAATGTAAATGCGACACTTCCTTGCTTGGAAATAGCGTTTGCAGATATCTACGTTTCGTAGCATTAGATTTCTAATCCTTCTTAGAACGCGATATCGCATCTCATTTCTATGAATCATGATAAGATGTAATATTCATTGCGAAGTGTCTTGTATACCACCCATACACTTCAAATGAATGTAATTGCGACACTTCCTTGCTACGAAATAGCGATGTGAGATGTCTACGTATCGAAGCAACAGAGTTCTAATGCTTCCTAAAACGAGATATCGCATCTCATTTCTATGTTTTATGATAAGATATAATATTCATTGTGGCGTGGTATGTATACCTCGCATACAATTCAAGAGAATGTAAATGCGACACTTCCTTGCTAGGAAATAGCGTTTGCAGATGTCTGGGTATCGCAGCAATAGAGTACTAATGCTTCTTAAAACGCCATATCGCATCTCATTTCTATGATTTATGATAAGATATAATATTCATTACGAAGTGTTACGTATTCCACGTCTACACTTCAAATGAATGTAAATGCGGCACTTCCATGCTAGGAAATAGCGTTTGCAGATGTCCACGTATTGAAGCCATAGTGTTCTAATGCTTCTTAAATCGCGATATCGCATCTCATTTCTGTGTTTCATAATAAGATATAATATTCATTGCGAAGTGACATGCATACCTCGTATTCACTTCAAAAGAATGTAAATGCGACTTTTCCTTGCTTGGAAATAGCGATTGCAGATGTCTACGTTTCGTAGCATTAGAGTCCTAATGCTTCTTAGAATGCAATATCGCATCTCAATTCTATGAATCATGATAAGATGTAATATTCATTGCAAAGTGTCTTGTATACCTCGCATACACTTCATATGTATGTAAATGCGACACTTCCTTGCTAGGAAATAGCGTCTGCATATGTCTACGTATCGATGCAACAGAGTTCTAATGCTTTTTAAAACGAGATATCGCATCTCAATTCTATGTTTCATGATAAGATATAATATTCATTGCGAAGTGTCATTTATTCCTCGTATTCACTTAAATTGAATGTAAATGCGACACTTCCTTGCTAGGAAATGTCCTTTGCAGATGTCTCCGTATCGAAGCATTAGAGTTCTAATGCTTCTTAAATCGCGATATTGCATCTCATACCTATGTTTCGTGATAAGGTATAATATTCATTGTGGAGTGTTATGTATACCCCGTATTCACTTCAAAAGAATGTAAATGCTACACTTCCTTGCTAGGAAATACAGTTTGCAATTGTCTCCGTATCGAAGCAATAGAGATCTAATGCTTCATAAATCGCGTTATGGCATCTTATTTCTATGTTTCGTGATGATATGATATTCATCGCGAAGTGGCATGTAAACCTCGTATTTACTTCAAAAGAATGTAAATGCGACACTTCCTTGCTAGGAAATAGCGTTCCCAGATGTCTACGTATAGAAACAATAGGGTTCTAATGCTTCTTAAAACGAGACTTCGCATCTCATTTCTATGTTTCATGATGACATATCATATTCATTGCGAAGTGTCATGAATACCTCGCATACACTTCAAATGAATGTAAATGCGACACTTCCTTGCTAAGAAATAGCGTTGGCAGATGTCTACGCATCGAAGCAATAGAGTTCTAATGCTTCTTAGAACGAGATATCGGATCTCATTCTTACGTTTCATGATATGATATAATATTCTTTGCGATTGGTTATGTATATCTCGTCTGCAGTTAAAAAGAATGTAAATGCGACTCTTCCTTCTAGGAAATAGCGTTTGCATATGTCTAGGTATCGTAGCAATAGAGTTCTAATGCTTCTTAAAAAGCGATATCGCTCCTCATTTCTATAATTCATGTTAAGATATAATATTCATTGTGAAGTGTTATGTATACCTGGAATTCACTTCAAAAGAATGTAAATGCGACACTTCCTTGCTAGTGTCACGTCCGGCGAAAGAATTTTTCGTTTATCCGGAGGCTTCACGACAGGAGCCTATTTATACGGTTTTCGCTCCGCGGGAACGCGTTACGACCGGGTCCGATATTTTTGGCTTACGCGACGCGGTAAAAACACTCGCGATATGATGGAAAAGCCTTACCTTTCGCTGGCTTCAGTCTCGATACGCAGGTAGAATGTGCGTCGGGGGTCGTTGGTAGGTATCGATACAGCGATCTGTCGGTTGATGTTGACGGTGACTTTGATTAACTTCCAGCATAACGGGAAACAGCGGTCTGGATGCAGAGTAGATTCAGCGGAGACTGTGGATATTGCAGAGACGTTGGCTGCAGAGGCAGGCAAATCGGCGTTGATCGGCGTTTCGGAAAACTGTGACGGAACCGGAATGATGACGACAGGTTGCTGCGGTACGAGGACTCGGGGTGTATCTCCCAGGTATTCTCGAGCAAGTGAACGAATAAAATTCTTACGACCCGCGCGTCGTGTTCTTCGCGAACCGGATCCACGTTTCATTCACCCAGTTTTTCCGTACTTTCAGGCAATGTTCAGAAGGATAAGCGGCGGTCCGCTCTATCGCAACGTCGCAAAGCTGAGTTCTATACTCCTTCAAGGTGAACAAACGCAACCCAATTGTTGGAAGGAACACGTCGTAGAATTTGTAGTTTAAGAATAATGTTTTAACGTAAGAACTAGTATATTAAGTTTAAATTTAGTAATTATTGGAATAAGAACTAGTAGAACTGGTAAAAGAACTTGTAGATTGGATTTAGTAACTAAAGTAAAATATATTCTAAGCTAAAATGTACAAAAGTGAAATTATTCTAAGTTAGAACTAGTAAAATGGAAATAGCAACGAGTAGCCTAGACCCCACATTGAGGCGGCTTGAGATGGAAGATCGATGTTAACTCTAGAAGCCCGAGGACTCGAATGTGTCTCTCGAGGCGCGTCTGGGACCTCCTCGGTTCGCGAGGCGCTACGGTCGCAGGCGCTCGTGGTAGGGTGCGCGCGGTCCAGCGAGTGGGGACTCGCGGCGCGTGGTGGGGCTAGCGGCTCGTGCCGATAGCCTGGGCGCATCTAGCGTCTAATCTTAGGAATAAGAACTTAGAATTACATGTGTGTTGTGGTGTGTTACAATTCGTGTCGAGTACTTATATCTATGAGTATTATAGACTTATTCTAGAAATAGTACGTAGGTTCAGGCAACGTAGATTCCCTGAACTGGAAAAGTCCCCTTTGCGGCGACGGACTGCGGCTTCTTCTCTCTGTTGGGCGGAATTCCTGATGAGAGGGCGATAGGGTTGCTCGTAGATGCGAGCGAGACAGCGGACCTTGCAGGTACGTCTGAGTGCGTGCGGTCGTGCGCGCGCGAATCTGCTGATTGCCGATAATTCAGGCAAGTATTGCAGGTTGCCTGTGTCCAGGGGTCGATGCTGGAGGTTACGAGGATGCTGACGTATGTAATGGGTGGCAGGCGCTACGCCTGACGTCACACTAGGAAATAGCGCTGGCAGATGTCTACGTATCGAAGCATTAGAGTTTTAATGCATCTTAAATCGCGATATCGCATATCATTTCTATGTTTCATGATAAGATATAATATTCATTGTGCAGTGTTATGTATACCTCGTATTCACTTCAAAAGTATGTAAATGCGACACATCCTTCCTTGGAAATAGCGTTTGCAGATGTCTCCGTACCGAAGCAATAGTTTTCTAATGCTTCTTATATCGTGATATCGCATCTCATTCCTATATTTCATGACATGATATAATATTCATTCTGGAGTGTTATGGATATCTCGTATTCACTTCAAAAGAATGTAAGTGCGACTATTCCTTCCTATTAAATAGCTTTTGCAGATGTCTAAGTGTCGTAGCAACAGAGTTCTAATGCCTTTTAGATCGCGAAATAGCACCTCATTTCTATGTTTCATGATAAGATATATTATTCATTGTGCAGTGTTATGTATACCTCGTATTCACTTCAAAATAATGAAAATGTGACACTTCCTTGCTAGGAAATAGCGTTGGCAGATGTCTACGTATCGAAGCAATAGAGATATTATGCTTCTTGGAAGCGAGATATCGCATCCCATTTCTATGTTTCACAATAAGATATAATATTCACTGAGCAGCGTTATGTATACCTCGTATTCGCTTCAAAAGAATGTAAATGCGCCTCTTCTTTGGCAGGAAATAGCGTTTGCAGATGTCTACGTATCCTAGCAATAGAGTTCTAATGCTACTTAAAACTCGATATCGCATCTCACTTCTATGCTTCACGATAGGATATAATATTCATTGCGAAGTGTCATGTATACCTCGCATTAACGTCAAAAGTATGTAAATGCGACACTTCCATGCTAGGAAATAGCGTTCGCAGATGTCTACGTATCGTAGCAAAAGTGTTCTAGTGCTTCTTAAAACTCGATGCCGCATCTCATTTCTATGTTTCACGATAACATATGATATTCATTGTGGAGTGTTATGTATACCTCGTATTCACATCAAAATGAAGTAAGTGCGGCACTTCCTTGCTCGGATGTAGAGTTTGCAGATGTCTACGTATCGAAGCAATGGAATTCTAATGCGTCTTAAATCGCGATATCGCATCTCATTTCTATGTTTCATTATAAGAGATAATATTCATAGTGCAATGTTATGTATACATCTCATTCACTTCAAAAGAATTTAAGTGCGACATTTCCTTGCTAGGAAATGGCGTTTGCAGATGTCTACGTATCGTAGCATTAGAGTTCTAATGCTTCTTAATACGAGATATCGCATCTCATTTCTATGTTTCATGATAAGGTATAATATTTATAGCGAAGTGTCAAGTATACCTCGTATTCACTTCAAAAGTGTTAAAATGCACCACTTCCATGCTAGGAAGTTGCGTTTGCAGATGTCTACGTATCGAAGCAATAGATTTCTAATGCTTCTGAAAACGCGATATCGCATCTCATTTCTATGTTTCATGATAAGAGATAATATTCATTGTGGAGTGATATGTATACCTCGCATTCACTTCAAAAGAATGTAAATGCGAAACTCCATTGCTAGGAAATAGTGTTTGCAGATGTCTACGTATCGAAGCAATTGACTTCTAATGCTTCTTAAAACGAGATATCGCAGCTTATTTCTATGTTTCATGATAAGATATAATATTCATTGCGAAGTGTCACTAATACCTCGTATTCACTTCGAATGAATGTAAATGCTACACTTCCTTGCTAGGAAATAGGGTTTGCAGATGTCTACACATCGAGGCAATAGAGTTGTTATGCTTCTTAAAACGCGTTATCGCATCTCATTTCTATGTTTCATGATAAGATACAATATTCATTGTGCAGTGTTATGTATTCCTCGTCTACACCTCAAATGAATGTAAATGCGACACTTCCTTGCTAGAAAATAACGTTTGCAGATGTCCACGTATCGTAGCAATAGAGTTCTGATGCTTATCAAAAGGCGATATCGCATCTCATTTCTATGTTTCATGATAAGATATAATATTCACTTCGAAATGTCATGTATACCTCGCATACACTTCAAATGAATGTAAGTGCGACGCTTCCTTGCTAGGAAATAGCGTTTGCAGATGTCCACGTATCGTAGCAATAGAGTTCTGATGCTTATCAAAAGGCGATATCGCATCTCATTTCTATGTTTCATGATAAGATATAATATTCACTTCGAAATGTCATGTATACCTCGCATACACTTCAAATGAATGTAAGTGCGACGCTTCCTTGCTAGGAAATAGCGCTTGCAGATGTCTACTTATCGAAGCAGTAGAGTTCTAATTCTTCTTAGAACGAGATATCGCAACTCATTTCCATGTTTCATGATAAGATATAATATTCATTGCGAAGTGTCATGTATACCTCGTAATCACTTCAAAAGAATGTAAATGCGACACTTCCTTGCTAGGAAATAGCGTTTGCAAATGTCTACGTATCGAAGCAATAGATATCTGATGCTTCTTAAAACGCGATATCACATCACATTTCTATGTTTCATGATAAGATATAATATTCATTCTGAAGTATCACTTTTACCACGCATACACTTCAAATGAATGTAAATGCGACACTACCTTGCTAGGAAATAGCGTTTGCAGATGTCTACGTATCGTAGCAATTGACTTCTAATGCTTCTTAAAACGAGTATCGCAGCTTATTTCTATGTTTCATGATAAGATATAATATTCATTGCGAAGTGTCACTAATACCTCGTATTCACTTCGAATGAATGTAAATGCTAGACTTCCTTGCTAGGAAATAGGGTTTGCAGATGTCTACACATCGAGGCAATAGAGTTCTAATGCTTCTTAAAACGCGTTATCGCATCTCATTTCTATGTTTCATGATAAGATACAATATTCATTGCGAAGTGTCATGTGTACTTGGCATACACTTCAATTGAATGTAAATGCGACACTTCTTTTATAGGAAATAGCGGTTGCAGATATCTACGTATCGTAGCAATAGAGTTCTAATGCTTCTTAAACCCGATATCGCATCTCATTTCTATGTTTCATGATAAGAAATAATTTTCATTACGAAGTGTAATATATTCCTCGTCTACACTTCGAATGAATGTAAATGCGGCACTTTCTTGCTAGGAAATGGAGTCTCCAGATGTCTACGTATCGAAGCAATAGTGTTCCAGTGCTTCTTAAAACGGGATATCGCATCTCATTTCTATGCTTCATGATAAGATATAATATTCATTGCGAAGTGTTATGTATTCCTCGTTTATACTTCAAATGAATGTAAATGCGACACTTCCTTGCTAGGAAATAGCGTTTGCAGATGTCTGCGTATCGTAGCATTAGGGATCTAATGCTTCTCAAAACGCGATATCGCATTTCATTTCTATGTTTCATGATAATATATAATATTCATTGTGCAACGTTATGTGTACCTCGCATTCACTTCAAAATAATGTAAATGCGACACTTTCTTGCTAGGAAATAGCATTTGCAGATGTCTACATATCGAGGCAATAGAGTTCTAATGCTTCTTAAAACGCGTTATCGCATCTCATTTCTATGTTTCATGATAAGATATAATATTCATTGTGCAGTGTTATGTATATCTCATCTACACTTCACATGAATGTAAATGCGACAGTTCCTTGCTAGGAAATAGCGTTTGTAGATGTCTACGTATCGAAGCAATAGATTTCTAATGCTTCTTAAATAGCGATATCGCATCTCATTTCTATGTTTCATGACAAGATATAATATTCATTGCGAAGTGTCATGTATACCTCGTATTCACTTTAAAAGAATGTAAATGCGACTCTTCCTTATTAGGAAATAGCGTTGCAGACGTATACGTATCGTAGCAATAAAGTTCTAATGCTTCTTAAATCGCGATATCGCATCTCATTTCTATCTTTCATGATAAGATATAATATCCATTGTGGAGTGTTATGTATACCTCGTATTCACTTGAAAGGAATGTAAATGCGACACTTCCATGCTGGGAAGTAGCGTTTGCAGATGTCTACGTCTCGAAGCATTAAAGTTCTAATGCTTCTCAAAACGCGATATCGCAGGTCATTTCTATGTTTCATGATAAGATATAATTTTCATTGTGTAGTGTTATGTATATCTCGTCTACACTTCAAATGAATGTAAATGCGACACTTCCTTGCTAGGAAATAGCGTTTGCAGATGTAAACGTATCGTATCAATGGAGTTCTAATGCTTCTTAAATCGCGATATCGCACCTCACTTCTACGTTTAATGGTAAGATATAATATTCATTGTGCAGTGTTATGCATATCTCGTCTACACTTCAAATGAATGTAAATGCGACACTTCCATTCTAGGAAATTACGTTTCCAGATGTCTGCGTATCGAAACAATAGAGTTCTAGTGCTTCTTAAAAAGCGATATCGCATCTCATTTCTATGATTCATGATAAGATATAATATTCATTGCGGAGTGTCATGTATACTTCTTATTCACTTCAAAAGAAAGTAAATGCGGCACTTCCTTTCTAGGAAATAGCGTTCCCAGATGTCTACGTATCGAAGCAATCGAGTTCTAATGCTTCTTACATCGCGATATCGCATCTCATTTCTATGCTTCATGATAAAATATAATATTCATTGTGGAATGTCATGTATACCTTGCATACACTTCAAAGGAATGTAAAGGCGTCCCTTCCTTGCTAGGACATAGCGCTTGCAGATGCCTACGTATCGAAGCAATAGAATTCTAATGCTTCTTAAAACGCGATATCGCATCTCATTTCTATGTTTCGTGATAAGATATAATATTCATTGTGGAGTGTTATGTATACCTCGTATTCACTTCAAAAGAATGTAAGTGCGACTCTTCCTTGCTATTAGATAGCATTCGCAGATGTCTCGGTATCGAAGAAATAGAGTTCTAATGCTTCTTGTGTTGCGATATCGCATCACATTTCTACGTATCATGATAAGATACAATATTCATTGCGAAATGAAATGTATTCCTCGCATACACTTCAAATGCATGTAAATGCGACACTTCCATGCTAGGAATTAGCGTTTGCAGATGTCTACGTATCGAAGCAATAGAGTTCTTGTGCTTCTTAAATCGCGAAATCGCATCTCATTTCTATGTTTCACGATAGGATATAATATTCATTGCGAAGTGTTATGTATACCTCGTATTCACTTCAAATGAATGTAAGTGCGACACTACCTTGCTATTTGATAGCGTTTGCAGATGTCTAAGTACCGTAGCAGAAGTGTTCTAATGCTTTTTAAATCGCGAAATCGCATCTGATTCCTATGTATCATGATAGGATATAATATTCATTGTGGAGTTTTATGTATACTTCGTTTTCACTTCAAAAGAATGTAAATGCGACACTTCCTTCCTAGGAAACAGCGTTTGCAGATGTATACGTATCGTAGCAATAGTGTTCTAATGCTCTTTAAATCGCGATATCGCATATCATTTCTATTTTTCATGATAAGATATAATATTCATTGTTTAGTGTCATGTATACCACGCATACACTTCAAATGAATGTAAATGCGACACCTCCTTGCTAGGAAACAGCGTTTGCAGATGTCTACGTATCGAAAGCAATAGGGTTCTAATGCATCTTAAATCGCGATATCGCATCTCATTTCTATGTTTCATGATAAGATATAATATTCATTGTGGAGTGTTATGTATACCACGTATTCACTTCAAAAGAATGTAAATGCGACGCTTCCTTGCTAGGAAATAGCGTCTGCAGATATCTACGTATCGAAGCAACAGAGTTCTAATGCTTCTTAAAACGAGATATCGCATCTCATATTAATGTTTTATGATAAGATATAATATTCATTGTGCAGTGTTATGTATACCTCGTATTGACTTCAAAAGAATGTAAATGCGACACTTCCTTGCTAGGCGATAGTATTGGCAGGTGTCTACGTATCGAAGCTGTAGAGTTCTAATGCTCCTTAGAACAAGATATCGCATCTCATTTTTATGTTTCATTATAAAATATAATATCCATTACGAAGTTTCACGTATACCTCGTATTCACTTCAAAACAATGTAAATGCGACACATCCCTGATAGGAAGTAGCGTTTGCAGATGTCTACGTATCGAAGTAATAGAGTTCAAGTGCTTCTCAAAACGCTGTATCGCAACACATTTCTATGTTTCATGATAAGATATAATATTCGTTGTGGAGTGTTATGTATACCTCGTATTCACTTCAAAAGAATGTAAATGCGACACTTCCTTGCTAGTAAATAGCGTCTGCAGACATCTACGTATCGTAGCAATAGAGTTCTAATGCTACTTAAAACGTGATATCGCATCTCATTTCTATGTTTCATTATAAGATATAATATTCATTGTGGAGTGTTATGTACACCTTGTATTCACTTCAAAAGAATGTAAATGCGACAGTTCCTTGCTAGGAAATAGCGTTAGCAGATATCTACGTATCGTAGCAATAGAGTTCTAATGCTTCTTAGAACGCGATATTGCATCTCATTTCTATGTTTCATGATAAGATATAATATTCATTACGGGGTGTCATGTATACCTCGTATTCACTTCATATGAATGTAAATTCGAAACTTTCTTGCTAGGAAATAGCGCTTCCAGATGTCTACGCATTGGAGCAATAGAGTTCTAATGCTACTTTAAACGCGATATCGCATGTCATTTCTTTCTCATGATAAGACATAATATTCATTGCGATGTGTTACGTATACCTCGTCTTCACTTCAAAAGAATGTAAATGCGACACTTCCTTGCTAGGAAATAGCGTCTGCAGATGTCCACGTATCGTAGAAATAGCGTTCCAATTCTTCTTAAAACGCGATATAGCATCTCATTTCTATGTTTCATTATGAGATATAATATTCATTGCGAAGTGTCATGTATACCTCGTATTCACTTCAAGAGAATGTAAATGCGACACTTCCTTGCTAGGAAATTGCGTTTGCAGGTGTCTACGTATCGTAGCATTAGAGTTCTAATGCTTCTCAAAACACGATATAGCATCTCATTTCTATGTTTCGTGATAAGATATAATATTCATTGTGTAGTGTTATGTATACCTCGTATTCACTTCAGAAGAATGTAAGTGCGACACTTCCTTGCTATTAAATAGCGTCTGCAGATGTCTACGTACCGTAGCAATAGATTTCTAATGCTTTTTAAATCCCGATATCGCATCTCATTTCTACGTTTCATGCGAAGATATAACATTCATTGTGGAGTGTTATCTATACCTCGAATTCACTTCAAATGAATGTAAATGCGACACATCGTTCCTAGGAAATAGCGTTTGTAGACGTCTCCGTATCGTAGCAATACATTTCTAATCCTTCTTAGAGCGCGATATCGCTCCTTATTACAATATTTCATGTTAAGATACAATATTCATTGCGAAGTGTCATGTATATCTCGCATGCACTTCAAATGAATGTAAATGTGATACTTCCTCGCTCGGAAATAGCAATGCCAGATGTCTATGCATCGAAGCAATAGAGTTCTAATGCTTCTTAAACCGCGATGTGGCATTTCATTTCTATATTTCGTGATAAGGTACAACAATCATCGTGGAGTGTTATGTATACCCCGTATTCACATCAAAAGAATGTAAATGCGACACTTCCTTGCTAGGAAATTGCGTTTGTAGATGTCTATGTATCGAAGCAATAGTGTTATAATGCTTCTTTAAACGCGATATCGCATCACATTTCTATGTTTCGTGATAAGATATAATATTCATTGCGAAGTGTCATGTATACCTCGTATTCCTTTCAAAAGAATGTAAATGCGACACTTCTTTGCTAGGAAATAGCGTTTGCAGATGACTACGTATCGAAGCAACAGGGTTTTAATGCTACTTAAGACGTGATATCGCATCACATTTCTATGTTTGATGATAAGATATAATATTCATTGCGAAGTGCCATATATACCTCGCATACACTTCAAATGAATGTAAATGCGACACTTCCTTCGTAGGAAACAGCGTTTGCAGATGTCTGCGTATCATAGCAATAGGGTTCTACTGCTTCTTAAAACGCGATGTCGCATACCATTTCTATGTTTCTTGATAAGATATAATAATCATTGCGAAATGTCATGTATACCTCGCATACACTTCAAATGAATGTAAATGCGATTCTCCCTTGCTAGGAAATAGCGTTTGCAGATGTCTATGTATCGAAGCAATAGAGTTCTGCTGCTTCTTAAAACGCGATATCGCATCTCACTTGTATGTTTCACAGTAAGATATAATATTCATTGCGAAGTGTCATGCATACCTCGTATCCACCTCAAAAGAATGTGAATGCGACACTTCCTTGCTAGGAAATAGCGTTTGCAGATGTCTACGTATCGTAGCATTAGAGTTCTAATGCTTCTTAAAACGAGATATCGTAACTCATTTCTATATTTCATAATAAGATATAATATTCATTGCGAAGTGTCATGTATACCTCGTATTCACTTCAAAAGAGTGTGAATGCGACTCTTCCTTGCTGGGAAGTTGCGTTTCCAGATGTCAAGGCATCGAAACAATAGAGTTCTAATGCATCTTAAAACTAGATGTCGCATCTCATTTCTATGTTCCATGATAAGATATAATTTTCGTTACGAAGTGTAATATATTCCTCGTTTATACTTCAAATGAATGTAAATGCGACACTTCCTTGCTAGGAAATAGCGTTTGCAGATGTCTGCGTATCGTAGCATTAGGGATCTAATGCTTCACAAAACGCGATATCGCATTTCATTTCTATGTTTCATGATAATATATAATATTCATTGTGCAACGTTATGTGTACCTCGCATTCACTTCAAAATAATATAAATGCGACACTTTCTTGCTAGGAAATAGCATTTGCAGATGTCTACATATCGAGGCAATAGAGTTCTAATGCTTCTTAAAACGCGTTATCGCATCTCATTTCTATGTTTCATGATAAGATATAATATTCATTGTGCAGTGTTATGTATATCTCATCTACACTTCACATGAATGTAAATGCGACAGTTCCTTGCTAGGAAATAGCGTTTGTAGATGTCTACGTATCGAAGCAATAGATTTCTAATGCTTCTTAAATAGCGATATCGCATCTCATTTCTATGTTTCATGACAAGATATAATATTCATTGTGCAGTGTTATGTATATCTCGTCTACACTTCACATGAATGTAAATGCGACAGTTCTTTCCTAGGAAATAGCGCTTGTAGATGTCTACGTGTTGAAGCAATAGTGTTCTAATGCTTCTTAAAACGCGATATCGCAAATCATTTCTATGATTCATGATAAGATATAATATTCATTGCCAAGTGTTATGTATACATCGCTTACACTTCAAAAGAATGTAAGTGCGACACTTCCCTACTTGGAAATAGCGTTGGCAGATTTTTACGTATCGTAGCAACAGAATTCCAATGCTTCTTAAGACGCAATATCGCATGTCATTTCTATGTTCCAAGATAAGATATAATATTCATTGCGAAGTGTCATGTATACCTCGTATTCACTTTAAAAGAATGTAAATGCGACTCTTCCTTGTTAGGAAATAGCGTTGCAGACGTATACGTATCGTAGCAATAAAGCTCTAATGCTTCTTAAATCGCGATATCGCATCTCATTTCTATCTTTCATGATAAGATATAATATCCATTGTGGAGTGTTATGTATACCTCGTATTCACTTGAAAGGAATGTAAATGCGACACTTCCATGCTGGGAAGTAGCGTTTGCAGATGTCTACGTCTCGAAGCATTAAAGTTCTAATGCTTCTCAAAACGCGATATCGCAGGTCATTTCTATGTTTCATGATAAGATATAATTTTCATTGTGTAGTGTTATGTATATCTCGTCTACACTTCAAATGAATGTAAATGCGACACTTCCTTGCTAGGAAATAGCGTTTGCAGATGTAAACGTATCGTATCAATGGAGTTCTAATGCTTCTTATATCGCGATATCGCACCTCACTTCTACGTTTAATGGTAAGATATAATATTCATTGTGCAGTGTTATGCATATCTCGTCTACACTTCAAATGAATGTAAATGCGACACTTCCATTCTAGG
Organism: Xylocopa sonorina; assembly: GCF_050948175.1. Lineage (NCBI taxonomy): Eukaryota > Metazoa > Arthropoda > Insecta > Hymenoptera > Apidae > Xylocopa > Xylocopa sonorina. The sequence continues at coordinate 2,913,283 of NW_027490095.1, forward strand.
AAATTACGTTTCCAGATGTCTGCGTATCGAAACAATAGAGTTCTAGTGCTTCTTAAAAAGCGATATCGCATCTCATTTCTATGATTCATGATAAGATATAATATTCATTGCGGAGTGTCATGTATACTTCTTATTCACTTCAAAAGAAAGTAAATGCGGCACTTCCTTTCTAGGAAATAGAGTTCCCAGATGTCTACGTATCGAAGCAATCGAGTTCTAATCCTTCTTACATCGCGATATCGCATCTCATTTCTATGCTTCATGATAAAATATAATATTCATTGTGGAATGTCATGTATACCTTGCATACACTTCAAAGGAATGTAAAGGCGTCCCTTCCTTGCTAGGACATAGCGATTGCAGATGCCTACGTATCGAAGCAATAGAATTCTAATGCTTCTTAAAACGCGATATCGCATCTCATTTCTATGTTTCGTGATAAGGTATAATATTCATTGTGGAGTGTTATGTATACCTCGTTTTCACTTCAAAAGAATGTAAGTGCGACTCTTCCTTGCTATTAGATAGCATCCGCAGATGTCTCGGTATCGAAGAAATAGAGTTCTAATGCTTCTTGTGTTGCGATATCGCATCACATTTCTACGTATCATGATAAGATACAATATTCATTGCGAAATGAAATGTATTCCTCGCATACACTTCAAATGTATGTAAATGCGACACTTCCATGCTAGGAATTAGCGTTTGCAGATGTCTACGTATCGAAGCAATAGAGTTCTTGTGCTTCTTAAATCGCGAAATCGCATCTCATTTCTATGTTTCACGATAGGATATAATATTCATTGCGAAGTGTTATGTATACCTCGTATTCACTTCAAATAAATGTAAGTGCGACACTACCTTGCTATTTGATAGCGTTTGCAGATGTCTAAGTACCGTAGCAGAAGTGTTCTAATGCTTTTTAAATCGCGAAATCGCATCTGATTCCTATGTATCATGATAGGATATAATATTCATTGTGGAGTTTTGTGTATACTTCGTTTTCACTTCAAAAGAATGTAAATGCGACACTTCCTTCCTAGGAAACAGCGTTTGCAGATGTATACGTATCGTAGCAATTGGGTTCTAATGCATCTTAAATCGCGATATCGCATATCATTTCTATTTTTCATGATAAGATATAATATTCATTGTGGAGTGTTATGTATACCACGCATACACTTCAAATGAATGTAAATGCGACGCTTCCTTGCTAGGAAATAGCGTCTGCAGATATCTACGTATCGAAGCAACAGAGTTCTAATGCTTCTTAAAACGAGATATCGCATCTCATATTAATGTTTTATGACAAGATATAATATTCATTGTGCAGTGTTATGTATACCTCGTATTGACTTCAAAAGAATGTAAATGCGACACTTCCTTGCTAGGAGATAGTATTGGCAGGTGTCTACGTATCGAAGCAGTAGAGTTCTAATGCTCCTTAGAACGAGATATCGCATCCCATTTTTATGTTTCATTATAAAATATAATATCCATTACGAAGTTTCACGTATACCTCGTATTCACTTCAAAACAATGTAAATGCGACACATCCCTGATAGGAAGTAGCGTTTGCAGATGTCTACGTATCGAAGTAATAGAGTTCAAGTGCTTCTCAAAACGCTGTATCGCAACACATTTCTGTGTTTCATGATATGGTATAATATTCATTGCGAAGTGTCATGTATACCTCGCATACACTTCAAGTGATTGTAAATGCGACACATCCTAGCTAGGAAATAGCGCTTGCAGATATCTACGTATCGTAGCATTAGAGTTCTAAAGCTTCTCAAAACGCGATATCGCATCTTCTTTCTATGTGTCATGATAATGTATAATATTCGTAGTGCAGTGTTATGTATATCTCGTCTACACTTCAAATGAATGTAAATGCGACACTTCCATGCTAGGAAATAGCGTTTGCAGATGTCTATGTATCGAAGCAATAGAGTTCTGCTGCTTCTTAAAACGCGATATCGCATCTCACTTGTATGTTTCACAGTAAGATATAATATTCATTGCGAAGTGTCATGCATACCTCGTATCCACTTCAAAAGAATGTAAATGCGACACTTCCTTGCTAGGAAATAGCGTTTGCAGATGTCTACGTATCGTAGCATTAGAGTTCTAATGCTTCTTAAAACGAGATATCGTAACTCATTTCTATATTTCATAATAAGATATAATATTCATTGCGAAGTGTCATGTATACCTCGTATTCACTTCAAAAGAGTGTGAATGCGACTCTTCCTTGCTGGGAAGTTGCGTTTCCAGATGTCAAGGTATCGAAACAATAGAGTTCTAATGCATCTTAAAACTAGATGTCGCATCTCATCTCTATGTTTCATGATAAGATATAATATTCATCGCGAATTGTCATGTATACTTCGTATTCACTTCAAATGAATGGAAATGCGACACTTCCTTCCCAGCAAATAGCGTTTGTAGATGTCTACGCATCGAAGCAATAGAGCTCAAATTCTTCTTAAAACGCGATATCGTATCTCATTTCTATGTCTCATGACAAGATATAATACTCATTGCGAAGTGTTATGTAATCCTCGTCTACATTTTAAATGAATGTAAATGCGACACTTCCTTTCTAGGAAATTACGCGTCCAGATGTCCACGTGTCGAAGCAATAGTGTTCTAATGCTTCTTAAAACGCGATATCGCATAGCATTTCTATGTCTCATGATAAGATATAATATTCATTGTGGAGTGTCATGTATACCTCGTATTCACCTCAAAAGAATGTAAATGCGACAATTCCTTGCTAGGAAATAGCGATTGCAGATGTCTGCGTATCGTAGCAATAGAGTTCTAATGCTTTTTAAATCGCGATATCGAATTTCATATCTATGCTTCATGATAAGATATAATATTCATTGCGAAGTGTCACCTATACCTCGCATACACTTCAAATGAATGTAAATGCGCCACTTTCTTGCTAGGAAATAGCGTTTGCAGATGTCTACGTATCGAAGCAATAGAGTTCTAATGCTTCTAGAAACGCGATATCGCATCTCACTTCTGTCACATGATAAGATATAATGTTCACTGCGAAGTGTTATGTATACCTCGTATTCACTTCAAAAAAATGTAAATGCCACATTTCATTGCTAGGAAGTAGTGTTTGCAGATGCCTACGTATCGGAGCAATAGAGTTCCAATCTTTTTAAATAGCAATATCGCATCTCATATCTATGCTTCATGATAAGATATAATATTCATTGCGAAGTGTCATGTATACATCGTATTCACTTCAAAAGAGTGTGAATGCGACTCTTCCTTGCTGGGAAGTTGCGTTTCCAGATGTCAAGGTATCGAAACAATAGAGTTCTAATGCATCTTAAAACGAGATGTCGCATCTCATCTCTACGTTTCATGATAAGATATAATATTCATCGCGAATTGTCATGTATACTTCGTATTCACTTCAAATGAATGGAAATGCGACACTTCCTTGCCAGCAAATAGCGTTTGTAGATGTCTACGCATCGAAGCAATAGAGCTCAAATTCTTCTTAAAACGCGATATCGTATCTCATTTCTATGTCTCATGACAAGATATAATACTCATTGCGAAGTGTTATGTAATCTTCGTCTACATTTTAAATGAATGTAAATGCGACACTTCCTTTCTAGGAAATTACGCGTCCAGATGTCTACGTGTCGAAGCAATAGTGTTCTAATGCTTCTTAAAACGCGATATCGCATAGCATTTCTATGTCTCATGATAAGATATAATATTCATTGTGGAGTGTCATGTATACCTCGTATTCACCTCAAAAGAATGTAAATGCGACAATTCCTTGCTAGGAAATAGCGACTGCAGATGTCTGCGTATCGTAGCAATAGAGTTCTAATGCTTTTTAAATCGCGATATCGAATTTCATATCTATGTTTCATGATAAGATATAATATTCATTGCGAAGTGTCATGTATACCTCGTATTCACCTCAAAAGAATGTAAATGCGACGCTTCCTTGCTAGGGGATATAGCGTTGGCAGGTGTCTACGTATCGAAGCAATAGAGTTCTAATGCTTCCTAAAACGAGATGTCGCATCTCATTTCTATGTTTCATGATAAGATATAAAACTCATTGTGGAGTGTTATGTTTACCTTGTACTCACTTCATAAGAATGTAAATGCGACGCTTCCTTGCTAGGAGGTAGCGTTTGCAGATTTCTGCGTATCGAAGCAATAGATTTCTAATGCTTCTTAAATCGCGATATCGCTTCTCATTTCTATGTTTCATGATAAGATATAATATTCGTTGTGGAGTGTTATGTATACCTCGTATTCACTTCAAAAGAATGTAAATGCGACACTTCCTTGCTAGTAAATAGCGTCTGCAGACATCTACGTATCGTAGCAATAGAGTTCTAATGCTACTTAAAACGTGATATCGCATCTCATTTCTATGTTTCATTATAAGATATAATATTCATTGTGGAGTGTTATGTACACCTTGTATTCACTTCAAAAGAATGTAAATGCGACAGTTCCTTGCTAGGAAATAGCGTTAGCAGATATCTACGTATCGTAGCAATAGAGTTCTAATGCTTCTTAGAACGCGATATTGCATCTCATTTCTATGTTTCATGATAAGATATAATATTCATTGCGGGGTGTCATGTATACCTCGTATTCACTTCATATGAATGTAAATTCGAAACTTTCTTGCTAGGAAATAGCGCTTCCAGATGTCTACGCATTGGAGCAATAGAGTTCTAATGCTACTTTAAACGCGATATCGCATGTCATTTCTTTTTCATGATAAGACATAATATTCATTGCGATGTGTTACGTATACCTCGTCTTCACTTCAAAAGAATGTAAATGCGACACTTCCTTGCTAGGAAATAGCGTCTGCAGATGTCCACGTATCGTAGAAATAGCGTTCTAATTCTTCTTAAAACGCGATATAGCATCTCATTTCTATGTTTCATTATGAGATATAATATTCATTGCGAAGTGTCATGTATACCTCGTATTCACTTCAAGAGAATGTAAATGCGACACTTCCTTGCTAGGAAATTGCGTTTGCAGGTGTCTACGTATCGTAGCATTAGAGTTCTAATGCTTCTCAAAACACGATATAGCATCTCATTTCTATGTTTCGTGATAAGATATAATATTCATTGTGTAGTGTTATGTATACCTCGTATTCACTTCAAAAGAATGTAAGTGCGACACTTCCTTGCTATTAAATAGCGTCTGCAGATGTCTACGTACCGTAGCAATAGATTTCTAATGCTTTTTAAATCCCGATTTCGCATCTCATTTCTACGTTTCATGCGAAGATATAACATTCATTGTGGAGTGTTATCTATACCTCGTATTCACTTCAAATGAATGTAAATGCGACACATCGTTCCTAGGAAATAGCGTTTGTAGACGTCTCCGTATCGTAGCAATACATTTCTAATCCTTCTTAGAGCGCGATATCGCACCTTATTACAATATTTCATGTTAAGATACAATATTCATTGCGAAGTGTCATGTATATCTCGCATGCACTTCAAATGAATGTAAATGTGATACTTCCTCGCTCGGAAATAGCAATGCCAGATGTCTATGCATCGAAGCAATAGAGTTCTAATGCTTCTTAAACCGCGATGTGGCATTTCATTTCTATATTTCGTGATAAGGTACAACAATCATCGTGGAGTGTTATGTATACCCCGTATTCACATCAAAAGAATGTAAATGCGACACTTCCTTGCTAGGAAATTGCGTTTGTAGATGTCTATGTATCGAAGCAATAGTGTTATAATGCTTCTTTAAACGCGATATCGCATCACATTTCTATGTTTCGTGATAAGATATAATATTCATTGCGAAGTGCCATATATACCTCGCATACACTTCAAATGAATGTAAATGCGACACTTCCTTCGTAGGAAACAGCGTTTGCAGATGTCTGCGTATCATAGCAATAGGGTTCTACTGCTTCTTAAAACGCGATGTCGCATACCATTTCTATGTTTCTTGATAAGATATAATAATCATTGCGAAATGTCATGTATACCTCGCATACACTTCAAATGAATGTAAATGCGATTCTCCCTTGCTAGGAAATAGCGTTTGCAGATGTCTATGTATCGAAGCAATAGAGTTCTGCTGCTTCTTAAAACGCGATATCGCATCTCACTTGTATGTTTCACAGTAAGATATAATATTCATTGCGAAGTGTCATGCATACCTCGTATCCACCTCAAAAGAATGTGAATGCGACACTTCCTTGCTAGGAAATAGCGTTTGCAGATGTCTACGTATCGTAGCATTAGAGTTCTAATGCTTCTTAAAACGAGATATCGTAACTCATTTCTATATTTCATAATAAGATATAATATTCATTGCGAAGTGTCATGTATACCTCGTATTCACTTCAAAAGAGTGTGAATGCGACTCTTCCTTGCTGGGAAGTTGCGTTTCCAGATGTCAAGGTATCGAAACTATAAAGTTCTAATGCATCTTAAAACGAGATGTCGCATCTCATCTCTATGTTTCATGATAAGATATAATATTCATTGCGAATTGTCATGTATACTTCGTATTCACTTCAAATGAATGGAAATGCGACACTTCCTTGCCAGCAAATAGCGTTTGTAGATGTCTACGCATCGAAGCAATAGAGCTCAAATTCTTCTTAAAACGCGATATCGTATCTCATTTCTATGTCTCATGACAAGATATAATACTCATTGCGAAGTGTTATGTAATCCTCGTCTACATTTTAAATGAATGTAAATGCGACACTTCCTTTCTAGGAAATTACGCGTCCAGATGTCTACGTGTCGAAGCAATAGTGTTCTAATGCTTCTTAAAACGCGATATCGCATAGCATTTCTATGTCTCATGATAAGATATAATATTCATTGTGGAGTGTCATGTATACCTCGTATTCACCTCAAAAGAATGTAAATGCGACACTTCCTTGCTAGGAAATAGCATTTGCAGATGTCTACGTATCGTAGCAATAGAGTTCTAATGCTTCCTAAAACGCGACATCGCATCACATTTCTATGTTTCATGAAAGGATATAATATTCATTGCGAAGTGCCACTTATGCCTCGCATAAACTTAGAATGAATGCAAATGCGACACTTCATTGCTAGGAAATAGCGTTTGCAGATGTCTACGTATCTAAGCAATAGTGTTCTAATGCTTCTTAAAGCGGGATACCGCATCTCATTCCCATGTATCATGATAAGATATAATATTCATTGCGAAGTGTCATGTGTACCTCGTATTCACTTCAAAAGAATGTAAATCCCACACTTCCTTCCTAGGAAATAGCGTTTGCAGATGTACACGTATCGAAGCAATAGAGTTCTAATGCTTCTTAAAACGGGATATCGCATCTCAATTCTATGTCTCATGATAAGATATAATATTCATTGCGAAGTGTCATGTATACATTGTATTCACTTCAAAAGAATGCAAGTGCGACACTTCCTTGCTTGGAAATAACGTTTCCAGATGTCCACGTATCGAAGCAATAGTGTTCTAATGCTTCTTAAAACGCGATGTCGCATTTCATTTCTATGTTTCATGATAAGATATAATGTTCATTGTGGGGTGTTATGTATACCTCGTATTCACTTCAAAAGAATGTAAATGCGATACTTCCTTGCTAGGAAATAGCGTCTACAGATGTCTACGTCTCGCAGCAATAGATTTCTAGTGCTTCTTAAAACGCGATATCGCATCTCATTCCTATGTTCCACTATAAGATATAATAAGCATTGCGAAGTGTCATGTATACCTCGAATTCTCTTCAAAAGATTGTAAATACGACACTTCCTTGCTAGGAAATGGCGTTTGCAGATGTCTACGTATCGAAGCAATAAACTTCCAGTGCTTCTTAAATCGCGATATCGCATCTCATTTCTATGTTTCATGATAAGATATAATATTCATTGTGGACTGTTATGTATACCTCGTAATCACTTCAAAAGTGTGTAAGTGCAACGCTTCCTTGATATGAAATAGCGTTTGCAGATGTCTACGTATCGAAGCGACAGAGTTATAATGCTTCTTAAGACGAGATTTCGCATGTCATTTTAATGTTTTATGATATGATATAATATTCATTGCGAAGTGTCGTGTATGCGTCGTATTCGCTTCAAAAGAATGTAAATGTGACACTTCCTTGCTAGGAAATAGCGTTTCCAGATGTCTGTGTATCGAAGCAATAGAGTTCTAATGCTCCTTAAACCGCAATGTCGCATCTCATTCCTATGTTTCTTGATAAGATATAATATTCGTTGTGAAGTATTATGCCTACTTCGCATGCACCTCAAGAGAATGTAAATGCGGCACTTCCTTCCTGGGAAATAGCGTTTGCAGATGTCTACGTGTCGTAGCAATAGAGTTCTAATGCTTCTTAAAACGCGATATCGCATCTCATTAATATGTGTCGTGATAAGATATGATATTCATTGCGAAGTATTATGTATTCCTCATCAACACTTCAAATGAATGTAAGTGCGACTCTTCCTTGCTATTATATAGCTTTTGCAGATGTCTAAGTGTCGTAGCAACAGAGTTCTAATGCTTTTTAGATCGCGATATAGCACCTCATTTCTATGTTTCATGATAAGGTATAATATTCATTGTGGAGTGTTATGTATACCTCGTATTCACTTCAAAAGAATGTAAATGCGACACTTCCTTGCTAGGAAACAGCGTTTGCAGATGTCTGCGTGTCGAAGCCATACATTTCTAATGCTTCTTAATTCGCGATATCGATACTCACTTCTATGTTTCATGATAAGAATTCATAATATTCATTGCGAAGTGTCATGTATACCTCGTACGCTACTCAAATGAATGTAAATGCGGCACTTCCTTGCTAGGAAATAGCGCTGGCAGATGTCTACGTATCGAAGCAAAAGAGATCTTATGCTTATTGAAAGCGAGATATTGCATCTCATTTCTATGTTACATAATAAGATATAATATTCACTGTGCAGTGTTATGTATACCTCGCATTCGCTTCAACAGAATGGAAATGCCACACTTCCATGCTAGGAAATGCCTTTCCAGATGTCAACGTATCGGAGCAATATAGTTCTAATGCTTCTTAGAACGCGATGTCGATTCTCATTTCTATTCTTCGTGATAAGATATAATATTCATTGCGAAGTGTTATGTATACCTCGTCTACACTTCAAACGAATGTAAGTGCCACACTTCCTTGCTAGGGAATAGCGTTTCCAGATGTCCACGTATCGAAGCAATAGAGTTCTAATCCTTCTTTAAACGCGATATCGAATCTCATTTCTATGTTGCATGATAAGATATAATGTTCAGTCCGAAGTCTTATGTATACCTTACCTACACATCAAAAGAATGTAAATGTCACACTTCCTTCCTAGGAAACAGCGTTTCCTGATGTCTACCTATAGAAGCAATAGAGTTATAATGTTCCTGTGAAAGCGATATCGAATCTCAATTCTATGTTTCATGATACGATATAATATTTTTGCGAAGCGTTAGGTATACCTCGTCTACACTTCGAAAGATTGTAAATGCCACACTTCCTTGCTAGGAAATAGCGTTTCCAAATGTCTACGTATCGAAGCAAAAAAGATGTAGTGCTCCTTAAAACGCGATATCGCATCTCACTTCTATGTTTCATGATATGATATTATATTCATTGCAAAGTGTTATGTATACCTCGTATACACTTCTGTAGAGTGTGAATGTCACACGTCCTTGCTAGGAAATAGCGTTTCCAGATTTCTGCGTATCGAAGCAATAGTGTTCTAATGCTTCTTAGAACGCGATATCGCTATTCATTTCTATGTTTCATGATTATATATAGTATTCATTGCGAAGTGTTATGTATACATCGTCTACACTTCACAAGAATGTAAATGCCACACTTGCTTGCTAGGAAATGCGTTTCCACATGTCTAAGTATCGAAGCAATAGAGTCCTAGTGCTTCTTAAATCGCAGATATCGCATTTCTCTTCTATGTTTCATGATAAGATACAAATTTCATTGCGAAGTGTTATGTATACCTCGTCTGCACTTCAAAGGAATGTAAATGTCACACTTGCTTGCTAGGAAATAGTGTTTCCAGATGTCTACGTATCGAAGCAATAGAGTTCTCATGCTTCTTAAAACGGGATACAGCAACCCATTTCTATGTTTCAATATAAGATATAATATTCGTTGCGAAGTGTTATGTATACCTCGTCTGCAGTACAAAAGATTGTAAATGCCACACTTCCACGAATACATCGTCTGCACTTAAAAAGATTGTAAATACCTCACTTCCTTGCTAGGAAATAACGTTTCCAGATTTCCACGTATCGAAGCAACAGAGTTCTAATGCTTCTTAAAACGCGGTATCGCATCGCAGTTCTATGTTTCATGATAAGATATAACATTCATTGCGAAGTGTTATGTATACCTCTTCTACACTTCAAAAGAATGCAAATGTCACCCTTCCTCGCTAGGAAATAGCGCTTCCAGATGTCTACGAATCGAAGCAATAGAGTTCTAATGCCTCTTAAAATGCGACGTCGTATCCGATTTCTATGTTTCATAGTGAGATATAATATTCATTGCGAAGTGTTGTATACATCGTCTAAGCATCAAAAGAATGTAAATGCCACACATCCTCGCCAAGAAATAGCGTTTCCATATGTCTGCGTATCGAAGCAATAGATTTCTAATGCTTCTTAAAACGCGATATCGCATCTCAATACTATGTTTCATGATACGATATAATATTTTTTGCGAAGTGTTACGTATACCTCGTCTACACTTCAAACGAATGTAAATACGACACTTCCTTGCTAGGAAATAGCGTTCGCTGATATCTACGTATCGAAGCAATAGATTTCTAATTCTTCTTAAAACGCGAAATCGCTGCCCATTTATATGCTTCATGAAAAGATATAATATTCATTGTGGAGTGTTATGTATACCTCGTATTCACTTCAAAAGAATGTAAATGCGATACTTCCTTGCTAGGAAATAGCGTCTGCAGATGTCTACGTATCGTAGCAGTAGATTTCTAATGCTTCTTAAAACGCCATAGCGCATCTCATTTATATGTTTCATGATAAGATATAATATACATTGCGATGTGTCATGTATACCTTGTATTTACTTGAAAAGAACGTAAATGCGACAATTCCTTGCTAGGAAATAGCGATTGCAGATGTCTACGTATCGTATTAATGGGGTTCTAATGCTTCTCAAATCGCGATATAGCATCTCATTTCGAAATCTCACTATAAGATATAATATTCATTGTGCGGTGTTATGTATACCTCGTATTCACTTCAAATGAATATAAATGCGACTCTTCCTTGCCAGGAAATAGCGTTGGCAGATGTCTACGTATCGAAGCAAAGGAGTTCTAATGTTTCTTAAAACGAGATATCGCATCTCATTTCATTGTTTCATGATAAGATATAATATTCATTGTGGAGTGTCATGTATACCTCGTATTCACTTCAAAGAATGTAAATGCAACACTTCCTTGCTAGGACATAGCGATGGCAGTTGTCTGCGGATCGAAGAAACAGAGTTCTAATGCTTCTTAAAACGAGGTATGGCATCTCATTTCTATGTTTTACAATAAGATATAATATTCATTGTGCAGTGTCATGTATACCTTGTATTCCTTTCAAAAGAATGTAAATGTGACACTTCCTTGCTGGGAAGAAGCGCCTTCAGATGGCTACGTGTCGAAGCAATAGAGTTCTTATGCTCCTTAAATAACAATATCGCATTTCGTTTGTATGTTCCATGATAAGATATAATATTCATTGCGCAGTGTCTTGTATTCCTCGCATATACTTCAAATGAATGTAAATGCGACACTTCCTTGCTAGGAACTAGCGTTTGCAGATGTCTACGAATTGAAGCAATATAGTTGTAATGCTTCTTAAATCGCGATATCGCATCTCACTTCTACGATTCATGATAAGACATAATATTCATTGTGCAGTATTATGTATATCTAGTCTACACTTCAAATGAATATAAATGCGACACTTCCTTGCTAGGAAATAGCGTCTGCAGATATCTACGTATCGTAGCAATAGAGATCTAATGCTTCTTAAGTCGCCATATCGCATCTCATTTCTATGTTTTACGATAAGATATACTATTCATTGCGGAGTGTCATGTATACCTCGTATTCTCTTCAAAAGAATGTAAATACGACACTTCCTTGCTAGTGAATAGCGTTTGCAGATGTCTACGTATCGTAGCAATTGAGTTCTAATGCTTCTAATAACGCGATATCGCATCTCATTTCTATGTCTCATGATAATTTATAATACTCAATGCGAAGTGTTATGTATTCCTCGTCTACACTTCAAATGAATGTGAATGCGAACCTTCCTTGCTAGGAAATGGCGTTTCCAGATGTCTACGCATCGAAGTTATAGAGATCTAATGCTACTTAAAACGCGATATCGCATCTAATTTCTATGTTTCATGATAAGATATAATATTCATTGTGGAGTGTTATGTATACCTCGAATTCACTTCAAAAGAATGTAAATGCGACACTTCCTTGCTAGGAAATAGCGAATGCAGATATCTACGTATCGTAGCAATGGTGCTCTAATCCTTCTTAGAGCGCGATATCGCATCTCATTTCTATGTTTCATGATAAGATATAATATTCATTGCGAAGTGTCATGTATACCTCGCATACACTTCAAATGAATGTAAATGCGACACTTCCTTGCACGCAAATAGCGGTTGCAGATGTCTACGTATCGATGCAATAGATTCCTAATGCTTCCTGATACGCGATATCGCATCTCATTTCTATGATTCATGATGAGATATGATACTCACTGCGAAGTGTTACGCATACCTCGTGTACACTTCAAATAAATGAAAGTGCGAGACTTCCTTGCTAGGAAGTAGCGTATGCAGATGTCTACGTATCGAAGTTATAGAGATCTAATGCTACTTAAAACGCGATATCGCATCTCATTTCTATGTTTCATGATAAGATATAATATTCATTGTGGAGTGTTATGTATACCTCGAATTCGCTTCAAAAATGTAAATGCGACACTTTCTTGCTAGGAAATAGCGTTTGCAGATGTATGTGTATCGAAGCAATAGTATTCTAATGCTTCTTAAATCGCCATATCGCATCTCATTTCTATGTTTCATGATAAGATATAATATTCATTGTGCAATGTTATGTATACATCGCATTTACTTCAAAAGAATGTAAATGCGACATTTCCTTGCTAGGAAATAGCGTTCACAGATGTCTACGTATCCTAGCAATAGTGTTCTAATGCATCTTAAAATGCGATATCGCCCCTCATTTCTATGTTTCACGATGAGATATAATATTCATTGTGGAGTGTACTGTATTCCTCGTATTCACCACACAGGAATGTAAATGCGACACTTCCTTGCTAGGAAATAGCGTTTGCAAATGTCTACGTATCGTAGCATTAGGCTTTTAATGCTTCTCAGAACGCCATTTCGCATCTTATTTCTATGTTTCATGATAAGATATAATATTTATTGCCAAGTGTCACGTATACCTCGCATACACTTCAAACGAATGTAAATGCGTCACTTCCTTGCTAGGAAGTAGCTTTCGCAGATGTCTACGTATCGTAGCAATATTGTTATAATGCTTCTTAAAACGTGATATAGCCCCTCATTTCTATGTTTCACAATATGATATAATACTCATTGTGCAGTGTTACGTATACATCGTATTCTCTTCAAAAGAATGTAAATGCGACATTACCTTGCTAGGAAATAGCGTTTGCAGATGTCTACGTATCGTAGCAATAAAGTTCTAATGCTTCTCAAAACGCGATATCGCTTCTCATTTCTATGTTTCATCATAAGATATAATATTAATTGCGAAGTGTTATGTATACCTCGCATACACTTCAAATGAATGTAAATGCGACACTTCCTTCCTAGGAAGTAGCGTTTGCAGATGTCTACGAATCGAAGCAATAGACTTCTAATGCTTCTTAAATCGCGATATCGCATCTCATTTCTATGTTTCGTGATAAGATATAATATTCATTGCGAAGTGTCGTGTGTACCTCGCAATCACATCAAATGAATGTAAATGCGACACTTCCTTGCTAGGAAGTAGCGTTTGCAGATGTCTACGTATCGAAGCAATAGAGTTCTAATGCTTCTCAAGACGCGATATCGCATTTCATTTCTATGTTTCATGATAAGATATAAAATTCATTTCGAAGTGTCATGTATACCTCGGATGAACTTCATATGAATGTAAATGCGACACTTACTTGCTATGAAATAGCGTTTGCAGATGTCTACGTATCGAAGCAGTAGAGTTCTAATGCTTCTTAAATGAAATATCGCATCTCATTTCTATGTTTCATGATTAGATATAATATTCATTGCGAAGTGCCATGTATACCTCGCATACACTACAAATGAATGCAAATGCGACTCTTCCTTGTTAGGAAATAGCGTTTGCAGATGTCTACGTATCTAAGCAATAGTGTTCTAATGCTTCTTAAAGCGGGATACCGCATCTCATTCCTATGTATCATGATAAGATATAATATTCATTGCGAAGTGTCATGTGTACCTCGTATTCACTTCAAAAGAATGTAAATGCCACACTTCCTTCCTAGGAAATAGCGTTTGCAGTTGTCTACGTGTCGAAGCAATAGAGATCTAATGCTTCTTAAAACGCGCCTTCGCATCTCATTTCTATGTTTCATGATAAGGTATAATTTTCATTGGGAAGTGACATGCATACCTCGTATTCACTTCAAAAGAGTGTAAATGCGACACTTCCTTGCTAGGACGTTGCGTTTGCAGATGTCTACGTATCGATGCAGTAGAATTCTAATAGTTCTTATACGCGCTTTTGCATCACATTTCTACGATTCATGAAAAGATATAATATTCATTGCGAAGTGACGTGCATACCTCGTATTCACTTCAAAAGAATGTAAATGCAACACTTCCTTGCTAGAAATTAGCGTTTGCAGATGTCTAGGTATCGAATCAATAGAGTTCTAAAGCTTCTTAAACGAGCTTTCGCATCTCATTTCTATGTTTCGTATTAAGATATAACATTCATTGTGCAGTGTTATGTATACCTCGTATTCACTTCAAAAGAATGTAAATGCGACACTTCCTTGATAGCAAATAGCGTTTGCAGATTTCTACGGATCGGAGTAATAGAATTCTAATGCTTCTTATATCGTCATATCGCATCTCATTTCTATGTTACATGATAAGATATAATATTCATTGCGAAGTTTCATGTGTTCCTCGTATTCACTTCAAATGAATGTAAATGCGACACTTCCTTTCTAGGAAATAGCGTTTGCAGATGTCTACGTATCGTAGCAATAGTGTTCTGATGCTTCCTAAAACGCGATATCGCATCTCGTTTCTATGTTTACGATAAGATATGATATTCATTGCCAAGTGGCATGTATACCTCGCATACACTTCAAATGAATGTAAATGCGACACTTCCTTGCTAGCAAATAGCGTTTGCAGTTGTCTACGTGTCGAAGCAATAGAGATCTAATGCTTCTTAAAACGCGACTTCGAATCTCATTTCTATGTTTCATGATAAGGTATAATATTCATTGTGAAGTGACGTGCATACCTCGTATTCACTTCAAAAGAATGTAAACGCAACACTTCCTTGCTACAAAGTAGCGTTTGCAGATGTCTAGGTATCGAATCAATAGAGTTCTAAAGCTTCTTAAACGAGCTTTCGCATCTCATTTCTATGTTTCATGATAATATATAATATCCATTCTGCAATGTTATGTATAACTCGCATTCACTTCAAAAGAATATAAATGCGACTCTTCCTTCCTAGGAAATAGCGTTTGCAGATGTCTACGTATCGAAGCAATAGATTGCAAATGCATCTTAAATCGCGATATCGCATCTCATGAATATGTTTCATGATAAGATATATTATCCACTGCGAAGTGTCTTGTATACCTCGTATTCACTTCAAGAGAATGTACACGCTACACTTCCTTGCTAGGAAATAGCGTTTGCAGGTGCCTACGTACCGAAGCAATAGACTTCTGATGCTGCTTAAATCGCGATATCGCATCTCATTTCTATGTTTCATGATAAGATATAATATTCATTGTGCAGTGTTATGTATATCTCGTAATCGCTTCAAAAGAATGTAAGTGCGACACTTCCTTGCTAGGAAATAGCGTTTGCTGATGTCTACGTATCGTAGCATTAGAGTTTTAATGCCTCTTAAATCGCGATATCGCATCTCATTTCTATGTTTCATGATAAGATATAATATTCATTGTGCAGTGATATGCATATCCCGTCTACACTTCAAAAGAATGTAAATGAGACACTCCCTTGCTAGGAAATAGCGTCTGCAGATTTCTACGTATCGTAGAAATGGAGATCTAATTCTTCTTAAAACGCGAGATAGCATCTCATTTCTATGTTTCATGATAAGATATAATATTCGATGTGGAGTGTTATGTATACCTCGTATTCATTACAAAAGAATAGGAATGCGACGCTTCCTTGCTAGGAAATAGCGTTTGCAAGTGTCTACGTATCGAAGCAATAGTGTCCCAATGCTTCTTAAATCGCCATATCGCATCCCATTTCTATGTTTCATGATAAGATATAATATACATTGTGAAGTGTCTTGTGTACCTCGCATACACATCAAATGAATGTAAATGCGAAACTTCCTTGCTAGGAAATAGCGTTGGCACTTGTCTCCGTATCGAAGCAATAAAGTTCTAATGCTACTTAAATCGCCATATCGCATTTCACTTCTATGTTTCATGATAAGATATAATATTCATTGTGGAGTGTTATGTATACCTCGTACTCACATCAGGAGAATGTAAATGCGACACTTCCTTGCTAGGAAATAGCGTTGGCAGATGTCTACGTATTCAAGCAATAGGGATCTATTGCTTCTTAAATAGTGATATCGCATTTCATTTCTATGTTTCATGATAAGATATAATATTCATTGCGAAGTGTTATGTATTCCTCGCCTACACTTCAATTGTATGTAAATGCGACACCTCCTTTCTAGGAAATTACGTTTCCAGATGTCTACGTATCGAAGCAATAGATTTCTAATGCTTCTTAAAACGCGATATCGCATCTCATTTCTATGTTTCATGATAAGATACAATATTCATTGCGATGTGTCATGTATACCACGTATTCACTTCAAAAGAATGTAAGTGCTACACTTCCTTGCTAGGAAATAGCGTTTGCAGTTGTCTACGTTGCGTAGCAATAGTGATCTAGTGCTTCTTAAGTCGCGATATCGCTCCTCATTTCTATGTTTCATGATAAGATATAATATTCATTGCGAATGGTTATATATATCTCGTCTACACTTAATAAGAATGTAAATGCGACATTTCCTTGCTAGGAAATAGCGTTTGCAGATGTCTACGTATAGAAGCAATAGGATTCTAATGCTTCTTAAAACGCGATATCGCATCTCATTTCTATGTTTCATGGTGAGATAAAATAATCATTGCGATGTGTCACTTATACCTCACATACACTTCAAATGAATGTAAATGCGACACTTCCTTGCTAGGAAATAGCGTTCGCAGATGTCTAAGTATCGAAGCAATCCAGTTCCAATGCTTCTTAAATCTGGAAATCGTATCTCATTACAACGTTTCATGATATGATATAATATTCATTGCGAAGTGTTACGCATTCTTCGCATACACTTCAAGCTAATGTATATGCGACACTATCTTGCTAGGAAACAGCGTTGGCAGATGTCTACGTATCGTAGCAACAGATTTCTAATGCTTCTCAACACCCGATATCGCATTTCATTTCTATGTTTCATGATAAGATATAATATTCATTGCGAAGTGTCACTTATACCTCCCATACACTTCAAGTGAATGTAAATGCGACCCTTCCTTGCTAGGAAATAGCGTTTGCAGATTTCTCCGTGACGGAGCAATAGAGTCCTAATGCTTCTTAAATATCGATATCGCACCTCATTTCAATGTTTCGTGGTAAGGTATAATATTCATTGTGGAGTGTTATGTCTACATCGTATTCACATCAAAAGAATGTAAATGCGACACTTCCTTGCTAGGAAATAGCGTTTGCAGATGTCTACGTATCGAAGCAATAGAGTTCTATTGCTTCTTAAAACGTGATGTCGCATCTCATTTCTATGTTTCTTGATAAGATATAATATTCATTGCAAAGTGTCATGTATACCTCGTATTCACTTCAAAAGAATGTGTATGCGACACTTCCTTGCTAGGAAATAGCGTTTGCAGATGTCTCCGTATCGAAGCAATAGAGTCTAATGCTTCTTAAAACGAGATGTCGCATCTGATTTCTATGTTTCATGATAAGATATAATATTAATCGCGAAGTATCATGTATTCTTCGTACTCACTTCAAAATAATGTAAATGCGACTCTTGCCTGCTATTAAATAGCGTTTGAAAATGTCTACGCTCCGTAGAAATAGAGTTCTAATGCTTCTTAGAACGAGATGTCGCATCTGCTTTCTATGTTTCATGATAAGATACAATATTCATTGCGAAGAGTCATGAATACCTCGTATTCACTTCAAAAGAATGTAAATGCGACACTTCCTTGCTAGGAAGTAGAGTTTGCAGATGTCTACTTATCGAAGCAATAGATTTCTAATGCTTCTTAAAACGAGATGTCGCATCTCATATCTATGTTTCATGATAAGATATATTATTCATTGCGAAGTGTCATGTATTCCTCGTATTCACTTCAAAAGAATGTAAATGCGATACTTCCTTGCTAGGAAGTAGCGTTTGCAGATGACTACGTACCGATGGAATGGAGTTCTAATGTTTCTTAAAACGCGATATCGCATCCCATTTCTATGTTTCATGATAGGATATAATATTCAGTTGGAAGAGTTATGTATACCACGTATTCACTTCAAGCGAATGTAAATGCGACCATTCCTTGCTAGGAAGTAGCGTCTGCAGATGTCTACGTATCGAAGCAATAGAGTTCAAATGCTTCTTCTATCGCGATATCGCATCTCATATCTAAGTTTGATGATAAGATATAATATTCGTTGCGAAGTGTTATGTATTCCTCGTCTATACTTCAAAAGAATGTAAATGCAACACTTCCTTGCTAGGAAATAGTGTTTGCAGATGTCTACGTATCGAAGCAATAGAGTTCTAATGCTTTTTAAACCGCGATATTGCATTTCATTTCTATGTTTCATGATAAGATATAATATTCATTGCGAAGTGTCATGTACACCGCGCATACACTTCAACTGAATGTAAATGCGACACTTCCTTGCTGGGAAATAGAGTTTGCAGATGTCTACGTATCGAAGCAATGGAGTTCTAATGCTTCTTAAATCGCGCTGTCGCATCTCATTTCTGTGTTTTATGATTAGATATAATATTCACTGTGCAGTGTTACGTATACCTCGTATTCACCTCAATAGAATGTAAATGCGACACTTCCTTGCTAGGAAATCGCGCTGGCAGACGTCTACGTATCGAAGCAACAGAGTTCTAATGCTTCTTAAAAAGCGATATTGCATCTCACTTCTACGTTTCATTATAAGATATAATATTCATTATGCAGTGTTATGTATATCTCGTCTACCCTTCAAATGAATGTAAATGCGACACTTCCTTGCTAGGAAGTAGCGTTTGCAGGTGTCTACGTATCGAAGCAATAGAGTTGTAATGCTTCTTAAAACGCGATATCGCATTTCCTTTCTATGTTTCATTATAAGATATAATATTCATTGCGAAGTGTTATGTATGCCTCGCATACACTTCAAACGAATGTAAATGCGACACTTCCTTGCTAGGAAGTTGCGTTTGCAGATGTCTACGTATCGAAGCAATACAGTTCTAATTCCTCTTAAATTGCGATATCGCATCTCATTTCTATGTTTCATGATTAGATATAATAATCATTGTGGAGTGTTAGGTATACATCGTATTCACTTCGAAGGAATGTAAGTGCGACACTTCCTTGCTGGGAAATAGCGTTTGCAGATGTTTACGTATCGAAGCAACAGAGCTCTAGTGCTTCTTAAAACGCGATATCAAATCTCGTTTCTATGTTTCATGATAAGATACAATATTCATAGCGGAGTGCCACGTATACCTCGCATACACTTCAACTGAATGTAAATGCGACACTTCCTTGATAGGAAATAGCGTTTGCAGATGTATACGTCTCGTAGCATTAGATTGCTAATGCTTCTCAAAACGCGATATCGCATCTCATTTCTATGTTTCATGATAAGATATAATATTCATTGCGAGGTGTCGTGCATACCTCGGATTCACATCAAACGAATGTAAATGCGACACTTCCTTGCTAGGAAATAGCGTTTGCGGATGTCTACGTATCGTAGCAAAGGAGTTCTAATGCTTCTTAAAACGCGAAATCGATCCTCATTCCTGTGTTTCATGATAAGATATAATATTAATTGCGAAGTGTCATGTATACCTTGTATTCACTTCAGAAGAATGTAAATGCGACACTTCCTTGCTAGGAAATAGAGTTTGCAGATGTCTGCGTATCGTAGCAAGCGTATTATAATGCTTCTTAAAACGAGATATCGCATCTCATTTCTATGTTTCGTGACAACATATAATATTCATTGCGAAGTGTTATGTATACCTCGCATACACTACAAATGAATGTAAATGCGACACTTCCTTGCTAGGAAATAGAGTTTGCAGATGTCTACGTATCGTAGCAATAGAGTTGCAATGCTCCTTGAAATGGGATATCGCATCTCATATCTATGTTTCATGATAAGATATAATATTCATTGCGAAGATTCATGTATACCTTGTATTCACTTCAGAGGAATGTAAATGCTACTCTTCCTTGCTAGGAAATAGCGTTTGCAGATGACTACGTATCGTAGCAATAGAGTTCTAATGCTCCTTATATCGCGAGATCGCATCTCATATCTATGTTTCACGATAAGATATAATATTCATTGCGAAGTTTCATGTATTCCTCGTATTCACTTCAAATGAATGTAAATGCGACACTTCCTTGCTAGGAAATAGAGTTTGCAGATGTCTCCGTATCGAAGCAATAGAGTTCTAATGCTTCTTAAATCGCTATATCGTATTTCATTTCTATGTTCCCTAATAAGGTATAATATTCATTGCGAAGTGTCATGTATACCTCGTATTCACTTCAAACGAAACGAAATGCGACACTTCCTTGCTAGGAAATAGTGTTGGCAGATGTCTGCGTATCGAAGCAATAGAGGTCCTGTGCTTCTTAAACCGCAATATCGCATCTCATTTCTATGTTTCATGATAACATATAATATTCATTGCGAAGTGTCATGTATTCCTCGCATACACGTCGAATCAATGTAAATGTGACACTTCATTGCTAGGAAATAGCGTTTGCAGATGTCTCCGTATCTAAGCAATAGAGCTCTAATGATTCTTAAAACGAGATGTCGCATCATATTTCTATGTTTCATGATAAGAGATAATATTCATTGCGAAGCGTCATGTGAACCTCGTATTCACATCAAAAGAATGTAAATGCGACACTTCCTGGCTAGGAAACAGCGTTTGCAGATATCTACGTATCGTAGCAATGAAGATCTAATGCTTCCTAAACCGCGATATCGCAACTCATTGCTATGTTTCATGGTGAGATAAAATAATCATTGCGAAGTGTCACTTATACCTCGTATTCACATCAAAAGAATGTAAATGCGACACTTCTTTGCTAGGAAATAGCGTCTGTAGATATCTACGTATCGAAGCAACAGAGTTCTAATGCTTCTTATAACGAGATATGGCATCTCAATACTATGTTTTATAATAAGATATAATATTCATTGCGAAGTGTCATGCATACCTCGTATTCCCTTCAAAAGAATGTAAATGCGACACTTCCTTGCCAGGAATTAGCGTTTGCAGATGTCTCCGTATCGAAGCAATAGAGTTCTAATGCTTCTTAAAAGGAGATGTCGCATCTCATTTCTATGATTCACGATAATATATAATATTCACTGCGAAGTGTTATGTATACCTCGAATTCACTTCACAAGAATGTAAATGCGACACTTCTTTGCAGGGAAATAGCGTAGGCAGATGTCTACGTAACGAAGCAATAGAATTCTAATGCTTCTTAAAACGGGATATCGTATCTCATTTCTATGTTTCGTGATAAGGAATAATATTCAAATCGAAGTGTCATGTATACCTCGTATTAACTTGAAAAGAATGAAAATGCGACACTTCCCTGCTAGGAAATAGCATTTGCAGATGTCTACGTATCGAAGCAATAGTGTTCTAATGCTGCTTAAAACGGGATACCGTATTTCTTTTCTATGTTTCATGATAAGATGCAATTTTCATTGTTGAGTGTTATGTATACCTCGTATTCACATCAGGAGAATGTAAATGCCACACTTCCTTGCTAGGAAATAGCGTTTGCAGATGTCTACGTATCGAAGCAATAGCGTTCTATTGCTTATCAAAACGCGATATCGCATCTCATTTCTATGTTTCATGTTAAGATAAAAAATTCAGTGCGAATTGTCATGCATACCTCGTATTCACTTCAAGAGAATGTAAATGCTACACTTCCTTGCTAGGAAATAGCGTTGGCAGATGTCTACGTATCGAAGCAATAGAGTCCTAATGCTTCTTAATTCGCGATACCGCATCTCATTTCTATGCTTCATGATAAGATATAATATTCTTTGTGGGGTGTTATGTATACCATGTATTCACTTCAGAAGAATGTAATTGCGACCCTTCCTTGCAAGGAAATAGCGTTTGCAGATGTCTACGCATCGTAGCAATAGACTGCTAATGCTCCTTAAAACGCGATATCGCATCTAATTTCTATGTTTCATGATGGGATATAATATTCGTTGCGAAATGTCACTTATACCTCGCATACACTTCAAATGAATGTAAATGCGACAGTTCCTTCCTAGGATATAGCGTTTGCAGGTGTCTACGTACCGAAGCAATAGAGTTTTAATGCTTCTTAAAACGGGATATCGCATCTCATTTCTATGCTTCATGATAAGATATAATATTCATTGCGAAGTGTCATGTATACGTTGTATTCACTTCAAAGGAATGTAAATGCGACACTTCCTTGCTAGGAAATAGTGTTTGCAGATGCCTACGTATCGAAGCATTAGAATTCTAATGCTTCTTAAATCGCGATATCGCATCTCATTTCTATGTTTCGTGACAAGATATAATATTCATTGTGGATTGCTATGTATACCTCGTATTCGCTTCTAAAGAATGTAAATGCGACACTTCCTTGCTAGGAAATTACGTTTCCAGATGTCTACGTACCGAAGCAATAGAGTTCTAATGCCCCTTAAATCGCTATATCGCTTCTCATTTCTATGTTTGATGATAAGATATAATACTCATTGTGCAGTGTTATATATACCTCGTATTCACTTAAAATGAATGTAAATGCGACTCTTCCTTGCTAGAAAATGGCGTTTGCTGATGTCTACGTATCGTAGCAATAGAGCTCTAGTGCTCCTTGAAACGCGATATCGCTCCTTCCCGATATTCCAATGTTTCATGATAAGATATAATATTCATTGTAGAGTGTTATGTATATCTCGTATTCACTTCAAAGGAATGTAAATGCGATACTTCCTTGCTAGGAAGTAGCATTTGCACATGTCTACATTTCGTAGCATAAGGGTTCTAATGCTCCTCAAAACACGATGTCACATCTCATTTCTATGTTTCATGATATGATATAATATTCATTGTGGAGTGTTATGTATACCTTGTATTCACCTCAAAAGAATCTAAATATGACACTTCCTTGCTAGGAGATAGCGTTTGCCGATGTCTACGTATCGAAGCAATAGAATTCTAATGCTTCTTAAAACGGGATATCGCATCTCATTTCTATGCTTCATGATAAGAAATAATATTCATTGCGAAGTGTCATGTATACGTTGTATTCACTTCAAAGGAATGTAAATGCGACACTTCCTTGCTAGGAAATAGTGTTTGCAGATGCCTACGTATCGAAGCAATAGAATTCTAATGCTTCTTGAATCGCGATATCGCATCTCATTTCTATGTTTCGTGACAAGATATAATATTCATTGTGGATTGCTATGTATACCTCGTATTCGCTTCTAAAGAATGTAAATGCGACACTTCCTTGCTAGGAAATTACGTTTCCAAATGTCTACGTACCGAAGCAATAGAGTTCTAATGCCCCTTAAATCGCTATATCGCTTCTCATTTCTATGTTTCATGATAAGATATGATACTCATTGTGCAGTGTTATATATACCTCGTATTCACTTAAAATGAATGTAAATGCGACTCTTCCTTGCTAGAAAATGGCGTTTGCTGATGTCTACGTATCGTAGCAATAGAGCTCTAGTGCTCCTTGAAACGCGATATCGCTCCTTCCCGATATTCCAATGTTTCATGATAAGATATAATATTCATTGTAGAGTGTTATGTATACCTCGTATTCACATCAAAGGAATGTAAATGCGATACTTCCTTGCTAGGAAATAGCATTTGCACATGTCTACGTTTCGTAGCATAAGGGTTCTAATGCTCCGCAAAACACGATGACACATCTCATTTCTATGTTTCATGATATAATATAATATTCATTGTGGAGTGTTATGTATACCTCGTATTCACTTAAAAAGAATGTAATTGCGAAACTTCCTTGCTAGGAAATAGCGTTTGCAGATGTCTACGTTTCGTAGCCATAGGGTTCTAATGCTTCTTAATACGCGATATCGCATCATTTCTATGTCTCACGATAAGATATAATATTCATTGCGAAGTGTCACTTATACCTCGCATACACTTCAAATGAATGTAAATGTGACATTTCCTTACTAGGAAGTAGCGTTTGCAGATGTCTCCGTATTGAAGAAATAGAGACCTAATGCTTCTTAAATCGCGATGTCGCATTTCATATCTATGTTTCATGATAAGATATAATATTCATTGCGAAGTGTCATGTATACCTCGTGTTCACTTCAAAAGAATGTAAATGCGACACTTTCTTGCTATGAAATAGCGTTTCCAGATGTCTACGCTTCGAAGCAATTGAGTTCTTATGCTTCTTGATACGCGAAATCGCATCTCATTTCTATGATTCATAATGAGATATGATACTCATTGCGCAGTATTACGCACACCTCGTGTACACTTCAAATGAATGAAAGTGCGAGACTTCCTTGCTAGGATGAAGCGTTTGCTGTTGTCTACGTATCGAAGCAATGGTGTTCTGATGCTTCTTAAAACGCGATATCGCATCTCATTTTTATGTTTCATGATAAGATATAATATTCATCGTGGAGTGTTATGTGTACCTCGTATTCACTTAAAAAGAATGTAATTGCGAAACTTCCTTGCTAGGAAATAGCGTTTGCAGATGTCTACGTTTCGTAGCCATAGGGTTCTAATGCTTCTTAATACGCGATATCGCATCACTTCTATGTCTCACGATAAGATATAATATTCATTGCGAAGTGTCACTTATACCTCGCATACACTTCAAATGAATGTAAATGCGACACTTCCTTGCTAGGAAATAGCGTTTGCAGATGTCGACGTATCGAAACAATAGTGTTCTAGTGCTTTTTAAAACGAGATGTCGCATCCCATTTCTATGATTCATGATAACATATAATATTCATTGCGAAGTGTCATGTATACCTCGTATTCACTTCAAAAGTATGTAAATGCGACACTTCCTTGCTAGGAAATAGAGTTTGCTGATGTCTACGTATCGTAGCAATAGAGTTCTAATGCTCCTTACATCGCGATATCGCATCTCATTTCTATGTTTCATGATAAGACATAATATTCATTGCGAAGTGTCATGTATACCTCGGATGCACTTCAAACGAATGTAAATGCGACACTTCGTGGCTAGGAAATAGCGTTTCCAGATGTCTACGTATAGAAACAATAGGGTTCTAATGCTTCTTAAAACGAGATTTCGCATCTCATTTCCACGTTTCATGATAAGATATAATATTCATTGCGAAGTGTCATGTATACCTCGCATACAGTTCAAAAGAATGTAAATGCGACACTTCCTTGCTAGGAAGTAGCGTTTGCAGATGTCTACGTATCGAAGAAACAGGGTTCTAATGCTTCTTAAATCGCCATATCGCATCTAATTTCTATGTTTCATGAAAAGATCTAATATTCATTGCGAAGTGTCATGTATACCTCGCATACACTTCAAAAGAATGAAAATGCCACACTTCCTTGCTAGGAAGTAGCGTTTGCAGATGTCTACGTATCGAAGCAGTAGAGATCTAATGCAGCCTAGAACGCGAAATCGCATCTAATTTCCATGTTCTATGATAAGATATAATATTCATTGCGAAGTGTTATGTATACCTAGTCTACAGTTCAAAAGAATGTAAATGCCACACTTCCGTGCTAGGAAATGCGTTTCCAGATCTCTACGTATCGAAGCAATGGAGTTCTAATGCTTCTTGAAACGCGATGTCGCACCTCGTTTCTGTTTCATGATAAGATATAACATTCATTGCGAAGTGTCATGTATACCTGGTACCCACTTCGGAAGAATGTAAATGCGACACTTCCTTACTAGGAAATAGAGATTGTAGATGTCTACGTATCGTAGCAATCGAGTTCTAACGCTTCTTAAGTCGCGATAACGCATCTCATTTCTATGTTTCGTGATAACATATAATATTGATTGTGAAATGTCATGTATACCTCGTGTTCACTTCAAAAGAATGTAAATGCGACACTTCCTTGCTAGGAAATAGCGCTTGCAGATGTCTACGTATCTAAGCAATAGAGATCTAATGCTTTTTAAATCGCGAAACCGCATCTCATTTCTATGTTTCATGATAAGATATAATATTCATTATGGGGTGTTACGTATACCTCGTATTCACTTAATAAGAATGTAAATGCGACACTTCCTTGCCAGGAAATAGCGTTGGCAGATGTCTACGCATCGAAGCAACAGAGTACTAATGCTTCTTAAAACGAGATATCGCATCTCATTTCTATGTTTTATGATAAGATATAATATTCATTGTGCAGTGTTATGTATACCTCGTATTCACTTCACCAGAATGTAAATGCCACACTTCATTGCTAGGAAATAGCATTTCCAGATGTCTACGTATCGAAGCAATAGTGTTCCAATGCATCTTGAAACGCGGTATTGCAACTCATTCCTATGATTCATGATAAGATATAATAGTCATCGCGAAGTGTTGTGTATACCTCGTCTACAATTCAAACGAATGTAAATGCCACACTTCATTGCTAGGATATAGTGTTTCGAGATGTCTAGGTATGGAAGCAATTGAGTTCTAATGCTTCTTTTAACGTGGTATCGCATCTCAATACTTCGTACATGATAAGATATAATATTCATTGCGAAGTGTTATTGACACATCGTCTACACTTTAAAAGAATGTAAATGCCTCACTTCCTTCCTAGGAAATGCGTCCCCAGTTGTCTACGTTTCGAAGCATTAGAGTTCTAATGTTTCTTAAAACACGATATCGTTTCTCATTTCTATGCTTCATGATGAGATATAATATACATTGCGAAGTGTTATGTATGCCTCGCCTACACTTCAGAAGAATGTAAATGTCTCACGTCCTTGATAGGTAATAGCGTTTCCAGATGTCTACGTATCGAAGCAATAGAGAACTAATGCTTCTTTAAACGCGATATCGCATCTCATTTCCATGTTTCATGATAAGATATAATATTCATTGCGAAGTGTCATGTAAACCTGGCATACACTTTAAATGAATGTGAATGCGACACTTCCAGTCTAGGAAGTAGCGATTGCAGGTGTCTACGTATCGGAGCAATAGAGTTCTAATGCTTCTTAAATCGCCATATCGCATCTCATTTCTATGTTTCATGATAAGATATAATATTCATTGTTCAGTGTTATGCATACCCCGTATTCACTTCAAAAGAATGTAAATGCGACACTTCCTTGCTAGGAAATAGAGTTTGCAGATATCTAGGTATCGTAGCAATAGTGTTCTAACGCTTCTTAAAACGCGATATCGCATCTCATTTCTATGTGTCACGATGAGATATAATGTACATTACGAAGTGTCATGTATACCTTGTATTCACTTCAAAAGAATGAAAATGCGACACTTCCCTGCTAGTAAATAGCGTTTCCAGATGCCTACTGATCGTAGCAATAGAGTTCTAATGCTTCTTAAAACGCAATATCGCACCTCACTTCCATGTTTCATGATAAGATATAATATTCATTGCGAAGTGTTATGTATACCTCGCATACACTTCAAATGAATGTAAATGCGACATTTCCTTGCTAGGAAATAGCGTTTGCAGATGTCTACGTATCGAAGCAAAAGAGATCTAATGCTTCTTAGAACGAGATACCGCATCTCATTCCTATGTTTCATGGTACGATATATTATTCATTGCCAAGTATCACGTATACCTTGCACACACGTCAAATGAATGTATATGCGACACTTCCTTGCTAGGAAATAGCGTTTGCAGATGTCTACGTATCGTGGCAATAGAGTTCTAATGCTTCTCAAAACGCGATATCGCATCTCATTTCCATGTTTCATGATAAGATATAATACGCATTGCGAGGAGTCATGTGTTCCTCGTCTTCGCTTCAAATGAATGTAAATGCGACACTTCCTTGCTAGGAAATAGAGTTTGCAGATGTCTACGTATCGAAGCAATAGCGTTCTAATGCTTCTTGAAACGGGATATCGCATCTCATTTCTATGTTTCTTGATAAGATATAATATTCATTGCGAAGTTTCATGTATTCCTCGTATTCACTTCAAATGAATATAAATGCGACACTTCCTTGCCAGGAAATAGAGTTTGCAGATGTCTACGTATCGAAGCAATAAAGTTATAATGCATCGTACATCCCGATATCGCATCTCATTTCTATGTTTCATGATAATATGTAATATTTATTGTGCAATGTTATTTATACCTCGCATTCACTTCAAAAGCATGTAAATCCGACACTTCCTTGCTAGGAAATAGCGATTGCAGATGCCTACGTATCGAAGCAATAGGGTTCTAATGCTTCTTGAAACGGTATATCGAATCTCATTACTGTGTTTCATGATAAGATATAATATTAATTGCGAAGTTTCATGTATTCCTCGTATTCACTTCAAATGAATGTAAATGCGACACTTCCTTGCTAGGAAATAACGTTTGCAGATGTCTACGTATCGAAGCAATAGAGTACTAATGCTTCTTAATTCGCGATATCGCCTCTCATTTATATGTTTCATGACAAGATTTAATATTAATTGCGGAGTGTCATGTTTACCTCGTACTCACTTAAAAGAATGTTAATGCGACACATCCTAGCTAGGAAGTAGCGTTTGCAGATGTCTACGTATCGAAACAATAGTGTTCTAATGCCTCTTAAAACACGATATCGCATCCCATTTCCATGCTTCATGATAAGATATAATATTCATTATAGAGTGTTATGTATACCACGTACTCACTTCAAAAAATTGTAGATGCGACTCTTCCTTGTTAGGAAATAGCGTTTACAGATGTCTACGTATCGTAGCAATAGATATCTGTGCCTCTTAAAACGCGATATCGCATCCCATTTATATGTTTCATGACAAGATATAGTATTCATTGCGAAGTGTCATGTATACCTTGCATACACTTCAAACGACTGTAAATGCGACACTTCCTTGCTAGGAAATAGCGTTGGCAGATGTCTACGTATCGAAGCAATAGAGATCTAATGCTTCTTAAAACGCGATATCGCATCTCATTTCTATGTCTCATTATAAGATATAATATTCATTGCGAAGTGTTTTGTATTTCTCGTCTACACTTCAAATGAATGTAAATGCCACACTTCCTTCCTATGAAATAGCGTTTCCAACTATTCAATTCAACGCTTTTCAATTCTATATTTCATGATAAGATGCAATATTCATTGCGAAGTGTTATGTATAACTCGTCTATACGTCAAATGAATGCAAATGCCACACTTCCATGCTAGGAAGTAGCGCTCCCAGATCTCTACGTATTGAAGCACTTTTCTAATGCTTTTTAAAACGCGATATTGCATCTCATCCCTATGTTTCATCGTATAATATGATATTCAATGCGAAGTGATATGTATAGCTCGCCTACACTTCAGTAGAATGTAGATACGACACTTCCTTGCTGGGAAATGCGTTTCCAGATGTCTACGTTTTGAAGCAATAGAGTTCTAATGTTTCTTAAAATGCGATATCGCTTCTCATTTCTATGTTTCATGATAAGATACAATTGTCATTTAGAAGTGTTGTGTATACCTCGTCCACATTTCAAAAGAATGTAAATTCCACACTTCATGGCTGGGAAATAGCGTTGGCAGATGTCTACGTATCGAAGCAATAGAGATCTAATGCTTCTTAAAACGCGATATCGCATCTCATTTCTATGTCTCATTATAAGATATAATATTCATTGCGAAGTGTTTTGTATTTCTCGTCTACACTTCAAATGAATGTAAATGCCACACTTCCTTCCTATGAAATAGCGTTTCCAACTGTTCAATTCAACGCTTTTCAATTCTATTTTTCATGATAAGATGCAATATTCATTGCGAAGTGTTATGTATAACTCGTCTATACGTCAAATGAATGCAAATGCCACACTTCCATGCTAGGAAGTAGCGCTCCCAGATCTCTACGTATTGAAGCACTTTTCTAATGCTTTTTAAAACGCGATATCGCATCTCATTCCTATGTTTCATCGTATAATATGATATTAAATGCGAAGTGATATGTATAGCTCGCCTACACTTCAGTAGAATGTAAATACGACACTTCCTTGCTGGGAAATGCGTTTCCAGATGTCTACGTTTTGAAGAAATAGAGTTCTAATGTTTCTTAAAATGCGATATCGCTTCTCATTTCTATGTTTCATGATAAGATACAATTGTCATTTAGAAGTGTTGTGTATACCTCGTCCACATTTCAAAAGAATGTAAATTCCACACTTCATGGCTAGGAATTAGCGTTTCCAGAAGTCTACGTATCGCAGCAATAGAGTTCTAATCATTCTTCAAACGCGATAACGCATCTCATTTCTACGTTTCATGGTAAGATATAATATTCATTGCGAAGTGTCACTTATACATCGCATACACTTCAAATGAATGTAAATGCGTCACTTCCTTGCAAGGAAATAGCGCTGGCAGATATCTATGTATCGAAGCAATTGAGTTCTACTGCTTCTTAAAGCGAGATATCGCATCTCATTTCTATGTCTCACGATAAGATATAATATACATTGTGGAGTGTTATGTGTACCTGGTATTCACTTCAAAAGAATGTAAATGCGACGCTTCCTTGCTAGGAAGTAGTGTTTGCAGATGTATACGTATCGAAGCAATAGTGTCCTAATGCTTCTTAAATCGCGATATCGCTCCTAATTTCTGTTTCATTATAACATATAATATTCATTGCGAAGTGTCATGTATACCTCGCATACACTTCAAACGAATGTAAATGCGACACTACCTTGCTAGGAAATAGCGTTTGCAGATGTCTACGTATCGTAGCATTAGGGTTCTAATGCTTCTTAAAACGCGATATCGCATCTCATTTCTATGTCTCATGATAAGATATAATATTAATTGCGAAGTGTTATGTATACCTCGCATACACTTCAAAGGAATGTAAATGCGACACTTCCTTTCTAGGAAATAGCGTTTGAAAGTTGTCTACGTATCGTAGCATTAGGGTTCTAATGCTTCTTAAAACGCGATAACGCATCTCATTTCTATGTCTCATGATAAGATATAATATTAATTGCGAAGTGTTATGTATACCTCGCATACACTTCAAATGATTGTAAATGCGACACTTCCTTGCTAGGAAGTAGCGTACGCAGATGTTTACGTACAGAAGCAATATATTTCTAACGCTTCTTAAATCGCCATATCGCATCTTATTTCTGTTTTTCGTGATAAGGTACAATATTCATTGTGGAATGTTATGTATTCCTCGTATTCATAAGAATGAAAATGCGAGACTTCCTTGCTATTAGATAGCGTTTGCAGATGTCTACGTATCCAAGCAATAGTGTTCTAATGCTTCTTAAATCGCCACTTCGCATTTCATTTCTGTGTTTCGTGATAAGGTATAATATTCATCGTGGAGTGTTATGTATACCTCGTATTCACTTAAACAGAATGTAAATGCGACACTTCCTTGCTAGGAAGTAGCGTCTGCAGATGTCTACGTACCGTAGCAATAGTGTTCTAATGCTTCTTAGAACGCGATATCGCATGTCACTTCTATGTTTCATGATAAGATATAATATTCATTGCGAAGTGTTACGTATACCTAGTATTCACCTAAAAAGAGTGCAAATTCAACACTTCCTTGCTAGGATATAGCGTCTGCAGGTGTCTACGTATCGAAGCAATAGAGTTCTTATGCTTCTTAAATCGCGATATGGCATCTCATTTCTATGTTTCATTATAAGATATAATATTCATTGCGCAGTGTCATGTATACCGCGCATACACTTCAAGTGAATGTAAATGCGACACTTCGTTGCTAGGATATAGCGATGGCAAATGTCTACGTATCGAAGCAACAGAGTCCTAATGCTTCTTAGAACGCGATATCGCATCTCAATTCTATGAATTATGATAAGATGTAATGTTCATTGCGAAGTGTCTTGTATACCTCGCATACACTTCAAATGAATGTAAATGCGACACTTCCTTGCTAGGAAATAGCGTCTGCATATGTCTACGTATCGAAGCAACAGGGTTCTAATGCTTTTTAAAACGAGATATCGCATCTCATTTCTATGTTTCATGCTAAGATATAGTATTCATTGTGCAGTGTTATGTATACCCCGTATTCACCTCAATAGAATGTAAATGCGACACTTCCTTGCTAGGAAATAGCGATGGCAGATGTCTACGTATCGAAGCAATAGTGTTCCAATGCTTCTTAAATCGTCATAATGCATCTCATTTCTATGTTTCATGATAAGATATAATATTCATTGTGCAGTGTTATGTATACCCCGTATTCACATCAAAAGAATGTAAGTACGACACATCCTTGCTAGGAAATAGCGTTTGCAGATGTCTACGTGTCGTGGCAATAGAGTTCTAGTGCTTCTTTAAACAGGATACCGCAACTCATTTCTATGTTCCATGACAAGATATGATATTCATAGTGGAGTGTTATGTATACCCCGTATTCACTTCAAAAGAATTTAAATGCGACACTTCCTTGCTGGGATATAGTGTTTTGCAGATGTGTACGTATCGTAGCAATAGAAATCTAATGCTTCTTAAAACGCGATATCGCGTCTCATTTCTATGTTTTATGATAAGGGATAATATTCATTGCGTAGTGTCATGTATACTTCGTATTCACCTCAAAAGAATGTAAATGCAACACTTCCTTGCTTGGAAATAGCGTTTGCAGATGTCTACGTATCGAAGCAATATAGTTCTAATGCTTCTAAAATCGTCATATAGCATTTCATTCCTATGATTTATGATAAGATATAATATTCATTGTGCAGTGTTATGTATACCGCGTATTCACTTCAATAGAATGAAAATGCGACACTTCCTTGCTAGGAAATAGCGTTTACAGATATCTACGTATCGTAGCATTAGAGTTCTAATCCTTCTTAGAACGCGAAATCGCTCCTCACTTCTATGTTTCATGATTAGATATAATATTCATTGTGGAGTGTTATGTATACCTCGTATTCACTTCCAAAGATTGTAAATGCGACACTTCCTTGCTAGGAAGTAGCGTTTGCAGATGGTTACGTATCGAAGCAATAGCGTTCTAATGCTTCTTGAAACGGGATATCGCATCTCATTTCTATGTTTCTTGATAAGATATAATATTCATTGCGAAGTTTCATGTATTCCTCGTATTCACTTCAAATGAATATAAATGCGACACTTCCTTGCTAGGAAATAGAGTTTGCAGATGTCTACGTATCGAAGCAATAAAGTTCTAATGCATCGTACATCGCGATATCGCATCTCATTTCTATGTTTCATAATAATATGTAATATTTATTGTGCAATGTTATTTATACCTCGCATTCACTTCAAAAGCATGTAAATCCGACACTTCCTTGCTAGGAAATAGCGATTGCAGATGCCTACGTATCGAAGCAATAGGGTTCTAATGCTTCTTGAAACGGTATATCGAATCTCATTACTGTGTTTCATGATAAGATATAATATTAATTGCGAAGTTTCATGTATTCCTCGTATTCACTTCAAATGAATGTAAATGCGACACTTCCTTGCTAGGAAATAACGTTTGCAGATGTCTACGTATCGAAGCAATAGAGTACTAATGCTTCTTAATTCGCGATATCGCCCCTCATTTATATGTTTCATGACAAGATTTAATATTAATTGCGGAGTGTCATGTTTACCTCGTACTCACTTAAAAGAATGTTAATGCGACACATCCTAGCTAGGAAGTAGCGTTTGCAGATGTCTACGTATCGAAACAATAGTGTTCTAATGCCTCTTAAAACACGATATCGCATCCCATTTCCATGCTTCATGATAAGATATAATATTCATTATAGAGTGTTATGTATACCACGTACTCACTTCAAAAAATTGTAGATGCGACTCTTCCTTGTTAGGAAATAGCGTTTACAGATGTCTACGTATCGTAGCAATAGATATCTGTGCCTCTTAAAACGCGATATCGCATCCCATTTATATGTTTCATGACAAGATATAGTATTCATTGCGAAGTGTCATGTATACCTTGCATACACTTCAAACGACTGTAAATGCGACACTTCCTTGCTAGGAAATAGCGTTGGCAGATGTCTACGTATCGAAGCAATAGAGATCTAATGCTTCTTAAAACGCGATATCGCATCTCATTTCTATGTCTCATTATAAGATATAATATTCATTGCGAAGTGTTTTGTATTTCTCGTCTACACTTCAAATGAATGTAAATGCCACACTTCCTTCCTATGAGATAGCGTTTCCAACTATTCAATTCAACGCTTTTCAATTCTATATTTCATGATAAGATGCAATATTCATTGCGAAGTGTTATGTATAACTCGTCTATACGTCAAATGAATGCAAATGCCACACTTCCATGCTAGGAAGTAGCGCTCCCAGATCTCTACGTATTGAAGCACTTTTCTAATGCTTTTTAAAACGCGATATTGCATCTCATCCCTATGTTTCATCGTATAATATGATATTCAATGCGAAGTGATATGTATAGCTCGCCTACACTTCAGTAGAATGTAGATACGACACTTCCTTGCTGGGAAATGCGTTTCCAGATGTCTACGTTTTGAAGCAATAGAGTTCTAATGTTTCTTAAAATGCGATATCGCTTCTCATTTCTATGTTTCATGATAAGATACAATTGTCATTTAGAAGTGTTGTGTATACCTCGTCCACATTTCAAAAGAATGTAAATTCCACACTTCATGGCTGGGAAATAGCGTTGGCAGATGTCTACGTATCGAAGCAATAGAGATCTAATGCTTCTTAAAACGCGATATCGCATCTCATTTCTATGTCTCATTATAAGATATAATATTCATTGCGAAGTGTTTTGTATTTCTCGTCTACACTTCAAATGAATGTAAATGCCACACTTCCTTCCTATGAAATAGCGTTTCCAACTGTTCAATTCAACGCTTTTCAATTCTATTTTTCATGATAAGATGCAATATTCATTGCGAAGTGTTATGTATAACTCGTCTATACGTCAAATGAATGCAAATGCCACACTTCCATGCTAGGAAGTAGCGCTCCCAGATCTCTACGTATTGAAGCACTTTTCTAATGCTTTTCAAAACGCGATATCGCATCTCATTCCTATGTTTCATCGTATAATA
The DNA here is from genome assembly GCF_050948175.1 of Xylocopa sonorina. NCBI lineage: Eukaryota > Metazoa > Arthropoda > Insecta > Hymenoptera > Apidae > Xylocopa > Xylocopa sonorina. Next base: position 2,949,261 of record NW_027490095.1, read on the forward strand.
TGATATTAAATGCGAAGTGATATGTATAGCTCGCCTACACTTCAGTAGAATGTAAATACGACACTTCCTTGCTGGGAAATGCGTTTCCAGATGTCTACGTTTTGAAGAAATAGAGTTCTAATGTTTCTTAAAATGCGATATCGCTTCTCATTTCTATGTTTCATGATAAGATACAATTGTCATTTAGAAGTGTTGTGTATACCTCGTCCACATTTCAAAAGAATGTAAATTCCACACTTCATGGCTAGGAAATAGCGTTTCCAGAAGTCTACGTATCGCAGCAATAGAGTTCTAATCATTCTTCAAACGCGATAACGCATCTCATTTCTACGTTTCATGGTAAGATATAATATTCATTGCGAAGTGTCACTTATACATCGCATACACTTCAAATGAATGTAAATGCGTCACTTCCTTGCAAGGAAATAGCGCTGGCAGATATCTATGTATCGAAGCAATTGAGTTCTACTGCTTCTTAAAGCGAGATATCGCATCTCATTTCTATGTCTCACGATAAGATATAATATACATTGTGGAGTGTTATGTGTACCTGGTATTCACTTCAAAAGTATGTAAATGCGACGCTTCCTTGCTAGGAAGTAGTGTTTGCAGATGTATACGTATCGAAGCAATAGTGTCCTAATGCTTCTTAAATCGCGATATCGCTCCTAATTTCTGTTTCATTATAACATATAATATTCATTGCGAAGTGTCATGTATACCTCGCATACACTTCAAACGAATGTAAATGCGACACTACCTTGCTAGGAAATAGCGTTTGCAGATGTCTACGTATCGAAGCAATAGTGTTCCAATGCTTCTTAAATCGTCATAATGCATCTCATTTCTATGTTTCATGATAAGATATAATATTCATTGTGCAGTGTTATGTATACCCCGTATTCACATCAAAAGAATGTAAGTACGACACATCCTTGCTAGGAAATAGCGTTTGCAGATGTCTACGTATCGCAGAAATAGAGTTCTAATGCTTCAGAAAACGCGACATCGCATCTCATTTCTATGAATCATGATAAGATGTAATATTCATTTTGCAGTGTTATGTATACCTCGTTCTCACTTCAAAAGGATGTAAATGCGACACTTCCTTGCTAGGAAATAGCGATGGCAGATGTCTACGTATTGAAGCGATAGAGTCCTAATGCTTCTTAAAACGCGACATCGCATGTCATTTCTATGTTTCATGATAACATGTAATATTCGTTGTGCAGTGTTACGTATACCCCGTATTCACCTCAAAATAATTTAAATGCGATACTTCCCTGCTAGGAAATAGCGTTTGCAGATGTCAAAATATCGAAGCACTAGGGTTCTAATGCTTCTTAAAAAGAGATAACGCATCACAATTCTATGTTTCATGATAAGATTTAATATTCATTGTGGTGTGATACGTATACCTCGTATTCACTTCAAAACAATGCGAATGCAACACTTCCTTGCTAGGAAATAGCGTTTGCAGATGTCTACGTATCGTAGCAATATAGTTCTAATGCTTGTAAAAATTCGATATCGCATCCCATTTCTATGATTCGTGATAAGATATAATATTCATTGTGGAGTGTTACGTATACCTCGTATTCACGTCAAAAGAATGTATATGCGACACTTCCCTGCTAGGAAATAGCGTTCCCAGATGTCTACGTATCGAAACAATAGAGTTCTAATGCTTCTTCAAACGAGACGTCGCATCTCATTTCTATGTTTTATGATAAGGCATAATATTCATTGCGAAGCGTTATGCATACCTCGTATTCACTTCAAAATAATTTGAATACGACACTTCCATGCTAGGAAATAGCTTTTGCAGATGTCTACGTATCGAAGCACTAGGGTTCTAATGCTTCTTAAAAAGAGATAACGCATCACAATTCTATGTTTCATGATAAGATTTAATATTCATTGTGGTGTGATACGTATACCTCGTATTCACTTCAAAACAATGCGAATGCAACACTTCCTTGCTAGGAAATAGCGTTTGCAGACGTCTACGTATCGTAGCATTAGGATTCTAATGCTTCCAAGACGAGATATCGCATCTCATTTCTATGTTTCATTATAAGATATAATATTCATTGCGAAGTGACATGTATACTTCGTATTCACTTCAGAAGAACGCAAATGCGACACTTTCTTGCTAGGAAGTAGCGTTTGAAGATGTCTACGTATAGTAGCAATAGATTTCTAATGCCTTTTAAATCGCGATATCGCATCTCATTTCTATGTTTCATGATGAGATATAATATTCAATGTGGAGTGTTATGTATTCCTCGTATTCACTTCAAAAGCATGTAAATGCGACACATCCTTCCTTGGAAATAGCGTTTGCAGATATCTCCGTACCGAAGCAATAGTTATCTAATGCTTCTTATATCGTGACATCGCATCTCATTCCTACATTTCATGACATGATATAATATTCATTCTGGAGTGTTATGGATATCTCGTATTCATTTCAAAAGAATGTAAGTGCGACTCTTCGTTCCTATTAAATAGCTTTTGCAGATGTCTAAGTGTCGTAGCAACAGAGTTCTAATGCTTTTTAGATCGCGATATAGCACCTCATTTCTATGTTTCATGATAAGATATATTATTCATTGTGCAGTGTTATGTATACCTCGTATTCACTTGAAAGTAATGTAAATGCGGCACTTCCTTGCTAGGAAATAGCGTTTCCAGACATCTACGTATCGTAGCAATAGAGATCTAATGCTTCTTAAAGCGCGATATAGCTTCCCATTTCTATGTTTCATGATAAGATATAATATTCATTGCGAAGTGTCTTGAATATCTCGCATACACTTCAAATGAATGTAAATGGGACACTTCCTTGCTAGGAAATAGCGGTGGCAGTTGTCTACGTAACGAAGCAATAGTGTTCTAATGCTTCTTAAAACGCGAAATCGCTCCCCATTTATATGCTTCATGCTAAGATATAATATTCATTGCGGAGTGTCATGTATACCTCGTATTATCTTCAAAAGAATGTAAATACGACACTTCCTTGCTAGGAAATAGCGTTTGCAGATGTCTACGTATCGAAGCAATAGGGTTCTAATGCCTCTTAAAACGAGATATCGCATCTCATTTCTATGTGCCATGATAAGATATAATATTCATTGCGAAGTGTCATGTATACCTCTCAAACACTTCAATTGTATGTAAATGCGACACTTCCTTCCTAGGAAGTAACGTTTGCAGATGTCTACGTATTGAAGTAACAGAGTACTAATGCTTCATGAAACGAGATATCGCACCTCATTTCTATGTTTTATGATAAAATATAATATTCATTGTGCAGTGTTATGTATACCCTGCATTCACATCAAAAGAATGTAAATACGACACATGATTGCTAGGAAATAGCGTTTGCAGATGTCTACGTATCGTAGCAATAGAGTTCTAATGCTTCTTAAAACGCGACATCGCATCACATTTCTATGTTTCATGATAGGATATAATATTCATTGCGAAGTGCCACTTATGCCTCGCATACACTTAAAATGAATGTAAATGCGACACTTCATTGCTAGGAAATAGCGTTTGCAGATGTCTACATATCTAAGCAATAGTGTTCTAATGCTTCTTAAAACGGGATACCGCATCTCATTCCTATTTATCATGATAAGATATAATATTCATTGCGAAGTGTCATGTGTACCTCGTATTCCCATCAAAAGAATGTAAATGCCACACTTCCTTCCTAGGAAATAGCGTTTGCAGATGTACACGTATGGAAGCAATAGAGTTCTAATGCTTCTTAAAACGGGATATCGCATCTCAATTCTATGTCTCATGATAAGATACAATATTCATTGCGAAGTGTCATGTATACATCGTATTCACTTCAAAAGAATGCAAGTTCGATACTTCCTTGCTTGGAAATAACGTTTCCAGATGTCCACGTATCGAAGCAACAGATATCCAATGCTTTTTAAAAGGCGAAATCGCTCCCCAATTATATGATTCATGAAAAGATATAATATTCATTGTGGAGTGTACACTTCAAAAGAATGTAATTGCGATACTTCCTTGCTAGGAAATAGCGTCTGCAGATGTCTACGTATCGTAGCAATAGATTTCTAATGCTTCTTAAAACGCGATATAGCATCTCATTTCTACGTTTTATGATAAGATATAATATTCATTGTGTAGTGTTATGTATACCTCGTATTCAGTTCAATAGAATGTAAATGCGACTATGCCTTGCTGGGATATTTCGTTTGCAGATGTCTACGTATCGTAGCATTAGAGTCCTATTCCTTTTAGAACGCGATATCGCAAATCATCTATGTTTCATGATAAGATATAATCTTCATTGAAAAGTGTCTTGAATACCTCGCATATACTTCATATGAATGTAAATGCGACACTTCCTTGCTTGGAAGTAGCGATGGCAGATGTCTACGCATCGTAGCAATAGAGTTCTAAATCTTCTTAAAACGCGCTTTCGCATCTCATTTCTATGTTTCATGATAAGATATAATATTCATTGCGAAGTGACATGCATACCTCGTATTCACTTCAAAAGAATGTAAATGCGACTCTTCCTTGCTAGGAAATAGCGTTTGCAGATGTCTACGTATCGAAGCAATAGAGTTGTAATGCTTCTTAAATCGCGATATCGCATCTCATTTCTATGTTTCATGATAATATATAATTTTCATTGCGAAGTGTCATGTATACCTCGCAAACACTTCAAATGAATGTAAATGCGACACTTCCTTGCTAGGAAATAGCGTTTGAAGATGTCTTCGTATCGAAGCAATAGAGTTCTAGTGCATCTTAAAACTTGATATCGCATCACATTTCTATGTCTTATGATAAGATATAATATTCATTGCGAAGTGTTATGTGTTTCTCGTCTACACTTCAATTGAATGTAAATGCGACACTTCCTTTCTAGGAAAATACATTTCCAGATGTCTACGTATCGAAGCAATAGAGTTATAATGCCTCTTAAAACGCGATATCGCATCTCATTCCTACGTTGCATGATAAGATATAATATTCATAGCGAAGTGTTATGTATACCTCGCATAAACATCAAATAAATGTAAATGCGACACAACCTTGCTAGGATATAGCGCTTGCAGATGTCTACGTATCGATGTAATAGGGTTCTACTGCTTCTTAAATCGCGATATCGCATCTCATTTCTATGTTTCGTGATAAGATATAATATTCATTGCGAAGTGTCGTGTATACCTCATATTCACTTCAGAAGGATGTAAGTGCGACTCTTGCTTGCAAGGAAGTAGCGTTTGCAGATATCTACGTATCGTTGCAATAGATTTCTAATGCTTCCAAAATCGCCATATCGCATCTCATTTCTATGTTTCGTATTAAGATATAACATTCATTGCGATGTGTCATGTGTACCTCGCATACGCTTCAAATGAATGTAAATGCGACACTTCCTTGCTAGGAAATAGCGTTTGTAGGTGTCTACGTATCGAAACAATAGAGTTCTAATGCATCTTAAAACGCGATATCGCACCTCATTTATATGTCTCATGATAAGATATAATATTCATTGCGAAGTTTCATGTATTCCTCGTATTCACTTCAAATGAATGTAAATGCGACACTTCCTTGATGGGAAATAGCGTTTGCAGATTTCTACGAATCGAAGCAATAGAATTCTAATGCTTCTTATATCGTCATATCGCATCTCATTCCTATGTTTCATGGTAAGATATATTATTCATTGCGAAGTATCACATATACATCGGATACACTTCAAACGAATGTAAATGCGACACTTCCTTGCTAGGAAATAGCGTTTGCAGATGTCTACGTATCGTAGAAATAGTGTTCTAACGCCTCATAAGACGCGATATCGCATCTCATTTCTATGTTTCATGATAAGATATGATATTCATTGCCAAGTGGCATGTATACCTCTCAAACACTTCAATTGTATGTAAATGCGACACTTCCTTGCTAGGAAGTAGTGTCACGTCCTGACGAACAAATTATTCGTATCCCAGGAGGTTGTATGACACAAGCCTTTTAGTCGAAAATTCGGTCTGGTATAAAACGCCTATGACCGGTTTCGTCGATTCTGGCAAGACGCGGGCACCGTAAACAATCGCGAACGCGTGTAAGGATGGATTTTACTTACCTTTCGCTGATTACCCTCTTCTGCTTTCAGATGTGGCGATCGTCGAGGGTCGTTCTCGGGGGAGGAGTCGGCGTACGGCTGGCTGAAATCGGCGTTGTGACGGTGGAGCTGCGATGAATGTCGCCGTCCGTCGATGATCGAAGAATTCTGGCGTTTCACCAACGTATTCCGCACGAGATAATGGATTAAATTCTTCCTCCCGGCACTAAGAGTTCGTTTATAGACACTCAAGTTGCTACGAACTTGGAAAAATTTGTATTAAAATATAATTGAATTTAGAAATGGAGTTGGAATGAACTAGAACTTGATGTGGTAGGAAAATAATAAAGTATATTCTAAATCAAAGAGTTCAAGAACAATTATTTCTAAGTATTAAGACTAGGTTAACTATGAATTAGGAATTAGAACAAAGACTTTAGAACTAGGAACCTTATCGAGGCTGCGCGACGACCCTAAGGCGCGACTTGGAAGAGACTTGGAATTGGAAATGCCCCCAGGTGAGATAGAACTGTACCGTACTGACGGTACTGACTGACAGTGTCTCCCAAGATGCGTCTGCGACCTCCTCGACTCTCGGAGCGCTTCGGTCGCGTGCGAACGTAGGTGCGAGTATGTGGACGCCCGAGTGGGGTCTCGGTGTTGCGTGGTGGGGTTAGCGGCGCGTGCCGCTGAGGCGGTTGCGATCTCGCGCGTCGCGGCTTATTTAATTAGCGCTCTTATGATTATAGAGATACAAGTAGGAAATTAGAATCTCGTAGAGGTTGATTCACCTGGTACGTCCCTGGAGTGAGCGAGAGGGCGAGTTTCCCTGCAGGTAAGAGTGAGACGGTGGATGGCACCTTGAGTGGGAGCCAGACAGCGCACATGGTCCTTGGTGCGAGCGAGATGACGCACGAGGTCCTCGGTGCGAGTGAGACAGAATGTGTTGCCCTTGGAGCGAGGGAGAAGGCGAACACATCTGCGGGTGCGAGTTAGACGGAGGGTAGGTCCCTTGGAGTGAGAGAGACGGCGAGCACCTCTGCGGGTGCGGGTGCAGGGTATGTCCCCTGGAGTGAGAGAGACGGCGAGTTGCGTCTGGGTGTTGCAGGTGGTGCAGGCGCGTGAGGGTGGTTGCTGTGGCGCGTTGAGAGGGTGGCAGGCGGCACGCCTGACGTCACAGTAGCGTTTGCAGATATCTACGTATCGAAGCAGTAGAGTTCTAATGCTTCTCAAAACGCGATATCGCATCTCATTTCTATGTCTCGTGATAAGATATAATATTCAATGCGAAGTGTCATGTATACCTTGTATTTACCTCAAAAGAATGTAGATGCGACACTTCCTAGCTAGGAATTAGTGTTTGCAGGTGTCCACGTATCGAAGCAATAGAGTTTTAATGCACCTTAGATCGCGATATCGCATCTCATTTCTTTGTCCCATGATAAGATATAATATTCATTGCGAAGTGTCATGTGTACCTCGTATTCACTTCAAAAGAATGTAAATGCGACACTTCCTTGCTAGGAACTAGCGTTTCCAGATGTCTACGTATAGAAACAATAGGGTACTAATGCTTCTTAGAAAGAGACTTCGCTTCTCATTTCTGTGTTTCATGACAAGATATAATATTCATTGCGAAGTGTCATGTATACCTTGTATTTACATCAAAAGAATGTAGATGCGACACTTCCTTGCTAGGTATTAGTGTTTGCAGATGTCCACGTATCGAAGTAATAGTGTTTTAATGCTCCTTAAATCGCGATATCGCATCTCATTTCTTTGTTTCGTGATAAGATATAATATTCATTGCGAAGTGTCATGTATACCTTGTATTCACTTCAAAAGAATGTGAATGCGACACTTCCTTGCTAGGAAGTTGCGTTTACAGATGTCTATGTATCGTAGCAGTAGAGTTCTAATGGTTCTTAAAACGCCATATCGCATCTCATTTCTATGTTTCTTGATAAGATATAATATTCATTCTGGAGTGTTATGTACACTCCGTATACCCCGTATTCGCTTCAAAAGAATGTAAATACGACACTTCCTTGCTAGGAAATCGCGTTGCAGATGTCTACGTATCGTAGCAACAGAGTTCTAATGCTTCTTAAATCGCGATTTCGCATCTCATTTCTATGTTTCATGATAAGATATAATTTCCGTCGCGAAGTGTCACGTATACCTCGCATACACTCCAAATGAATGTAAATGCGACACCTCCTTGCTATAAAATAGCGTTTGCAGATGTCTGCGTATCGAAGCAATAGAGTTCTAATGCTTCATAAGTCGCCCTATCGCATCTCATTCCTATGTTTCACTATAAGATATAATATTCATTGCGAAGTGTCATGTATACCTCGCATACACTTGAAATGAATGTAAATGCGACACTTCCTTGCTAGGAAGTAGCGTTTGTAGATATCTACGTATCGAAGCAATAGAGTTTTAGTGCTTTTTTGGACGCGATATCGCTTCACATTCCTATGATTCATGATAAGATAGTATTCTTTGCGAAGTTTTATGTATATCTCGTCCACACTTCAAAAGTATGTAAATGCCACACTTCCATGCTAGGAAATAGCGTTTCCAGATCTCTACATATCGAAGCAATGAAGTTCTAATGCTCCTTAGGACGCGATGTCGCATCTCATTCCTATGTTTCATGATAAGATACAATATTCGTGCGAAGTGTTATGTATACCTTGTCTACACTTCAAATGAATGCAACAGCCACCCTTTCTTGCCAGGAAATAGCGTTTGCAGACGTCTACGTATCGAAGCAATAGAGTTCTAATGCTTGTTAAATCGCGATATCGCATCTCATTTATACGTTTCATGATAAGATATAATATTCATTGCGCAGTGTTATGCATACCTCGCATACACTTCAAATGAATGTAAATGCGGCACTTCCTTGCTAGGAAATAGCGTTTGCAGATGTCTGCGTATCGAAGCAATAGAGTTCTAATGCTTCCTAAATCGAGATATCGCATCTCATTTCAACGTTTCATGATAAGATATAATATTCATTGCGAAGCATTATGTATTCCTCCTCCACACGTCAAATGAATGTAAATGCGATACTTCCTTTCTAGGAAATTACGTTTCCAGATGTCTACGTATAGAAGCAATAGAGTTCTAAAGCTTCTTAAATCGCGATATCGCATCCTATTACTATGTTTCATGATAAGATATAATATCCATTGCGAATTGTCTTGTATACATCGCATACACTTCAAATCAATGTAAATGAGACACTTCCTTGCTAGGAAATAGCGATGGCAGATGTCTACGTATCGAAGCAATAGTGTCCCAATGCTTCTTAAAACGAGATATCGCATCTCATTTCAATGTTTTGTGATAAGATATAATATTTACTGCGGACTGTCATGTATACTTCGTATTCACTTCAAAAGAATGTAAATGTGACACTTCCTTGCTAGGAAGTAGCGTTTGCAGATGTCTACGTATCGAAGCAACAGATTTGTAATGCTCCTTAAATCGCGATATCGCATCTCATTTCTATGCTTCATGATAAAATATAATATTCAGTGCGAAGTGTCTTGTATACCTCGCACAAGCTTCAAATGAATGTAAATGCGACACTTCCTTGATAGGAAATAGCGATGGCAGGTGTCTACGTGTCGAAGCAACAGAGTTCTAATGCTTCTCAAAACGAGATATCGCATCTGATATTAATGTTTTATGATAAGATATAATATTCATTGCGAAGTGTCATGTATACTTCGTATTCACTTCAAAAGAATGTAAATGCGACACTTCCTTGCTTGGAAATAGCGTTTGCAGATGTCTACGTATCGAAGCAGTAGAGTTCTAATGCGACCCAAATCGTCATATCGCATCTTACTTCTACATTTCATGATAAGATATAATATTCATTGCGAAGTGTCAAGTATACCTCGTATTCACTTCAAAAGAATGGAAATGCGACACTTCCTTGCTAAGAAATAGCGTCTCCACATGTCTACGTATCGAAACAATAGAGTTCTAATGCTTCTTAAAACGAGATGTCGCATCTCATTTCTATGTTTCATGGTAAGATAAAATAATCATTGCGAAGTGTCACTTATACCTCGCATACACTTCAAATGAATGTAAATGCGACACTTCATTGCTAGGAAATAGCGTTTGCAGATGTCTGCGTATCGCAGAAACAGTGTTCTAATGCTTCATAAAACGCGATATCGGATCCCATTTCTATATTTCATGATAAGATATAATATTCATTGGGAAGTGTCATGTATACTTCGTATTCGCTTCAAAAGGATGTAAATGCGACACTTGCTTGCTATGAAATAGCATTTCTACATGTCTACGTATAGAAGCAATAGAGCTTTAATGCTCCTTAAAACGTGATATCGCATTTCACTTCTATGTTTCATGATAATTGATAATATCCATTGCGAAGTGTCATGTATACCTCGTATTCACTTCAAAAGAATGTAAATGCGACACTTCCCTGCTTTTAAATAGCGTTTGCAGATGTATACGTATCGAAGCAATAGAGTTGTAATGCTTCTTAAAACGGGATACCGCATCTCATTTCTATGTCTCGTGATAAGATATAATATTCATTGCGAATTGTCATGTATACCTCATATTCACTGCAAAAGAATGTAAATTCGGTACTGCCATGCTAGGAAGTAGCGTTTGCAGATGTCTACGTATCGAAGCAGTAGATTTCTAATGCTTCTTATAACGTGATTTCGCACCTCATTTCTATGTCTCATGATAAGATATAATATTCATTGCGAAGTGTTATGTATTCACCGTCTGCACTTGAGATGTATGTAAATGCGACACTTCCTTTCAAGGAAATTACGTTTCCAGATGTCTACGTATCGAAGCAATAGAGTTCTAATGCTTATTAAAACGGGATGTAGCATCTCATTTCCACGTTTCATGATAGGATATAATATTCATTGCGAACTGTTATGTATCCCTCGTATTCACATCAAAAGAATGTAATTGCGACTCTTCCTTGCTAGGAAATAGAGTTTCCAGACGTCTACGTATCATAGCAATAGAGTTCTAATTCTCCTTAAATCGCGATATCGCATCTCACTTCTGTGTATCATGATATGATATAATATTCATTGCGAAGTGTTATGTATTCCTCGCCTACACTTCAAATGTATGTAAATGCGACACCTCCTTTCTAGGAAATTACGTTTCCAGATGTCTACGTATCGAAGCAATAGATTTCTAATGCTTCTTAAAACGCGATATCGCATCTCATTTCTATGTCTCATGATAAATATATAATATTCATTGCGAAGTGTCATGTACACCTCATATTCACTGCAAAAGAATGTAAATGCGGAACTTCCTTGCTAGGAAATAGTGTTGGCAGATGTCTACGTATCGAAGCAATAGAGGTCCTATGCTTCTTAAATCGCAATATCGCATCTCATTTCTATGTTTCATTATAAGATATAATATTCATTGCGAGGTGTCACTTATTCCTCGCATACACTTCAAATGAATGTAAATGTGACACTTCATTGCTAGGAAATAGCGTTTGCAGATGTCTACGTATCGTAGCAATAGTGATCTAATGCTTCTGAAAACGCGATAACGCATTTCATTTCTATGTTTCATGATAAGATATAATATTCACTGCCGAGTGTCATGTATACCTCGTATTCACTTCAAACGAACGTAATTGCGGCACTTCCTTGCTAGGAAATAGCGTTGGCAGATGTCTACGTATCGAAGCAATAGAATTCTAATGCTTCTTATATCGCCAAATCGCATCTCATTTCTATGTTTCATGATAAGATATAATATTCACTGTGAATTGTTATGTATACCTCGTATTCACTTCAAATGAATGTAAATGCGACACTTCATTGCTAGGGAATAGCATTGGCAGATGTCTACGTATCGATGCAGTAGAGATCTAATGCTTCTTAAAACGAGATATCGCATCTCATTTCTATCTTTTACGATAAGATATAATATTCATTGCGGAGTGTCATATATACCTCGTATTCCTTTCAAAAGATTGTAAATGCGACACTTCATTGCTAGGAAGTAGCGTTTGCAGATGCCTACGTATCGAAGCAATAGAGTTCTAATGCTTCTTAAATCGCCATATAGCATCTCATTTCTATGTTTCGTGATGAGATATAATATTCATTGTGGAGTGTTATGTATACCTCGTATTCACTTCAAAAGAATGTAAATGCGACACTTCCTTGCTAGGAAGTAGCGTTTGCAGATGTCTACGTATCGAAGCAATACATTTCTAATGCTTCTTAATTCGCGATATCGATACTCACTTCTATGTTTCATGATAAGAATTCATAGTATTCATTGCGAAGTGTCATGTATACCTCGTACGCTACTCAAATGAATGTAAATGCGGCACTTCCTTGCTAGGAAATAGCGCTGGCAGATGTCTACGTATCGAAGCAAAAGAGATCTTATGCTTCTTGAAAGCGAGATATCGCATCTCATTTCTATGTTACATAATAAGATATAATATTCACTGTGCAGTGTTATGTATACCTCGCATTCGCTTCAACAGAATGGAAATGCCACACTTCCATGCTAGGAAATGCCTTCCCAGATGTCAACGTATCGGAGCAATATAGTTCTAATGCTTCTTAGAACGCGATGTCGATTCTCATTTCTATTCTTCGTTATAAGATATAATATTCATTGCGAAGTGTTATGTATACCTCGTCTACACTTCAAACGAATGTAAGTGCCACACTTCCTTGCTAGGAAATAGCGTTTCCAGATGTCCACGTATCGAAGCAATAGAGTTCTAATCCTTCTTTAAACGCGATATCGCATCTCATTTCTATGTTGCATGATAAGATATAATGTTCATTCCGAAGTCTTATGTATACCTCATCTACACATCAAAAGAATGTAAATGCCACACTTCCTTCCTAGGAAACAGCATTTCCTGATGTCTACGTATAGAAGCAATAGAGTTATAATGTTCCTGTGAAAGCGATATCGAATCTCAATTCTATGTTTCATGATACGATATAATATTTTTTGCGAAGCGTTAGGTATACCTCGTCTACACTTCGAAAGATTGTAAATGCCACACTTCCTTGCTAGGAAATAGCGTTTCCAAATGTCTACGTATCGAAGCAAAAAAGATGTAGTGCTCCTTAAAACGCGATATCGCATCTCACTTCTATGTTTCATGATATGATATTATATTCATTGCAAAGTGTTATGTATACCTCGTATACACTTCTGTAGAGTGTGAATGTCACACGTCCTTGCTAGGAAATTGCGTTTCCAGATTTCTGCGTATCGAAGCAATAGTGTTCTAATGCTTCTTAGAACGCGATATCGCATCTCATTTCTATGTTTAATGATAAGATATAATATTCATTGCGAATTGTTGCGTATACCTCGTCCACACTTCAAGAGAATGTAAGTGCCACACTTCCTTACTAAGAAATAGAGTTTCCAGATGAATAAGTATCGAAGCAATAGAGCTGTCATGCTTCGTGAAACGCGATATCGCATCTCATTTCTATGTTTCATGATTAGATATAGTATTCATTGCGATGTGTTATGTATACCTCGTCTGCACTTAAAAAGATTGTAAATACCACACTTCCTTGCTAGGAAATGGCGTTTTCAGATGTCTACGTATCGTAGCAATAGAATTCTAATGCTGCTTAAACCGCGATATCGCATCTCATTCCTATGTTTCAGGATAAGATATAATATTCATTTGCGAAGTGTTATGTATATCTCGTCTGTACGTCAAAGGAATGTGAATGTCACACTTCCTTGCTAGGAAATAGCGTTTGCAGATGTCTACGTATCGAAGCAGTACAGTTCAAATGCTTCTTAAATCGCGATATCGCAACTCATTTCTATGTTTCATGATAAGATATAATATTCATTGTGCAGTGTTATGTATACCTCGTATTCACTTCAAAAGAATGTAAATACGACACTTCCCTGCTAGGAAATAGCGTTTGCAGATGTCTACGTATCGAAGCAATAGAATTCTAATCCTTTTTAAATCGTCCTATCGACTTTCGTCTCTATGTTTCATGATAAGATATAATATTCATTGCGAAGTGTCATGTATACATCGTATTCATTACAAAAGAATGAAAATGCGACAATTCCTTGTTAGGAAATGGCTTTTGCTGATGTCTACGTATCAGAGCAATAGATTTCTAATGCTTCTTAAAACGCGATATCGCACCTCAATACTATGATTCATGATAAGGTATAATGTTCATTGCGAAGTGTTATGTATACCACGTCTACACTTCAAACGAATGTAAATGCGACACTTCCTTGCTAGGAAATAGCTTTTGCAGATATCTACGTATCGTAGCAATAGAGTTCTAAGGCTTCTTAAAACGCAATATCGCATCTCATTTCTATGTTTCAAGATAAGATATAATATTGATTGCGAAGTGTCATGCATACCTCGCATTACTTTCAAAAGAGTGTAAATGCGACACTTCCTTGCTAGCAAGTAGCGATTGCAGATGTCAACGTATCGTAGCAATGGAGTTCTAATGCTTCTTAAATCGCGGTATCACATCTCATTTCTATGTTTCATGATAAGATATAATAATCATTGTGCAGTGTTATATATACCTCGTATTCACTTCAAAAGAATGTAAATACGACACTTCCCTGCTAGGAAATAGCGTTTGCAGATGTGTACGTATCGAAGCAATAGAGTTCTAATGCTGCTTAAATCGCGATATCGCATCTCATTTCTATGTATCATGATAAGATATAATAGTCATTGTGCAGTGTTTTGTATACCTGGTATTCGCTTCAAAAGAATGTAAATGTGACACTTCCTTGCTAGGAAATAGCGCTTAAAGATGTCTACGTATCGTAGCATTGGAGCCCTAATGCTTCTTAAATCGCGATATCGCATCTCATTTCTATGTTTCATGATAAGATATAATATTCATTGTGCAGTGTTATGTGTACCTCGTATTCACTTCAAAAGAATGATAATGCGCCACTTCCTTGCTAGGAAATAGCGTTTGCAGATGTCTATGTATCGTAGCAATAGGGTTCTAATTCTTCTTAAAACGCGATATCGCATCTCATTTCTATGTTTCATGATAAGATATAATATCTATTGTGCAGTGTTATGTATATCTCGTCTACACTTCAAAAGAATGAAAATGCGACACTTCGTTGCTAGGAAATAGCGTCTGCAGATGTCTACGTATCGTAGAAATAGAGTTCTAATTCTTCTTAAAACGCGATATCGAATCTCATTTGTATGTTTCATGATAAGATACAATATTAATTGCCAAGTGTCATGTATACCTCGTATTCACTTCAAAAGAATGTAAATGCGACACTTCGTTGCTAGGAAATAGCGTCTGCAGATGTCTACATATCGTAGAAATAGAGTTCTAATTCTTCTTAAAACGCGATATCGCATCTCATTCGTATGTTTCATGATAAGATACAATATTAATTGCCAAGTGTCATGTATACCTCGTATTCACTTCAAAAGTATGTAAACGTGACACTTCCTTGCTAGGAAATAGCGTTTCCAGATGTCTGTGTATCGAAGCAATAGAGTTCTAATGCTACTTAAACCGCAATGTCGCATCTCATTCCTATGTTTCTTGATAAGATATAATATTCGTTGTGAAGTATTATGCCTACTTCGCATGCACCTCAAAAGAATGTAAATGCGGCACTTCCTTCCTGGGAAATAGCGTTTGCAGATGTCTACGTGTCGTAGCAATAGAGTTCTAATGCTTCTTAAAACGCGATATCGCATCTCATTAATATGTGTCGTGATAAGATATGATATTCATTGCGAAGTATTATGTATTCCTCATCAACACTTCAAATGAATGTAAGTGCGACTCTTCCTTGCTATTATATAGCATTTGCAGATGTCTAAGTGCCGTAGCAACAGAGTTCTAATGCTTTTTAGATCGCGATACAGCACCTCATTTCTATGTTTCATGATAAGGTATAATATTCATTGTGGAGTGTTATGTATACCTCGTATTCACTTCAAAAGAATGTAAATGCGACACTTCCTTGCTAGGAAGTAGCGTTTGCAGATGTCTACGTATCGAAGCAATACATTTCTAATGCTTCTTAATTCGCGATATCGATACTCACTTCTATGTTTCATGATAAGAATTCATAGTATTCATTGCGAAGTGTCATGTATACCTCGTACGCTACTCAAATGAATGTAAATGCGGCACTTCCTTGCTAGGAAATAGCGCTGGCAGATGTCTACGTATCGAAGCAAAAGAGATCTTATGCTTCTTGAAAGCGAGATATCGCATCTCATTTCTATGTTACATAATAAGATATAATATTCACTGTGCAGTGTTATGTATACCTCGCATTCGCTTCAACAGAATGGAAATGCCACACTTCCATGCTAGGAAATGCCTTTCCAGATGTCAACGTATCGGAGCAATATAGTTCTAATGCTTCTTAGAACGCGATGTCGATTCTCATTTCTATTCTTCGTGATAAGATATAATATTTTTTGCGAAGCGTTAGGTATACCTCGTCTACACTTCGAAAGATTGTAAATGCCACACTTCCTTGCTAGGAAATAGCGTTTCCAGATTTCCACGTATCGAAGCAATAGAATTCTAATGCTTCTTAAAACGCGGTATCGCATCGCAGTTCTATGTTTCATGATAAGATATAACATTCATTGCGAAGTGTTATGTATACCTCGTCTACACTTCAAAAGAATGCAAATGTCACCCTTCCTCGCTAGGAAATAGCGCTTCCAGATGTCTACGAATCGAAGCAATAGAGTTCTAATGCCTCTTAAAATGCGACGTCGTATCCGATTTCTATGTTTCATAGTGAGATATAATATTCATTGCGAAGTGCTGTATACATCTTCTAAGCATCAAAAGAATGTAAATGCCACACATCCTCGCCAAGAAATGGCGTTTCCATATGTCTGCGTATCGAAGCAATAGATTTCTAATGCTTCTTAAAACGCGATATCGCATCTCAATACTATGTTTCATGATAAGGTATAATGTTCATTGCGAAGTGTTACGTATACCTCGTCTACACTTCAAACGAATGTAAATGCGACACTTCCTTCCTAGGAAATAGCGTCTGCAGATATCTCCGTATCGTAGCAATAGAGTTCTAATGCTTCTTAAATTGCGATATCGCTTCTCATTTCTATGTTTCACGATAAGATATACTATTCATTGTGGAGTGTTATGCATACCTCGTATTCACTTCAAAAGAATGTAAATGCGACACTTCTATCCTAGGAAATAGCGTTTGCAGATGTCTACGTATCGTAGCATTAGAGATCTAATGCTTCTTAGAACGCGATATCGCATATTATTTCTATGTTACATGATAAGATATAATAATCATTGCGAAGGGCTATGGTGCACACATCAAAGGAATGTAAATGCGCCACTTCATTGCTAGGAAATAGCGATTACCGATATCTACGCATCGAAGCAATAGAGTTCTAAAGCATCTTAAATCGCGATATCGCATCTCATTGCTATGTTTCATTATAAGATATAATATTCATTGTGCAGTGTTATCTCTACATCGTATTCACCCCAAAAGAATGTAAATGCGACGCTTCCTTGCAAGACGTTTGCAGATGTCTACGTATCGAGGCAATTGAATTCTAATGCTTCTTAAAACGTGATGTCGCATCTCACATCTGTGATTCACGATAAGATGTAATATTCATTGCGAAGTGCAACGTATACCCTGTCTACACATCAAAAGAAGGTAAATGCCACACTTTCTTACTAGGTAACAGCGATTCCAGATGTCTACGGATGGAAGCAATAGAGTTCTAATGCATTTTAAAACGCGATATCGCATCGCAGTTGTATGCTTCATGATAGGATATAATATTCATGGCGAAGCGTTACGTATACCCTCTCTACACTTCAAAAGAATGTAAGTGCTACACTTCCTTGCTAGGAAATGCGTTTCTAGATATCTATGTATCGATGTAATAGAGTTCTAATAATTCTTAAACCGCGATATCGCTTCCATTTCTGCGTTCCATGATAAGATGTAATATTCATTGCGAAGTGCTACGTATACCCTGTCTATACTTCAAAAGAAGGTAAATGCCACACTTTCTTGCTAGGTAATAGCGATTCCAGACGTCTACGTATCGAAGCAATAGAGTTCTATTGCTTCTCAAGGCGCGATATCGCATCGCAGTTCTATGTTTCAGGATGAGATATAATATTCATTGCGAAGTGTTATGTATACATCGTCTACACTTCAAAAGAATGTAAATGCCACATTTCCTTTTCTAGGATATAACGTTTCCAGATATCTACGTACCGAAGCATGAGGGTTCTAGTGCTTCTTAAAACGCGATATCGCATTGCAGTTCTATGTTTCATGATAAGATATAACATTCATTGCGAAGTGTTATGTATACCTCGTCTACACTTCAAAAGAATGCAAATGTCACCCTTCCTCGCTAGGAAATAGCGCTTCCAGATGTCTACGAATCGAAGCAATAGAGTTCTAATGCCTCTTAAAATGCGACGTCGTATCCGATTTCTATGTTTCATAGTGAGATATAATATTCATTGCGAAGTGCTGTATACATCTTCTAAGCATCAAAAGAATGTAAATGCCACACATCCTCGCCAAGAAATGGCGTTTCCATATGTCTGCGTAACGAAGCAATAGATTTCTAATGCTTCTTAAAACGCGATATCGCATCTCAATACTATGTTTCATGATAAGGTATAATGTTCATTGCGAAGTGTTACGTATACCTCGTCTACACTTCAAACGAATGTAAATGCGACACTTCCTTCCTAGGAAATAGCGTCTGCAGATATCTCCGTATCGTAGCAATAGAGTTCTAATGCTTCTTAAATTGCGATATCGCTTCTCATTTCTATGTTTCACGATAAGATATACTATTCATTGTGGAGTGTTATGCATACCTCGTATTCACTTCAAAAGAATGTAAATGCGACACTTCTATCCTAGGAAATAGCGTTTGCAGATGTCTACGTATCGTAGCATTAGAGATCTAATGCTTCTTAGAACGCGATATCGCATATTATTTCTATGTTACATGATAAGATATAATAATCATTGCGAAGGGCTATGGTGCACACATCAAAGGAATGTAAATGCGCCACTTCATTGCTAGGAAATAGCGATTACCGATATCTACGCATCGAAGCAATAGAGTTCTAAAGCATCTTAAATCGCGATATCGCATCTCATTGCTATGTTTCATTATAAGATATAATATTCATTGTGCAGTGTTATCTCTACATCGTATTCACCCCAAAAGAATGTAAATGCGACGCTTCCTTGCAAGACGTTTGCAGATGTCTACGTATCGAGGCAATTGAATTCTAATGCTTCTTAAAACGTGATGTCGCATCTCACATCTGTGATTCACGATAAGATGTAATATTCATTGCGAAGTGCAACGTATACCCTGTCTACACATCAAAAGAAGGTAAATGCCACACTTTCTTACTAGGTAACAGCGATTCCAGATGTCTACGGATGGAAGCAATAGAGTTCTAATGCATTTTAAAACGCGATATCGCATCGCAGTTGTATGCTTCATGATAGGATATAATATTCATGGCGAAGCGTTACGTATACCCTCTCTACACTTCAAAAGAATGTAAGTGCTACACTTCCTTGCTAGGAAATGCGTTTCTAGATATCTATGTATCGATGTAATAGAGTTCTAATAATTCTTAAACCGCGATATCGCTTCCATTTCTGCGTTCCATGATAAGATGTAATATTCATTGCGAAGTGCTACGTATACCCTGTCTATACTTCAAAAGAAGGTAAATGCCACACTTTCTTGCTAGGTAATAGCGATTCCAGACGTCTACGTATCGAAGCAATAGAGTTCTATTGCTTCTCAAGGCGCGATATCGCATCGCAGTTCTATGTTTCAGGATGAGATATAATATTCATTGCGAAGTGTTATGTATACATCGTCTACACTTCAAAAGAATGTAAATGCCACATTTCCTTTTCTAGGATATAACGTTTCCAGATATCTACGTACCGAAGCATGAGGGTTCTAGTGCTTCTTAAAACGCGATATCGCATTGCAGTTCTATGTTTCATGATAAGATATAATATTCATTGCGAAGTGTTACGCACTTTTCGTCTACACTTCAAAAGAATGTAAATGCCACACTTCCATGCTAGGAAATGCCTTTCCAGATGTCAACGTATCGGAGCAATAGAGTTATATTGTTCCTGTGAAAGCGATATCGAATCTCAATTCTATGTTTCATGATACGATATAATATTTTTTGCGAAGTGTTAAGTATACCTCGTAGACACATCAAAACAATGTAAATGCCAAACTTCCTTGCTAGGAGATGCGTTTCCAGATGTCTACGTATCGAAGCAGTAGAGCTCTAATGCATCTTAAAATGCGATATCGCATCTCATTTCTATGTTTAATGATAAGATATAATATTCATTGCGAATTGTTGCGTATACCTCGTCCACACTTCAAGAGAATGTAAGTGCCACACTTCCTTACTAAGAAATAGAGTTTCCAGATGAATAAGTATCGAAGCAATAGAGCTGTCATGCTTCGTGAAACGCGATATCGCATCTCATTTCTATGTTTCATGATTAGATATAGTATTCATTGCGATGTGTTATGTATACCTCGTCTGCACTTAAAAAGATTGTAAATACCACACTTCCTTGCTAGGAAATGGCGTTTTCAGATGTCTACGTATCGTAGCAATAGAATTCTAATGCTGCTTAAACCGCGATATCGCATCTCATTCCTATGTTTCAGGATAAGATATAATATTCATTTGCGAAGTGTTATGTATATCTCGTCTGTACGTCAAAGGAATGTGAATGTCACACTTGCTTGCTAGGAAATAGCGTTTCCAGATGTCTACGTATCGAAGCAATAGAGTTCTCATGCTTCATAAAACGGGATACAGCAACCCATTTCAATGTTTCATTATAAGATATAATATTCGTTGCGAAGTGTTATGTATACCTCGTCCACACTTCAAAAGAATGCAAATGTCACCATTCCTCGCCAGGAAATAGCGCTTCCAGATGTCTACGAATCGAAACAATAGAGTTCTAATGCCTCTTAAAATGAGACGTCGTATCCGATTTCTATGTTTCATAGTGAGATATAATATTCATTGCGAAGTGTTGTATACATCGTCTAAGCATCAAAAGAATGTAAATGCCACACATCCTCGCTAAGAAATAGCGTTTCCATATGTCTGCGTATCGAAGCAATAGATTTCTAATGCTTCTTAAAACGCGATATCGCACCTCAATACTATGATTCATGATAAGGTATAATGTTCATTGCGAAGTGTTATGTATACCACGTCTACACTTCAAAAGAATGTAAATGCGACACTTCGTTGCTAGGAAATAGCGTCTGCAGATGTCTACGTATCGTAGAAATAGAGTTCTAATTCTTCTTAAAACGCGATATCGAATCTCATTTGTATGTTTCATGATAAGATACAATATTAATTGCCAAGTGTCATATATACCTCGTATTCACTTCAAAAGAATGTAAATGCGACACTTCGTTGCTAGGAAATAGCGTCTGCAGATGTCTACGTATCGTAGAAATAGAGTTCTAATTCTTCTAAAAACGCGATATCGCATCTCATTCGTATGTTTCATGATAAGATACAATATTAATTGCCAAGTGTCATGTATACCTCGTATTCACTTCAAAAGAATGTAAATGCTACACTTCCTTGCTAGGAAGTAGCGTTTGCAGATGTCTACGTACCGAAGCAATAGAGTTCTAATGCATCTTAAATCGCGATATCGCATCTCATTTCTATGTTTCATGATAAGATATAATATTCATTGCGAAGTGTCACTTATACATTGCATACACTTCAAATGAATGTAAATGCGACACTTCCTTGCTTGGAAATAGCGATGGCAGATGTCTACGTATCGAAGCAATAGAGTTCTATTGCTTCCTAAATCGCGATGTCGTATTTCATTTCTATGTTCCGTGATAAGGTACGATATTCGTCGTGGAGTGTTATGTATACCTCGTACTCACTTGAAAGGAATGTAATAGCGAAACTTCCTAACGAAGAAACAGCGTTTCCAGATGTCTTCGTATCGCAACAATAGAGTTCTAATGCTTCTTAAAACGAGATGTCGCATCTCATTACTATGTTCCATGATAAGTTATAATATTCATTGCGAAGTTTCATGTAAACCTCGTATTCACTTCAAAAGAATGTAAATCCGACACTTCCATGCTAGGAAGTAGCGTTCGCAGATGTCCACGTATAGCAGTAATAGAGTTCTAATGCTTCTTAAAACGCGATATCGCATCAAACTTCTATGTTTAATGATAAGATATAATATTCAGTGCGAAGTGTCATGTATTCCTCGTATTCTCTTCAGAGGAATGTAAAGGCGACACTTCCTTGCTAGGAAATACGGATTGCAGATGTCTACGTATCGTAGCAAGTGTTCTAATCCTTCTTAAAACGTGATAATGCATCTCAGTTCTATATTTCATGATAAGATATAATATTCATTGCGAAGTGTCATGTATACCTCGCATACACTTCAAATGAATGTAAATGCGACACTTCCTTGCTAGGATATAGCGATGGCAGATGTCTACGTATCGAAGCCACAGATTCCTAATGCTTCTTAAAACGACATATCGCACTCATTTCTATGTTCCATGATAAGATATAATATTCATTGCGAAGTGTCTTGTATACCACGCATACACTTCAAACGTACTAAAAGGCGACACTTCATTGCTAGGTAATAGCGTTTGCAGATGTCTACGTATCGAAGCAATAGATTTCCAATGCTTCTTAAAACGCGAAATCGCTCCCCATTTATATGCTTCATGAAAAGATATAATATTCATTGTGGAGTGTTATGTATACCTCGTATTCACTTCAAAGGAATATAAATGCGACACTTCCTTGCTAGGAAATAGCGTCTGCAGATGTCTACGTATCGTAGCAATAGGGTTCGGATGCTCCTTAAAACGAGATATAGCATCTCATTTCTATGTTTCATTATAAGATATAATATTCATTGCGAAGTGTCATGTATACCTTGCATACACTTCAAACGTATTAAAAGGCGACACTTCATTG
This sequence comes from Xylocopa sonorina, assembly GCF_050948175.1. NCBI lineage: Eukaryota > Metazoa > Arthropoda > Insecta > Hymenoptera > Apidae > Xylocopa > Xylocopa sonorina. Next base: position 2,972,538 of record NW_027490095.1, read on the forward strand.
CTAGGTAATAGCGTTTGCAGATGTCTACGTATCGAAGCAATAGATTTCCAATGCTTCTTAAAACGCGAAATCGCTCCCCATTTATATGCTTCATGAAAAGATATAATATTCATTGTGGAGTGTTATGTATACCTCGTATTCACTTCAAAGTAATGTAAATGCGACACTTCCTTGCTAGGATATAGCGATGGCAGATGTCTACGTATCGAAGCCACAGATTTCTAATGCTTCTTAAAACGACATATCGCACTCATTTCTGTGTTCCATGATAAGATATAATATTCATTGCGAAGTGTCTTGTATACCACGCATACACTTCAAACGTATTAAAAGGCGACACTTCATTGCTAGGTAATTGCGTTTGCAGATGTCTACGTATCGAAGCAATAGATTTCCAATGCTTCTTAAAACGCGAAATCGCTCCCCATTTATATGCTTCATGAAAAGATATAATAATCATTGTGAAATGTTATGTATACCTCGTATTCGCTTCAAAGGAATGTAAATGCGACACTTCCTTGCTAGGAAATAGCGTCTGCAGATGTCTACGTATCGTAGCAATAGGGTTCGAATGCTTCTTAAAACGAGATATAGCATCTCATTTCTATGTTTCATTATAAGATATAATATTCATTGCGAAGTGTCATGTATACCTTGCATACACTTCAAATGAATGTAAATGCGACACTTCCTTGCTAGGAAATAGCGCCTGCAGATGTCTACGTATCGATGCAATAGATTTCTAATGCTCCTTAGAACGCGATATCGCATCTCATTTCTATGTTTCATGATAAGATATAATATTCAATGTGCAGTGTTATGTATACCTCGTATTCGCTTCAAAAGAAAGTAAGTGCGACTCTTCCTTGCTAGGAAATGGCGTTTGCAGACGTCTACGTATCGAAGCAATGGAGTTCTAATGCTTCTTAAAACGCGATATCGCATCTCATTTCCATGATTCGTGATAAGATATAATATTCATTAAGGAGTGTCATGTATACCTCGCATACGCTTCAAATGAATGTAAATGCGACACTTCCTTGCTAGGAAATAGCGTTTGCAGATGTCTACGTATAGAAGCAATAGGATTCTAATGCTTCTTAAAACGCGATATGGCATCACATCCCTATGTGTCATGATAAGATATAATATTCATTGCGAAGTGTCATGTATACCTAGCATACACTTCAAATGAATGTAAATGCGACACTTCACTGCAAGGAAATTACGTTTCCAGATGTCTACGTACCGAAGCAATAGAGTTCTAATGCCCCATAAATCGCGATATCGCATTTCATTTCTATGCTTCATGATAAGATATAATATTCATTGCGAAATGTCGTGTATACCTAGCATACACTTCAAATGAATGTAAATGCGACACTTCCTTGCTAGGAAATTACGTTTCCAGATGTCTACGTACCAAAGCAATTGAGTTCTAATGCCCCTTATATCGCGATATCGAATCTCAGTTCTATATTTCATGATAAGATATAATATTCATTGCGAAGTGTCATGTATACCTCGTATTCACATCAAAAGAATGTAAGTGCGACACTTCCTTGCTAGGATACAGCGTTTCCTGATGTCTACGTATGAAACAATAGTGTTCTAATGCTTCTTAAAACGAGATGTCGCATCTCATTTCTATGATTCGTGATAAGATGTAAAATTAATTGCGAAGTGTCATGTATACCTCGTATTCACTTCAAAAGAATGTAAATGCGACACTTCCCTCCTAGGTAATAGCGTTTCCAGATATCTACGTATCGTAGCAATTGAGTCAAAATGTTTCTTAAAACGCGATATCGCATCTAATTTCTATGCTTCATGATAAGATATAATATTCATTGTGCAGTGTTATGTATACCTCGAATTCACTTCAAAAGAATGTAAATGCGACACTTCCTTGCTAGGAAATAGCGAATGCAGATATCTACGTATCGTAGCAATGGTGCTCTAATCCTTCTTAGAGCGCGATATCGCATCTCATTTCTATGTTTCATAATAAGATATAATATTCATTGCGAAGTGTCATGTATACCTCGCATACACTTCAAATGAATGTAAATGCGACACTTCCTTGCACGCAAATAGCGTTTGCAGATGTCTACGTATCGATGCAATAGATTTCTAATGCTTCTTGATACGCGATATCGCATCTCATTTCTATGATTCATGATGAGTTATGATACTCACTGCGAAGTGTTACGCATACCTCGTGTACACTTAAAATGAATGAAAGTGCGAGACTTCCTTGCTAGGAAGTAGCGTTTGCAGTTGTCTACGTATCGAAGCAATGAAGTTCTGATGCTTCTTAAAACGCGATATCGCATCTCATTCCTATTTTTCATGATAAGATATAATATTCATTGCGAAGTGTCATGTATACCACGCACACACTTCAAATGAATATGAACTCGACACTTCCTTCGTAGAAAATTACGTTTCCAGGTGTCTACGTATCGAAGCAATAGAGTTCTATTGCTTCTTGAAACGCGATATCGCATCTCATTTCTATGTTTCATGATGAGATATAATATTCATTACGAAGTGTTATGTAATCCTCGTCTACACTTCAAATGAATGTAAATTCGACACTTTCTTTCTACGAAATAGCGTTTCCACATGTCTACGTATCGTAGCAATAGATCTCTAATGTTTCCTAAAACGCGATATCGCATCTCATTTCTATGTTTCAAGATATGATATAATATTCATTGCGAAGTGTCATGTATACCTCGCACACACTTCAAATGAATGTAAACCCGACACTTCCTTCCTAGAAAATTACGTTTCCAGATGTCTTCGCATCGAAGCAATAGAGTTCTAATGCTTCTTGAAACGCGATATCGCATCTCATTTCTATGTTTCATGATAAGATATAATATTCATTGCGAAGTGTCATGTATACCTCGTATTCACTTCAAAAGAATGTAGATGCGACACTTCCTTCCTAGGAAATGGCGTTCGCAGATGTCTACGTATCGTAGCATTAGAGTTCCAATCCTTCTTAGAACGCGATATCGCATCCCATTTCTATGTTTTATGATATGATATAATATTCATTGCGAAGTGTCGTGTATGCGGCGTATTCACTTCAAAAGAATGAAAATGTGACACTTCCTTGCTAGGAAATAGCGTTTGCAGATGTCTACGTATCGAAGCAATAGATTTCTAATGCTTCTTAAAACGCGATATCGCATCTCATTCCTATGTTTCATGATAAGATATAATATTCATTGTGCAGTGTTATGTATACCGCGTATTGACATCAAAGGAATGTCAATGCGACTGTTCCTTCCTAGGGTATAACGATGGCAGATGTCTACGTGTCGAAGCAATAGAGTTCTTGTGCTTCTTAAAACGAGATATCGCTCCTCATTTCTATGTTTTATGATAAGATATAATATTCATTGCAAAGTGTCGTGTATTACTCAAATTGACATCAAGAGAATGAAAATACGACACTTCCTTGCTAGGAAATAGCGTTTGCGCATGTCTACGTATTGAAGCAATAGAGTTCCAATGCTTCTTATATCGCGAAATCGCATCTCATTTCTATGTTTCATGATAAAATATAATATTCATTGTGCAGTGTTATATATACCTCGTATTGACTTCAAAAGAATGTAAATGCGACACTTCCTTGCTAGGAGATAGTATTGGCAGGTGTCTTCGTATCGTAGCAATAGAGTTCTAATTCTTCCTAAAACGCGATATCGCATCTCATTTCTATGTTTCATGATAAGATATAATATTCATTGCGAAGTGTCTTGTACACCTCGCATACTCTTCAAATGAATGTAAATGCGACACTTCCTTGCTAGCAAATAGCGTTGGCAGATGTATACGTATCGAGCAATATTATTCCAATGCCTCTTAAATCGCCATATCGCATCTCATTTCTATGTTTCATAATAAGATATAATATTCGATGTGGAGTGATATGTATACCTCGTATTCACTTCAAAAGAATATGAGTGCGACGTTTCCTTGCTAGGAAACTGCTTTTCCAGATATCTACGTATCGTAGCAATATAGGTCTAATGCTTCTTAAAACGCGATATCGCATCTCATTCCTATGTCTCATGATAAGATATAATATTCATTGCGAAGTGTCATGTATACCTCGCATACACTTCAAAAGAATGTAAATGCTACACTTCCTGGCTGGGAAATAGCGTTTGCAGATGTCTAGGTATCGAAGCAATAGAGTTCTAATGCTGCTTAAATTGCGATATCGCATCACATTTCTATGTTTCATGATAAGATATAATATCTATTGTGCAGTGTTATGTATATCTCGTCTACACTTCAAAAGAATGTAGATGCGACACATCGTTGCTAGGAAATAGCGTCTGCAGATGTCTACGTATCGTAGCAATAGAGTTCTAAGGCTTCTTAAAACGCGATATCGCATCTCATTTCTATGTTTCATGATAAGATATAATATTCATTGCGAAGTGTCACTTATACATTGCATACACTTCAAATGAATGTAAATGCGACACTTCCTTGCTTGGAAATAGCGATGGCAGATGTCTACGTATCGAAGCAATAGAGTTCTATTGCTTCCTAAATCGCGATGTCGTATTTCATTTCTATGTTCCGTGATAAGGTACGATATTCGTCGTGGAGTGTTATGTATACCTCGTACTCACTTGAAAGGAATGTAATAGCGAAACTTCCTAGCGAAGAAACAGCGTTTCCAGATGTCTTCGTATCGCAACAATAGAGTTCTAATGCTTCTTAAAACGAGATGTCGCATCTCATTACTATGTTCCATGATAAGTTATAATATTCATTGCGAAGTTTCATGTAAACCTCGTATTCACTTCAAAAGAATGTAAATCCGACACTTCCATGCTAGGAAGTAGCGTTCGCAGATGTCCACGTATAGCAGTAATAGAGTTCTAATGCTTCTTAAAACGCGATATCGCATCAAACTTCTATGTTTAATGATAAGATATAATATTCAGTGCGAAGTGTCATGTATTCCTCGTATTCTCTTCAGAGGAATGTAAAGGCGACACTTCCTTGCTAGGAAATACGGATTGCAGATGTCTACGTATCGTAGCAAGTGTTCTAATCCTTCTTAAAACGTGATAATGCATCTCAGTTCTATATTTCATGATAAGATATAATATTCATTGCGAAGTGTCATGTATACCTCGCATACACTTCAAATGAATGTAAATGCGACACTTCCTTGCTAGGATATAGCGATGGCAGATGTCTACGTATCGAAGCCACAGATTCCTAATGCTTCTTAAAACGACATATCGCACTCATTTCTATGTTCCATGATAAGATATAATGTTCATTGCGAAGTGTCTTGTATACCACGCATACACTTCAAACGTATTAAAAGGCGACACTTCATTGCTAGGTAATAGCGTTTGCAGATGTCTACGTATCGAAGCAATAGATTTCCAATGCTTCTTAAAACGCGAAATCGCTCCCCATTTATATGCTTCATGAAAAGATATAATATTCATTGTGGAGTGTTATGTATACCTCGTATTCACTTCAAAGGAATATAAATGCGACACTTCCTTGCTAGGAAATAGCGTCTGCAGATGTCTACGTATCGTAGCAATAGGGTTCGGATGCTCCTTAAAACGAGATATAGCATCTCATTTCTATGTTTCATTATAAGATATAATATTCATTGCGAAGTGTCATGTATACCTTGCATACACTTCAAACGTGTTAAAAGGCGACACTTCATTGCTAGGTAATAGCGTTTGCAGATGTCTACGTATCGAAGCAATAGATTTCCAATGCTTCTTAAAACGCGAAATCGCTCCCCATTTATATGCTTCATGAAAAGATATAATATTCATTGTGGAGTGTTATGTATACCTCGTATTCACTTCAAAGTAATGTAAATGCGACACTTCCTTGCTAGGATATAGCGATGGCAGATGTCTACGTATCGAAGCCACAGATTTCTAATGCTTCTTAAAACGACATATCGCACTCATTTCTGTGTTCCATGATAAGATATAATATTCATTGCGAAGTGTCTTGTATACCACGCATACACTTCAAACGTATTAAAAGGCGACACTTCATTGCTAGGTAATTGCGTTTGCAGATGTCTACGTATCGAAGCAATAGATTTCCAATGCTTCTTAAAACGCGAAATCGCTCCCCATTTATATGCTTCATGAAAAGATATAATATTCATTGTGGAATGTTATGTATACCTCGTATTCGCTTCAAAGGAATGTAAATGCGACACTTCCTTGCTAGGAAATAGCGTCTGCAGATGTCTACGTATCGTAGCAATAGGGTTCGAATGCTTCTTAAAACGAGATATAGCATCTCATTTCTATGTTTCATTATAAGATATAATATTCATTGCGAAGTGTCATGTATACCTTGCATACACTTCAAATGAATGTAAATGCGACACTTCCTTGCTAGGAAATAGCGCCTGCAGATGTCTACGTATCGATGCAATAGATTTCTAATGCTCCTTAGAACGCGATATCGCATCTCATTTCTATGTTTCATGATAAGATATAATATTCAATGTGCAGTGTTATGTATACCTCGTATTCGCTTCAAAAGAAACTAAGTGCGACTCTTCCTTGCTAGGAAATGGCGTTTGCAGACGTCTACGTATCGAAGCAATGGAGTTCTAATGCTTCTTAAAACGCGATATCGCATCTCATTTCCATGATTCGTGATAAGATATAATATTCATTAAGGAGTGTCATGTATACCTCGCATACGCTTCAAATGAATGTAAATGCGACACTTCCTTGCTAGGAAATAGCGTTTGCAGATGTCTACGTATAGAAGCAATAGGATTCTAATGCTTCTTAAAACGCGATATGGCATCACATCCCTATGTGTCATGATAAGATATAATATTCATTGCGAAGTGTCATGTATACCTAGCATACACTTCAAATGAATGTAAATGCGACACTTCACTGCAAGGAAATTACGTTTCCAGATGTCTACGTACCGAAGCAATAGAGTTCTAATGCCCCATAAATCGCGATATCGCATTTCATTTCTATGCTTCATGATAAGATATAATATTCATTGCGAAATGTCGTGTATACCTAGCATACACTTCAAATGAATGTAAATGCGACACTTCCTTGCTAGGAAATTACGTTTCCAGATGTCTACGTACCAAAGCAATTGAGTTCTAATGCCCCTTATATCGCGATATCGAATCTCAGTTCTATATTTCATGATAAGATATAATATTCATTGCGAAGTGTCATGTATACCTCGTATTCACTTCAGAAGAATGTAAGTGCGACACTTCCTTGCTAGGATACAGCGTTTCCTGATGTCTACGTATGAAACAATAGTGTTCTAATGCTTCTTAAAACGAGATGTCGCATCTCATTTCTATGATTCGTGATAAGATGTAAAATTAATTGCGAAGTGTCATGTATACCTCGTATTCACTTCAAAAGAATGTAAATGCGACACTTCCCTCCTAGGTAATAGCGTTTCCAGATATCTACGTATCGTAGCAATTGAGTCAAAATGTTTCTTAAAACGCGATATCGCATCCAATTTCTATGCTTCATGATAAGATATAATATTCATTGTGGAGTGTTATGTATACCTCGAATTCACTTCAAAAGAATGTAAATGCGACACTTCCTTGCTAGGAAATAGCGAATGCAGATATCTACGTATCGTAGCAATGGTGCTCTAATCCTTCTTAGAGCGCGATATCGCATCTCATTTCTATGTTTCATGATAAGATATAATATTCATTACGAAGTGTTATGTAATCCTCGTCTACACTTCAAATGAATGTAAATTCGACACTTTCTTTCTACGAAATAGCGTTTCCACATGTCTACGTATCGTAGCAATAGATCTCTAATGTTTCCTAAAACGCGATATCGCATCTCATTTCTATGTTTCAAGATATGATATAACATTCATTGCGAAGTGTCATGTATACCTCGCACACACTTCAAATGAATGTAAACCCGACACTTCCTTCCTAGAAAATTACGTTTCCAGATGTCTTCGTATCGAAGCAATAGAGTTCTAATGCTTCTTGAAACGCGATATCGCATCTCATTTCTATGTTTCATGATAAGTTATAATATTCATTGCGAAGTGTCATGTATACCTCGTATTCACTTCAAAAGAATGTAGATGCGACACTTCCTTCCTAGGAAATGGCGTTCGCAGATGTCTACGTATCGTAGCATTAGAGTTCCAATCCTTCTTAGAACGCGATATCGCATCCCATTTCTATGTTTTATGATATGATATAATATTCATTGCGAAGTGTCGTGTATGCGGCGTATTCACTTCAAAAGAATGAAAATGTGACACTTCCTTGCTAGGAAATAGCGTTTGCAGATGTCTACGTATCGAAGCAATAGATTTCTAATGCTTCTTAAAACGCGATATCGCATCTCATTCCTATGTTTCATGATAAGATATAATATTCATTGTGCAGTGTTATGTATACCGCGTATTGACATCAAAGGAATGTCAATGCGACTGTTCCTTCCTAGGGTATAGCGATGGCAGATGTCTACGTGTCGAAGCAATGGAGTTCTTATGCTTCTTAAAACGAGATATCGCTCCTCATTTCTATGTTTTATGATAAAATATAATATTCATTGCGAAGTGTCGTGCATTACTCAAATTGACATAAAAAGAATGGAAATACGACACTTCCTTGCTAGGAAGTAGCGTTTGCAGAGGTCTACGTATCGATGCAATAGATTTCTATCGCTTCTTAATCGCGATATCGCATCTCATTTCTGTGTTTCATGATAAGATATAACATTCGTTGTGGAGTGTTATGTATACCTCGTATTCACTTCAAAAGATTGTAAATGCGACACTTCCTAGCTAGGGAATAGCGTTTGCAAATGTCTACGTATCGTAGCAACAGATCTCTAACGATTCTTAATTCGCTAATTCGCATCTCATTTCTATGTTTCATGATAAGATATAATATTCATTGCGAAGTGTCATGTATACCACGTATTCACTTCAAAAGAATGTAAATGCGACACTTCATTGCTAGCAAGTAGCGTTTGCAGATGTCTACTTATCGGAGCAATAGGGTTCTTATGCTTCTTGAAACGCAATATCGCATCACATTTCTATGCTTCATGATAAGGTATAATATTCATTGCGAAGTGTCATGTATACCTCGTATTCACTTCAAAAGAATGTAAATGCGACACTTCCTTGCTAGGAACTAGCGTTTGCAGGAGTTTACGTATCGTAGCAATAGAGATCTAATGCTTCTCAAAACGTCATACGCATATCATTTCTATGTTTCATGATAAGATATAATACTCATTGTGCAGTGTTATGTATACCACGTATTGACATCAAAAGAATGTAAATGCGACAGTTCCTTCCTAGGGAATAGCGATGGCAGATGTCTACGTGTCGAAGCAATAGAGTTCTTGTGCTTCTTAAAACGAGATATCGCTCCTCATTTCTATGTTTTATGATAAGATATAATATTCATTGCAAAGTGTCGTGTATTACTCAAATTGACATCAAGAGAATGAAAATACGACACTTCCTTGCTAGGAAATATCGTTTGCACACGTCTACGTATTGAAGCAATAGAGTTCCAATGCTTCTTATATCGCGAAATCGCATCTCATTTCTATGTTTCATGATAAAATATAATATTCATTGTGCAGTGTTATGTATACCTCGTATTGACTTCAAAAGAATGTAAATGCGACACTTCCTTGCTAGGAGATAGTATTGGCAGGTGTCTTCGTATCGTAGCTATAGAGTTCTAATTCTTCCTAAAACGCGATATCGCATCTCATTTCTATGTTTCATGATAAGATATAATATTCATTGCGAAGTGTCTTGTACACCTCGCATACTCTTCAAATGAATGTAAATGCGACACTTCCTTGCTAGCAAATAGCGTTGGCAGATGTATACGTATCGAGCAATATTATTCCAATGCCTCTTAAATCGCCATATCGCATCTCATTTCTATGTTTCATAATAAGATATAATATTCGATGTGGAGTGATATGTATACCTCGTATTCACTTCAAAAGAATATGAATGCGACGTTTCCTTGCTAGGAAACTGCTTTTCCAGATATCTACGTATCGTAGCAATATAGGTCTAATGCTTCTTAAAACGCGATATCGCATCTCATTCCTATGTCTCATGATAAGATATAATATTCATTGCGAAGTGTCATGTATACCTCGCATACACTTCAAAAGAATGTAAATGCTACACTTCCTGGCTGGGAAATAGCGTTTGCAGATGTCTAGGTATCGAAGCAATAGAGTTCTAATGCTGCTTAAATTGCGATATCGCATCACATTTCTATGCGTCATGATAAGATATAATATTCATTGCGGAGTGTCATGTATACTTCGTACGCACTTCAAAAGAATGTAAATGCGACACTTTCTTGCTAGGAAGTAGCATATGCAGATGTCTACGTATCGAAGTTATAGAGATCTAATGCTACTTAAAACGCGATATCGCATCTCACTTCTATGTTTCATGATAAGATATAATATTCATTGTGGAGTGTTATGTATACCTCGAATTCACTTCAAAAGAATGTAAATGCGACACTTCCTTGCTAGGAAATAGCGAATGCAGATATCTACGTATCGTAACAATAGAGTTCTAGTGCTTCTCGAAACGTGATATCGCATCTCATTTCTATGTTTCATGATAAGATATAATATTCATTGCGAAGTGATATGTATACCTCGTATTCACTTCAAAAGAATGTAGATGCGACACTACCTTGCTACGAAATAGCGTTTACAGTTGTCCACGTATCGTAGCAACAGGTTTCTAACGCTTCTTAAAACGCGATATCGCATCTCATTTCCATGTTTCATGATGAGATATAATATTCATTGCGACGTGTCATGTATACTTCGCATACACTTCAAATGGATGCAAATGCGACACTTGCCTACTAGTAATTAGCGTTAGCAGAAGTCTACGTATCGATGCAATAGAGTTCTAATGCTTCTTCAGACGAGATATCGCATATCATTTCTATGTCTTATGATAAGATATAATATTCATTCCGAAGTGTTATGTATTACTCGTCTACACTTTAAATGAATGTAAATGCCACACTTCCTTCCTAGGAAATAGCGTTTGCAGATGTCTACGTCACGAAGCAATAGAGTTCTAATGCTTCTTAAATCGCGATATCGCATGGCATTTCTATGTCTCATGATAGTATATAATATTCATTGCGAAGTGTTACGCATTCTTCGCATACACTTCAAGTTAATGTAAATGCGACACTATCTTGCTAGGAAACAGCGTTGGCAGATGTCTACGTATCGTAGCAACAGATTTCTAATGCTTCTCAACACCCGATATCGCATTTCATTTCTATGTTTCTTGATAAGATATAATATTCATTGCGAAGTGTCACTTATACCTCCCATACACTTCAAGTGAATGTAAATGCGACACTTTGTTGCTAGGAAATAGCGTTTGTAGATGTCTACGTATCGAAGGAATAGAGATCTAGTGATCCATAAAACGAGATATCTCATCTTATTTCGATGTTTCGTGATAAGATATATTATTCATTGCGGTGTTATGTATACCTCGTATACACTTCAAATGAATGTAAGTGCGACACTTCCTCGCTAGGAAGTAGCGTATGCAGATGTCTACGTATCGAAGCAATAGAGTTCCAATGCTCCTTAAAACGAGATATCGCATCATATTTCTATGTTTCATGATAAGATATAATGTTCATTGCGAAGTGTCATGTATACCTCGTATTCGCTTCAAAAGAATGTAAATGCGACACTTCCTTCCTGGGAAATAGCGTTTGCAGATGTCTACGCATCGATGCAATAGAGTTCTAATGATTCTTAAATCGCGAAATCGTATCTCATTCCTATGTTTCATGATAAGATATAATATTCATTGTGGAGTGTTATGTATACCTCGTATTCACTTCAAAAGAATGTAAATGCGACACTTCCTTGCTAGGAAATAGCGAATGCAGATGTCTACGTATCGTAGCATTAGAGTCCTACTGCTTCTCAAAACGCGATACCGCATCTCATATATATGTTTCATGATAAGATGTAATATTCATTGCGAAGTGTCTTGTATACCTCGCATACACTTCAAATGAATGTAAATGCTACACTTCCTTGCTAGGAAATAGCGTTTGCAGGTGTCTACGTATCGTATCATTAGAGTTCTACAGCTTCTCAAATGGCGATATCGCATCTCATTTCTATGCCTCATGATAAGATATAATATTCATTGCGAAGTGTCTTGTATACCTCGCATACACTTCAAATTAATGTAAATGCGACACTTCCTTCCTAGGAAGTAGCGTTTGCAGATGTCTACGAATCGAAGCAATAGAGTTCTATTGCTTCTTAAATCGCGATATCGCATCTCATTTCTATGTTTCGTGGTAAGACATAATATTCATTGCGAAGTGTCGTGTATACCTCGTATTCACTTCAAAATAATGTAAATGCGACACTTGCTTGCAAGGAAGTAGCGATTACAGATATCTACGTATCGTTGCAATAGAGTTCTAATGCTTCTAAAATCGCCATATCGCATCTCATTTCTATGTTTCGTAATAAGATATAACATTCATTGTGCAGTGTTATGTATACTTCGTATTCACTTCAAAAGAATGTAAATGCGACACTTCCTTGATAGGAAATAGCGTCTGCAGATGTCTACGTATCGTAGCAATAGAGTTCCAATGCTTCTTACAACGCGATATCGCATCTCATTTCTATGTATCATGATAAGATATAATATTCATTACGAAGTGCCACGTATACCTCGTACTCCTCTCAAAATAATTTAAATGCGACACTTCCTTGCTATGAAGTAGCGCTTGCAGATGTCTACGTATCGAAGCAGTAGAGTTCTAATGCTTCTTAAATTGCCATATCGCATCTCATTTCTATGTTTCATGAGAAGATATAATATTCATTGCGAAGTATCATGTGTACCTCGCAATCACATCAAATGAATGTAAATGCGACACTTCCTTGCTAGGAAGTAGCGTTTGCAGATGTCTACGTATCGAAGCAATAGAGTTCTAATGATTCTTAAATCGCGATATCGCATCTCGTTTCTGTGATTCATGATAATATATAATAATCATTGTGCAGTGTTATGTTTACCTCGTACTCATTTCAAGAGAATGTAAATGCGAAACTTCCTTGCTAGGAAATAGCGTTTGCAGATGTCTACGTATCGAAGCAATAGAGTACTAATGCTTCTTAATTCGCGATATCGCATCTCATTTCTATTTTTCATGTGAAGATATAATATTCATTGCGGAGTATCATGTATACCTCGTATTCTCTGGAAAAGTATGTAAATGCGACACTTCCTTGCTAGGAAATAGAGTTTGCAGATGTCTACGTATCGTAGCAATTGATTTCTAATGCTTGTTAATACGCGATATCGCATCTCACTTCTATGTTTCATGATAAGATATAATATTAATTGCGAAGTGTCATGGATACCTCGTATTCACTTAAAAAGAATGTAAATGCGACAATTCCTTGCTAGGAAATAGCGTCCGCAGATGTCTACTTATCGTAGAAATAGAGTTCTAAAGCTCCCCAAAACGCAATATCGCATCTCATTTCTATGTTTCATGATAAGAAATAATATTCATTGTGGAGTGTTATGTATTCCTCGTCTGCAATTCAAACGAATGTAAATGCAACACTCCCTTTCTAGGAAATTACGTTTCCAGATATCTACGTATCGAAGCAATAGTGTTCTAATGCTTCTTAAAACGCGATATCGCATCTCATTTCTATATTTCATGATAAGATATAATATTCATTGTGGAGTGTTATGTATACATCGTATTCGCTTCAGAAGAATGTAAATGCGACACCTCCTTGCTAGGAAATAGCGTTTGCAGATGTCTACGTACCGTAGCAATTGAGTTCTAATTCTTCTTAAATCGCGATGTCGCATCTCATTTCTATGTTTCATGATAAGATATAATTTCCGTCGCGAAGTGTCACGTATACCTCGCATACACTCCAAATGAATGTAAATGCGACACTTCCTTGCTATGAAATAGGGTTTGCAGATGTCTACGTATCGTAGAATCAGAGCCCTAATGCTTCTCAAAACGGGATATCGCATTTCATTTTTTTTTTCATTATAAGATATAATATTCATTGCGAATTATCTTGTACACCTCGCATACACTTCAAACGAATTTAAATGCGACACTAGATTGCTAGGAATTAGAGTTGGCAGATGTCTACGTATCGAAGCAATATAGTTCTAATGCTTAATATAATCGCCCTATCGCATCTCATTCCTATGTTTCACTATAAGATATAATATTCATTGCGAAGTGTCATGTATACCACGCATATACTTCAAATGAATGTAAACGCGACACTACCCTGCTAGGAAATAGCGGTTGCAGATGTTTAGGTATCGAAACTATAGAGTTCTAATCCTGCTTAAATCGCGATATCGCATCACATTTCCATGTTTCATTATAAGATATAATATTCATTGCGGAGTGTCATGTATACCAAGTATTCACTCCAAAAGAATGTAAATGCGAGACCCCCTTGCTAGGAAATAGCGTCTGCCGATGTCTACGTTTCGTAGCGATAGGGTTTTAATGCTTCTTAAAACGCGATATCGCATCTCATTTCTATGTTTCATTATAAGATATAATATTCATTGCGAAGTGTCATGTATACCTCGCATACACTTGAAATGAATGTAAATGCGACACTTCCTTGCTAGGAAGTAGCGTTTGTAGATATCTACGTATCGAAGCAATAGAGTTTTAGTGCTTTTTTGGACGCGATATCGCTTCACATTCCTATGATTCATGATAAAATAGTATTCGTTGCGAAGTTTTATGTATATCTCGTCCACACTTCAAAAGTACGTAAATGCCACACTTCCATGCTAGGAAATAGCGTTTCCTGATCTCTATGTATCGAAGCAATAGTGTTTTAATGCATCTTGAAACGCGATATCGCACCTCATTTCTATGCTTCATGATAAGATGTAATATTCATTGCGAAGTGTTATGTATATCTCGTCTACAATTCAAAAGAATGTAAGTTCCACACTTCCTTGCAGGAAATAGCGTTTCCTTATGTCTACGTATCGAAACAATAGTGTTCTAAGGATTCTTAAAACGCGATATCGCACCTCACTTCTATGTTTCATGACGTGATATAATATTCAATGCGAAGTGTTATGTATACCTCGTCTACACTTTAAAAGAATGTAAGTGCCACACGTCCTTGCTAGGAAATACGTTTCCAGATGTCTACGTATCGAAGCAATAGAATTCCAATGCTTCTTCAAACGCGATATCGCCTCTCAATTGTATGTTTCATCATAAGATATAATATTCATTGCGAAGTGTTAGGCATACCTCGTCTACACACCAAATGAATGTAAATGCCACACTTCCTTGCAAGGAAATGCGTTTCCTGATGTCTACGTATCGAAGTTATTGAGATCTAAAGCTTCGTAAAACGCGATATCGCATCTCTCATCTGTCTCATGATAAGATAAAACATTCACTGCGAAGTGTTATGTACACCTCGACTACACTTGAAAAGAGTGTAAATACCACATTTCCGTGCTAGGAAATAGCGTTTGCAGATTTGTACGTATCGAAGCAATAGAGTTCTAATGTTTCTTGTAACGCGATATCGCATCTCAATTCTATTTTTCATGATGAGATGTAATATTCATTGCGAAGTATTATGTATACCTCGTCTACACTTAACAGGAATGTAAATACCACACTTCCTTACTAAGAAATAGCGTTTCCAGATGTCTAAGTATCGAAGCATTAGATTTGTAATGCTTCTTAAAACGCGATATCGCATCTCAGTTCTATGTTTCATGATAAGATTTAATATTCTTTGCGAAGTGTCATGTATACCTGGCATTCACATCAAAAGAATTAGATATGACACTTCCATGCTTGGAAATAGCGTTTGCTGATGTCTACGTGTCGTAGCAATAGAGTTCTAATGCTTCTTATATCGTGATATCGCATCACACTTCTATGTTTCATGATAGGATATAATATTCATTGCGAAGTGTCACTTACAACACGCATACACTTCAGATGAATGTAAATGCAGCACTTCCTTCCTAGGAAATATCGTTTGCAGATGTCCACGTATCGTAGCAACTGAGCTCTAATGCTTCTTAAAACGCGATATCGCATCTCATTTCTATGTTTCGTGATAAGATATAATATTCGTTGCGGAGTGTTGTGTATACCTCGTATTCACTTCAAAAGATTTTAAATGCTACACTTCCTTGCTAGGAAATAGCGTTTGCAGATGTCTACGTTTCGTAGCAATAGCGTTCTAATGCTTTTTAAATCGCGATAACTCATCTCATTTCTATGTTTCATGATAAGATATAATAATCATTGTGGAGTGTTAGGTATACCTCGTATTCACTTCGAAGGAATGTAAATGCGACTCTTCCTTGCTTGGAAATAGCGTTTGCAGATGTCTACGTATCGTAGCAATAAAGTTCTAGTGTTTCTTTAAACGGGATACAGCATCTCATTTCTATGATTCATGACAAGATATAATATTCATAGTGGAGTGTTATATAAACCTCGTATTCACTTCAAAAGAATGTAGATGCGACACTTCCTTGCTAGGAAATAGCGTTTGCAGATGTCCACGTATCGTAGCAATAGAATTCTAATGCTTCTCAAAACGCGATACCGCATCTCAATTCTATGAATCCTGATAAGACGTAATATTCATTGCTAAGTGTCTTGTATACATCGCATACACTTCAAATGAGTGTAAATGCGACACTTCCTTGCTAGGAAATAGTGATGGCAGATGTCTTCGTATCGAAGCAATAGAGTTCTAATGCTTTTTAAATCGCCATATCGCATCTCATTTCTATGTTTCATGATAAGATATAATATTCGTTCTGGAGTGTTATGTATACCTCGTATTCACTTCTAAAGATTGAAAATGTGATATTTCCTTGCTAGGAATTAGCGTCTGCAGATGTCTACGTATCGTAGCAATAGTGTTCTAATGCTTCTTAAATTGCGAAATCGCATCTCATTTCTATGTTTCACGATAAAATATAATATTCATTGTGCAGTGTTATGTATATCTCGTCTACACTTCAAATGAATGTAAATGCGACACTTCCCTGCTAGGGAATAGCGTTTGCAGATGTCTACGTATCTAAGCAATAGAGTTCTAATGCTTCTTAAATCGCGATATCGCATCTCATGCCTATGTTTCATGATAAGATATAATATTAATTAGGAAGTGTCATGTATACCTCGCTTACTCTTCAAATGGATGCAAATGCGACACTTCCGTGCGAGGAAATAGCGTTTGCAGAAGTCTACGTATCGAAGCAATAGAGTTCTAATGCTTCTTAAATCGCATTATCGCATCTCATATCTATGTTTCATGATAAGATATAATATACATAGTGCACTGTTATGTATACCTCGTATTTACTTCAAAAGAATGTAAATGTGTCATTTCCTTGCTAGGAAGTAGCGTTTTCAGTTGTCTACGTATCGAAGCAATAGAGTTCTAATGCATCTTAAATCGCGATATCGCATCTGATTTCTATGTTTCATGATAAGATATAATATTCATTGTGCAGTGTTATGTATATCTCGTCTACACTTCAAATGAATGTAAATGCGACACTTCCCTGCTAGGAAATAGCGTTTGCAGATGTCTACGTATCGAAGCAATAGGGTTCTAATGCTCCTTAAAACGCGATATCGCATCTCATTTCTATGTTTCGTGATAAGATATAATATTCATTGTGGAGTGTTACGTACTCCTCGCCTACACTTCAATTGTATGTAAATGCGACGTTTCCTTTCTTGGATATCGCGTTCCCAGATGTCTACGTATCGAAGCAATAGAGCTCTAATGCTTCTTAGTACGCGATATCGCATCTCAATTCTATGTTTCGTGATAAGATATAATATTCATTGTGAAGTGTTATGTATACCTCGTATTCACTTCAGAAGTCTACGCATCGTAGCAATAGGGTTCTATTGCTTCTTTATACGCGATATCGCATCACATTTCTATGTTTCATGATAAGATATAATATTCATTACGAAGTGTTATGTATTCCTCGTCTACACTTCAGTTGAATGTAAATGCCACACTTCCATGCTAGGAGACAGCGTTTCCAGATGTCTACGCATCGAAGAAATAAAGTTCTAATGCTTCTTGAAACGCGATATCGCATCTCATTTCTATGTTTCATGATAAGATATAATATTCATTGCGGAGTGTCACTTACACCTCGCATACACTTCAAATGAATGTAAATGCGACACTTCCTCTCTAGGAAATAGCGTTTCCAAATGGCTACGTATCGAAGCAATAGAGTTCAAATGCTTCTTAAGTCGCGATATCGCATCTCATTTCTATGTTTTATGATAAGATATAGTATTCATTGCGCGGTGTCATGTATACTTCGTTTTCACTTCAAAATAATGTAAATGCGACACTTACTTGCTAGGAAGGAGCGTTTGCAGATGTCTACGTATCGAGGCAATAGAGTTGCCATGCATCTTGAATCGCGATATCGCATCTCACGTCTATGTTTCATGATAAGATATAATATTCAATGCGGAGTGTCTGGTATACTTCGTATTCACTTCAAAAGAATGTAAATTCGAAACTTACTTGCTAGGAAATAGCGTTTGCAGATGTCTACGTATCGTAGCATTAGAGTCCTAATGCTTCTTAAAACGCGATATAGAATCTCATGTCTATGTTTCATTATAAGATATAATATTCATTGCGATGTGTCACTTATACCTCGCATACACCTCAAATGAATGTAAATGCGACACTTCCTTGCTGGGAAATAGCATTTCCAGATGTGTACGTACCGTAGCAATAGAGTTCTAATGCTTCTTAAAACGTGATATCGCATCTCATTCCTATGTTTCATGATAAGGTATAATATTAATTACGAAGTGTTATATATTCCTCGTCTACACTTCAACTGAATGTACATGCGACACTACCTTGATAGGAAATAGCGTTTGCAGATGTCTGCGTAACGAAGCACTAGATTTCTAATGCTTCTTAAATCGTCATATCGCATCTCATTTCTATGTTTCATGATAAGATATAATATTCATTGTGGAGTGTTATGTATACCTCGTATTCACTTCAAAAGACTGTAATTGCGACGCTTCCTTGCTAGGAAATAGCGTTTGGAGATGTCTACGTATCATAGCAATAGAATTCTGATGCTTCTTAAAACGCGAAGTCGCTCCTCATTTCTATGTTTCATGATAAGATATAATATTCAATGCGAAGTGACATGCATGCCTCGTATTCACTTCAAAAGAATGTAAATGCGACGCTTCCTTGCTAGGAAATAGCGTTTGCAGATGTCTACGTATCGAAGCAATAGAGTTGTAATGCGTCTTAAATCGCGATATCGCATCTCATTCATATGTTTCGATATAAGATATAATATTCATTGTGTAGTGTTATGTATACCTCGCATACAATTCAAAAGATTGTAACTGCGACACTTACTTGCTAGGAAGGAGCGTTTGCAGATGTCTACGTATCGAGGCAATAGAGTTGCCATGCATCTTGAATCGCGATATCGCATCTCACGTCTATGTTTCATGATAAGATATAATATTCAATGCGGAGTGTCTGGTATACTTCGTATTCACTTCAAAAGAATGTAAATTCGAAACTTACTTGCTAGGAAATAGCGTTTGCAGATGTCTACGTATCGTAGCATTAGAGTCCTAATGCTTCTTAAAACGCGATATAGCATCTCATGTCTATGTTTCATTATAAGATATAATATTCATTGCGATGTGTCACTTATACCTCGCATACACCTCAAATGAATGTAAATGCGACACTTCCTTGCTGGGAAATAGCATTTCCAGATGTCTACGTATCGTAGCAATAGAGTTCTAATGCTTCTTAAAACGTGATATCGCATCTCATTCCTATGTTTCATGATAAGGTATAATATTAATTACGAAGTGTTATATATTCCTCGTCTACACTTCAACTGAATGTACATGCGACACTACCTTGATAGGAAATAGCGTTTGCAGATGTCTGCGTAACGAAGCACTAGATTTCTAATGCTTCTTAAATCGTCATATCGCATCTCATTTCTATGTTTCATGATAAGATATAATATTCATTGTGGAGTGTTATGTATACCTCGTATTCACTTCAAAAGACTGTAATTGCGACGCTTCCTTGCTAGGAAATAGCGTTTGGAGATATCTACGTATCATAGCAATAGAATTTTGATGCTTCTTAAAACGCGAAGTCGCTCCTCATTTCTATGTTTCATGATAAGATATAATATTCAATGCGAAGTGACATGCATGCCTCGTATTCACTTCAAAAGAATGTAAATGCGACGCTTCCTTGCTAGGGAATAGCGTTTGCAGATGTCTACGTATCGAAGCAATAGAGTTGTAATGCGTCTTAAATCGCGATATCGCATCTCATTCATATGTTTCGATATAAGATATAATATTCATTGTGTAGTGTTATGTATACCTCGCATACAATTCAAAAGATTGTAACTGCGACACTTACTTGCTAGGAAGGAGCGTTTGCAGATGTCTACGTATCGAGGCAATAGAGTTGCCATGCATCTTGAATCGCGATATCGCATCTCACGTCTATGTTTCATGATAAGATATAATATTCAATGCGGAGTGTCTGGTATACTTCGTATTCACTTCAAAAGAATGTAAATTCGAAACTTACTTGCTAGGAAATAGCGTTTGCAGATGTCTACGTATCGTAGCATTAGAGTCCTAATGCTTCTTAAATCGCGATATAGCATCTCATGTCTATGTTTCATTATAAGATATAATATTCATTGCGATGTGTCACTTATACCTCGCATACACCTCAAATGAATGTAAATGCGACACTTCCTTGCTGGGAAATAGCATTTCCAGATGTCTACGTATCGTAGCAATAGAGTTCTAATGCTTCTTAAAACGTGATATCGCATCTCATTCCTATGTTTCATGATAAGGTATAATATTAATTACGAAGTGTTATATATTCCTCGTCTACACTTCAACTGAATGTACATGCGACACTACCTTGATAGGAAATAGCGTTTCCAGATGTCTACGCATCGAAGCAATATAGTTCTAATGCTTCTTGAAACGCGATATCGCATCTCATTTCTATGTTTCATGATAAGATATAATACTCATTTCGAAGTGTTATGCATACCTCGTATACACTTCAAATGAGTGAAAGTGCGAGACTTCCTTGCTAGGAAGTAGCGCTTGCAGTTGTCTACGTATCGAAGCAATAGAGTTCGGATGTTTCTTAAAACGCGATATCGCATCTCGTTTCTATCTTTCATGATAAGATATAATATTCATTACGAAGTGCTATGTATTCCTCGTCTACACTTCAATTGAATGTAAATGCGACACTTCCATGCTAGGTAATAGCGTTTGCAGATGTCTGCGCATCGAAGAAATAGAGTTCTAATGCTTCTTAAAACGAGATATCGCATTTCACTTCTATGTTTTAAGATAAGTTATAATATTCATTGCGGAGTGTCATGTATACTTCGTATTCACTTCAGAAGAAAGTAAATGCGACATTTGCTTGCTAGGAAATAGCGTTTGCAGATGTCTACGTAACGAAGCACTAGATTTCTAATGCTTCTTAAATCGTCATATCGCATCTCATTTCTATGTTTCATGATAAGATATAATATTCATTGTGGAGTGTTATGTATACCTCGTATTCACTTCAAAAGGCTGTAATTGCGACACTTCCTTGCTAGGAAATAGCGTTTGGAGATGTCTACGTATCATAGCAATAGAATTCTGGTGCTTCTTAAAACGCGATGTCGCTCCTCATTTCTATGTTTCATGATAAGATATAATATTCAATGCGAAGTGACATGCATGCCTCGTATTTACTTGAAAAGTATGTAAATGCGACGCTTCCTTGCTAGGAAATAGCGTTTGCAGATGTCTACGTATCGAAGCAATAGAGTTGTAATGCGTCTTAAATCGCGATATCGCATCTCATTCATATGTTTCGATATAAGATATAATATTCATTGTGTAGTGTTATGTATACCTCGCATACAATTCAAAAGATTGTAACTGCGACACTTCCTTGCTAGGAAATGGCGTTTGCAGATGTCTACGTATCGTAGCAATAGTGTTCTGATGCTTCCTAAAACGCGAATTCGCATTTCATTTCTATGTTTCATGATAAGATATAATGTTAATTGCGAAGTGTCATGTATACGTCGCATACACTTCAAATGAATGTAAATGCGACACTTCCTTGCTAGGAAATAGAGTTTGCAGATGTCTACGTATCGAAGCAATAGAGTTCTAATGCTTCTTGAAACGGGATATCGGATCTCATTACTGTGTTTCATGATAAGTTATAATATTCATTGCGAAGTTTCATGTATTCCTCGTATTCACTTCAAATGAATGTAAATGCGACACTTCCTTGCTAGGAAATAGAGTCTGCAGATGTCTACGTATCGTAGCAAGCGTGTTATAATGCTTCTTAAAACGAGATATCGCATCTCATTCCTATGTTTCATGGTAAGATATATTATTCATTGCGAAGTATCACATATACATCGGATACACTTCAAATGAATGTAAATGCGACACTTCCTTGCTAGGAAATAGCGTTTGCAGATGTCTACGTATCGAAGCAATAGAGTTGTAATGCTTCTTAAATCGCGATATCGCATCTCATTCATATGTTTCGATATAAGATATAATATTCATTGTGTAGTGTTACGTATACCTCGCATACAATTCAAAGGAATGTAACTGCGACACTTCCTTGCTAGGAAATGGCGTTTGCAGATGTCTACGTATCGTAGCAATAGTGTTCTGATGCTTCCTAAAACGCGATATCGCATCTCATTTCTATGTTTCATGATAAGGTATAATATTCATTGTGAAGTGACATGCATACCTCGTATTCACTTCAAAAGAATGTAAATGCGACACTTTCTTGTTAGGAAGTAGCGTTTGCAGATGTCAAGGTATCGAAGCAATAGCGTTGCAATGCTTCTTAAATCGAGATATCGCATCTCCTTTCTATGTTTCATGATAAGATATAATTTTCATTGCGAAGTGTCTCGTACTCACTTCAAAAGAATGTAAATGCGACACTTCCTTGCTAGGACGTTGCGTTTGCAGATGTCTACGTATCATGCAGTAGAGTTCTAATGCTTCTTAAATCGCGATATCCCATCTCATTTCTATGTTTCATGGTAAGATATAATATTCATTGCGAAGTGGCATGTATACCTCGCATACACATCAAATGAATGTAAATGCGACACTTCCGTGCTAGGAAGTAGTGTCACGTCCTGGCGAACAAATTATTCGTATCCCAAGAGGCTGTATGACACAAGCTTTTTAGTCGAAAATTCGGTCCGGTATAAAACGCGTATGACCGGGTTCGTCGATTCTGGCAAGACGCGGGCACCGTAAACAATCGCGAACGCGTGTAAGGAGGGATTTTACTTACCTTTCGCTGATTTCCCTCTTCTGCTTTCAGATGTGGCGATCGTCGAGTGTCGTTTTCGGGGGAGGAGTCGGCGTACGGCTGGCTGAAATCGGCGTTTTGACGGTGGAGCTGCGGTGAATGTCGCTGTCCTTCGATGAACGAAGAATTCTGGCGTTTCACCAACGTATTCCGCACGAGATAATGGATTAAATTCTTCCTCCCGGCGCGATGAGTTCGTTTATAAACACTCAAGTTGTTGCGAACTTGGAAGAATTTGTATTAAGATATAATTGAATTTAGAAATGGAGTTGGAATGAACTAGAACTTGATGTGTTAGGAAAATATAAAGTATATTCTAAATCAAAGAGTACAAGAACAATTATTTCTAAGTATTAAGACTAGGTTAACTATGAATTAGGAATTAGAACAAAGACTTTAGAACTAGGAACCTTATCGAGGCTGCGCGACGACCCTAAGGCGCGACTTGGAAGAGACTTGGAATTGGAAGTGCCCGAAGGCGAGATAGAACTGTACCGTACTGACGCTACTGACTGACTGTGTCTCCCAAGATGCGTCTGCGACCTCCTCGACTCTCGGAGCGCTTAGGTCGTGTACGAACGTAGGTGAGAGTATGTGGACGCCCGAGTGGGGTTTCGGCGTTGCGTGGTGGGGTTAGCGGCGCGTGCCGCTGAGGCGGTCGCGATCTCGCGCGTCGCGGGTTACTTAATTAGCGCAACTTATGAATATAGAGATACAAGTATGAAATTAGAAATAACGCCTTAAATGTAAAATGTGTGTTGTTTGTGTCGTTATAAAGTAGTGTCGTGTAAATTCTATGAGCTAAGAATACAGAGCTTAGAATGTAGGAGTATATATATAATGTTAATTAATAATCTTAGAAATAGTATTTTGGGATGGTGAAATCGTGCATTCATCGTTTGTAGGCGCTTACAATTTTTTAATTTATTTGAATGCACAATCTTGTGCCTCCCCTTAACATTAATTTTTACATTATTATTAGGCAGAATCTCCAAGATCTTATATGGGCCTGTGTATTGAGAATCGAATTTATGTCTAAGTGGTTCGCGGAGCAAATAAACCCATTGTCCGACTTGGAAATCCTTTACATTAAGCTTCTTATCGTAATAGAATTTAGCGCGTGTTTTTGCACCGTCTAAGTATGTTTTCGCTATTTCTTGTGAAGTACGTATTCTATCGTTGAGTTCATCTAAATACGCGGCGTACGATTCGTTTTCCGAAGTGTCTCTGAAAGGTATGGCAGAAGGAGTTCGTGCTATTTTCCCAAAAACCAGTTCGTATGGCGTGTAACGTGTTCCTTCGTGTGTACTGGTATTGTAGGAAAACATAGCGTATGGCAGCCATTTTTCCCAATTGTTCCGATTGCCTATGAATTGTTTTAAATATTCCGCTAACACGTGATGTGATCTTTCCACATAACCGTTGGTCTGGGGGTGGAAAGCCGTTGTTTTATATTGTTGAATTCTGAATCTAGCGGCGATGGTTTTCATCAATGAGTTTATAAAATTGGAACCTTGATCTGTTAATATGCCCTTAGGGCATCCGAATTTACAAATAAAATGCGTAATGAACGCGTCGGCTATGTCAACCGCCGTGGTTCTTTTTAAAGGAATTGCTAGGGAATACTTTGTCAGGAGATCTTGTATCGTGAGTATGTTCGTATATCCGTCTGGAGTGGGGGGTAATGGTCCCATAACGTCCATGGATATCTTGTCGAATGCTGTGCCTGGGGTATCGGTGAGAGTTAGAGGTTGACGCGTTTTGACTCTAGTTAGTTTTAATTTTTGGCACATTTCGCATTTTTCTATGTATTTTTGGATTTCTTGTTTCATGTTCGGCCAGTAGTACTTTTCACGGATTCTACTGTAAGTTTTGTTAACTCCTTTGTGTCCTGCTACTGGGGTATCGTGATTCTCGCGGATTATATCGTTTCGAAGTTCTTCTCGCGGAGTTCGAACGAGACCTTGGCAGAACGTAATTTGAATATTGGTGTCGAGAAAGAGATCTACTAGGATTCGTTTGATTTGTGAAAGAGTAAATTGATTAATTGCGGTTTGTGCTATGCTAACCGATTCTAATTGAAGCTCGCGTGTTACGTCATATAGAGATTGTAAACATTCTAGAAGGACTTGATTGTCGACTTGTTTCTTTTCGTGTTCCGTAACTGGTAATGAAATTTGGAAATAATTTCCGTGAGAACTTACTTTGGCTCTTCCTAAGTTAACGTTATCTTTATGTTGATGGAATTTTCCTACATTCTGAAGTTCGCGTGCGCCTGTTTCGTACGGGCGGCCTCCCCTCGTGATAAAAACGACTAAATTATCGTGCCTTGCGGATAACGAGTCTCTTGTAGTAACGAACAGAGGGCGTTGCCTGACTTCGGGTGGGTAGTCCACTGTCGGTAAGTCTGTCGGTACCGTTGTCGGTAAGGAGGAACTAGGATTTTCTGTCGGTAATTGCGATCTGTCGATATTTTCTGTCGAGGATGCTGGTGTAGGAGGCGGCGGAGGTGGAGGTTTGGATGATTTAGGAACTGGAAACTCGAAAATGTTTTCGTCGGAGTCGCTGGAGTGTGTAATTGGCTTTACGCTGACAGGGTTTCTTGACAAAGCATCTGCGTTCATGTTCACCTTTCCTGGCTTGTATACGATTTCATATTCGTATTCGGCCAGTTTAAGGCGCCAACGAACTAATCTACTGGACGGATCTTTGACGGAGTTCATCCAGGCCAGCGGTCTGTGGTCTGTCACGAGTTTGAAAGATCGACCGTAGATATACGGTCTAAAATAATGAACGGCGTAAATGATGCCCAAACACTCCTTTTCTATAGTTGAATAATTTTTCTCTGCATTATTCAGCAAGCGCGACGTGTAGGCGATTGGAAGGTCCCTACCGATGGGGCCCTGACTAAGAACGGCGCCGATAGCGTTGGCGGATGCGTCTGAGGTTATGATAAACGGTTTCGAAAAGTCAGGATACTGCAATATCGGTGCTTCACAGGGCATGTCTCTTAGTGTAACGAATGCAATTTCCTGATCGTTTCGCCAAATGAATTTAATATCTTTTTTAAGGAGATTCGTTAGTGGTTTCGCGATAGAAGAGAAATTTGAAATAAATCTGCGATAGTATCCTGCGAGACCGAGAAACTGTTTTATTTGTTTTGGGTTCTGTGGACGTGGAAAGTCTCTTACTGTTCATATTTTATTAGGATCGGGTTTTACCCCGTTTTCGCTAATGACGTGCCTTAAATAATTTACTTCACGGCGCAAAAACTCGCACTTGTCCGGCTGGAGGACAAGGTTCGCGTTTCGAAGGCGTTCTACAAGCTTATTAAATTTTACCTCGTGTTCGTGCAAAGAACTGGCGTACAGAACAATATCATCGAGATATACAAACATTTCATTGCCTTGCAAACCTGTTAGAACATTGTCCATCAGCCGTTGGAAGGTGGCTGTGGCGTTACGGAGACCGAACGGCATTCTTTGAAATTCGTAGTGGCCGTGAGGGGTCGAAAATGCGGTTTTAGCGGAATCTGATGCTGACATTGGGATCTGGACACTGCATTGCCACGAGTCGGCGTCCTAGGACCGAATGGCTCTTATGTGGCGGGCGTCCGAAGGACGCAGTCCATCCCACTTCCAGACTGGGAGACTGGGGGTGGCTAGCCCTACAGCCGGAAGGCAAAAATGAACAGCAGAACAAATGGTGAGTAAATGGTGATATTCAGATCTCGAAGTTAAGACATTTCAGAGATCCCAGATACGAAGGTCGAAAGAGACCTCAAAGCTATATATGCTAAGGCCGCTGGCGCTCGGTTAAACCGAGTCGCTGGCGGCCTTTTTTATCAAGCCCGAGAAAGCAATACGCCGCTGGCACTTAGAAGAATTCTGGGTGTTGGTGGCTAATAAATAATAGAAATGGAGTTATAAAAGCCTGCCGCTGGGTGCCTGGAGTATTCCAGGTGCCGGCGGCTAATTTTATTTGACCAAATTTAGTGATGCTAGCCGCTGGGCGCCTGGAGTACTCCAGGCGCCGGCGGCTATTTCTATTTAATGGGAAATCCAGAAATGCAGGCCGCTGGTGCTCGGAGCTACTCTGGGCGCTGGCGGCCTTTTTTCATTTAGGCCATTTTAAGAAATTTAAGGCTCCAGTCCCAGAAAATTTCTGGGATATATAAAACTGTAAGTCGCCATCTGGCGCATAAAATGATAGAAAAATAAAATGATTTTCGGGCTTTGTAATCTGCATAAAAAGCTACTGGCACTTACACCTAGCCAAGTGAGGTCTCTGAAACTTGAAGATCTGGGAAAGTCTCCGGCACTAAGACCCAGCCGAGCGAGACTGAATATCTATAAAATGCTAAGTAGAAACGCCAAATAGTGGAAGCCGGCCAGCTGTGGGCTAGTAAGATGGTTTGGAAAAGGCCAGAACGGGGCCAAAAGGCCGGAAATAAACATTCAGGTGGTAGACTGAGCAGTAAACCATCGCAAGGGCCGCAGTCGATCGGGGAGCCACCCTCGGTGCGCCAACGGTCGACTGGGGGACCTATGAATTCCAAGTTTGGTCAACCCATCCGTAGATGGCTTAATAGGAGACAAGCTAGTACGGGAAGTATAGCGAGCTCCACTAACGTGTACCCTCGATAGCGCACGCTGTCGGAAGGAGGTACACAGCACACACACCATACACAAACACATACACGGTTGCGAAAGGTCCTAGCGAGAGTTCTGTCCTGGGCAGAACCGCGGCCTCGACAAAAGTGTCTCTCACCCGAACCTAAGGTTCAATAATAAATCAAAAGGCGTATAGCTTAGGCAATATGTCGTACAGGGCCTAACTGCAGTCGGGCACTTAAGCGCCTGGAAGCAGATTAGGAACGAAATTCGAAGTAGAGACACGTAAATCGCTGGAGACTGATAATTAGCAGCGATCTCAATACACAAAGGCCTCGTTCTGTCATACCAGCAGAACGAGACCCCTACACGTGTACCTCTGCGGCGCTCGCTGCAGAAACAAGGTACACAACACTCAAACATACAAGAACAAAAACTTTTCTCTTAATCGAAGGAGGCTCTAGCGAGTGTCTCCCTGCGTTAGCAGCTGGAGACCGCGGCCCCGGCAGGGCAGCGTTGGTGCGCGCTGATGGGCTTGACGACCCCACCGTCCCGAAGTAAGAAGCATCAACCCCCCACAAACGCAAATTCTCATGATGGCCACACCCGACCCTAAAAATTCCGGAGGCAAAATAGCCCTCCATTCGGATCTCCGGGTGAGGGCAGGGCCGGGTGAGGTGATCGTGGCGTATGATGGGTCAAGACGGGAGAGAAATCCTCGGCCCGTGACCCCGTCCCACGGTATTGGCCCCATAGTCGAGCGGCGGAGCCGTCAAGCTCGGCGGTCGGCGACGGCTGTACTCGGGCAGCGTCGACGGGCCGCGACTGGGCGAGACTCCGCCGACGAGGCTTTGGCTAGGGCTCTAGGTATCAGCCTTTGCGCTGTCGAAATCCGGATAACTAGGTGCGACGGAAGACCCAGGTCAGACCCGGTATCTCTGGCTGGGTACATAAGAAATAGGGAAAGAGAAAACCAGATTAGGAACGTTAGATCCGCGATTCCCCCCGCGATCGCGTACCCACCATACCCCATCGCGTCTACGTCCGCAACCGACACAGCTCAAGCGTCGACGTCGACGTCGACGCCCGCGTTCGGATTCGCGACCACGGGACTTAGGATACTGCAGCTGAACATGCAACACTCAGCTGCAATCACAGGGCAAGTGACTCAGCTCGTTGCAGAAAAGTACCTAGACGTACTGCTATTGCAGGAGCCATACGCTAGGAAACTAAGCACGAGCAATGCTATTTGTGGACTAGGGATCGGTATGAAGGTGGCGGCTGTAAGCTCACAACACCCGTGGGCGGCAGTCGCCGTTAGCAACCCTCGTATCGAAATGGTATTCATCTCGCAGCTTAGCAATACGCACTGCGTTTGTGCGGAAGTGCTGGCGCCCGGCATCTCGGTATACGTCGTATCGTGCTACTTCCAGTACAGCGACGATATCGAGATGCACCTCAGGCACCTCGAGACGGTGTTTCATAATCTGAGGGGGAAGAGATTGTTAGTTTCGGTAGATGCCAACGCCCGGTCGTCACTCTGGGGGCCGCAGAGTACAGACGATAGGGGAGCAAAGTTCGAGGAGCTCATACGGGCGTTTGGCATGGAAGTTGTGAACGATATCGGTCAGCTACCTACCTACTGGTCGACCAGGGGCTCGTCATTCATCGACGTTACTCTGGCATCGCCAACCATGCTCCCACTCATCGGGGGCTGGAGGGTACGGAGAGATTGGGTGACCAGCGATCACAACGCAATTGACATCCGGCTGAGGGTCCCGAGCACTGTAGCGGTGGATCAGGGAGGAGCAAGCACTCGGTTCGACGTCAATCGAGCCGATTGGGAGCTCTTCACTGAAAGCCTGGCCGATCAATCTAGATCGAGGCTCGAGACAGTAAGGCTGGAGTCTGCGGAAGATGTAGATAGGTTGGCGGAGACGCTAACGGGAGTCATCACTGATTCCTGTGCCGCGTCAATGCCTTACAAAAGACAGCTTAGAAAGTCCAACCCGTGGTGGACGAAAGAACTTTCAGATATGAAAAGATCTGTGCACAGTCTGAGACGTGTGGCTCAGAAGGAACGAGACGAAACCGCTCGCCAAGAAAAATGGTTAAAGTACCGCTCCTCTTTGCGGGAATATAACAATAAGGTGAAGCGGACGAAACTCGAAAGCTGGCGACGCTTTGTAACGTCGAACGGGAACTCGGGGCCCTGGAGTACCGTCTATAAGCTCCAGGCGAATAAACTCCGAGTTGAGAGAGTCCTCAGTACTCTCCGGCGTGGTAGAGACAACACATATGATAGCCGCGAGACAGCCAGCTTACTCCTGAGTACGCACGTCCCCGAGGACCGGGAAGAAGAAGACACGCCGGAGCAGCGTGAGATTAGGGAAAGCGCACACTTCGCGCCTGACACTCCTGATGCCTCCTGCTTCACGGAAGCGGAGGTAGTGAGTGCAGTAAGGACTTTCAAAAATAGAAAGGCACCGGGGCCGGACCACGTAAAGGTCCAGGCGCTGAAGGCCACCGTAGGTATAATTCCCGGTCAGATGACAAGAATATTTAACGGATGCCTTCAATGGGGCGTCTTCCCCTCGATCTGGAAGGAGGGCTCTCTCAGAGTCCTCTTGAAGGAAGGGAAAGACGAGAAGGATCCGAAGTCCTACCGACCGATCTGTCTCCTCTCAGTAGTAGGGAAACTCCTCGAGAAGCTCCTAAAAAAGCGTCTCTACCAGACGTCGTTGGCCCCGGGGATGGTCTCCGACCGACAGTTCGGGTTCACGCCCGGAAGGTCGGCGGAAGACGCGGTCGTGGAGATGCGCCGCATGGTCGATGCTTCCGAGCATCGATACGCTGTGGCGCTTCTCTTCGACATCTCTGGAGCCTTCGACAATGTCTGGTGGCCCCTAGTCTTAGAGTCGATGAAAGAAAGAGGCTGCCCTCGGAACGTTTTCGAAGTAATGAAAAGTTACTTCGACGACCGACGGGTTAGACTCTCAATAGGATCTTTACAGGTTTCCAAGCGGGCGACGAGAGGGTGTCCGCAAGGCTCCGTTCTCGGTCCCGCCTGCTGGAACCTTATGTTTGACAATCTCCTGCGGTCACTCCAGACCACAGTCGAGAACAGGTTCATAGCTTACGCGGACGATCTCCTAGTCCTCGTAAGCGGAAATAGTAGAAGAGAATTGGAGATAAATGGTCAACAAGTTGTTGACCAGATTCTCCTTTGGTGTAGGCTGGCGAAACTCGAAGTATCGGCCACAAAGACGGAGGCAATTGTCCTCAAGAGTGGTTTGATCGAGAGGCCAACGATAGGAAGAAGAGGAGGCACGCGCCCGGACAGAAAACGCAAGGCCGTTCGGTCTTCTAAAGCCGACCTTGCCGCGAGACCGCCGACCATCCGATTAGGGAATAATAGTATTAAATTCAAGCACGCGGTACGGTACCTTGGCGTCAACATAGACGCAGGTATGGGAGTCAGATCCCATTGTAGATATTTGAGCGACAAGGTCGGGTCGCTGTTCAGTAAACTTAGTAGGCTGGCGAGATGTACGTGGGGGCTCCGCTTCAGCTCTCTCGATGGCATCTACAGGGGTGCGTTCATCTCGACGATGGTGTATGCCTCGGCGGGATGGGCTGACCTGTGCACGGAGAGAGAGTGGAAGGTGCTCAGATCCGCGCAACGTCGCGCCTTGATCGCGATGACCGGTGCATACCGCCGGATATCGTGGGAAGGTGCGTGCGTAGTGGCTGGCGCGGCCCCTATAGACATGGTCGTCCAGCAGCATAGGGCCCTCTACAATCTTCGTAGAGGAAGAGACGCCAGGATAGGGAACACCGTCATCCAAAGTGGATTGGAAGACGGTGAAGAACGCGTTAAAATTGAAGTCATAAACGTGTGGCAAACCCGGTGGAAAGATTCCCACAAGGGTCGCATGACGTATGACTTTTTTCAGGATGTTAGAGTAAGACTGGCCGCCGACTGGATTAGGCCAAGTCACTACACCACGCAGG
The DNA here is from genome assembly GCF_050948175.1 of Xylocopa sonorina. Classification (NCBI taxonomy): domain Eukaryota; kingdom Metazoa; phylum Arthropoda; class Insecta; order Hymenoptera; family Apidae; genus Xylocopa; species Xylocopa sonorina. The sequence goes on from NW_027490095.1 coordinate 3,004,777, forward strand.
TGCTGTCGGGGCATGGCAACTTTATGGCTCGTCTATTGACGTACGCCGTTGTCAATGACTCGACATGTATCTGCGGAGGTGCAGCAGATACAGTGGGACACTTCCTACTAGAGTGCCCACTCTTCGAAGCGCAGAGAGAAGCTCTGCGAGACATTATCCCGGCGAGTGAGTGGAGATGGCCGGAGGCGGCACCGTACTTGGTGTCGTCGCCAGAGGCCTTCTCTGTGCTCGCCAGCTTCAGCCAGGAAGCGCTCTGGCTGAAGATGTTCATGGAGTAGGCTTGCTCCATCGTTGTATAGATTACAAAAGTTAAGTCTTCAGAATGGAAATTCCATTCAAACCAGTAGTTGAGGTCTTGCTTTGATCGACAACTCTTCAGTCGATCAAAGCTCTTTAAATTTCTAAATAAAGGGTCAGAGTGAGCGTGTTCGCGTACACGTAGCGAGTTCGCCTCCCCGAGGTTCCCCGTGGGTGCTCCGGCGGTTAGGATTCGTCCTCTCCGACGGAGTAGCTGAAGGACTCGCCCGGTGGGAAAGGCGCCCCGGCACATCTGGATTTTTCCATCGCCCGTTTCAGTGAGGTGGGAGTACCCTGGGAGGTAGAGGCTAGATTACGTCGCGTATACCCGTCTGGGTGAGGAAGCACGCCTGATCACCGTCCTGGTGTAGGGCAGACAATAAATCCTGACATTGGGATTTGATGGAATCCACTTGCTAAATCAAAGGTACTGAAGTACTTTACACTTCCTAACTTATCTAGTATCTCCGTTATACACGGGAGCGGGTACGCATCGGCGATGGATTTTTCGTTCAGGCTTCGATAGTCTATTACAACTCTCCATCTTTTATTTCCTAAAGAATCCGGTTTCTTGGGTACAACCCAGAGCGGTGAATTATATGGAGATTTTGACGGTTTAATAATTTCCTTTTCTAGTAATTGATCTATTTGACGTTGTACTTCTTCCTTGTGTATCGGCGGGAAGCGGTATTGTTTCACGTTTATTGGCTGATCATTTATCGTTGGAATACGGTGCTCGGTTACAGTGGTAAATCCTAATTTATCGCCTGGGAGATGGAATAAATTTTGATTGTTAGAAATCAGTTTGTATATATTATTTCTTTCTTCGCTGTTTAGATGACCTAGACGGAGTGACGCGACTATTTCGTCGAATCGGCTTTGAGGTTGCATTACATTTTGAGTGGCTTTTGAGAAGAGATTTATTTTGTGTATCTTTCGCGCGGATGTTTAAGTTACGTTGCGTACCTTCGATGGCACTTGAAAAAATTTTTGTGGATTTTCTGAGGTTGTTATTGGAAGATTTATTATGGTTGGAAACTTTGTGTTGAATATCGCGTGACGATGGTAAGAGATTTTCGTTGGAATTCGTAGAATTTGTAGTGGATTTTGAAACAATGTTAGCATAAGATACAGTGGGATTTGGGAATACTCGTTTTAGAGTGGATACAGTGGATTTGGAATTAGTCGAGTTAGTACGCATGCTTGAGACAGTGGATTTAGTATTAATTGGATTAGTAGGCATGCTGGAAACAGTGGATTTAGTATTAGTAGAATTAGTACGCATGCTTGAAACAGTGGATTTAGTATTCATTTTTGTATTAGAAACAGTGGATTTAGTATTGATTTTTGTATTAGAAACAGTGGATTTAGTATTGATTTTTGTATTAGAAACAGTGGATTTAGAAGTATTCGTAAATAACGAATATAACGCTGGTTCGCGTTTCAGCGATTCGAGAACGGGAAGCGGGTCCAGATGAATTCTGGGCACCGCGATCTCGATCTCGGTATCGGTCGCATTAATTATGCTTGCTATCGCATGGCCGTTTCGCACTTTAACGATAGCATGACCGAAATATACTCCCTTCGCGATCTGTGTTCGGGGGATTATTCCTTCGCCTACGCCTGAATTAATTATTCCGACGCGTATGCCCGAGTTAGTCCGCGGAGGAAGTATTATTTTATTTAAAACGTCTTCGCGACGTGCAAATAGGATCCTATTCCCGTACCACAGGATATATTTATTTCTAAAAGATATATCCGCTTCTGCACAAAACCCGGATCCCAGGATCCCGGCGGATTTAATTGGGAAGTCGGAACTGACAACATTAAACGGAACGTCACGAGAAAATATCGGTAACGTAACCGTCCCTAAGGTGGCTACGGTTCCCTGAGTTACACCGGTAATAGTTAGGCGTTCTGCAGTGTTAATTAGAGTTTTAGGTTTTAGCGCGTTTTCCTTGATCACGTTGATCTCGGCTCCGGTGTCGATCATCATTACTACGGGTTCAATTAACGCGTTAGAATTTATGACCACCGTGGGGACGCTAGTTTTACTCGTTATGTTTACTGCTGCTCTTCTATTATCGAGATTGACTCGTCGTTCGTTAAGGCGGGAACTCGGCGATCGTAGCCGGCCTCGCGTACCGTCTCGCGGCGGGTCGGGAGGCCGTTCGCGTTTCCCGGATTCGGGCGCGAAACGTTATTTCCGACATTATTAAATTGTCGCTTTCGACATTCGTCTATGCTATGTCCCAGGTTTCGGCAGTACCTACAAACGAGATCCCGTCGATCGGGCGGTGCGTACTGACCGCGCGGAGGTCCCGTTACAGGCGGTCGTTCCTGTCGAGGATACCTCGAGGTTTCTTCCCGTGGTTACGTGACTGACGGTCTATGATATGCGTACCTGCAATCGCGGGTGACATGACCGCGACTATTACAACGAGCGCAAACCGTTTCTTGCCGGCGCTCGAAGTGAAAATTTTCTGTACGGGGACGCGACGAGGAGAGTCTCTCTTTGTCTAATTCGTTTCGCCTGTACAACTCCTTAGCGTGAGCGAACGCGTCCGCGTATGTTTCGTACAATCGCGTGTTCATCGAATGTCGAATTTAATAAGCTCGTCGCAAAAACACCTAAGCGTAAGCGCGTCTATTCCGGAACGTGAATTTACTAATTCGGCGGAATCGAACCGTTCGCAGTCGATTGCTGCGTTACGTAGGTCTTTAATTCTACCTATGAAATCGAGGATATGTTCTCCTGGGCGCATGAAAGCATTAGTTAGTTCGCCCCTGTAATGGTCGGTTGACTTTGTATTTCCGAATGCGGCTCGTAGAATATCGGTCAGTTGTCCGACCGAAGAGCATTGCTCGTCCTCTACGGCCAGGTATGCACAGCCGCGTAAACGATTGACAATGAGTTTGGTGAACGAGGGTTCTCCTTCGGGTGAAATCAACTCCCTTGCCCGTTTACAGGCCCGCTCGAACTGTAATATTGGCAAGTTTTTGCCATCGAATATAGGGATGCTATCTATTGCTTCGCGAAAAATAAACCTATCTGTTTGAGAGTTTGGTGAATCGGACCCTGAGCAACGTGTCGCCGTTTGCGGATTGTGCCGCGCGGAAGGATTCCAATTCCCAACGCATGAAATCTATTTGGCGATTTAACGTAGCGATCGCTTGTTCTTTATCCGTATTATCGTTTGAAGGTCCGGCGGCGTCGATTGCGAGAGCATCGTGAAAATCTAACGTTCGGTGAGTATCGGATTTGGCTGCGGCGGCGTCCTATTGTACCTGAAGCCGCGTTCGCTTTGTCGGCGTGCGCGTCGCCATGGCTGTTCGTACACTTATTCAGCAGAATTTCCGATAAGTTATACGCGAATATCCCACCGCTGTCACCAGAAATTGTGTCACGTCCTGGCGAACAAATTATTCGTATCCCAGGAGGCTGAATGACACAAGCATTTTTGTCGAGAATTCGGTCCGGTATAAAACGCGTATGACCGGGTTCGTCGATTCTGGCAAGACGCGGGCACCGTAAACAATCGCGAACGCGTGTAAGGAAGGATTTTACTTACCTTTCGCTGATTTCCCTCTTCTGCTTTCAGATGTGGCGATCGTCGAGGGTCGTTCTCGGGGGAGGAGTCGGCGTACGGCTGGCTGAAATCGGCGTTGTGACGGTGGAGCTGCGATGAATGCCGACGTCCGTCGATGAACGAAGAATTCTGGCGTTTCACCAACGTATTCCGCACGAGATAATGGATTAAATTCTTCCTCCCGGCGCGAAGAGTTCGTTTATAAACACTCAAGTTGTTACGAACTTGGAAGAATTTGTATTAAAATATAATTGAATTTAGAAATGGAGTTGGAATGAACTGGAACTTGATGTGGTAGAAAAATAATAAAGTATATTCTAAATCAAAGAGTACAAGAACAATTATTTCTAAGCATTAAGACTAGGTTAACTATGAATTAGGAATTAGAACAAGGACTTTAGAACCAGGAACCTCATCGAGGCTGCGCGACGGCCCTAAGGCGCGACTTGGAAGAGACTTGGAATTGGAAGTGCCCGAAGGCGAGATAGAACTGTACCGTACTGACGATACTGACTGACTGTGTCTCCCAAGATGCGTCTGCGACCTCCTCGACTCTCGGAGCGCTTCGGTCGCGTGCGAACGTAGGTGGGAGTATGTGGACGCCCGAGTGGGGTCTCGGCGTTGCGTGGTGGGGTTAGCGGCGCGTGCCGCTGAGGCGGTCGCGATCTCGCGCGTCGCGGCTTATTTAATTAGCGCTCTTATGATTATAGAGATACAAGTAGGAAATTAGAATCTCGTAGAGGTTGATTCACCTGGTACGTCCCTGGAGTGAGCGAGAGGGCGAGTTTCCCTGCAGGTAAGAGGGAGACGGTGGATGGCACCTTGAGTGGGAGCGAGACAGCGCACATGGTCCTTGGTGCGAGAGAGATGACGCACGAGGTCCTCGGTGCGAGTGAGACAGAATGTGTTGCCCTTGGAGCGAGGGAGAAGGCGAACACATCTGCGGGTGCGAGTTAGACGGAGGGTAGGTCCCTTGGAGTGAGAGAGACGGCGAGCACCTCTGCGGGTGCGAGTGAGACGGAGGGTATGTCCCCTGGAGTGAGAGAGACGGCGAGTTGCGCCTGGGTGTTGCAGGTGGTGCAGGCGCGTGAGGGTGGTTGCTGTGGTGCGTTGAGAGGGTGGCAGGCGGCACGCCTGACGTCACAGTAGCGTTTGCAGATATCTACGTATCGAAGCAGTAGAGTTCTAATGCTTCTCAAAACGCGATATCGCATCTCATTTCTATGTCTCGTGATAAGATATAATATTCATTGCGAAATGTCATGTATACCTCGTATTCACTTCAAACGAATGTAAATGCCTCACTTCCTTGCTAGGAACCAGCGTTTCCTGATGTCTACGTATCGAAATAATAGTGTTCTAATGCTTCTTAAAACAAGATATCGCAACTCATTACTATGTTTCATGAGAAGATATAATATTCATTGTGGAGTGCTATGTATGAAGCGTATTAACTTCAAAAGAATGTAAATGCGGCACTTCCTTGCTAGGAAATAGCCTTTCCAGATATCTACGTATCGTAGCAGTAGTGTTCTAATGCTTCTCAAAGCGCGATATCGCATCCCATTTCTATGTTTCATGATAAGATATAACATTCATTGCGAAGTGTCATGTATACCTTGTATTCACTTCAAAAGAATGTAAATGCGACACTTCCTTGCTAGGAAATAGCGATGGCAGATGTCTACGTATCGAAGCAACAGAGTTCTAATGCTTCCTAAATCGCGATATCGCATCTCATTTCTATGTTTCATGATACGATATAATATTCGTTATGGAGTGTTATGTATACCTCGTATTCACTTCAAGAGATTGTAAATGCGACACTTCCTTGCTAGGAAATAGCGTCTGCAGATGTCTACGTATCGAAGCAATAGAGTTCTAATGCTTCTTAAAACGCGAAGTCGCTCCTCATTTCTATGTTTCATGATACGATATAATATTCGTTGTGGAGTGTTATGTATACCTTGTATTCACTTCAAAAGAATGTAAATGCGAAGCATCCTTCCTAGGAAATAGCGTCTGCAGATATCTACGTATCGTAGCAATAGAGTTTTAATGATTCGTAAAACGAGATATCGCACCTCATATCTGTTTCATGATAAGATATAATATTCATTGCGAAGTGTCATGTATACCTCGCATACACTTTAAATAAATGTAAATGCGACACTTCCTTGCTAGGAAATAGCGTTTTCAGATTTCTACGTATCGAAGCAAGAGAGTTCTAATGCTTCTTAAATCGCGATATAGCATCTCAATTCTATGCTTCATGATAATATATAATTTTCATTGTGGTGTGTGATGTATACCTCGTATTCACTTCCAATGTATGTAAATGCGACACTTCCTTGCTAGGAAGTAGCGTTTCCAGATGTGTACGTATCGAAGCAGTTATTCTAATGCTTCTTAAATCGGGATATCGCATTTCACTTCTATGTTTCATGATAAGATTTAATATTAATTGCGGAGTGTCATGTTTACCTCCTATTCACTTAAAAGATTTTAAATGCGGCACTTCCTTGCTAGGAAGTAGCGTTTGCAGATGTCTACGTATCGTAGCAATGGAGTTCTAATGTTTTTACATCGCGATATCGCATCTCATTTCTATGTTTCATGATAAGATATAATACTCATTGTGGAGTGTTGTTTATACCTCGTATTCACTTCAAAAGAATGTAAATGCGACAATTCCATGCTAGGAAATAGCGAATGCAGATATCTACGTATCGTAGCAATAGTGTTCTAATGCTTCTTAAAACACGATATCGCATATCATTTCTATGTTTCATGATAAGATATAATATTCATTGCGAAGTATCATTTATACCTCGCATACACTTCAAATGAATGTAAATGCGACACTTCCTTGCTAGGAAGAAGCGTTTCCAGATGTCTACGGATCGAAGCAATAGAGTTCTAATGCTTCTTAAAACGCGATATCGCAACTCATTTCTATGTCACATGATAAGATATAATACTCAACGCGAAGTGTTATGTATTCCTCGTCTACACTTCAAATGAATGTAAATGCGACACTTACTTTCTAGGAAATAGCGTCTGCAGATAGCTACGTAGTAATAGATTTCTAATGTTCTTAAAACGCGATATCGCATCTCATTTATATGTTTCATGATAATATATAATATTCATTGTGGAGTGTCATGTATACCTCGCATACACTTCAAATGAATGTAAATACGACACTTCCTTGCTAGGAAGCAGCGTTTGCAGATGTCTACGTACCGAAGCAATAGTGTTCTAATGCTTCTTAAATCGCGAAATCGTATCTCATTCCTATATTTCATGACTAGATATAATATTCATTGTGGAGTGTTAGGTATACCTCGTATTCACTTCGAAGGAATGTAAATGCGACAATCCCTTGCTGGGAAATAGCGTTTGCAGATGCCTACGTATCGAAGCAATAGAGTTCTAATGCTTCTTAGAGCGCGATATCGCATCTCATTTCTATGCTTCATGATAAGATATAATATTCATTGCGAAGTGTCATGTATACCTCGTATTTACTTCAAAGGTATGTAAATGCGACTCTTCCTTGCTAGGAAATAGCGTTTGCAGATGCTTACGTATCGTAGCATTAGTTTTCTAATGCTTCTCAAAACGCGATATCGCATCTCATTTCTATGTTTCATGATAATATATAATAATCATTGCGAAGTGTCATGTATACCTCGCATACACTTCAAAAGAATGTAAATGCGACACTTCCTTGCTAGGAAATAGCGTTTGCATATGTCTACGTATCGGAGCAATAGATTTCTAATGCTTCTTAAATCGCCGTATCGCATCGCATTTCTATGTTTCATGATAAAATATAATATTCATTGTGGAGTGTTATCATAACCTCATATTCACTTCAAAAGAATGTAAATGCGACACTCCCTCGCTAGGAAAAAGCGTTTGCAGATGTCTACGTATCGTAGCATTAGAGTTCTGATGCTTCTCAAAACGCGATATCGCATCTCATTTCTATGTTTCATGATAATATATAATAATCATTGCGAAGTGTCATGTATACCTCTCATACATTTCAAATGAATGTAAATGCGACACTCCCTTGCTAGGAAATAGCGTTTGCAGATGTCTACGTATCGTAGCATTAGGGTTCTAATGCTTCTCAAAACGCGATATCGCATCTCACTTCTATGTTTCATGATAGGATATAAGATTCATTGCGAAGTGTCTTGTATACCTCGCATACACTTCAAGCGTATGTAAATGCGACACTTCCTTGCTAGGAAATAGCGTTGGCAGATGTCCACGTACCGAAGCAATAGAGTTTTAATGCTTCTCAAATCGCCATATCGCATCTAATTTGTATGTATCATGATAAGATATAATATTCGATGTGGAGTGTTATGTATACCTCGTATTCACTTCAAAAGAATTTGAATGCGACGCTTCCTTGCTAGGAAATAGCGTTTCCAGATATCTACGTATCGTAGCAATATAGGTCTGATGCTTCTTAAAACGCGATATCGCATCCCATTTCTATGTCTCATGATAAGATATGATATTCATTGCGAATTGTCATGTATACCTCATATTCACTGCAAAAGAATGTAAATTCGGTACATCCTTGCTAGGAAGTAGAGTTTGCAGATGTCCACGTATCGAAGCAATAGATTTCTAATGCTTCTTATAACGCGATATCGCACATCATTTCTATGTATCATGATAAGATATAATACTCATTGCTATGTGTTATGTATTCCTCGTCTACAATTCAAATGAATGTAAATGCGGCACTCCCTAGCTAGGAAATTGCGTTTCCAGATGTCTACGTATCGTAGCAATAGAGTTCTATTGCTTCTTAAATTGCGATATCGCATCTCACTTCTATGTCTCATGATAAGATATGATATTCATTGCGGATTGTCATGTATACCTCATATTCACTGCAAAAGAATGTAAATTCGGTACTTCCTTGCTAGGAAGTAGAGTTTGCAGATGTCCACGTATCGAAGCAATAGATTTCTAATGCTTCTTATAACGCGATATCGCACATCATTTCTATGTATCATGATAAGATATAATACTCATTGCTATGTGTTATGTATTCCTCGTCTACAATTCAAATGAATGTAAATGCAACACTCTCTTTCTAGGAAATTACGTTTCCAGATGTCTACGTATCCTAGCAATAGAGTTCTATTGCTCCTTAAATTGCGATATCGCATCTCACTTCTATGCTTCATGATAAGATATAATATTCATTGCGAAGTGTTATGTATTCCTCGTAATCACTTCAAGAGAATGTAAGTCGGACACATTCTTGCTAGGAAATAGCGTTTGCATGTGTCTACGTATCGTGGTATTGGAGTTCTAATGCTTCCTAAAACGCGATATCGCTTCTCATTTCTACGTTTCATGATAAGATATAATATTCATTGTGGAATGTTATCTATACCTCGTATCCACGTCAAAAGAATGTAAACGCGACACATCCTTACTAGGAAGTAGCGTTTGCAGATGTCTACGTAGCGTATCATTAGAGTTATAATGCCTCTCTAAACGCCATATCGCATCTTATTTGTATGTTTCATGATAAGATATAATATTCATTGCGAAGTGCTATGTATTCCTCGTCTTCAAAGGAATGTAAATGCGACACTTCCCTTCTAGGAAATAGCGTTTCCAGATGTGTACGTATCGAAGCAATAGAGATCTAATGCTTCTCTAAACGGGATATCGCATCTCATTTCTATGTTTCATGATAAGATATAATATTCATTGCGAAGTGTCATGTATACCTCGTATTCACTTCAAAAGAATGTAACTGCGACACTTCCCGGCAAGGAAATGGCGTTTGCTGATGTGTTCTTATCGTAGCAATAGAGTTGTAATGCTTCCTAAAACGCGATATCGCATCTCATTTGTATGTTTCATGTTAAGATATAATATTCATTGCGAAGTGTCATGTATACCTCGTATTCACTTCAAGAGAATGTAAATGCGTCACTTCCTTCCTAGGAAATAGCGTTTGAAGATATCTACGTATCCTAGCAATATAGGTCTAGTGTTTCTTAAAACTCGATATCGCATCTCATTTCTATGTCTCATGATAAGATATAATATTCATTGCGAATTGTCATGTATACCTCGTATTCACTTAAAATGAATGTAAATGCGACACTTCCTTGTTAGGAAATAACGTTTGCAGATGTCTACATATCGAAGCAATAGTTTGCTAATGCTTCTAAAATCGCGATATCGCATCTCATTTCTAAGTTTCATTATAAGATATAATATTCATTGCGAAGTGTCTTGTATACCTCGCATACACTTCAAATGAATGTAAATGCGATACTTCCTAGCTAGGAAATAGCGTTGGCATATGTCTATGTATCTAAGCTATAGAGATCTATTGCTTCTTAAATCGCCATATCGCATCAAATTTCTATGTTTCATGATAAGATATAATATTCATTGTGGAGTGTTATGTATACCTCGTATTCACTTCAAATGAAAGTAAATGCGACACTTTCTTTCTACGAAATAGCGTTTCCACATGTCTACGTATCGTAGCAATAGAGCTCTAATGTTTCCTAAAACGCGATATCGCATCTCATTTCTATGTTTCATGATAAGACATAGTATTCATTGCGAAGTGTTGTGTATACCTCGCATACACTTCCAATGAATGTAAGTGCGAAACTTCCTTGCTAGGAAATAGCGTTTGCAGATGTCTACGTATCGTAGCAATAGTGTTCTAGTGCTACTTAAATCGCGATATCGCATCTCATTTCTATGTTTCATGATAAGACGTAGTATTCATTGCGAAGTGTTATGTATACCTCGTACACACTTCCAATGAATGTAAATGCCAAACTTCCTTGCTAGGAAATAGCGTTTGCAGATATCTACGTATCGTAGCAATAGTGTTCTGATGCTTCTTAAATCGCGATATCGCATCTCATTTCTATGTTTCATGATATGATATAATATTCATTGCGAAGTGTCATGTATACCTCGCACACACTTCAAATGAATGTAAACCCGACACTTCCTTCCTAGAAACTTACGTTTCCAGATGTCTACGTGTCGAAGCTTTAGATTTCTAATGCTTCTTAAAACGCGATATCGCATCTCATTTCTATGTTTCATGATAAGATATAATATTCATTACGAAGTGTTATGTATTCCTCGTCTACAGTTCAAATGAATGTAAATGCGACACTTCCTTGCATGGAAATAGCGTTTGCAGATGTCTACGTATCGAAGCAACAGAGTTCTAATGCCTCTTAAAACGAGATATCTCATCTCATTTCTATGTTTTATGATAAGATATAATATTCAATGCGAAGTGTCATGTATACCTGGCATACACTTCAAATGAATGTAAATGCGACACTTCGTTGCTAGGATATAGCGATGGCAGATTTCTAGGTATCGAAGCAATAGAGTTCTAATGCTTCTTAAAACGAAATATCGCATCTCATTTCTATGTTTTATGATAAGATATAATATTCACTGCGAAGTGTTACGTATTCCTCGTCTACACTTCAAATGAATGTAAATGCGACACTTCCTAGCTAGGAAATAGCGTTTCCAGATGTCTACGCATCGAAGCAATAGAGTTCTAGTGCTTCTTGAAAAGCGAAATCGCATCTCATTTCTATGTTTCATGATAAAGATAGTATTCATTGCGAAGTGTTATGTGTGGCTCACATTCACTTCAAAAGAATGTAAATGCGACACTTCCTTGCTAGGAAATAGCGTTGGCAAATGTCTACGTATCGAAGCAATAGAGTTCTAATGCTTCTTATAACGAGATATCGCATCTCAATACTATGTTTCATGATAAGACATAATATTCATTGCGAAGTGTCATGCATTCCTCGTATTCTTTCCAAACGAATGTAAATGCGACACTTCCTTGCTAGGAAGTAGCGTTTGCAGATGTCTACGTATCGAAGCAATAGAGTTCTAATGCTTCTCGAAACGCGATATCGCATCTCTTTTCTATGTCTCACGATAAGATATAATATTCATTGCGGAGTGTATACCTGGGATACTCTTCAAATGAATGTAAATGCGACACTTCCTTGCTAGGAAATAGCGTTTGCGGATGGCTACGTCCCGAAGCAATAGTGTTCTAATGCTTCTCAAAAGGCGATATCGCATCTCATTTCTATGTTTCATGATAAGATATAATGTTCATTGCGTAGTGTCATGTATGCCTCGGATACACTTCAAATGAATGTAAATACGACACTTCCTTTCTAGGAAATTACGTTTCCAGATGTCTACGTATCGTAGCAATAGGGTTCTAATGCTTCTTAAAACGCGATATCGATTCTCATTCCTTGGTTTCATGATAAGATATAATATTCATTGTGGGGTGTTAGGTATACCTCGTATCCACTTCAAAAGAATGTAAATGCGACACTTCCATGCTAGGAAATAGCGTTTGCAGATGTCTCCGTATCGAAGCAATATTGTTCTAATAATACTTAAAACCCGATATTGCATCTCATTCCTATGTTTCATGATACGATGTAATATTCATTGCGAAGTGTCGCTTATACCTCGCATACGCTACAAATGGATGTAAATGCGACACTTCCTTGCTAGGATATAGCGATGGCAGATGTCTACGTATTGAAGCAACATGGTTTTAATACTTCTTAAACCGAGATATCGCATCTCATTTCCATATTTTACGATAAGATATAATATTCATTGTGGAGTGTTATGTATACCACGTATTCACTTTAGATGAATGTAAATGCGACACATCCTTGCTAGGAAATAGTGTTGGCAGATGTCTACGTATCGAAGCAATAGGGTTCTACTGCTTCTTAAACCGCCGTAACGAATCTCATTTCTATGTTTCATGATAGTATATAATATTCATTGTGGAGTGTTATGTATACCTCCTATTCACTTCAAAAGAATGTAAGTGCAACACTTCCTGGCTAGGAAATAGCGTTTGCAGATGTCTACGTATCGTAGCAATAGAGTACTAACGCTTCTTAAAACGCGATATCGCATATCATTTCTATGTTTCATGATAAGATATAATATTCATTGCGAAGTGTCATGTATTCCTCGTATTCACTTCAAAAAAATGTAAATGCGACACTTCCTTGCTAGCAAATAGCGTTTGCAGATTTCAACGTATCGAAACTGAAGTGTTCTAATGCTTCTTAAAACTAGATGTCGCATCGCTTTTCTATGTTTCATGATAAGATATAATATTAATTGCGAAGTGTCACGTACACCTCGAATTCACTTCATAAGAATGTAAATGCTACACTTCCATTCTAGGAAATAGCGTTTGCAGATGCATACGTATCGTAGAAATAGAGATCTAATGCTTCTTAAAACGCCATAGCGCATCTCATTTCTATGTTTCATGATAAGATATAATATTCATTGCGAAGTGTCATGTATACCTCGTATTCACTTCAAAAGAATGTAAACGCGACACTTCCTTGCTAGGATATAGCGATGTCAGATGTCTACGTACCGAAACAATAGAGTTATAATGCTTCTTAAAACGCGATATCGCAGCTCATTTCTTTGTTTCATGATAAGATATAATATTCATTGTGGATTGTTATGTATACCTCGTATTCACTTCAGAAGAATGCGAATGCGACACTTCCTTGCTAGGCAATAGCGTCGGCAGATGTCTACGTATCGATGCAATAGTGTTCTAATGCTTCCTAAATCGCCAAATCGCATCTCATTTCTGTGTTTCATGATAAGTTATAATATTCATTGCGAAGTGTCATGTTTACCTCGTACTCACTTCAGCAGAATGTATTTGCGACACTTGCTTGCTAGGAAATAGCGTTCGCAGATGACTACGTATCGTAGCATTAGATTTCTAATACTTTTCAGAACGCGATTTTGCATCTCATTTCTATGTTTCATGATAAGATATAATATGCATTGCGAAGAGTCATGTGTTCCTCGTCTTCACTTCAAATGAATGTAAATGCGGCACTTCCTTGCTAGGAAATAGCGATTGCAGATGTCTACGTATCGAAGCAATAGAGTTCTAATGCTTCTTGAAACGGGATATCGCATTTCATTTCTATGCTTCATGATAAGATATAATGTTAATTGCGAAGTGTCATGTATACCTCGCATACACTTCAAATGAATGTAAATGCGACACTTCCTTGCAAGGATATAGCGATTGCAGATGTCTACGTATCGAAGCAATAGAGTTCTAATGCTTCTTGAAACGGAATATCGCATCTCATTTCTATGCTTCATGATAAGATATAATATTCATTGCGAAGTTTCATGTATTCCTCGTATTCACTTCAAATGAATGTAAATGCGACACTTCCTTGCTAGGAAATAGAGTTTGCAGATGTCTACGGATCGTAGCAAGCGTGTTATAGTGCTTCTTAAAACGAGATATCGCTTCTCATTTCTATGTTTCATGACAACATATAATATTCATTGCGAAGTATTATGTATACCTCGCATACACTTCAAATGAATGCAAATGCGACACTTCCTTGCTAGGAAATAGCGATTGCAAATGTCTACGTATCGAAGCAATAAAGTTCTAATGCTTCTTGAAACGGGATATCGCATCTCATTTCTATGTTTCATACTAAGATATAATATTCATTGCGAAGTTTCATGTATTCCTCGTATTCACTTCAAATGAATGTAAGTGCGACACTTCCTTGCTAGGAAATAGAGTTTGCAGATGTCTACGTATCGAAGCAATAAAGTTCTAATGCATCTTATATCGCGATATCGCATCTCATTTCTATGTTTCATGATAATATATAATATTCATTGTGCAGTGTTATGTATACCTCGCATTCACTTCAAAAGAATGTAAATGCGACACTTCCTTGCTAGGAAATAGCGTTTGCAGACGTCTACGTATCGAAGCAATAGAGTTCTAATGCTTCTTGAAACGGGATATCGCATCTCATTTCTATGCTTTATGATAAGATATAATATTCATTGCGAAGTTTCATGTATTCCTCGTACACACTACAAATGAATGTAAATGCGACACTTCCTTGCTAGGAAATAGACTTTGCAGATGTCTGCATATCGTAGCAAGCGTGTTATAATACTTCTCAAAACGCAAAATCGCATCCCATTTCTATGTTTCATGATAAGATATAATATTCATTGTGGAGTGTTATGTATACCTCGCATACACTTCAAATGAATGTAAATGCGACAATCCTTCCTAGGAAGTAGCGTTTGCAGATGTCTACGAATCGAAGCAATAGAGTTCTAATGCTTCTTAAATCGCGATATCGCATCTCATTTCTATGTTTCGTGATAAGATATAATGTTCATTGTGAAGTGTCGTGTGTACCTCGCAATCACATCAAATGAATGTAAATGCGACACTTCCTTGCTAGGAAATAGCGTTTGCAGATGTCTACGTATCGAAGCAATAGAGTTCTAATGCTTCTTAATTCGGGAAATCGCATCTCATTTCTATGTTTCATGAGAAGATATAATATTCATTGCGGAGTGTCAAGTATACCTCGTACTCTCTGCAAAGGAAAGTAAATGCGACGCTTCTTTGCCAGGAATTAGCGTTTGCAGATGTGTACGTACCGTAGCAATTGATTTCTAATGCTTATTAATACGCGATATCGCATCTCATTTCTATGGTTCATGATAAGATAAAATATTCGTTGCGAAGTGTCATGTATACCACGAATTCACTTAAAAAGAATGTAAATGCGACTCTTCCTTGCTAGAAAATAGCGTTTCCAGATATCTACGTATCGCAGCAATAGATTTCTAATGCTTCTTAAAACGCCATATCGCATCTCATTTCTATGTTTCATAATAAGATATAATATTCATTGCGGAGTGTCATGTATACCTCGTATTCTCTGCAGAAGAATGTAAATGCGACAGTTCCTTGCTAGGAAATAGAGTTTGCAGATGTCTACATATCGTAGCAATTGATTTCTAATGCTTGTTAATACGCGATATCGCATCTCACTTCTATGTTTCATGACAAGATATAAATATTCATTGCGAAGTGTCTTGTATACCTCGCATACACTTCACATAAATGTAAATGCGACACTTCCTTGCTAGGAAATAGCGTTGGCAGATGTCTACGTATCGAAGCAATAGAGATCTAATGCTTCTTAGACCAAATATCGCATCTCGTTTCTATGTTTCATAATAGGATATAATATTCATAGCGAAGTGTCATGTATACCTGGAATACACTTCAAATGAATGTAAATGCGACACTTCCTTGCTAGGAAATTGCGTTGGCAGATGTCTACGTATCGAAGCAGTAGAGTTCTAATGCTTCTTAAATGAAATATTGCATCTCATTTCTATGTTTCATGATTAGATATAATATTCATTGCGAAGTGCCATGTATACCTCGCATACACTACAAATGAATGCAAATGCGACTCTTCCTTGTTAGGAAAAAGCGCTTGCAGATGTCTACGTATCTAAGCAATAGTGTTCTAATGCTTCTTAAAGCGGGATACCGCATCTCATTCCTATGTATCATGATAAGATATAATATTCATTGCGAAGTGTCATGTGTACTTCGTATTCACTTCAAAAGAATGTAAATGCCACACTTCCTTGCTAGGAAGTAGCGTTTGCAGATGTCTACGTATCGAAGCAATAGAGTTCTAATGATTCTTAAATCGCGATATCGCATCTCATTTCTATGATTCATGATAATATATAATAATCATTGTAAAGTGTTATGTTTACCTCGTATTCATTTCAAGAGAATGTAAATGCGAAACTTCCTTGCTAGGAAATAGCGTTTGCAGATGTCTACGTATCGAAGCAATAGAGTTCTAATGCTTCTTAATTCGGGATATCGCATCTCATTTCTATGTTTCATGAGAAGATATAATATTCATTGCGGAGTGTCAAGTATACCTCGTACTCTCTACAAAAGAAAGTAAATGCGACACTTCTTTGCCAGGAATTAGCGTTTGCAGATGTGTACGTACCGTAGCAATTGATTTCTAATGCTTATTAATACGCGATATCGCATCTCATTTCTATGGTTCATGATAAGATAAAATATTCGTTGCGAAGTGTCATGTATACCACGAATTCACTTCAAAAGAATGTAAATGCCACACTTCCTTCCTGGGAAATAGCGTTTGCAGATGTACACGTATCGTAGCAATAGAGTTCTAATGCTACTTAAAACGGGATATCGCATCTGAATTCTATGTCTCATGATAAGATATAATATTCATTGCGAAGTGTCATGTATACATCGTATTCACTTCAAAAGAATGCAAGTGTGACACTTCCTTGCTTGGAAATAACGTTTCCAGATGTCCACGGATCGAAGCAATAGAGTTCTAATGCTTCTTAAAACCCGATGTCGCATTTCATTTCTATGTTTCATGATAAGATATAATGTTCATTGTGGAGTGTTGTATGTACCTCGTATTCACTTCAAAAGAATGTAAATGCGACACTTCCTTGCCATTAAGTAGCGTTTGCAGATGTCTACGTATCGCAGGAATAGAGTTCTAAGGCTTCTTAAAATGCGAAATCGCATCTCATTCCTATTCCTCATGATGAGATATAATACAAATTATGGAGTATTATGTGTACCTGGTATTCACTTCAAAAGAATGTAAATGCGACTCTACCTTGCTAGGACATAGACTTTGCAGATGTCTATATATCGAAGCAATAGACTTCTAATGCTTCCTAAATAGCGATATCGCTCCTAATTTCTGTTTTATGATAAGATATAATATTCATTGCGAAGTGTCATGTATACCTCCTATTCACTTCAAAAGCATGTAAATGCGACACATCCTTGCTAGGAATATATCGAAGCAATAGAGTTCTAATGCTTCTTAAAACGCGAAATCGCATCTCATTTCTATGTCTCATGATAAGATATAATATACATTGGGGAGTGTTATGTGTACCTGGTATTCACTTCAAGAGAATGTAAATGCGACACTCCCTTGCTAGGAAAAATGGTTTGCCGATGTCTACGTATTGGAGCAATAGGGTTCCAATGCTTCTTAAATCGCGATATCGCATTTCATTTCTATGTTTCATGATAAGATACAATATTCATTGCGAAGTGTCATGTATACTTCGTATTCACTTCAAAAGAATGTAAATGCGACACATCCTTGCAAGGAAGCAGCGTTGGCAGATGTCTACGTATCGAAGCAATAGTATTCCAATGCCTCTTAAATCGCGATATCGCACCTCAATTCTACGTTACATGATAAGATATAGTATGCATTGTGGATTTTTATGTATACCTCGTATTTACTTCAAAAGATTGAAAATGCGATACTTGCTTGCTAGGAATTAGTGTTTGCATATGTCTACGTATCGTAGAAATAGAGTTCTAATGCTTCTTAAAACGCGAAATCGAACCTCATTTATATGCTTCATGATAAGATATAATTTTCATTGTGGACTGTTATGTATACCTCGTAATCACTTCAAGAGAGTGTAAGTGCAACACTTCCTTGATATGAAATAGCGTTTGCAGATGTCTACGAATCGAAGCGACAGAGTTATAATGCTTGTTAAGACGAGATTTCGCATGTCATTTTAATGTTTCATGATATGATATAATATTCATTGCGAAGTGTCGTGTATGAGTCGTATTCACATCAAAAGAATGTAAATGTGACACTTCCTTGCTAGGAAGTAGCGTTTGCAGACGTCTACGTATCGAAGCAATAGAGTTATAATCCTTCTTATATCGCGATATCGCATCTCATTTCTATGTTTCATGATTAGATATAATAATCATTGTGGAGTGTTAGGTATACATCGTATTCACTTCGAAGGAATGTAAGTGCGACACTTCCTTGCTGGGAAATAGCGTTTGCAGATGTTTACGTATCGAAGCAACAGAGCTCTAGTGCTTCTTAAAACGCGATATCAAATCTCGTATCTATGTTTCATGATAAGATACAATATTCATAGCGGAGTGCCACGTATACCTCGCATACACTTCAACTGAATGTAAATGCGACACTTCCTTGATAGGAAATAGCGTTTGCAGATGTATACGTCTCGTAGCATTAGAGTGCTAATGCTTCTCAAAACGCGATATCGCATCTCATTTCTATGTTTCATGATAGGATATAATATTCATTGCGAGGTGTCGTGCATACCTCGGATGCACATCAAACGAATGTAAATGCGACACTTCCTTGCTAGGAAATAGCGTTTGCGGATGTCTACGTATCGTAGCAAAGGAGTTCTAATGCTTCTTAAAACGCGAAATCGATCCTCATTCCTGTGTTTCATGATAAGATATAATATTCATTGTGGAGTGTTATGTATACCTCGTATTCACTTCAAAAGAATGTAAATGCGACACTTCCTTGCTAGGAAATAGCGTTGGCAGATGTCTACGTATCGAAGCAATAGTGTTCTAGTGCTTTTTAAACCGCCAAAACGAATCTCATTTCTATGTTTCATGATAATATATAATGTTCATTGTGGAGTGTCATGTATTCCTCGTATTCACTTCAAAAAAATGTAAATGCGACACTTCCTTGCTAGCAAATAGCGTTTGCAGATGTCAACGTATCGAAACTGAAGTGTTCTAATGCTTCTTAAAACTAGATGTCGCAACGCATTTCTATGTTTCACGATAAGATATAATATTCATTGCGAAGTTTTAGGTATACCTCGTTTTCACTTCAAAAGAATGTAAATGCGACACTTCCTTGCTAAGAAGTAGCGTTTGCAGATGTCTACGTATCGAAGCAATAGAGTTCTAATGCTTTTTAAATCGCCATATAGCATCTCATTTCTATGTTTCATGATAAGATATAATATTCACTGTGGAGTGTTATATATACCTCGTATTCACTTCAGATGAATGCAAATGCGACACTTCCTTGCTAGGAAATAGCGATTGCAAATGTCTACGTATCGAAGCAATAAAGTTCTAATGCTTCTTGAAACGGGAAATCGCATCTCATTTCTATGTTTCATACTAAGATATAATATTCATTGCGAAGTTTCATGTATTCCCCGTATTCACTTCAAATGAATGTAAGTGCGACACTTCCTTGCTAGGAAATAGAGTTTGCAGATGTCTACGTATCGAAGCAATAAAGTTCTAATGCATCTTATATCGCGATATCGCATCTCATTTCTATGTTTCATGATAAGATATAATATTCATTGTGGAGTGTTATGTATACCTCGCATACACTTCAAATGAATGTAAATGCGACAATCCTTCCTAGGAAGTAGCGTTTGCAGATGTCTACGAATCGAAGCAATAGAGTTCTAATGCTTCTTAAATCGCGATATCGCATCTCATTTCTATGTTTCGTGATAAGATATAATGTTCATTGTGAAGTGTCGTGTGTACCTCGCAATCACATCAAATGAATGTAAATGCGACACTTCCTTGCTAGGAAATAGCGTTTGCAGATGTCTACGTATCGAAGCAATAGAGTTCTAATGCTTCTTAATTCGGGATATCGCATCTCATTTCGATGTTTCATGAGAAGATATAATATTCATTGCGGAGTGTCAAGTATACCTCGTACTCTCTGCAAAAGAAAGTAAATGCGACACTTCTTTGCCAGGAATTAGCGTTTGCAGATGTGTACGTACCGTAGCAATTGATTTCTAATGCTTATTAATACGCGATATCGCATCTCATTTCTATGGTTCATGATAAGATAAAATATTCGTTGCGAAGTGTCATGTATACCACGAATTCACTTAAAAAGAATGTAAATGCGACTCTTCCTTGCTAGAAAATAGCGTTTCCAGATATCTACGTATCGCAGCAATAGATTTCTAATGCTTCTTAAAACGCCATATCGCATCTCATTTCTATGTTTCATAATAAGATATAATATTCATTGCGGAGTGTCATGTATACCTCGTATTCTCTGCAAAAGAATGTAAATGCGACAGTTCCTTGCTAGGAAATAGAGTTTGCAGATGTCTACGTATCGTAGCAATTGATTTCTAATGCTTGTTAATACGCGATATCGCATCTCACTTCTATGTTTCATGACAAGATATAAATATTCATTGCGAAGTGTCTTGTATACCTCGCATACACTTCACTTAAATGTAAATGCGACACTTCCTTGCTAGGAAATAGCGTTGGCAGATGTCTACGTATCGAAGCAATAGAGATCTAATGCTTCTTAGACCAAATATCGCATCTCGTTTCTATGTTTCATAATAGGATATAATATTCATAGCGAAGTGTCATGTATACCTGGAATACACTTCAAATGAATGTAAATGCGACACTTCCTTGCTAGGAAATTGCGTTGGCAGATGTCTACGTATCGAAGCAGTAGAGTTCTAATGCTTCTTAAATGAAATATTGCATCTCATTTCTATGTTTCATGATTAGATATAATATTCATTGCGAAGTGCCATGTATACCTCGCATACACTACAAATGAATGCAAATGCGACTCTTCCTTGTTAGGAAAAAGCGCTTGCAGATGTCTACGTATCTAAGCAATAGTGTTCTAATGCTTCTTAAAGCGGGATACCGCATCTCATTCCTATGTATCATGATAAGATATAATATTCATTGCGAAGTGTCATGTGTACTTCGTATTCACTTCAAAAGAATGTAAATGCCACACTTCCTTCCTAAGAAGTAGCGTTTGCAGATGTCTACGTATCGAAGCAATAGAGTTCTAATGCTTTTTAAATCGCCATATAGCATCTCATTTCTATGTTTCATGATAAGATATAATATTCACTGTGGAGTGTTATATATACCTCGTATTCACTTCAGATGAATGTATATGCGACACTTCCATGCTAGGAAATAGCGTTTGCAGATGTCTACGTATCGTAGCAATAGGGTTCTAATGCTTCTTAAAACGCGATATCGATTCTCATTCCTTGGTTTCATGATAAGATATAATATTCATTGTGGAGTGTTAAGTATACCTCGTATTCACTTCAAAAGAATGTAAGTGCGACACTTCCATGCTAGGAAATAGCGTTTGCAGATGTCTACGTATCGTAGCATTGGAATTCTAATGCTTCCCAAAACGCGATATCGCATCTCATTTCCATGTTTCATGGTTAGATATAATACTAATTGCGAAGTGTCATGTGTACCTCGTATTCACTTAAAGAGAGTGTAAATGCGACACATCCTTGCTAGGAAATAGCGTTTGCAGATGTCTACTTATCGGAGCAATAGAGTTCTAATGCTTCTTAAAACGCGATATCGCATCTCATTTCTGTGTTTCATGATAAGTTATAATATTCATTGCGAAGTGTCATGTTTACCTTGTATTCAATCCAAAAGTATGTATTTGCGACACTTCCATGCTACGAAATAGCGTTTTCAGGTGTCTACGTATCGTAGCAAAAGAGTCCTTATGCTTCTTAAATCGCAATATCGCATCAAATTTCTATGTTTCGTGAAAAGGTATAATATTCATCGTGGAATGTTATGTATATCTCGCATACACTTCAAATGAATGTAAATGCGACACTTCCTTGCTGGGAAATAGCGATTGCAAACGTCTACGTATCGAAGCAATAGAGTTCTAATGCTTCTTGAAACGGAATATCGCATCTCATTTCTATGCTTCATGATAAGAAATAATATTCATTGCGAAGTTTCATGTATTCCTCGTATACACTTCAAATGAATGTAAATGCGACACTTCCTTGCTAGGAAATAGAGTTTGCAGATGTCTATGTATCGTAGCAAGCGTGTTATAATGCTTCTTAAAACGAGATATCGCACCTCATTTCTATGTTTCATGACAACATATAATATTCATTGCGAAGTGTTATGTATACCTCGCATACACTTCAAATGAATGTAAATGCGACACTTCCTTGCTAGGAAATAGAGTTTGCAGATGTCTACGTATCGTAGCAATAGAGTTGTAATGCTCCTTGAAATGGGATATAGCATCTCATATCTATGTTTCATGATAAGATATAATATTCATTGCGAAGATTCATGTATACCTTGTATTCACTTCAGAGGAATGTAAATGCTACTCTTCCCTGCTAGGAAATAGCGTTTGCAGATGTCTACGTATCGTAGCAATAGAGTTCTAATGCTCCTTATATCGCCAGATCGCATCTCATATCTATGTTTCACGATAACATATAATATTCATTGCGAAGTGTTATGTATACCTCGCATACACTTCAAATGAATGTAAATGCGACACTTCCTTGCTAGGAAATAACGTTTGCAGATGACTACGTATCGTAGCAATAGAGTTCTAATGCTTCTTGAAACGGGATATCGCATCTCATTTCCATGTTTCATGATAAGATATAATATTAATTGCGAAGTGTCATGTATACCTCGTATTGACTCCAAAAGAATGTAAATGCGACACTTCCTTCTTTGGAAATAGCGTTTGCAGATGTCTACGTATCGAAGCAATAGAGTTCTAATGCCTCTTAAATCGTCATATCGCATTTCATTTCTATGTTTCATGATAAGATGTAATATTCATTGTGGAGTGTCATGTATACCTCGCATACACTTAAAAAGAATGTAAACGCGACACTTCCTTGCTAGGAAGTAGCGTTTCCTGATGTCCAGGTATCGAAGCAATAGAGTTCTAATGCTTCTTAAAACGGGATATCGCATCTCATTTCTATGTTTCATGATAAAATATAATACTCATTGCAAAGTGTCATGTATACCTCGTATTCACTTCAAAAGAATGCAAGTGTGACACTTCCTTGGTAGGAAATGGCGTTTGCAGTTGTCTGCGTATCGTAGCAATGGAGTTCTAATTCTTCGCAAAAAGCGATATCGCTGCTCATTTCTATGTTTCATGATAAGATATAATATTTATTGTGCAGTGTTATGTGTATCTCGTCTACACTTCAAAAGAATGTAAATGCGACACTTCCTTGCTAAGAGATAGCGTCTGCAGATGTCTACGTATCGTAGCAATAGAGTTCTAATGCTTCTTAAAACGCGAAATCGCTCCTCATTTATATGTTTCATTATAAGATATAATATTCATTGTGGAGTGTTATGTTAACCTCGAATTCACTTCAAAAGAATGTAAATGCGACACTTTCTTGCTAGGAAATGGCGTGTGCAGTTGTTTACGTATCGAAGCAATAGAGATCTAATGCTCCTTAAATCGCGATATCGCATCCCATTTCTATGTTTCATGATGAGATATAATATTCATTGCGAAGTGTCTTGCATACCTCGTATTTACTTCAAAAGAATGTAAATGCGACACTTCCTTGCTATGACATAGCGTCTGCAGATGTCTACGTATCGTAGCAATAGATTTCTACTGCTTCTTAAAACGCGATATCGCATCTCATTTCTATGTTTCGTGATCAGGTATAATATTCATTGTGGATTGTTATGTATTCCTCGTATTCACTTCAAAACAATGTAAATGCGACACTTCCTTGCTAGGAAATAGCGTTTGCAGATGTCCACGTATCGTTGCAATAGAGTTCTACTGCTTCTTAAAACGCGATATCGCATCTCATTTCTGTTTCATGATAAGATATAATTTTCACTTCGACATGTCATGTATACCTCGTACTCATTTCAAAAGCATGTAAATGCGACACTTCCTTGCTAGGAAATAGCGTTTTCAGATGTCTCCATATCGAAGCAAAAGGGGTTCTAATGCTTCTTAAATCTCGACATCGCATCTCATTTCTATGTTTCGTGATAAGATATAATATTCACTATGGAGCGTTATGTATACCTCGTATTCGCTTCAAAAGAGTGTAATTGCGATTTTTCCTTGCTAGGAAATAGAGTCTGCAGATATCTACGTATCGTAGCAATAGAGTTGTAATGCTTCTTAAAACGAGATACCGCATCTCATTTCTATGTTTCAGGATAAGATATGATATTCATTGTGGAGTGTTACGCTTATCTCGTATGCACCTGAAAAGAATGTAAATGCGACACTTCCTTCCTAGGAAATAGTGTTTACAGATGTATACGTATCGTAGAAGTAATGTTCTAATGCATTCCAAAACACAATATCGCATCTCATTTCTAAGTTTCACGATAAGATATAATATTCATTGCGAAGTGTCATGAATACCTCGCATACACTTCAAATGAATATAAATTCGACACTTCCTTGTTAGGAAATAGCGTCTCCAGATGTGTACGCATCGTAGCATTTGATTTCTAATGCATCCCAAACGTTCCTTGCTAGGAAATAGCGTTTGCAGATGTCTACGTATCGAAGAAATTGTGTTCTAATGCTTCTTACATCGCGATATCGCATCTGATTTCTATGTTTCGTGATAAGATATAATATTCATTGTGTGGTGTTATGCATACCTCGTATTCACTTCAAAAGAATGTAAATGCGACACTTCCTTGCAAGGAAATAGCGATCGCAGGTGTCCACGTATCGTAGCAATAGAGTTCCAATGCTTCTTAAATCGCGATATCGCATCTCATTTCCATGATTCATGATAAGATATAATATCCATTGTGCAGTGTTATGTATACCGCGTATTCACAACAAAAGAATCTAAATGCGACACTTCCATGCTGGGAAATAGCGTTTTCAGATGTCTGTGTATCGAAGCAATAGAGTTCATATGCTTCTTAAAACGAGATATCGCATCTCATTTCTATGTTTCATGACAAGGTATAATATTCATTGCGACGTGTCATGCATACCTCGTATTCACTTCAAAAGAATGTAAATCCGACACTTCCTTGCTAGGAAATAGCGTTTGCAGATATTTACGTATCGTAGAAATAGAGTTCTAATGCTGTTTAAAACGCGATATCGCAACTCATTTCTATGTCTCATGATACGATATAATATTCATTGTGGGGTGTTATGTATACCTCGTATTCACGTCATAAGAATGTAAATGCGACACTTTCTTGCTAGGAAACAGCGTTTGCAGATGTCTCCGTATCGAAGCAAAAGGGGTTCTAATGCTTCTTAAATCGAGATATCGCATCTCATTTCTAAGTTTCGTGATAAGATATAGTATTCATTATGGAGCGTTATGTATACCTCGTATTCGCTTCAAAAGAGTGTAATTGCGATTTTTCCTTGCTAGGAAATAGCATCTGCAGATATCTACGTATCGTAGCAATAGAATTCTACTGCTTCTTAAAACGTGATATCGCATCCTATTTCTATGTTTCAGGATAAGATATGATATTCATTGGGGAGTGTTATGTATGAAGCGTATATACTTCAAAAGAATGTAAATGCGGCTCTTCCTTGCTAGGAAATAGCGTTTGCAGCTGTCTACGAATCGTAGCATAGGAATTCTAATGCTGCTTAAAACGCGAAATCGATCCTCATTTATATGTTTCATGATAACATATAATATTCATTGTGGAGTGTTATGAATACCTCGTATTCACTTCAAAGGAATGTAAATGCGAAACTTCCTTGCTAGGAAATAGCGTCTGCAGATGTCTACTAATCGTTGCAAAGGAATTCTAATGCTTCTTAAAACGCGAAATCGATCCTCATTTCTATGTTTCATGATAACATATAATATTCATTGTGGAGTGTTATGAATACCTCGTATTCACTTCAAAGGAATGTAAATGCGAAACTTCCTTGCTAGGAAATATGGTCTGCAGATGTCTACGTATCGTAGCATTATATTACTAATGCTTTTCAAAACGCGATATCGCATCCCATTTCTATGTTTCATGATAAGATATAATATTCATTGTCGAGTGTTATGTATACCTCGTATTCACTTCAAAAGATTGTAAATAACATACTTCCTTGCTAGGAGATAGCGTTTCCAAATGTCTATTTATCGAAGCCATAGAATTTTAACGCTTCTCAGAACGCGATGTCGCATCTAATTTCTATATTTCATGATAAGATACAATATTCATTGCGAAGTGTTATGTATTCCTCTTCTACATTTCAAATGAATGTAAATGCGACACTTCCTTGCTGGGAAATAGCGTTTGCAGATATCTACGTATCGAAGCAATAGTAGTGTTATGTATACCTCGTATTGGCTTCAAAAGAATGTAAATGGGACACTTCCTTGCTATGAAATAGCGTCTGCAGTTGTCTACGTATCGAAGCAATAGCGTTCTAATGCTTCTTAAAACGAGATATCGCATCTCATTTCTATGTCTCATGATAAGATATAATATTCATTGCGAAGTGGCATGTATACCTCGTATTCACTTCAATTGAATGTAAATACGACACTTCCTAGCTAGGAAGTTGCGTTTGCAGATGTCTACGTATCGAAGCAATAGAGTTGAAATGATTCTTATATCGCGATATCGCATCTCATTTCTGTGTTTCATGATAAGATATAATATTCATTGTGTAGTGTTATGTATACCTCGTATTCACTTCAATTGAATGTAAATGCGCAACTTCCTGGCAAGGAAGTTGCGTTTGCAGATGTCTACGTATCGAAGCAATAGAGTTCTAATGCTTTGTAGATCGCGGTATAGCACCTCATTTCTATGTTTCATGATAAGGTATAATATTCATTGTGGAGTGTTATGTATTCCTCGTATTCACTTCAAAAGAATGTAAACGCGACACTTCCTTGCTATTAAATAGCGTTTGCAGACGTCTACGTATCGAAGCAATAGTGCTCCAGTGCTTCTTAAATCGCGATATCGCATCTCATTACTATGTTTCATGATACGATATAATATTCATTGTGGACTGTTATGTATACCTCGTAAGCACTTCAATAGAGTGTAAGTGCAACACTTCCTTGATATGAAATAGCGTTTGCAGATGTCTACGTATCGTAGCAATAGATTTCTAATGCTTTTTAAATCGCGACATTACATCTCATTTCTATGTATCATGATGAGATATAACATTCATTGTGGACTGTTATGTATACCTCGTATTCACTTCAAAAGAATGTAAATACGACACTTCCTTCCTTGGAAATAGCGTTTGCAGATGTCTCCGTATCCAAGCAATAGTTTTCTAATGCTTCTTATATCGTGATATCGTATCTCTTTCCTATATTTCATGACATGATATAATATTCATTGTGGAGATTTATGTATACCTCGTATTGACTTCAAAAGAATGTGAGTGCGACTCTTCCTTGCTATTAAATAGCTTTTGCAGATGTCTACGTATCGAAGCAATAGTGTTCCACTGCTTCTTAAATCGCGATATCGCATCTCATTTCTATGTTTCCTGGCAAGTTATAATATCCATTGCGAAGTGTCATGTATACCTCGTATTCACTGCAAGTGAATGTAAATGCGACACTTCCTTGATAGGAAATAGCGATGGCAGATGTCTACGTATCGAAGCGACAGAGTTATAATGCTTCTTAAGACGAGATTTCGCATGTCATTTTAATGTTTTATGATATGATATAATATTCATTGCGAAGTGTCGTGTATACTGCGTATTCACTTTAAAAGAATGTAAATGCGATACTTCCTTGCTAGGAAGTAGCGTTTGCAGACGTCTACGTATCGAAGCAATAGCTTTCTAATGCTTCTTATATCGTCATATCGCATCTCATTTCTATGTTTCGTGATAAGATATAATACTCATTCTGGAGTGTTATGTATACCTCGTATTCACTTCTAAAGGTTGAAAATGCGATATTTCCTTGCTAGAAATTAGCGTTTGCAGATGTCTACGTACAGTAGCAATATAATAGATATATAATGTATTATTAGCAAGCAATATATACATATATAATGCTCCTTAAATCGTCATATCGCATCACATTTCTATGTTTCATTATAAGATATGATATTCATTGTGAAGTGTCATGTATACCTCCATACACTTCAGAAGAATGTAAATGCGACACTTCCTTGCTAGGAAGTAGCGTTTGCAGATGTCTATGTATCGAAGCAAGAGAGTTCTAATGCCTCTTATAACGGGATATCGCATCTCATTTTTATGTTCCATGATATGGTATAATACTCATTGCGAAGTGTTATGAATTCCTCGTCTACGCTTCAAATGAATCTAAATGCGACACTTCCTTTCTAGGAAATAGCGTTTCCAAATGTCTGCGTATAGAAGCAATAAAGTTCTAATTTTTCTTAAAACGCCCGGTCGCATATCATTTCTATGTTACATGATAAGATATAATATTCATTGCGAAGTGATATGTATACCTCGCATACGCATAAAGAGAATGTAAATGCGACACTTCCTTGCTAGGATATAGCGTTTGCAGATCTCGACGAATCGAAGCAGTAGAGCTCTAGTGCTTCTTAAAACGGGATATAGTATCTCATTTCAATGTTTCACGATAAGATATAATATTCGTTGCGAAGTGTCATGTATACCTTGTACTCACCTCAAAAGAATGTAACTGCGACACTTCATTACTAGGAAATAGCGTTTGCAGATGTCTATGTATCGTAGCAATAGTGTTCTAATGCATCTTAAAACGCGATATCGCATCTCATTCCTGTGTTTCATGATAATATATAATAATCATTGCGAAGTGTCATGTGTACCTCGTATTCACTTCAAAAGAATGTAATGCGACACATCCTTGGTAGGAAATAGCGTTTGCAGATGTCTACGTATCAAAGCAAAAGATTTCTAATGCTTCTTAAAACGAGATATCGCATCTCATTTCTATGTTTAGCGATAAGATATAATATTCATTGTGGAGTGCCACGTATACCCCGTATTCACTTCAAAAGAATGTAAATGCGACACTTCCTTGCTAGGAAAAAGCGTTTAAAAGATGTCTACCTATCGAAGCAATAGAGTTGTAGTGACTCTTATATCGCGATGTCGCATCTCATTTCTATGTTTCATGATAGGATATAATATTCATTGCGAAGTGCCACTTATACCTCGTATACGCTTCAAATGAATATAAATGAGACACTTCATTGCTAGGAAATAGCGTTTGCAGATGTCTGCGTATCGAGGCAATAGTGTTCTACTGCTTCTTAAAACGGGATAACGCACCTCATTTCTATGTATCATGATAAAATATAATATTCATTGCGAAGTGTTACGTATACCTCGTCTACTCTTCAAAAGAATGTAAGTGCCACAATTTCTTGCTAGGAAATAGCGTTTCCATATGTCTACGTATCGAGGCAATATAGTTCTAATGCTTCTCAAAACGCCATATCGCATCTCATTTCTATGTTTCATGATAAGATATAATTTTCATTGCGATGTGTCATGTATACCTCGCATACACTTCAAGTGAATGTAAATGTGACACTTTCTTGCTAGGAAATAGCGTTTGCAGATGTCTACGTATCGTAGCATTAGAGTTCTAATGCTTCTCAAAACGCGATAACGCATCTCAATTATATTTTTCATGATAAGATGTAATATTCATTGTGGATTGTTATGTATACCTCGTGTTCACTTCAAAAGAATGTAAATGCGACACTTCCTTCCTATGAAATAGCGTCTGCAGATATCTACGTATCATAGCATTAGAGTTCTAGTGCTTCTTAAAACGCGATATCGCCACTCATTTCTATGTTTCATGGTAAGATATAATATACATTGCGAAGTGACATGCATACCTCGTATTCACTTCAAAAGAATGTAAATGCGACACTTCCTTGCTAGGAAGTAGCGTTTGCAAATGTCTAGGTATCGTAGCAATAGAGTTCTAATGCTTCTTAAAACGCGATATAGCATCTCAATTCTGTGTTTCATGATAAGATATAATATTCATTGCGAAGTGTCATGTATGCATCGCATACAGTTCAAATGAATGTAAATACGACACTTCCTTGCTTGGAAATAGCGTTTGCAGATGTCTACGTATCGTAGCATTAGATTTCTAATGATTCACAAAACGGGATATCGCATCACATTTCTATGTTTCATGATAAGATATAATATTCATTGCGAAGTGTCATGTATACCACGTACTCACTTCAAAAGAATGTAAATGCGACACTTCCTTGATAGGAAATAGCGTTTGCAGATGTCTACGTATCGCAGCAGGGGAGTTCCAATGCTTCTTAAAACGCGATATCGCATCTCATAACTATGATTCATGATAAGATATAATATTCATTGCGAAGTGTCATGTATACCGCATACTCACTTCAGAAGAATGTAAATGCGAAGCTTCCTTGATAGGAAATAGCGTTTGCAGATGTCTACGTATCGTAGAAATAGGGTTCTAACGCTTCTTAAAACGCGATATCGCATCTCAATTCTATGTGTCATGATGAGGTATAATATTCATTGCGAAGAGTCATGTATACCTCGCATACACTTCAACTGAATGTAAATGCGACACTTCCTTGATAGGGAATAGCGTTTGCAGATGACTACGTATCGAAGCAATTGAATTCCAATGCATCTTAAAACGCGATATCGCATCTCATTTCTATGTCTCATCTTAAGATGTAATATTCATTGCGAAGTGTTATGTATACCTCGCATACACATCAAATGAATGTAAATGCGAAACATTCTGGCTAGGAAGTACCGTTTCCAGATGTCTACATATCGAAACAATATTGTTCTAATGCTTCTTAAATCGCGATACCGCATATGATTCCTATGTTCCGTGATAAGATATAATATTCATTGCGAAGTGCTTTGTACTCCTCGTCTACACTTCAAATGGATGTGAATGCGACACTTCCATTCTAGGAAATAGCTTTTCCAGATGTCTACGTATCAAAGCAATAGAATTATAGTGCTTCTAAAAACGCGGTATTACATCACATTTCTATGTTTCGTGATGAGATATAATATTCATTGCGATGTGTTATGTATACCTGGTATTCACATCAAAAGAATGTAAGTGCGCCACTGCCATGCTAGGAAATAGCGTTTGCAGATGTTTACGTATCGAAGCAATAGAGTTCTAATGCTCCTTAAATCGCAATATCGCATCTCATTTGTATGTTCCATGATAAGATATAATATTCATTGCGAAGTGTCTTGTATTCCTCGCATATACATCAAATGAATGTAAATGCGACACTTTCTTGCTAGGAACTAGCGTTTGCAGATGTCTACGTATCGAAGCAATAGAGTTCTAATGCTTCTTAAATCGCGATAACGCATCTCACTTCTACGTTTCAAGATCAGATATAATATTCATTGTGGAGTGTTATGTATACCTCGTATTCACTTCAGATGAAAGTATATGCGACACTTCCTTGCTAGGAAATATCGTTTGCAGATTTCTACGTATCGAAGCAATGGAGTTCTAATGCTTCTTAAATCGCCATATCGCATCTCATTTCTGTGTTTCATGATAACTTATAATATTCATTGCGATGGGTCATGTTTACCTCGTATTCAATCCAAAAGAATGTATTTGCGACACTTCCATGCTACGAAATAGCGTTTGCAGGTATCTACGTATCGTAGCAATAGAGTTCTAATGCTTCTTAAACCGCGATATCGCATCTAATTTCTATGTTTCGTGATAAGGTATAATATTCATCGTGGAGTGTTATGTATATCTCGCATACACTTCAAATGAATGTAAATGCGACACTTCCTTGCTAGGAAGTAGCGTTTGCAGATGCCTACGTATCGAAGCAATAGAGTTCTAATGCTTCTTAAATCGCCATATAGCATCTCATTTCTATGTTTCATGATAAGATATAATATTCATTGTGGAGTGTTATGTATTCCTCGTATTCACTTCAGATGAATGTATATGCGACACTTCCTTGAGGGGAAATAGTGTTCGCAGAAGTCTACGTATCGTAGCAATAGAGTTCTGATGCTTCTCAAAACGCGATATCGCATCTCATTTATATGTTTCATGATATGATCTAATATTCATTGCGAATTTACATGTATACCTCGCATTCACTTCAGAAGAATGTAAATGCGACACTTCCTTGCTAGAAAGTAGCGTTTCCAAATTTCTGCGTACCGTAGCAATAGTGTTCTAATGCTTCTTAAAACGCGATACCGCATCTCACTTCTACGTTTCAAGATCAGATATAATATTCATTGCGAAGTGTCACTAATACCTCGTATTCACTTCGAATGAATGTAAACGCTACACCTCCTTGCTAGGAAATAGCGTTTGCAGATGTCTACATATCGAGGCAATAGAGTTCTAATGCTTCTTAAAACGCGTTATCGCATCTCATTTCTATGTTTCCCGTTAAGGTATAATATTTATTGTGGAATGTTATGTATTTCCCCTATGTTATGTATTCACTTCAAAAGAATGTAAATGTGACACTTCTTTGCCATTAAATAGCGTTTGCAGATGTCTACGTATCGAAACGGTAGATTTATAATGCTTCTTAAAACTAGATGTCGCATCGCATTTCTATGTTTCCTGATAAGATATTATATTCATTGCGAAGTATCATGTACACCTCGTATTCACTTCAAAAGAATGTAAATGCGACACTTCGTTGCTAGGTAATAGCGTTTGCAGATGTCTACGTATCGCAGAAATAGTGTTCTAATGCTTCTTAAAACGCGATATAGCATCTCATTTCTATGTTTCATGATAACATATAATATTCATTGCGAAGTGTTTTGTATACCTCGCATACACTTCAAATGAATGCAAATGCGACACTTCCTTGCTAGGAAATAGCGATTGCAGATGTCTACGTATTGAAGCAATAGAGTTCTAATGATTTTTGAAACGGGATATCGCATCCCATTTCTATGTTTCATGATAAGATATAATATTAATTGCCAAGTGTTATGTTTACCTTGTATTCACTTCAGAAGAATGTAAATGCGACACTTCCTTGCTAGGAAATAGGGTTTGCAGATGTCTACGTATCGCACCAATAGTGTTCTAATGATTTTGAACTGCGATATCGCATCTCATTTATATGTTTCATGATAAGATACAATATTCATTGCGCAGTTATATTTATACCTCGTATTCACTTCAAAACAATGTAAATGCGACACTTCCTTCCAAGGAAATAGCGTTTGCAGATGCCTACATATCGAAACAATAGAGTTCTAATGCTGCTTTAATCGCCATATCACATCTCATTTTTATGTTTCGTGATAAGATTTAATATTCATTGTGCAGTGTCATGTATACCTCGTATTCACCTCAAAAGAATGTTAGTGCGACACTTCCTTGCTATTAAATACCGTTTGCAGATGTCTACGTATCGAAGAAGTAGAGTTCTAGTGCTTCTTAAAACGGGATATCGCATCTCATTTCTACGTTTCAGGATAAGATGTAATATTCATTGCGAATTGTCATGTATACACCGTATTCACTTCAGAAGAATGTAAATGCGACAATACCTAGCTAGGAAATAGCGTTCGCAGATGTCTACGTATCGAAGCAATAGGGTTCGAATGTTTCTTAAAACGGGATACCGCATCTCTTTTCTATGTTTCATGATAAGATATAATATTCATTGTCGAGTGTTATGTATACCTGAAACTCACTTCAAAAGATTGTAAACGCGACACTTCCTTGCCAGGAAATAGCGTTTGCAGATGTCTACGTATCGCAGAAACAGTGTTCTAATGCTTCTTAAAACGCGATATCACATCTCATTTCTATGATTCATGATAAGATGTAATATTCATTGCGAAGTGTCACGTATACCTCGTATTCACTATAAAAAAATGTAAATGCGACACATACTTGCTAGGAAATAGAGTTTCCAGTTGTCTAGGTATCGAAGCAATAGTGTTCCAATGCTTCATGAAACGCGATATAGCATCTCATTTCGATGTCTCATTATAAGATATAATATTCATTTGCGAAGTGTCATGTATACCTCGCATACTCTTCAAAAGAATGTAAATGCGACACTTCCTTCCTAGGAAACAGCGTTTGCAGATGTATACGTATCGTAGCAATTGTGTTCTAATGCTCTTTAAATCGCGATATCCCATATCATTTCTATTTTTCATGATAAGATATAATATTCATTGTTTAGTGTTATGTGCATCCTTGTATTCACTTCAACAGAATGTAAATGCCACACTTCCATGCTAGGAATAAGCGATTGCAGATGTGTACCTATCGTAGCAATAGAGTTCTAACGTTTCTTAAAACGCGATATCGCATCTCGTTTCTATGTTTCATGATAAGATAAAATATTCATTGCGAAGTGTCATGTATACCTCGTGTTCACTTCAAATGAATGTAAATGCGACACTTCCATGCTAGGAAATAGCGTTTGCAGATGTCTACGTATCGTAGCAATAAAGTTCTAATGCTACTTTAAACGCGATATCGCATGTCATTTCTGTTTCATGATAAGACATAATATTCGTTGCGAAGTGTTACGTATACCTCGTATTCACTTCAAAAGAATGTAAATGCGACACTTCCTTGCTAGGAAATAGCGTCTGCAGATGTCCACGTATCGTAGAAATAGAGATCTAATTCTTCATAAAACGCGATATAGCATCTCATTTCTATGTTTCATTATAAGATATACTATTCATTGCGAAGTGTCATGTATACCTCGTATTCACTTCAAGAGAATGTAAATGCGGCACTTCCTTGCAAGGAAATAGCGTTGGTAGATGTCTACGTATCGAAGCAATAGAGGTCTACTGCTTCTTGAATCGCCATATCGCTTCTCATTTCTATGTTTCATGATAAGATATAATATTCGCTGTGGAGTGTTATGTATACCTCGTATTCGCTTCAGAAGAATGTAAATGCGACACTTCCCTGCTAGGAAATAGCGTCTGCAGGTGTCTACGTACCGTAACATTAGAGTTCGAAATTCTTCTTAAAACGCGACATCGCATCTCATTTCCATGTTTCATGTTAAGATACAATATTAATTGCCAAGTGTCATGTATACCTTGTATTCACTGCAGAAGAATGTAAGTGCTACACTTCCTGGCTAGGAAATAGCGTTTGCAGATGTCTACGTATCGAGGCAATAGTGTTCTAATGCTGCTTAAATCGCCATATCGCATTTCATTTCTATGTTTCATGATAAGATATAATATTAATTGCCAAGTGTTATGTTTACCTTGTATTCACTTCAGAAGAATGTAAATGCGACACTTCCTTGCTAGGAAATAGGGTTTGCAGATGTCCACGTATCGAAGCAATAGAGTTTTAATGCTCCTTAATTCGCGATATCGCATGTCATTTCTTTGTTTCATGATAAGATATAATATTCATTGCGTAGTGTCATGTAAAGCTCGTATTCTCTTCAAAAGATTGAAAATGCAACACTTCCTTGCAAGGAAATACGGATTGCAGATGTCTACGTAACGAAGCAATAGAGTTCTAACGGTTCCTAAAACGCGATATTGCATCTCATTTCTATGTTTCATGATACGATATAATATTCATTGCGAAGTGTAGCTTATACCTCGCATAAACTTCAAATGTATGTAAATGCGACACTTCCTTCCTAGGAAATAGCGTGTGCAGATGTCTACGTATCGAAGCAATAGGGTTCTAATGCTTCTTAAAACACGATATCGCATCTCATTTCTATGTTTCAGGATATGATATAATATTCACTGCGAAGAGTTACGTATACCTCGTCTACAACTCAAAAGGATGTAAATGTCACACGTCCTTGCTAGGCAATAGCGTTTCCAGATGACTACGTATCGAAGCAACATAGTTCTATTGCTTCTTAAAACACGATATTGCACCTCATTTGTAAGTTTCATGATAAGATATAATATTCATTGCGAAGTGTTAAGCATACCTCGTCTGCACTTAAGAAGAATATAAATACCACACCTCCTTGCTAGGGAATAACGATTCCAGATGTCTACGTATCGAAGCCATAGAGATCTAGTGCATCTTATAACACGATATCGCATCTCACTTCTATGTTTCATGCTAAGATATAATAGGCATTGCGAAGTGTTGTATATACCTCGTCTACACTTCAAAATAATATAACTGCCACACATCCTTGGTAGGGATAGCGTTTCCAGATGTCTACGTATCGAATCTATAAGGTTCTGATGCTTCTTAACACGCGATATCGCACATCAGTTATATGTTTCATGATGAGATATAATATTCATTGAGAAGTGTAATGAATACCTCGTCTACACTTCAAAGGGATGTAAATGCCACACTTCCTTCCAAGGAAATACCGTTTCCAGATGTCTACGTATCGAAGTTATGATGGTCTAACGCTTCTTAAAGCGCGATATCGCATCTCATTTCTATGTTTCATGATATGATATAATATTCATTACGAATTGTTATGTATACCTCGTATTCACTTCAAAAGAATGTAAATGCGACTCTTCCTTGCTAGAAAAATGCGTTTGCAGATGTCTACGTATCGTAGCAATAGAGTTCTAGTGCTGCTTAAAACGAGATATCTCATCTCATTTCTATGTTTCATGATAAGATGTAATATTCATTGCGAAGTGTCACTTATGCCTCACATACACTTCAAATGAATGTAAATGCGACACTTCCTTGCTAGAAAACTGCGTTTGCAGATGTCTAGGTATCGTAGCAATAGAGTGTTATGTATTCCTCGTCTACGCGACAAATGAGTGTAAACGCGGCACCTCGTTGCTAGGAAATAGCGTTTGCAGATGTCTACGTATCGAAGCAATACAGTTCTAATGCTTCTTAAATCGCGATATGCTACTCATTTCTATGTTTCATGATGAGATATAATATTCATTGTGGAGCGTTATGTATGCCTCGTATTCATTTCAAAAGAATGTAAGTGCAACACTTCCTTGCTATTAAATACCGTTTGCAGATGTCTACGTGTCGCAGCAATAGAGTTCTACTGCTACTAATGTCGCGATATCGCATCTCATTTCTATGTTTTATGATATGATATATTATTCATAGCGAAGTGTCATGTATACCACGTATTCACTTCAAAA
Organism: Xylocopa sonorina; assembly: GCF_050948175.1. Taxonomy (NCBI): domain Eukaryota; kingdom Metazoa; phylum Arthropoda; class Insecta; order Hymenoptera; family Apidae; genus Xylocopa; species Xylocopa sonorina. The sequence continues at coordinate 3,042,407 of NW_027490095.1, forward strand.
GAATGTAAATGCGACACTTCCTTGCTGGGAAATAGAGTTTGCATATGTCTACGTATCGTACCATTAGAGTTCTAATCCTTCTTAGAACGCGATATCGCTCCTCATTTCTTTGTTTCATGATAAGATATAATATACATTGCGAAATGTCATGTATACCTCGCATACACTTCAAATGAATGTAAATGCCACACTTCCTTGCTGAGAAATAGCGTGTTGCAGATGTCTACTTATCGAAGCAATAGAGATCTAGTGCATCTTAAAACTTGATAACGCATCACATTCCTATTTCTTATGATAAGATATAATATTCATTGCGAAGTGTTATGTGTTCCTCGTCTACACTTCAATTGAATGTAAATGCAACACTTCCTTTCTAGGAAATTACGTTTCCAGATGTCTACCTATCGGAGCAATAGAGTTCTAATGCATCTTAAAACGCGATATCGCAACTCATTTCTGTGTCTCATGATAAGATATAATATTCATTGCGAAGTGTCATGTATACCTCGTATTCACTACAAACGAATGTTAAAGCGACACTTGCTTACAAGGAAGTAGTGTTTGCCGATGTCTACGTATCGTTGCAATAGAGGTCCAATGCTTCTCAAAATGCGATATCGCATCTCATATCCATGCTTCATGACAAGATATAATATTCATTGCGAAGTGTCATGTATACCTCGCATACACTTCAAATGAATGTAAATCCGACACTCCCTTGCTAGGAAATAGCGTTTGCAGATGTCTACGTATCTAAGCAATAGAGATCTAATGCTTCTTAAATCGCGATATCGCGTCTTATTTCTACGTTTCATGATAAGATATAATATTCATTAGAAAGTGTCATGTATACCTCGCATACACTTCAAATGAATGTAAATGCGACACTTCCGTGCTAGGAAATAGCGTTTGCAGATGTCTACATATCGTAGCATTAGAGTTCTAATGCTTCTGAAAACGCGATATCGCATATCATTTATATGTTTCATGTTAAGATATAATATTCATAGCGAATTGCTATGTTTTCCTCGTCTACACTTACAAAAAGTAAATGCGTCACTTCCTTCCTAGGAAACAGCGTTTGCAGATATCTACGTATCGTAGCAATAGAGTTATAATGCTTTTTAAAACGCGATATCGCATCTCATTTCTATGTTTCATGATAAGATATAATATTCATTCTGAAGTGTTATGTGCACCTCGTATTCACTTCAACAGATTGTAAATGCGACACTTCCATCCTAGGTAATAGCGTTTGCAGATGTCTACGTGTTGTAGCAATTGATTTCTAACGCTTCTTAAAGCGCGATATCGCACATCAGTTATATGTTTCATGATGAGATATAATATTCATTGAGAAGTGTAATGAATACCTCGTCTACACTTCAAAGGGATGTAAATGCCACACTTCCTTGCTAGTGAATGCGTTTCTAGATGTATACGTATCGAAGCAATAGTGTACTAATACCTCTTAATACGTGATATAGCATCTTATTTCTATGTTTCATGATAAGATACAATATTCACTGTGAACTGTTAGGTATGCCTCGTCTACACTTCAAAAGAATGTAAATGCCGCACTTCCTTCCAAGGAAATACCGTTTCCAGATGTCTACGTATCGAAGCTATGATGGTCTAACGCTTCTTAAAGCGCGATATCGCATCTCATTTCTATGTTTCATGATATGATATAATATTCATTACGAATTGTTATGTATACCTCGTATTCACTTCAAAAGAATGTAAATGCGACTCTTCCTTGCTAGAAAAATGCGTTTGCAGATGTCTACGTATCGCAGCAATAGATTTCTAGTGCTGCTTAAAACGAGATATCGCATCTCATCTCTATGTTTCATGATAAGATATAATATTCATTGTGGAGTGTCATGTATTCCTTGTATTCACCTCAAGAGAGTGTAAATGCGACACTTCCTTGCTAGGAAGAAGCGCTTGCAAATGTCTACGTATCGCAGCATTAGACTTCTAATGCTTCTCAAAAAGCCATATCGGATCCATTTCTATGTTTCATGATAAGATATGCTGTTCATTGTGCAGTGTTATGTATACCTCGTATTCACTTCAAAAGAATGTAAATGCGACACGTCCTTGATAGGAAATAGCGTTTGCTGATGTCTACGTATCGTTGCAATAGAGTTCCAATGCTTCTTATATAGCGATATCGCATCTCATATCTATGCTTCATGATAAGATATAATATTCATTGCGAAGGTGTCTTGTATACCTCGCATACACTTCAAATGAATGTAGAGTGAAACTCCCTTGCTAGGAAATAGCGTTTGCAGATGTCTACGCAACGTAGCATTAGAGTTCTAATGCTTCTTAAATCGCGATTTCGCATCACATTCCTATGTTTCATGATAAGATATAATATTCATTGTGGGGTATTGTGTATACCTCGTATTCACCTCAAAAGAATGTTAATGCGACACTTCCTTGCTAGGAAAAAGTGTTTGCAGATGTCTCCGTATCGAAGCAATAGATTTGTAATGCGTCTTATATAGCGATGTCGCATCTCACTTCTATGTTTCATGATGAGATATAATATTCATTGCGAAGTGTCATGTATTCCTCGTAGTCACTTCAAAAGAATGTAAGTCGGATACATTCTTGCTAGGAAATAGCGTTTGCATATGTCTACGTATCGTGGTATTAGAGTTCTAATGCTTCCTAAAACGCGATATAGCTTCCCATTTCTACGTTTCATGATAAGATATAATATTCATTGTGGAATGATATCTATACCTCGTATCCACGTCAAAGGAATGTAAATGCGACACTTCCTTACTAGGAAGTAGCGTTTGCAGATGTCTACGTAGCGTAGCATTAGAGATATAATGCTTCTGAAAACGACAAATCGCGTCTCATATCTATGTGTCATGATAAGATATAATATTCATTGCGAAGTGTTATGTGTATCTCGTATTCACTTCAAACGAACGTATATGCGACACTTCCGTGCTAGGATATAGCGTTTTCAGATGTCTACGTATCGTAGCATTAGAGTTCTAATGCTTCGTAAAAAGCGATATCGCATCACACATCTATGTTTCATGATAAGATAAAATATTCATAGCGAAGTGTCACTTATACCTCGCATACCAGTCAAATTAATGTAAATGCGTCACTTCCGTCCTAGGAAATAGCGTTTCCAGATGTCTACGTATCGAAGCAATAGTGTTCTACTGCTTCTTAAAACGCGATATCGCATCTCATTTCTATGTTTCATGCTAAGATGTAATATTCATTGCGAAGTGTCACCTATACCTCGCATACACTTCAAATGAATGTAAATGCGACACTTCCTTCCTAGGAAATGGCGGTTGCAGATGTCTACGTATCGCAGCATTAGAGTTCTAATGCTTCTTAAAACGAGATATCGTAACTTATTTCCATGTATCATAATAAGATATAATATTCATTGCGAAGTGTCATGTATACCTCGTATTCACTTCAAAAGAATGTGAATGCGACACTTCCTTGCTAGGAAGTAGAGTTTCCAGATGTCTAGGTATCGAAACAATCGAGTTCTAATGCATCTTAAAACAAGATGCCGCATCTCATTCCTATGTTTCATGATAAGATATAATATTCATTGAGAAATGTCATGTATATTTCGTATTCACTTCAAGAGAACGTGAATGCGAAACTACCTTGCGAGGAAGTAGCGTTTGCAGATGTCTATGTATGGAAGCAATAGGGTTCTAATGCTTCTTAAAACGCGATATCGCTCCTCATTTCTATGTTTCATGATAAGATATAACATTCATTGCGAAGTGTCACCTATACCTCGCATACACTTCAAATGAATGTAAATGCGACACTTCCTTGCTAGGAAGTAGCGTTTGCAGATGTCTACGTATCGAAGCAATAGAGCTCTTATGCTCCTTAAATCGCCATATCGCATCTCATTTCTATGTTTCATGATAAGATATAATATTCATTGAGGAGGGTTATGTATATCTCGCTTAAACTTAAAAAGAATGTAAACGCGGCACATCCTTGCTAGGAAATAGAGTTTCCAGATGTCTACGTATCGAAACAATAGAGATCTAATGCTTCATAAGTCGCGATATCGCAACTCATTTCTATATTTCGTGATAAGATACAATATTCATTGTGGATTGCTATGTATACCTCGTAGTCGCTTCAAAATAATGTAAATGCGACACTTCCTAGCTAGGATATAGCGATGGCAGATGTCTACGTATCATGGCAATAGTGTTCTAATGCTTCTCAAAACGCGATATAGCACCTCATTTCTATGTGTCATTATAAGATATAATATTCATTGCGAAGTGTCATGTATACCTCGCATACACTTCAAATGAATGTAAATGCGACACTTCCTAGCTAGGAAATTGCGATTGCAGATATCTACGTATCGAAGCAATAAAGATCTAATGCTTCTTGGAACGGGATATCGCATCTCATTCCTATGTTTCATGATAAGATGTAATATTCATTGCGAAGTGTCTTGTATACCTCGCATACACTTCAAATGAATGTAAATGCTACACTTCCTTGCTAGGAAATAACGATTGCAGATGTCTGCGTATCGTAGCATTAGGGTTCTAATCCTTCTCAAAACGCAATATCGCATCTCATTTCTATGTTTCATGATAAGATGTAATATTCATTGCGAAGTGTCTTGTATACCTCGCATACACTTCAAATGATTGTAAATGCTACACTTCCTTGCTAGGAAATAGCGTTTGCAGATGTCTACGTATCGTAGCATTAGGGTTCTAATCCTTCTCAAAACACAATATCGCATCTCATTTCTATGTTTCATGATAAGATATAATATTCATTGCGAAGTGTCTTGTATACCTCGCATACACTTCAAATGAATGTAAATGCGACACTTCCTTACAAGGAAATAGAGTATCCAGATGTCTGTGTATCGAAACAAAAGAGTTCAAATGCTCCTTAAAACGAGATCTCGCATCTCATTTCTATGTATCATGATAAGATATAATATTCATTGCGAAGTGTCATGTATACAATCGTATTCACATCAAAAGAATGTAAATACGACTCTTCCTTGCTAGGAAATAGCGTTTCCATATATCTACGTATCGTAGCAATAGAGTTCTAATGCTTCTTAAAAAGTGATATCGTATCTCATTCCTATGTTTCATGATGAGATATAATATTCATTGTGGCGTGTTATGTATATCTCATAGTCACTTCAAACGAACGTATATGCGGTACTTCCTTGCTGGGCAATAGCGTCTGCAGATGTCTACCTATCGTAGCAATAGAGATCTAATGCTCCTTAAATCGCGATATCGCATCTCATTTCTATATTTCATGATAAGATATAATATTCATTGCGAAGTATCATGTATACCTCGCACACACTTCAAAAGAATGTAAATGCGACACTTCCTTGCTAGGAAATAGCATTTGCAGATGTCTACGTATCGAAGCAATAGAATCCTAATGCTTCTTAAGTCGTCATATCGCATCTCATTTCTATTTTTCATGATAAGACATAATATTCATTACGAAGTGTCATGTATACCTCTTATTCCATTCAAAAGAATGTAAATACGACACTTCCTTGCTAGGAAATAGCGTTTGCAGATGTCTACGTATCGAAGCAGTAGAGTTCTAATGCTTCTTTTAACGTGGTATTGCATCTCAATACTTCGTTCATGATAAGATATAATATTCATTGCAAAGTGTTATTGGCACATCGTCTACACTTTAAAAGAATGTAAATGCCTCACTTCCTTGCATAGGAAATGCGTTTCGAGATGTCTACGTATCGTAGCAATAGAGTTCTAATGCTTCTTAATTCGCGATATCGCCTCTCATTTATATGTTTCATGACAAGATTTAATATTAATTGCGGAGTGTCATGTTTACCTCGTACTCACTTAAAAGAATGTTAATGCGACACATCCTTGCTAGGAAGTAGCGTTTGCAGATGTCTACGTATCGAAACAATAGTGTTCTAATGCCTCTTAAAACACGATATCGCATCCCATTTCCATGCTTCATGATAAGATATAATATTCATTATAGAGTGTTATGTATACCACGTACTCACTTCAAAAAATTGTAGATGCGACTCTTCCTTGTTAGGAAATAGCGTTTACAGATGTCTACGTATCGTAGCAATTGATATCTGATGCCTCTTAAAACGCGATATCGCATCCCATTTATATGTTTCATGATAAGATATAGTATTCATTGCGAAGTGTCATGTATACCTTGCATACACTTCAAACGACTGTAAATGCGACACTTCCTTGCTAGGAAATAGCGTTGGCAGATGTCTACGTATCGAAGCAATAGAGATCTAATGCTTCTTAAAACGCGATATCGCATCTCATTTCTATGTCTCATTATAAGATATAATATTCATTGCGAAGTGTTTTGTATTTCTCGTCTACACTTCAAATGAATGTAAATGCCACACTTCCTTCCTATGAAATAGCGTTTCCAACTGTTCAATTCAACGCTTTTCAATTCTATATTTCATGATAAGATGCAATATTCATTGCGAAGTGTTATGTATAACTCGTCTATACGTCAAATGAATGCAAATGCCACACTTCCATGCTAGGAAGTAGCGCTCCCAGATCTCTACGTATTGAAGCACTTTTCTAATGCCTTTAAAACGCGATATCGCATCTCATTCCTATGTTTCATCGTATAATATGATATTCAATGCGAAGTGATATGTATAGCTCGCCTACACTTCAGTAGAATGTAGATACGACACTTCCTTGCTGGGAAATGCGTTTCCAGATGTCTACGTTTTGAAGCAATAGAGTTCTAATGTTTTTTAAAATGCGATATCGCTTCGCATTTCTATGTTTCGTGATAAGATACAATTGTCATTTAGAAGTGTTGTGTATACCTCGTCCACATTTCAAAAGATTGTAAATTCCACACTTCATGGCTAGGAAATAGCGTTTCCAGAAGTCTACGTATCGCAGCAATATAGTTCTAATCATTCTTCAAACGCGATAACGCATCTCATTTCTACGTTTCATGGTAAGATATAATATTCATTGCGAAGTGTTATGTATACCTCGTCTACGCTTCAGAAGGATGTAAATGCCACACTTCCTTGCAAGGAAATAGCGTTTGCAGATGTCGACGTATCGAAGCAATAGAGTTCTAATATTTCTTGAATCGCGATATCGCTTCGCATTTCTATGTTTCATGATAAGATATAATATTCATTGTGGGGTGTAATGTATACCTCGTATTCGCTTCAAAAGAATGTAAATGCCACACTTCCTTGCTAAGAAATAGCGTTTGTAGATGTCTACGTATCGAAGCAATAGTGTTCTATGCTTCTTGAAGCGAGATATCGCATCTCACTTCTGTGTTTCATTATAAGATATATTATTCATTGGGAAGTGTTATGTATTCCTCGTCTACACTTCAAATGAATGTACATGCGACACTTCCTTGCTAGGAAATAGAGTTTGCAGATGTCTACGTATCGTACCAAGCGTGTTACAATGATTCTTAAAACGAGATATCGCATCTCATTTCTATGTTTCATGATAACATATAATATTCATTGCGAAGTGTTATGTATACCTCGCATACACTTCAAATGAATGTAAATGCGACACTTCCTTGCTAGGAAATAACGTTTGCAGATGTCTACGTATCGTAGCAATAGAGTTCTAATGCTTCTTATATCGCGAGATCGCACCTCATATCTATGTTTCACGATAAGATATAATATTCATTGCGAAGTGTTATGTATACCTCGCATACACTTCAAATGAATGTAAATGCGACAGTTCCTTGCTAGGAAGTAGCGATTGCAGATGTCTACGTATCGAAGCAATAGATTTCTAATGCTTCATGAAACGGGATATCGCATCTCATTTCCATGTTTCATGATAACATATAATATTCATTGCGAAGTGTTATGTATACCTCGCATTCACTTCAAAAGAATGTAAATGCGACACTTCCTTGCTAGGAAATAACGTTTGCAGATGTCTACGTATCGTAGCAATAGAGTTCTGATGCTTCTTATATCGCGAGATCGCATCTCATATCTATGTTTCACGATAAGATATAATATTCATTGCGAAGTGTTATGTATACCTCGCATACACTTCAAAAGAATGTTAATGCGACACTTCCTTGCTAGGAAATAGCGTTTGCAGATTTCTGCGTATCGTAGCATTATATTTCTATTGCATCTCAAAACGCGATATCGCATCTCATATCTATGTTTCACGATAAGATATAATATTCATTGCGAAGTGTTATGTATACCTCGCATACACTTCAAATGAATGTAAATGCGACAGTTCCTTGCTAGGAAGTAGCGATTGCAGATGTCTACATATCGAAGCAATAGAGTTCTAATGCTTCTTGTACCGGGATATCGCATCTCGTTTCTATGTTTCATGATAAGATATAATATAAATTGCGAAGTGTCATGTATACCTCGCATTCACTTCAAAAGAATGTAAATGCGACACTTCCTTGCTAGGAAATAGCGATTGCAGACGTCTACATATCGAAGCAATAGAGTTCTAATGCTTCTTGAAACGGAATATCGCATCTCATTTCTATGCTTCACGATAAGAAATAATTTTCATTGCGAAGTGTCACGTATACATCGCATACACTTCAAATGAATGTAAATGCGACACTTCCTTGCTAGCAAATAACGTTTGCAGATGTCTACGTATCGTAGCAATAGAGTTCTAATGATTCTTAAAACGAGATATCGCATCTCATTTCTATATTTCATGATAACATATAATATTGATTGCGAAGTGTTATGTATACCTCGTATACACTTCAAATGAATGTAAATGCGACACTTCCTTGCTAGGAAATAACGTTTGCAGATGTCTACGTATCGTAGCAATAGAGTTCTAATGCTTCTTGAAACGGGATACCGCATCTCATTTCTATATTTCATGATAACATATAATATTGATTGCGAAGTGTTATGTATACCTCGTATACACTTCAAATGAATGTAAATGCGACACGTCCTTGCTAGGAAATAACGTTTGCAGATGTCTACGTATCGTAGCAATAGAGTTCTAATGCTTCTTGAAACGGGATACCGCATCTCATTTCCATGTTTCATGATAAGATATAATATTAATTGCGAAGTGTCATGTATACCTCGCATTCACTTCAAAAGAATGTAAATGCGACACTTCCTTGCTAGTAAATAGCGTTTGCAGATGTCTACGTATCGTAGCAATCGAGTTCTTATGCTTCTTATATCGCAAGATCGAATCTCAGATCTATGTTTCACGATAAGATATAATATTCATTGTGGAGTGTTACGTATACGTCGTATTCACCTCAAAAGAATGTAAATGCGACACTTCCTTGCTAGGAAATAGCGTTTGCAGATTTCTGCGTATCGTAGCATTAGATATCTATTGCATCTCAAAACGCGATATCGCATCTCATTTCTATGTTTCATGAAAAGATATAATATTTATTGCGAAGTGTCACGTATACATCGCATACACTTCAAATGAATGTAAATGCGACAGTTCCTTGCTAGGAAATAGCGTTTGCAGACGTCTACGTATCGAAGCAATAGAGTTCTAATGCTTCTTGAAACGGAATATCGCATCTCATTTCTATGCTTCACGATAAGAAATAATTTTCATTGCGAAGTTTCATGTATTCCTCGTATTCACTTCAAATGAATGTAAATGCGACACTTCCTTGCTAGGAAATAGAGTTTGCAGATGTCTACGTATCGTACCAAGCGTGTTATAATGATTCTTAAAACGAGATATCGCATCTCATTTCTATGTTTCATGATAACATATAATATTCATTGCGAAGTGTTATGTATACCTCGCATACACTTCAAATGAATGTAAATGCGACACTTCCTTGCTAGGAAATAACGTTTGCAGATGTCTACGTATCGTAGCAATAGAGTTCTAATGCTTCTTATATCGCGAGATCGCACCTCATATCTATGTTTCACGATAAGATATAATATTCATTGCGAAGTGTTATGTATACCTCGCATACACTTCAAATGAATGTAAATGCGACAGTTCCTTGCTAGGAAGTAGCGATTGCAGATGTCTACGTATCGAAGCAATAGATTTCTAATGCTTCATGAAACGGGATATCGCATCTCATTTCCATGTTTCATGATAACATATAATATTCATTGCGAAGTGTTATGTATACCTCGCATTCACTTCAAAAGAATGTAAATGCGACACTTCCTTGCTAGGAAATAACGTTTGCAGATGTCTACGTATCGTAGCAATAGAGTTCTAATGCTTCTTATATCGCGAGATCGCATCTCATATCTATGTTTCACGATAAGATATAATATTCATTGCGAAGTGTTATGTATACCTCGCATACACTTCAAAAGAATGTTAATGCGACACTTCCTTGCTAGGAAATAGCGTTTGCAGATTTCTGCGTATCGTAGCATTATATTTCTATTGCATCTCAAAACGCGATATCGCATCTCATATCTATGTTTCACGATAAGATATAATATTCATTGCGAAGTGTTATGTATACCTCGCATACACTTCAAATGAATGTAAATGCGACAGTTCCTTGCTAGGAAGTAGCGATTGCAGATGTCTACATATCGAAGCAATAGAGTTCTAATGCTTCTTGTACCGGGATATCGCATCTCGTTTCTATGTTTCATGATAAGATATAATATAAATTGCGAAGTGTCATGTATACCTCGCATTCACTTCAAAAGAATGTAAATGCGACACTTCCTTGCTAGGAAATAGCGTTTACAGATGTCTACGTATCGTAGCAATAGAGATCTTATGCTTCTCATATCGCAAGATCGAATCTCATATCTATGTTTCACGACAAGATATAATATTCATTGTGGAGTGTTATGTATACCTCGTATTCACCTCAAAAGAATGTAAATGCGACACTTCCTTGCTAGGAAATAGCGTTTGCAGATGTCTACGTATCGAAGCAAAAGAGTTCTAATGCTTCTTAAAACGATATATCGCATCTCATTTCTATGTTTCGTGACAACATATAATATTCATTGCGAAGTGTTGTGTATACCTCGCATACACTTCAAAAGAATGTTAATGCGACACTTCCTTGCTAGGAAATAGCGTTTGCAGATGTCTACGTATAGTAACAATACAGTTCTAATGCTTCTCAAAACGCGATATCAAATCTCATATCTATGTTTCACGATAAGATATAATATTCATTGCGAAGTGTTATGTATACCTCGCATACACTTCAAATGAATGTAAATGCGACAGTTCCTTGCTAGGATGTAGCGATTGCAGATGTCTACGTATCGAAGCAATAGAGTTCTAATGCTTGCTGAACCGGGATATCGCATCCCATTACTATGTTTCATGATAAGGTATAATTTTAATTGCGAAGTGTCATGTATACCTCGCATTCATTTCAAAAGAATGTAAATGCGACACTTCCTTGCTAGGAAATAGCGTTTGCAGATGTCTACGTATCGTAGCAATAGAGTTCTTATGCTTCTTATATCGCAAGATCGAATCTCATATCTATGTTTCAAGATAAGATATAATATTCATTGTGGAGTGTTATGTATACCTCGTATTCACCTCAAAAGAATGTAAATGCGACACTTCCTTGCTAGGAAATAGCGTTTGCAGATTTCTGCGTATCGTAGGAATAGAGTTCTAATGCTTCTTAAAACGCGATATCGCGTCTCATTTCTATGTTTCGTGATAAGGTATAATATTCATCGCGGAGTGCTATGAATACCTCATATTCACTTCAAAAGTACGTAAATGCGACACTTCCTTGCAAGGAAATAGCGTTTGCAGATGTCTACGTGTCGAAGCAATAGAGTTCTAATGCTTCTTAAAACGCGATATCGCATCTCATTCCTATGTCTCATGATAAGAGGTAATATTCATTGCGACGGGTTATGTATTCCTCGTCTACACTTCAAACGTATCTAAGTGCGACACTTCCTTTCTAGGAAATATCGTTCGCAGATGTCTACGTATCGTAGCAATAGAGTACTAATGCTTCTTAATACGCGATATCGCATCTCATTTCTATGTTTCATGATAAGATATAATATTAATTGCGAAGTGTCATGGATACCTCGTATTCACTTAAAAAGAATGTAAATGCGACAATTCCTTGCTAGGAAATAGCGTCTGCAAATGTCTACGTATCGTAGCAATAGAGCTCTAATGCTTCTCAAAACGCGATATCGCATCTCATTTCTATGTCTCATGATAAGATATAATATTCATTGCGAAGTATCACTTATACCTCGCATACACTTCAAATGAATGTAATTGCGACACTTCATTGCTTGGAAATAGTGTTGGCAGATGTCTACGTGTCGAAGCAATAAAGTTCTAATGCTTCTTAAACCGGGATATCGCATTTCATTTCTATGTTTCGCTTTAAGGTATAATATTCATTGAGGAGTGTCACCTTTACCTCGTATTCACTTCAAAAGAATCTAAATACGACACTTCCTTACTAGGAAGTAGCGTTTGCAGATGTCTACGTATCGTAGCATTAGAGTTCTAATGCTTCTCTAAACGCCATATCGCATCTCATTTCTATGTTTCATGAGAAGATATAATAATCATTGCGAAGTGTCATGTATACCTCGTATTCACTTCAACGGAATGTAATGCGACACTTCCTTGCTAATAACTAGCGTTCGCAGATGTCAACGTATCGTAGCAATAGAATTCTAATGCTTTTTAAATCGCGATATCGCATCTCATTTCTACGTTTCATGATAAGATATAATATTCATTGCGGAGTGTCATGTATACCTGGCATTCACTTCAAAGGAATGTAAATGCGACACTTCCTTCCTAGGAAATAGCGTTTGCAGATGTCTACCTATCGTGGCAATAGAGTTCTACCGCTTCATAAAACGCGATATCGCATCCCATTTCTATGTTTCATGATAAGATATAATATTCATTGCGAAGTTTCATGTATTCCTCGTATTCACTTCAAATGAATGTAAATGCGACACTTCCTTGCTAGGAAATAGAGTTTGCAGATGTCTACGTATCGTAGCAAGCGTGTTATAATGCTCCTTAAAACGAGATATCGCATCTCATTTCTATGTTTCGTGACAACATATAATATTCATTGCGAAGTGTTATGTATACCTCGCATACACTTCAAAAGAATGTTAATGCGACACTTCCTTGCTGGGAAATAGCGTTTGCAGATGTCTACGTATCGAGGCAATAATGTTCTACTGCTTCTTAAAACGGGATAAAGCACCTCATTTCTATGTCTCATGATAAGTTATATTCATTGCGAAGTGCTATGTATTCCTCTTCTACACTTCAAATTAATGTAAATACGACACTTCCTTTCTAGGAAATTACGTTTCCAGATGTCTACGTATCGAAGCAATAGAGTACTAATGCTTCTTAAATCGCGATATCGCATCTCATTCCTATGTTTCATGATCAGATATAATATTCATTGTGGAGTTTTATGTATGAAGCGTATATACTTCAAAAGAATGTAAATGCGGCACTTCCTTGCTAGGAAATAGCGTTTGCAGCTGTCTACGAATCGTAGCATAGGAATTCTAATGCTGCTTAAAACGCGAAATCGATCCTCATTTATATGTTTCATGATAACATATAATATTCATTGTGGAGTGTTATGAATACCTCGTATTCACTTCAAATGAATGTAAATGCGAAACTTCCTTGCTAGGAAATAGCGTCTGCAGATGTCTACTAATCGTAGCAAAGGAATTCTAATGCTTCTTAAAACGCGAAATCGATCCTCATTTCTATGTTTCATGATAACATATAATATTCATTGTGGAGTGTTATGAATACCTCGTATTCACTTGAAAGGAATGTAAATGCGAATCTTCCTTGCTAGGAAATATGGTCTGCAGATGTCTACGTATCGTAGCATTATATTACTAATGCTTTTCAAAACGCGATATCGCATCCCATTTCTATGTTTCATGATAAGATATAATATTCATTGTCGACTGTTATGTACACCTCGTATTCACTTCAAAAGATTGTAAATAACATACTTCCTTGCCAGGAAATAGCGTTTGCAGATCTCGACGTATCGAAGCAGTAGAGCTCTAGTGCTTCTTAAAACGGGATATAGTATCTCATTTCAATGTTTCACGATAAGATATAATATTCATTGCGAAGTGTCATGTATAACTTGTATTCACCTCAAAAAAATGTAACTGCGACACTTCATTACTAGGAAATAGCGTTTGCAGATGTGTACGTATCGTAGCAATAGTGTTCTAATGCATCCTAAAACGCGATATCGCATCACATTTCTATGTTTCATGATAGGATATAATATTCACTGCAAAGTGTCATGAATACCTCGTATTCACTACAAATGAATGTAAATGCGACACTTCCTTGCTAGGAAATAGCGTTTCCAGATGTCTACGTATAGAAACAATAGGCTACTGATGCTTCTTAGAACGAGAATTCGCTTCGCATTTCTATGTTTCCTGACAAGATATAATATTCATTGCGAAGTGTCATATATACCTTGTATTTACCTCAAAAGAATGTAGATGCGACACTTCCTTGCTAGGAATTAGTGTTTGCAGATGTCCTCGTATCGAAGCAATAGAGTTTTAATACTCCTTAAATCGCGATATCGCATCTCATTTGTTTGTTTCATGATGAGATATAATATTCATTGCGAAGTGTCATGTATAACTCGTATTCACTTCAAAAGAATGTAAATGCGACACTTCCTTGCTTGGAAATAGCGTTTTCGGATGTCTACGTATCGTAGCAACAGAGTTCTATCGCTTCTTAGAACACGACATCTCATCTCATTTCTATGTTTCATGATAACATATAATATTAATTGGAAGTGTCTTGTATATCTCGTATTCACTTCAAATGAATGTAAATGCGACTCTTCCTTGCTAGGAAGTATCGTTTGCAGATATCTACGTATCGAAGCACTAGAGTTCTAATGCTTCTCAAAACGCGATATCGCCTCTCATTTCTATGTTTCATGATAAGATATGATATTCATTGTGGAGTGTTATGTATACCTCGCATACACTTCAATTGAATGTAAATGCTATACTTCCTTGCTAGGAAATAGCGATCGCAGATGTCTACGTATCGAAGCAACAGAGTTCTATCGCTTCTTAGAACACGATATCTCATCTCATTTCTATGTTTCATGACAAGATATGATATTTATTGCGAAGTGTCACTTATACCTCGCACACACTTCAACTGAATGTAAATGCGAATCTACCTTGCTAGGAGATAGCGTTTGCGGATGTCTACGTATCGTAGCATTAGAGTTCTAATGCTTCTTAAAACGAGATATCGCATCACATTTCTATGTTTTACGATAAGATATAATATTCATTGCGAAGTGTCACGTATACCTCGTATTCACTTCAAAAGAATGTAAATGCGACACTTCCTTGCTAGGAAATAGCGTCTGCAGATATCTACGTATCGTAGCAATAGAGTTCTTATGCTGCTTAAAACGCGATATCGCATCTCATTTCTATGTATCATGATAAGATATAATATTCATTGTGCAGTGTTATGTATACCTCGCATTCACTTCAAATGATTGTAAATGCGACACTTGCTTGCTAGGATATAGCGATGGCAGATGTCTACGTATCGAAGCAACAGTGTTCTAATGCTTCTTAAAACGAGATATCGCATCTCACTCCTACGTTTTATGATAAGATATAATATTCACTGCGGAGTGTCATGTATACCTCGTATTTACTTCAAACGAATGTAATGGCGGCACTTCCTTGCTAAGAAATAGAGTCGGCAGATGTCTACGTATCGTAGCAATGGTGTTTTAATGCTTCTTAAAACGCGATATCGCATCTCATTTCTATGTTTTATAATAAGATATAATATTCAATGCGAATTGTCATGTGTACCTCGCATACACTTCAACTGAATGTAAATGCGACACTTCCGTGCTAGGAAATAGCGATGGCAGATGTCTACGTTTCGAAGCAAGAGAGATCTAATGCTGCTTAAAACGAGATATCGCATCTCATTTCTATGTTTCACGATAAGATATAATATTTCAATGTTTCATGGTAAGCTATAACATTCATTGTGGAGTATTATGTATACCTCGTATTCACTTCAAAAGAATGTAAATGTGGCACATCCTAGCTAGGAAATAGCGTTTGCAGATGTCTACGTATAGAAGCAGTAGAGTTCTAATGCTTCTTAAAACGAGATATCGCATCTCATTTCTATGTTTCAAGATAAGATATAATATTCATTGCGAAGTGTCGTGTATACCTCGGATTCACTTCAAAAGAATGTAAATGCGACACTTCCTTGCTAGGAAATAGCGTTTGCAGATGTCTACGTATCCAAGAAATAGAGTTTTATGCTTCTTAAATCACGATATCGCATCTCATTTCTATGTTTCATGACAAGATATAATATTCATTACGAAGTGTTATGTATTCCTCGTCTACAGTTCAAATGAATGTAAATGCGACACTTCCTTGCTAGGAACTAGCGTTGGCAGATGTCTACGTATCGAAGAAATAGTGTTCTAATGCTTCTTAAATCGCGCTATCGCAGATCATTTCTATGTTCCGTGATAAGATATAATATTCATTGGGAAGTGTTATGTATTCCTCGTAACACTTCAAATGGATGTAAATGCGACACTTCCTTTCTAGGAAATAGCGTTTCCAGATGTCAACGTATTGAAGCAATAGTGTTCTAATGCTTCTTACATCCCGTTATCGCATCTCATTTCTATGTTTCGTGATAAGATATAATATTCATTGTGCAGAGTCATGTACACCCCGTATTCACTTCAAAAGATTTTACATGCGACACTTCCTTGCTCGGAAATAGCGTTTGCAGATGTCTACGTATCGTAGCAATAGATTTCTAATGCTTCTTAAAACGCCATAGCGCATCTCATTTATATGTTTCATGATAAGATATAATATACATTGCGAATTGTTACTTATACCTCGCATGCACTTCAAAAGAATGTAAATGCGAGGCTTCCTTGCTACGAAATAGCGCCTGCAGAAGTCTCCCTATAGATGCAATACATTTCTAATTCTTCTTAAATCGCGATATCGCATCTCATTTCTATGTTTCAATGATTAGATATAATATTCATTGTGGAGTGTTATGTATACCTCGTATTTACTTCAAAAGAATGTAAATTCGACACATCCTTGCTAGGAAATAGCGTTTGCAGATGTCTACGTATCGTAGCAACAGCGTTCTAATGCTTTCTAAATCGCCATAACTCATCTCATTTCTATGTTTCATGATAAGATATAATAATCATTGTGGAGTGTTAGGTATACCTCGTATTCACTTCGAAGGTATGTAAATGCGACTCTTCCTTGCTAGGAAATAGCGTTTGCAGATGTCTACGTAACGTAGCAATAAAGTTCTAATGATTCTTCAAACGGGATACCGCGTCTCATTTCTATGTTTCGTGACAAGATATTATATTCATAATGGAGTTTTATATAAACCTTGTATTCGCTTCATAAGAATGTAAATGCGACACTTCCTTGCTAGGAAATAGCGTTTGCACATGTCTACGTATCGTAGCAATAGAGTTCAGATGCTTCTTAAATCGCAAAATAGCATCTCATTTCTATGGTTCATGATAAGATATAATATTCATTGTGGAGTGTTATTTGTACCTCGTATTCACTTCAAATGAATGTAAGTGCGACACTTCCTTGCTAGGAAATAGCGTTTTCAGATGTCTACGTATCGAAGCAATAGTGTTCTAACGCTCCTTAAATCGCAATGTCGCATCTCATTTGTATGTTCCATGATAAGATATAATATTCGTTGCGAAGTGTATTGTATTCCTCGCATATACTCCAAATGAATGTAAATGCGACACTTCCTTGCTAGGAACTAGCGTTTGCAGATGTCTACATATCGAAGCAATAGAGTTCTAATGCTTCCTGAATCGCGATATCACATCTCACTTCTACGTTTCATGATAAGATATTATATTCATTGTGCAGTGTTATGTATATCTCGTCTACACTTCAGATGAATGTAAATGCGACACTTCCTTGCTAGGAACTAGCGTTTACAGATGTCTACGTATCGAAGCTATAGAGTTCTGATGCTTCTTAAATTGCGATATCGCATCTCATTTCTATGTTTCGTGATAAGATATAATATTCTTTGTGGAGTGTCATGTATACCACGTACTCACTTCAAAAGAATGTAAATGCGACACTTCCTTGCTAGGAAGTATCGTTTGCAGATATCTACGTATCGAAGCACTAGAGTCCTAATGCTTCTTAAATCGCCAAATCGCATCTCATTTCTGTGTTTCATGATAAGATATGATATTCATTGTGGAGTGTTATGTATACCTCGCATTCACTTCAAAAGAATGTAATTGCGACACTTCCTTGCTAGGAAATAGCGTTTGCAGAATACTACGTATCGAAGCAATTGAGTTCTAATGCTTCTTAAAACGTGATATCGCATCACACTTCTATGTTTGATGATGAGACATAATATTCATTGCGAAGTGTCATGTATACCTCGTATTCACTTCAAAGGAATGTAAATGCGACACTTCCTTGCTAGGAAATAGCGTTTGCAGATGTCTGCGTATCATAGCAGTAGAGTTCTACTGCTTCTTAAAACGCGATAGCGCATATCATTTCAATGTTTCATGATAAAATATAATATTCATTGCGAAGTGTTACGTATACCTCGTCTACACTTCATAATAATGTAACTGCCACACTTCCTTGCTAGAGAAGGCGTTTCCAGATGTCCACGTGTCGAAGCAACATAGTTCTATTCCTTCTTCAAACGCGATATCGCATCTCATTAGTAAGTTTCATGATATGATATAATATTCATTGCGAAGTGTCATGTATACCTCGTATTCACTTCAAATGAATGTGAGTGCAACACTTCCTTGCAAGGAAATAGTGTTTGCAGATGTCTACGTATCGAAGCAATAGAGTTCTAATGTTTCTCGAAACGCGATATCGCATCACACATCTATGTTTCATGATAAGATATAATATTCATTGCGAAGTGTTACGCACACCTCGTATACACTTCAAATGAATGTAAATGCGACACTTCCTTGCTAGGAAATAGCGACTGCAGATGTCTATATATCGAAGCAATAGAGTTCTAATGCTTCTCAAAACGCGATATCGCATCTCATTTCTATGTTTCATGATGAGATATAATATTCATTGCGAAGTGTCATGCATATCTCGGATACACATTAAATGAATGTAAGTGCGACACTCCCGTGCTAGGGAGTTGCGTTTGTAGATATCTACGTTTCGAAGCAATAGAGTTCTAATGCTTCTTAAAACGTGATATCGCATCACACTTCTATGTTTGATGATGAGATATAATATTCATTGCGAAGGATCATGTATACCTCGTATTCACTTCAAAGGAATGTAAATGCGACACTTCCTTGCTAGGAAATAGCGTTTGCAGATGTCTGCGTATCATAGCAGTAGAGTTCTACTGCTTCTTAAAACGCGATAGCGTATATCATTTCTATGTTTCATGATAAAATATAATATTCATTGCGAAGTGTTACGTATACCTCGTTTACACTTCATAATAATGTAACTGCCACACTTCCTTGCTAGAGAAGGCGTTTCCAGATGTCCACGTGTCGAAGCAACATAGTTCCATTCCTTCTTCAAACGCGATATCGCATCTCATTTGTAAGTTTCATGATATGATATAATATTCATTGCGAAGTGTAATGTATACCTCGTATTCACTTCAAATGAATGTGAGTGCGACACTTCCTTGCAAGGAAATAGTGTTTGCAGATGTCTAGGTATCGAAGCAATAGAGTTCTAATGTTTCTTGAAACGCGATATCGCATCACACATCTATGTTTCATGATAAGATATAATATTCATTGCGAAGTGTTACGCACACCTCGTATACACTTCAAATGAATGTAAATGCGACACTCCCTTGCTAGGAAATAGCGACTGCAGATGTCTATATATCGAAGCAATAGAGTTCTAATGCTTCTCAAAACGTGATATCGCATCTCATTTCTATGTTTCACGATAAGATATAATATTCATTGCGAAGTTACATGTATATCTCGTATTCACTTCAAACGAATGTAAATGCGACACTTCCTTGCCAGGAAATAGCGTTTGCAGATGTCTCCGTATCGAAGCAGTAGAGTTCTAATGCTTCTTAAAACGAGATGTCGCATCTCATTTCTATGTTTCACGTTAAGATATAATATTCATTGCGAAGTGTCACTTATACCTCGCACACGCTTCAAGTGAATGTAAGTGCTACACTTCCTTGCTAGGATATATCATTTGCAGATGTCTACGTATCGTGGCAATAGGGTTCTAATGCTTCTTATAACGCGATATCGCATCTCATTTCTATGTCTCATGATAAGATATAATATTCATTGCGAAGTGTCGTGTATACTTCGAATTCACATCAAAAGAATGTAAATGCGACACTCCCTTGCTAGGAAATAGCGTCTCCAGATGTGTACGTATCGAAGTAATATAATTCTAATGCTTCTTGAATCGTGATATCGCATCTCATTTCGATGTTTCACGATAAGATAAAATATTCATTGCGAAGTGCCATGTATACCTCGTATGCACTTCAAAAGAATGTAAATGCGACACTTCCTTGCTAGGAACTAGCGTTTACAGATGTCTACGTATCGAAGCTATAGAGTTCTGATGCTTCTTAAATTGCGATATCGCATCTCATTTCTATGTTTCGTGATAAGATATAATATTCTTTGTGGAGTGTCATGTATACCACGTACTCACTTCAAAAGAATGTATATGCGACACTTCCTTGCTAGGAAGTATCGTTTGCAGATATCTACGTATCGAAGCACTAGAGTCCTAATGCTTCTTAAATCGCCAAGTCGCATCTCATTTCTGTGTATCATGATAAGATATGATATTCATTGTGGAGTGTTATGTATACCTCGCATTCACTTCAAAAGAATGTAATTGCGACACTTCCTTGCTAGGAAATTGCGATTGCAGATTACTACGTATCTAAGCAATAGAGTTCTAATGCTTCTTAAAACGTGATATCGCACTTCTATGTTTGATGATGAGATATAATATTCATTGCGAAGTGTCATGTATACCTCGTATTCGCTTCAAATGAATGTAAGTGCGACACTTCCTTGCAAGGAAATAGTGTTTGCAGATGTCTACGCATAGAAGCAATAGAGTTCTAATGTTTCTTGAAACGCGATATCGCATCACACATCTATGTTTCATGATAAGATATAATATTCATTGCGAAGTGTTACGCACACCTCGTATACACTTCAAATGAATGTAAATGCGACACTTCCTTGCTAGGAAATAGCGACTGCAGATGTCTATATATCGAAGCAATAGAGTTCTAATGCTTCTTAAATCGTCATATCGCTTCTCATTTCTATGTTTCATGATAAGATATAATACTCATTGCGAAGTGTTACGCATACCTCGTATACACTTCAAATGAATGAAAGTGCGAGACTTCCTTGCTAGGAAGTAGCGTTTGCTGTTGTCTACGTATCGAACCAATAGTGTTCTGATGATCCTTAAAACGCGATATCGCACCTCATTTCTATGTTTCATGATGAGATACAATATTCATTGCGAAGTGATATGTATACCTCGTCTACACTTCAAAAGAATGCAAATGCTACACTTCCTTGCTAGGAAATAACGTTTGTAGATGTCTACGTATCGAAGAAATAGAGTTTTATGCTTCTCAAATCGGGATATCGCATCTCATTCCTATGTTTCATGACAAGATATAATATTCATTGCGAAGTGTCATGTATACATCGTATTCACTTCAAATGAATGTGAGTGCGACACTTCCTTGCTAGGAAATAGCGTTTGCAGATGTCTACGTTTCGAAGCAATAGAGTTCTAATGCTTCTTAAAGCGGGATATCGCATCTCAATTCTATGTTTCATTATAAGATATAATATTCATTGCGAAGTGTTACGCACACCTCGTATACACTTCAAATGAATGTAAATGCGACACTTCCTTGCTAGGAAATAGCGACTGCAGATGTCTATATATCGAAGCAATAGAGTTCTAATGCTTCTCAAAACGTGATATCGCATCTCATTTCTATGTTTCACGATAAGATATAATATTCATTGCGAAGTTACATGTATATCTCGTATTCACTTCAAACGAATGTAAATGCGACACTTCCTTGCCAGGAAATAGCGTTTGCAGATGTCTCCGTATCGAAGCAGTAGAGTTCTAATGCTTCTTAAAACGAGATGTCGCATCTCATTTCTATGTTTCACGTTAAGATATAATATTCATTGCGAAGTGTCACTTATACCTCGCACACGCTTCAAGTGAATGTAAGTGCTACACTTCCTTGCTAGGATATATCATTTGCAGATGTCTACGTATCGTGGCAATAGGGTTCTAATGCTTCTTATAACGCGATATCGCATCTCATTTCTATGTCTCATGATAAGATATAATATTCATTGCGAAGTGTCGTGTATACTTCGAATTCACATCAAAAGAATGTAAATGCGACACTCCCTTGCTAGGAAATAGCGTCTCCAGATGTGTACGTATCGAAGTAATATAATTCTAATGCTTCTTGAATCGTGATATCGCATCTCATTTCGATGTTTCACGATAAGATATAATATTCATTGCGAAGTGCCATGTATACCTCGTATTCACTTCAAATGTATGTGAGTGCGACACTTCCTTGCAAGGAAATAGTGTTTGCAGATGTCTACGCACAGAAGCAATAGAGTTCTAATGTTTCTTGAAACGCGATATCGCATCACACATCTATGTTTCATGATAAGATATAATATTCATTGCGAAGTGTTACGCACACCTCGTATACACTTCAAATGAATGTAAATGCGACACTTCCTTGCTAGGAAATAGCGACTGCAGATGTCTATATATCGAAGCAATAGAGTTCTAATGCTTCTCAAAACGTGATATCGCATCTCATTTCTATGTTTCACGATAAGATATAATATTCATTGCGAAGTTACATGTATATCTCGTATTCACTTCAAACGAATGTAAATGCGACACTTCCTTGCCAGGAAATAGCGTTTGCAGATGTCTCCGTATCGAAGCAGTAGAGTTCTGATTCTTCTTAAAACGAGATGTCGCATCTCATTTCTTTGTTTCACGTTAAGATATAATATTCATTGCGAAGTGTCACTTATACCTCGCACACGCTTCAAGTGAATGTAAGTGCTACACTTCCTTGCTAGGATATATCATTTGCAGATGTCTACGTATCGTGGCAATAGGGTTCTAATGCTTCTTATAACGCGATATCGCATCTCATTTCTATGTCTCATGATAAGATATAATATTCATTGCGAAGTGTCGTGTATACTTCGAATTCACATCAAAAGAATGTAAATGCGACACTCCCTTGCTAGGAAATAGCGTCTCCAGATGTGTACGTATCGAAGTAATATAATTCTAATGCTTCTTGAATCGTGATATCGCATCTCATTTCGATGTTTCACGATAA
Organism: Xylocopa sonorina; assembly: GCF_050948175.1. Lineage (NCBI taxonomy): Eukaryota > Metazoa > Arthropoda > Insecta > Hymenoptera > Apidae > Xylocopa > Xylocopa sonorina. The sequence continues at coordinate 3,065,986 of NW_027490095.1, forward strand.
GATATAATATTCATTGCGAAGTGCCATGTATACCTCGTATTCACTTCAAAAGAATGTAAATGCGACACTTCCTTGCTAGGAACTAGCGTTTACAGATGTCTACGTATCGAAGCTATAGTGTTCTGATGCTTCTTAAATTGCGATATCGCATCTCATTTCTATGTTTCGTGATAAGATATAATATTCTTTGTGGAGTGTCATGTATACCACGTACTCACTACAAAAGAATGTATATGCGACACTTCCTTGCTAGGAAGTATCGTTTGCAGATATCTACGTATCGAAGCACTAGAGTCCTAATGCTTCTTAAATCGCCAAGTCGCATCTCATTTCTGTGTTTCATGATAAGATATGATATTCATTGTGGAGTGTTATGTATACCTCGCATTCACTTCAAAAGAATGTAATTGCGACACTTCCTTGCTAGGAAATTGCGATTGCAGATTACTACGTATCGAAGCAATAGAGTTCTAATGCTTCTTAAAACGTGATATCGCACTTCTATGTTTGATGATGAGATATAATATTCATTGCGAAGTGTCATGTATACCTCGTATTCGCTTCAGAGGAATGTAAATGCGACACTTCCTTGCTAGGAAATAGCGTTTGCAGATGTCTGCGTATCATAGCAGTAGAGTTCTACTGCTTCTTAAAACGCGATAGCGCATATCATTTCTATGTTTCATGATAAAATATAATATTCATTGCGAAGTGTTACGTATACCTCGTCTACACTTCATAATAATGTAACTGCCACACTTTCTTGCTAGAGAAGGCGTTTCCAGATGTCAACGTGTCGAAGCAACATAGTTCTATTCCTTCTTCAAACGCGATATCGCATCTCATTTGTAAGTTTCATGATATGATATAATATTCATTGCGAAGTGTCATGTATACCTCGTATTCACTTCAAATGAATGTGAGTGCGACACTTCCTTGCAAGGAAATAGTGTTTGCAGATGTCTACGCATAGAAGCAATAGAGTTCTAATGTTTCTTGAAACGCGATATCGCATCACACATCTATGTTTCATGATAAGATATAATATTCATTGCGAAGTGTTACGCACACCTCGTATACACTTCAAATGAATGTAAATGCGACACTTCCTTGCTAGGAAATAGCGACTGCAGATGTCTATATATCGAAGCAATAGAGTTCTAATGCTTCTCAAAACGTGATATCGCATCTCATTTCTATGTTTCACGATAAGATATAATATTCATTGCGAAGTTACATGTATATCTCGTATTCACTTCAAACGAATGTAAATGCGACACTTCCTTGCCAGGAAATAGCGTTTGCAGATGTCTCCGTATCGAAGCAGTAGAGTCCTAATGCTTCTTAAAACGAGATGTCGCATCTCATTTCTATGTTTCACGTTAAGATATAATATTCATTGCGAAGTGTCACTTATACCTCGCACACGCTTCAAGTGAATGTAAGTGCTACACTTCCTTGCTAGGATATATCATTTGCAGATGTCTACGTATCGTGGCAATAGGGTTCTAATGCTTCTTATAACGCGATATCGCATCTCATTTCTATGTCTTATGATAAGATATAATATTCATTGCGAAGTGTCGTGTATACTTCGAATTCACATCAAAAGAATGTAAATGCGACACTCCCTTGCTAGGAAATAGCGTCTCCAGATGTGTACGTATCGAAGTAATATAATTCTAATGCTTCTTGAATCGTGATATCGCATCTCATTTCGATGTTTCACGATAAGATAAAATATTCATTGCGAAGTGCCATGTATACCTCGTATGCACTTCAAAAGAATGTAAATGCGACACTTCCTTGCTAGGAACTAGCGTTTACAGATGTCTACGTATCGAAGCTATAGAGTTCTGATGCTTCTTAAATTGCGATATCGCATCTCATTTCTATGTTTCGTGATAAGATATAATATTCTTTGTGGAGTGTCATGTATACCACGTACTCACTTCAAAAGAATGTATATGCGACACTTCCTTGCTAGGAAGTATCGTTTGCAGATATCTACGTATCGAAGCACTAGAGTCCTAATGCTTCTTAAATCGCCAAGTCGCATCTCATTTCTGTGTATCATGATAAGATATGATATTCATCGTGGAGTGTTATGTATACCTCGCATTCACTTCAAAAGAATGTAATTGCGACACTTCCTTGCTAGGAAATTGCGATTGCAGATTACTACGTATCTAAGCAATAGAGTTCTAATGCTTCTTAAAACGTGATATCGCACTTCTATGTTTGATGATGAGATATAATATTCATTGCGAAGTGTCATGTATACCTCGTATTCGCTTCAAATGAATGTAAGTGCGACACTTCCTTGCAAGGAAATAGTGTTTGCAGATGTCTACGCATAGAAGCAATAGAGTTCTAATGTTTCTTGAAACGCGATATCGCATCACACATCTATGTTTCATGATAAGATATAATATTCATTGCGAAGTGTTACGCACACCTCGTATACACTTCAAATGAATGTAAATGCGACACTTCCTTGCTAGGAAATAGCGACTGCAGATGTCTATATATCGAAGCAATAGAGTTCTAATGCTTCTTAAATCGTCATATCGCTTCTCATTTCTATGTTTCATGATAAGATATAATACTCATTGCGAAGTGTTACGCATACCTCGTATACACTTCAAATGAATGAAAGTGCGAGACTTCCTTGCTAGGAAGTAGCGTTTGCTGTTGTCTACGTATCGAACCAATAGTGTTCTGATGATCCTTAAAACGCGATATCGCACCTCATTTCTATGTTTCATGATGAGATACAATATTCATTGCGAAGTGATATGTATACCTCGTCTACACTTCAAAAGAATGCAAATGCTACACTTCCTTGCTAGGAAATAACGTTTGTAGATGTCTACGTATCGAAGAAATAGAGTTTTATGCTTCTCAAATCGGGATATCGCATCTCATTCCTATGTTTCATGACAAGATATAATATTCATTGCGAAGTGTCATGTATACCTCGTATTCACTTCAAATGAATGTGAGTGCGACACTTCCTTGCTAGGAAATAGCGTTTGCAGATGTCTACGTTTCGAAGCAATAGAGTTCTAATGCTTCTTAAAGCGGGATATCGCATCTCAATTCTATGTTTCATTATAAGATATAATATTCATTGCGAAGTGTTACGCACACCTCGTATACACTTCAAATGAATGTAAATGCGACACTTCCTTGCTAGGAAATAGCGACTGCAGATGTCTATATATCGAAGCAATAGAGTTCTAATGCTTCTCAAAACGTGATATCGCATCTCATTTCTATGTTTCACGATAAGATATAATATTCATTGCGAAGTTACATGTATATCTCGTATTCACTTCAAACGAATGTAAATGCGACACTTCCTTGCCAGGAAATAGCGTTTGCAGATGTCTCCGTATCGAAGCAGTAGAGTTCTAATGCTTCTTAAAACGAGATGTCGCATCTCATTTCTATGTTTCACGTTAAGATATAATATTCATTGCGAAGTGTCACTTATACCTCGCACACGCTTCAAGTGAATGTAAGTGCTACACTTCCTTGCTAGGATATATCATTTGCAGATGTCTACGTATCGTGGCAATAGGGTTCTAATGCTTCTTATAACGCGATATCGCATCTCATTTCTATGTCTCATGATAAGATATAATATTCATTGCGAAGTGTCGTGTATACTTCGAATTCACATCAAAAGAATGTAAATGCGACACTCCCTTGCTAGGAAATAGCGTCTCCAGATGTGTACGTATCGAAGTAATATAATTCTAATGCTTCTTGAATCGTGATATCGCATCTCATTTCGATGTTTCACGATAAGATATAATATTCATTGCGAAGTGCCATGTATACCTCGTATTCACTTCAAATGTATGTGAGTGCGACACTTCCTTGCAAGGAAATAGTGTTTGCAGATGTCTACGCATAGAAGCAATAGAGTTCTAATGTTTCTTGAAACGCGATATCGCATCACACATCTATGTTTCATGATAAGATATAATATTCATTGCGAAGTGTTACGCACACCTCGTATACACTTCAAATGAATGTAAATGCGACACTTCCTTGCTAGGAAATAGCGACTGCAGATGTCTATATATCGAAGCAATAGAGTTCTAATGCTTCTCAAAACGTGATATCGCATCTCATTTCTATGTTTCACGATAAGATATAATATTCATTGCGAAGTTACATGTATATCTCGTATTCACTTCAAACGAATGTAAATGCGACACTTCCTTGCCAGGAAATAGCGTTTGCAGATGTCTCCGTATCGAAGCAGTAGAGTTCTAATGCTTCTTAAAACGAGATGTCGCATCTCATTTCTATGTTTCACGTTAAGATATAATATTCATTGCGAAGTGTCACTTATACCTCGCACACGCTTCAAGTGAATGTAAGTGCTACACTTCCTTGCTAGGATATATCATTTGCAGATGTCTACGTATCGTGGCAATAGGGTTCTAATGCTTCTTATAACGCGATATCGCATCTCATTTCTATGTCTCATGATAAGATATAATATTCATTGCGAAGTGTCGTGTATACTTCGAATTCACATCAAAAGAATGTAAATGCGACACTCCCTTGCTAGGAAATAGCGTCTCCAGATGTGTACGTATCGAAGTAATATAATTCTAATGCTTCTTGAATCGTGATATCGCATCTCATTTCGATGTTTCACGATAAGATATAATATTCATTGCGAAGTGCCATGTATACCTCGTATTCACTTCAAAAGAATGTAAATGCGACACTTCCTTGCTAGGAACTAGCGTTTACAGATGTCTACGTATCGAAGCTATAGTGTTCTGATGCTTCTTAAATTGCGATATCGCATCTCATTTCTATGTTTCGTGATAAGATATAATATTCTTTGTGGAGTGTCATGTATACCACGTACTCACTACAAAAGAATGTATATGCGACACTTCCTTGCTAGGAAGAATCGTTTGCAGATATCTACGTATCGAAGCACTAGAGTCCTAATGCTTCTTAAATCGCCAAGTCGCATCTCATTTCTGTGTTTCATGATAAGATATGATATTCATTGTGGAGTGTTATGTATACCTCGCATTCACTTCAAAAGAATGTAATTGCGACACTTCCTTGCTAGGAAATTGCGATTGCAGATTACTACGTATCGAAGCAATAGAGTTCTAATGCTTCTTAAAACGTGATATCGCACTTCTATGTTTGATGATGAGATATAATATTCATTGCGAACTGTCATGTATACCTCGTATTCACTTCAGAGGAATGTAAATGCGACACTTCCTTGCTAGGAAATAGCGTTTGCAGATGTCTGCGTATCATAGCAGTAGAGTTCTACTGCTTCTTAAAACGCGATAGCGCATATCATTTCTATGTTTCATGATAAAATATAATATTCATTGCGAAGTGTTACGTATACCTCGTCTACACTTCATAATAATGTAACTGCCACACTTTCTTGCTAGAGAAGGCGTTTCCAGATGTCAACGTGTCGAAGCAACATAGTTCTATTCCATCTTCAAACGCGATATCGCATCTCATTTGTAAGTTTCATGATATGATATAATATTCATTGCGAAGTGTCATGTATACCTCGTATTCACTTCAAATGAATGTGAGTGCGACACTTCCTTGCAAGGAAATAGTGTTTGCAGATGTCTACGCATAGAAGCAATAGAGTTCTAATGTTTCTTGAAACGCGATATCGCATCACACATCTATGTTTCATGATAAGATATAATATTCATTGCGAAGTGTTACGCACACCTCGTATACACTTCAAATGAATGTAAATGCGACACTTCCTTGCTAGGAAATAGCGACTGCAGATGTCTATATATCGAAGCAATAGAGTTCTAATGCTTCTCAAAACGTGATATCGCATCTCATTTCTATGTTTCACGATAAGATATAATATTCATTGCGAAGTTACATGTATATCTCGTATTCACTTCAAACGAATGTAAATGCGACACTTCCTTGCCAGGAAATAGCGTTTGCAGATGTCTCCGTATCGAAGCAGTAGAGTTCTAATGCTTCTTAAAACGAGATGTCGCATCCCATTTCTATGTTTCACGTTAAGATATAATATTCATTGCGAAGTGTCACTTATACCTCGCACACGCTTCAAGTGAATGTAAGTGCTACACTTCCTTGCTAGGATATATCATTTGCAGATGTCTACGTATCGTGGCAATAGGGTTCTAATGCTTCTTATAACGCGATATCGCATCTCATTTCTATGTCTCATGATAAGATATAATATTCATTGCGAAGTGTCGTGTATACTTCGAATTCACATCAAAAGAATGTAAATGCGACACTCCCTTGCTAGGAAATAGCGTCTCCAGATGTGTACGTATCGAAGTAATATAATTCTAATGCTTCTTGAATCGTGATATCGCATCTCATTTCGATGTTTCACGATAAGATATAATATTCATTGCGAAGTGCCATGTATACCTCGTATTCACTTCAAAAGAATGTAAATGCGACACTTCCTTGCTAGGAACTAGCGTTTACAGATGTCTACGTATCGAAGCTATAGAGTTCTGATGCTTCTTAAATTGCGATATCGCATCTCATTTCTATGTTTCGTGATAAGATATAATATTCTTTGTGGAGTGTCATGTATACCACGTACTCACTTCAAAAGAATGTATATGCGACACTTCCTTGCTAGGAAGTATCGTTTGCAGATATCTACGTATCGAAGCACTAGAGTCCTAATGCTTCTTAAATCGCCAAGTCGCATCTCATTTCTGTGTTTCATGATAAGATATGATATTCATTGTGGAGTGTTATGTATACCTCGCATTCACTTCAAAAGAATGTAATTGCGACACTTCCTTGCTAGGAAATTGCGATTGCAGATTACTACGTATCGAAGCAATAGAGTTCTAATGCTTCTTAAAACGTGATATCGCACTTCTATGTTTGATGATGAGATATAATATTCATTGCGAAGTTTCATGCATTCCTCGTATTCACTTCGAATGAATGTAAATGCGACACTTCCTTGCTAGGAAATAGCGTTTGCAGATGTCTACGTATCGAAGCAATAGAGATCTAATGCTTCTCATAACGCGATATCGCATCTCATTTCTATGTTTCATGATAAGATATAATATTTAATGTGGAGTGTTATGTATACCTCGTATTGACTTCAAAAGAATGTAAATACGACACTTCCTTGCTAGGATATAGCGATGGCAGACGTCTACGTATCGAAGCAACAGAGTTATAATGCTTCTTAAAACGAGGTATGGCATCTCATTTCTATGCTTTATGATAAGATATAATGTTCATTGTGCAGTGTTATGTATACCTCGCATACACTACAAATGAATACAAATGCGACACTTCCTTGCTAGGAAGTAGCGTGTGCAGATGTCTACGTATCGAAGCAATAGAGTTCTAATGCTTCTTAAATCGCCACGTCGCATCTCATTTCTATGTTTCATGATAAGTTATGATATTCATTGTGGAGTGTTATGTATACCTCGTATTCACTTCAAAAGAATGTAAATGCGACACTTCCTTCCTAGGATAGAGCATCTGCAGATATCTGCGAATCGTAGCAATGGTGTTCTAATGTTTCTTAAAACGCGATATCGAATCTCATTTCAGTGTTTCAAGATAAGATATAATGTTCATTGCGAAGTGTCTTGTATACCTCGCGTACACTTCAACTGAATGTAAATGCGACACTTCCTTGCTAGGACATAGCGCTTGCAGATGTCTACGTGTCGAAGCAATAGTGTTCAAATGCTTCTTAAAACGCGATATCGCATCACATTTCTATGTTTCATGATAAGATATAATATTCATTGCGTAGTGTCATGTATACCTCGCATAAACTTCAAACGAATGTAAATGCGACACTTCCTTCCTAGGAAATAGCGTTGGCAGAATTCTACGTATCGAACCAATAGAGTTCTAATGCTTCTTATATCGCCATACCGCATCGCATTTCTATGTTTCATGATAATATATAATATTCATTGTGGAGTGTTATGTATACCTCGCATTCACTTCAAATGATTGTAAATGCGACACTTCCTTGCTAGGATACAGCGATGGCAGATGTCTACGTATCGAAGCAACAGTGTTCTAATGCTTCTTATAACGAGATATCGCATCACATTTCTATGTTTTACGATAAGATATAATATTCATTGTGGAGTGTTATGTATACCTCGTTTTCACTTCAAAAGAATGTAAATGCGACACTTCCTTGCTAGGAAATAGCGTTTGCAGATGTCTACGTGTCGTAGCATTGGAGTTCTAATGTTTCTCAAAACGCGATATCGCATCTCATTTCTATGTTTATGATAAGATATAATATTCATTGCGAAGTGTCCTGTATACCTCGTATTCCTTTCAATAGAATGTAAGTGCCACATTTCCTTGCTAGGAAATAGCGTCTGCAGATATCTATGGATCGTAGCAATAGTGTTCTAATTCTTCTTAAAACGCGATATCGCATCTCATTTCAATGTTTCAAGATAAGATATAATATTCAATGCGAAGTGTCTTGTATACCTCGCGTACACTTCAACTGAATGTAAATGCGAAACTTCCTTGCTAGGAAATAGCGTTGGCAGATGTCTACGTATCGAACCAATAGAGTTCTAATGCTTCTTATATCGCCATATCGCATCGCATTTCTATGACTCATAATAATATATAATATTCAATGTGGAGTGTTATGTATACCTCGCATTCACTACAAATGATTGTAAATGCGACACTTCCTTGCTAGGATATGGCGATGGCAGATGTCTACGTATCGAAGCAACAGAGTTCTAATGCTTCTTATAACGAGATATCGCATCACATGTCTATGTTTTACGATAAGATATAATATTCATAGCGAAGTGTCACGTATACCTCGTATTCACTTCAAAAGAATGTAAATGCGACACTTCCTTGCCAGGAAATAGCGTTTGCAGATGTCTACGTATCGTAGCATTGGATTTCGAATGCTTCTTAAAACGCGATATCACATCACATTTCTATGTTTCATGATAACATATAATATTCATTGCGAAGTTTCATGTATTCCTCGTATTCACTTCGAATGAATGTAAATGCGACACTTCCTTGCTAGGAAATAGCGTTTGCAGATATCTACGTATCGTAGCATTAAATTTCTAATGCTTCTCAAAACGCGATATCGCATCTCATTTCTATGTTTCATGATATGATATAATATTCATTGCGAAGTGTCTTGTATACCTCGCATACACTTCAACTGAATGTAAATGCGACACTTCCTTGCTAGGAAATAGCGTTGGCAGATGTCTACGTATCGAAGCAACAGTGTACTAATGCTTCTTAAATCGCCGTATCGCATCTCATTTCTATGTTTCATGATAAGATATAATATTCACTGTGGATTGTTGTGTATACCTCGTATTCCCCTCAACAGAATGTAAATGCGACACTTCACTGGGAAGTAGCCTTTGCAGATGTCTACGTATCGAAGCAATAGAGATCCAATGCTTCTTAAATCGCGATATCTCATCTCATTTCTATGTTTCATGATAATATATAATATTCATTGCGATGTGGCATGTATACCTCGTATTCTCTTCAAAAGAACGTAAATGCGACACATCCTTGATAGGAAATAGCGTTTCCAGATGTCTACGTATCGTAGCAATAGAGATCTAATGCTTCTCAAAACGCGATACGGCATCTCATTTCTATGTTTCATGATAAGATATGATATTCATTGCGATGTGTCATGTATACCTTGTACTCACTTCAAAAGAATGTAAATGCGACACTTCCTTGCTAGGAAATAGCGTTTCCAGATGTCTAGGTATCGAAACAATAGTGTTCTAATGCTTCATAAAAGAAGATATCGCATCTTATTTCTATGTTTCATGATATGATATAATATTCATTGCGAAGTGTCTTGTATACCTCGCATACACTTCAACTGAATGTAAATGCGACACTTCCTTGCTAGGAAATAGCGTTGGCAGATGTCTACGTATCGAAGCAATAGTGTACTAATGCTTCTTAAATCGCCGTATCGCATCTCATTTCTATGTTTCATGATAAGATATAATAATCACTGTGGATTGTTATGTATACCTCGTATTCCCCTCAACAGAATGTAAATGCGACACTTCACTGGGAAGTAGCGTTTGCAGATGTCTACGTATCGAAGCAATAGAGATCCAATGCTTCTTAAATCGCGATATCTCATCTCATTTCTATGTTTCATGATAATATATAATATTCATTGCGATGTGGCATGTATACCTCGTATTCTCTTCAAAAGAATGTAAATGCGACACGTCCTTGCTGAAATAGCGTTTGTAGATGTCTACGTATCGTAGCATTAGAGTTCTAATGCTTCTCAAAACGCGATATTGCACCTCATTTCTATGTTTCATGATAAGATATAACATTCATTAGGAAGTGTCATGTATACCTGGCATACACTTCAAATGAATGTAAACGCAACACTTCCTTGCTAGGAAATAGCGTTTGCAGATGTCTACGTATGGTAGCATTAGGGTTCTAAATCTTTTCAACACGCGATATCGCATCTCATTTCTATGTTTGATGATAAGATATAATATTCATTGTGAAGTGTCTTTTATACCACGCATACACTTCAAACGAATTAAAAGGCGACACTTCCTTTCTAGGAAGTAGCGTTTGCAGATGTCTACGTATCGAAGCAATAGAGTTCTAATGCATCTTAAATCGTCATATCGCATTTCATTCCTATGTTTTATTATAAGATATAATATTCATTGTGCAGTGTTATGTATACCGCGTATTCACTTCAATAGAATGTAAATGCGACACTTCCTTGCTAAGAAACAGCGTTTACAGATGTCTACGTATCGTAGCATTAGAGTTCTAATCCTTCTTAGAACGCGAATCGATCCTCATTTCTATGATCCATGATTAGATATAATATTCATTGTGGAGTGTTATGTATACCTCGTATTCACTTCAAAAGATTGTAAATGCGTCTCTTCCTTGCTAGGAAATAGCGTCTGCAGATATCTACGTAGCAATAGAGTACTAATGCTTCTTAAAACGAGATGTCCCCTCTCATTTCTATGTTTCATGATAAGATATAATATTCATTTCGAAGTGGCTTGTATACCTCGCATACACTTCAAAAGAATGTAAATGCGACACTTCCTTGCTAGGAAGTAGCGTTTGCAGATGTCTACGTATCGAAGCAACAGAGTACTAATGCTTCTTACAACGAGATATCGCATCTCACTTCTATGTTTTAGGATAAGATATAATATTCATTGCGTAGTGTCAGGTATACTTCGTATTCACTCCAAAAGAATGTAAATGCGACACTTCTTTCTTTGGAAATAGCGTTTGCAGATGTCTACGTATCGAAGCAATAGAGTTCTAATGCTTCTTAAAACTCGATATCGCATCTCATTCCTATGTTTCATGATAAGATATAATATTCATTGCGAAGGGTTTTGTATTCATCGTCTACACTTGAAATGTATGTAAATGCGACACTTCATTTCTAGGAAATTACGTTTTCAGATGTCTACGTATCGAAGCAATAGAATTCTAGTGCTTCTTAAAATGCGATATCGCATCTCACTTCTATGTCTCATGTTAAGATATAATATTCATTGCGAATTGTCACGTATACCTCGCACACGCTACAAATGAATGTAAATTGCGATACTTCCTTGCTAGGAAATAGCTTTTGCAGATGTCTACGTATCGAAGCAATAGAGTTCTAATGCTTCCTGAAACGGGATATCGCATCTCATTTCTATGTTTCATGATAAGATATAATATTAATTGCGAAGTGTCATGTATACTTTGTATTCACTTCAGAAGAATGTAAATGTGACAGTTCCTTGCTAGGAAATAGCGTCTGCAGATATCGACGTATCGTAGCAACAGAGTTCTAATGCTTCTTAAAACGCGATATCCCATCTCATTTCTATGTTTCATGATAAGATACAATATTCATTGCGAAGTGCTATGTATTCCTCGTCTACAATTCAAATGAATGTTAATGGGACACTTCCTTGCTAGGAAATAGCGTTTGCAGATTTCTACGTATCGAAGCAATAGAGTTCTAATGCTTCGTGAACCGCGATATAGCATCACATCTCTATGTTTCGTGATAAGATATAATATTCATTGTGGAATGTTATGTATACCTCGTATTCGCATCAAAAGAATGTACATGCGACACTTCCATTCCAGGAAATTACGTTTCCAGATGTCTTCGTATCGAAGCAATAGGGTTCTAATGTTTCTTAAAACGAGATATAGCACCTCATTTCTGTGTTAGGATAAGATATAATACTCATTGCGGAGTCTCATGTATACATCGTATTCTCTCCAAAAGAATGTAAATACGACACTTCCTTGCTAGGAAATAGCGTTTGCAGATATATACGTATCATAGCAATAAGTTCTAATGCTTATAAAATCGCGATATCGCATCTCATTTCTATGTTTCATGATAAGATATAATATTCATTGCTGAGTGTCATGTGTACTTCGTATTCACTTCAAAAGAATGTAAATGCGACACTTCCTTGCTAGGAAGTAGCGTTTGCAGATGTCTACGTATCGATGCAATAGAATTCTAATCCTTGTTAAATCGCGATATCGCATCTCATTTCTATGTTTTATGATAGGATATAATATTCATTGCGAAGTGTCATGTATACCTCGAATTCTCTTCAAAAGATTGTAAATACGACACTTCCTTGCTAGGAGATAGCGTTTGCAGATGTCTACGTATCGAAGCAATATAGATCTAATGCTTCTCATAACGCGATATCGCATCTCATTTCTATGTTTCATGATAAGATATAATATTTAATGTGGAGTGTTATGTATACCTCGTATTGACTTCAAAAGAATGTAAATGCGACACTTCCTTGCTAGGATATAGCGATGGCAGACGTCTACGTATCGAAGCAACAGAGTTATAATGCTTCTTAAAACGAGGTATGGCATCTCATTTCTATGTTTTATGATAAGATATAATGTTCATTGTGCAGTGTTACGTATACCTCGTATACACTACAAATGAATATAAATGCGACACTTCCTTGCTAGGAAGTAGCGTCTGCAGATGTCTACGCATCGAAGCAATAGAGTTCTAATGCTTCTTAAATCGCCATGTCGCATCTCATTTCTATGTTTCATGATAAGTTATGATATTCATTGCGAAGGGTTTTGTATTCATCGTCTACACTTGAAATGTATGTAAATGCGACACTTCATTTCTAGGAAATTACGTTTTCAGATGTCTACGTTTCGAAGCAATAGAATTCTAGTGCTTCTTAAAACGCGATATCGCATCTCACTTCTATGTCTCATGTTAAGATATAATATTCATTGCGAAGTGTCATGTGTACCTCATATTCACTGCAAAAGAATGTAAATCCGGAACTTCCTTGCTTGGAAGTAGCGTTTGCAGATGTCCACGTATCGATGCAATAGAGTTCTAATGCTTCTTAAAACGCGATATCGCATCTCATTTCTATGTCTCATGATAAGATATAATATTCATTGTGGAGTGTGCAGTATACATCGTATTCACTTCAGAAGAATGTAAATGCGACACCTCCTTGCTAGGAAATAGCGTTTGCAGATGTCTACGTACCGTAGCAATTGAGTTTTAATGCTTCTTAAATCGCGATGTCGCATCTCATTTCTATGTTTCAGGATAAGATACAATATTCATTCTGGAGTGATATGTATACCTCGCATTCACCTCGAAAAAAAGTAAATGCGACACTTCCTTGCTAGGATATAGCGTTTCCAGATGACTTCGTATCAAAGCAATAGGGTTTTAATGCTTCTTAAAACGCGACATCGCATCGCATTTCTATGTTCCGTGATAAGATATAATATTCATTGCGAAGAGTCACGTATACCTCGTATTCACTTCAAAAGAATGTAAATGCAACACTTCCTTGCTAGGAAAAAGCGTTTGCAGATGTCTACGTATCGAACCAATAGTATTCTAGTGCTTCGTAAAACGCGACATCACATCTCATTTCTAGGTCCCATGGTAGGATATAATATTCATTGTGCAGTGATATGTATACCTCGTACTTACTACAAAAGAATGTAAATGCGACCTTTCCTCGCTAGGAAATAGCGATTGCAGATGTCTCCGTATCGAAGCAATAGATTTCTAATGCTTCTTAAAACGCGAAATCGCATATCATTTCTATGTCTCATGATAATATATAATATTCATTGCGAAGTGTTACGTATTCCTCGTCTACACTTTAAATGAATGTAAATGCGACACTTGCTTTCTAGGAAATATCGTTTCCAGAAGTCTACGTATCGAAGCAATAGAGTTTTAGTGCTTCTTAATTCGCGATATCGCAACTCATTTCTATGTTTCATGATAACATATAATATTCATTGCGAAGTGTTATGTATACCTCGCATACACTTCAAATGAATGTAAATGCGACACTTCCCTGCTAGGAAATAGCGTTTGCAGATGTCTACGTATCGTAGCAATAGAGTTGTAATGCTTCTTATATCGCGAGATCGCATCTCACTTCGATGTTTGATGATAACATATAATGTTCATTGTGCAATGTTATGTATACCTCGCATTCACTTCAAAAGAATGTAAATGCGACACGTCCTTGCTGAAATAGCGTTTGTAGATGTCTACGTATCGTAGCATTAGAGTTCTAATGCTTCTCAAAACGCGATATTGCACCTCATTTCTATGTTTCATGATAAGATATAATATTCATAGTGCAGTGTTATGTATATCTCGTATTCACTTCTAAAGAATGTAAATGCGACACTTCCTTGTTAGGAAATAGCGTCCGCAGATATCTACGTATCGTAGCAATAGAGTTCTAATGCTTCTTAAATCGCCATATCGCATCTCATTACTATGTTTCATTATAAGATATAACATTCATTAGGAAGTGTCATGTATACCTGGCATACACTTCAAATGAATGTAAACGCAACACTTCCTTGCTAGGAAATAGCGTTTGCAGATGTCTACGTATGGTAGCATTAGGGTTCTAAATCTTTTCAACACGCGATATCGCATCTCATTTCTATGTTTGATGATAAGATATAATATTCATTGTGAAGTGTCTTTTATACCACGCATACACTTCAAACGAATTAAAAGGCGACACTTCCTTTCTAGGAAGTAGCGTTTGCAGATGTCTACGTATCGAAGCAATAGAGTTCTAATGCGTCTTAAATCGTCATATCGCATTTCATTCCTATGTTTTATGATAAGATATAATATTCATTGTGCAGTGTTATGTATACCGCGTATTCACTTCAATAGAATGTAAATGCGACACTTCCTTGCTAAGAAACAGCGTTTACAGATGTCTACGTATCGTAGCATTAGAGTTCTTATCCTTCTTAGAACGCGAATCGATCCTCATTTCTATGTTCCATGATTAGATATAATATTCATTGTGGAGTGTTATGTATACCTCTTATTCACTTCAAAAGATTGTAAATGCGTCACTTCCTTGCTAGGAAATAGCATCTGCAGATATCTACGTAGCAATAGAGTACTAATGCTTCTTAAAACGAGATGTCCCCTCTCATTCCCATGTTACATGATAAGATATAATATTCATTTCGAAGTGGCTTGTATACCTCGCACACACTTCAAAAGAATGTAAATGCGACACTTCCTTGCTAGGAAGTAGCGTTTGCAGATGTCTACGTATCGAAGCAACAGAGTACTAATGATACTTACAACGAGATATCGCATCTCATTTCTATGTTTTAGGATAAGGTATAATATTCATTGCGTAGTGTCATGTATACTTTGTATTCACTCCAAAAGAATGTAAATGCGACACTTCTTTCTTTGGAAATAGCGTTTGCAGATGTCTACGTATCGAAGCAATAGAGTTCTAATGCTTCTTAAAACGCGATATCGCATCTCATTCCTATGTTTCATGATAAGATATAATATTCATTGCGAAGGGTTTTGTATTCATCGTCTACACTTGAAATGTATGTAAATGCGACACTTCATTTCTAGGAAATTACGTTTTCAGATGTCTACGTATCGAAGCAATAGAATTCTAGTGCTTCTTAAAACGCGATATCGCATCTCACTTCTATGTCTCATGTTAAGATATAATATTCATTGCGAAGTGTCATGTGTACCTCATATTCACTGCAAAAGAATGTAAATCCGGAACTTCCTTGCTTGGAAGTAGCGTTTGCAGATGTCCACGTATCGATGCAATAGAGTTCTAATGCTTCTTAAAACGCGATATCGCATCTCATTTCTATGTATCATGGTAAGATATAATATTCATTGTGGAGTGTGCAGTATACATCGTATTCACTTCAGAAGAATGTAAATGCGACACCTCCTTGCTAGGAAATAGCGTTTGCAGATGTCTAAGTACCGTAGCAATTGAGTTTTAATGCTTCTTAAATCGCGATGTCGCATCTCATTTCTATGTTTCAGGATAAGATACAATATTCATTCTGGAGTGATATGTATACCTCGCATTCACCTCGAAAAAAAGTAAATGCGACACTTCCTTGCTAGGATATAGCGTTTCCAGATGACTTCGTATCGAAGCAATAGAGTTTTAATGCTTCTTAAAACGCGACATCGCATCGCATTTCTATGTTCCGTGATAAGATATAATATTCATTGCGAAGAGTCACGTATACCTCGTATTCACTTCAAAAGAATGTAAATGCGACACTTCCTTGCTAGGAAAAAGCGTTTGCAGATGTCTACGTATCGAACCAATATACTTCTAATGCGCCTTAAATCGACATATCACATCTCATTTCAATGTTTCATGATAAGATATAATATTCATTGCGATGTGTCATGTATACCTTGGATTCACTTCAAAAGAATGTAAATGCGACACTTCCTTGCTAGGGAATAGCGTTTCCAGATGTCTAGGTATCGAAACAATAGAGTTCTAATGTTACTTAAAACGCGACATCGCATCTCATTTCTATGTCTCATTTCTATGTCTCATTTCTATGATAAGATATAATATTCATTGTGCAGTGTTATGTATACATCGTATTCGCTTCAAAACAATGTCAATGCGACACTTCCTTGCTAGGAAATGGCGTTTACAGATGTCTACGTATCGAAGAAATTGAGTTCTAATGCTTCTTAAATCGCGATATCGCATCTCATCTCTATGTTTCGTGATAAGATATAATATACATTGCGTGGTGTTATGTATACCTCGTATTCACTTCAAAAGAATCTAAATGCGACACTTCCTTGCAAGGAAATAGCGATTGCAGGTGTCCACGTATCGTAGCAATAGAGTTCTAATGCTTCTCAAAACGCGATATCGCATCTCATTTCTATGCTTCATGATAAGATACAATATTCATTGCGAAGTGTCATGTATACCTCGTATTCACTTCAAAACAATGTAAATGCAACACTTCCTTGCTAGGAAATAGCGTTTGCAGATGTCTACGTATCGAAGCAATAGAGTCCTAATGCTGCTTAAATCGCGATATCGCATCCCATTTCTATGTTTCATTAAAAGATATAATATTCATTGCGGAGTGCTGTCATAACCTCGTATTCACTTCAAAAGAATGTAAATGCGACACTCCCTTGCTAGGAAATAGCGTTTGCAGATGTCTACGTATCGTAGCATTAGTGATCTATTGCTTCTCAATACGCGATATCGCATCTCATTTCTGTTTCATGATAATATATAATATTCATTGCGAAGTGTCTTGTATACCTCGCATACACTTCAAAATGAATGTAAATGCGACACTTCCTTGCTAGGAAGTAGCGTTAGCAGATGTCTACGTATCGAAGCAATAGAGACCTACTGCTTCTTAAATCGCAATATCGCATTGCATTTCTATGTTTCATGATAAGATATAATATTCATTACGAAGTGTCATGTATACCTCGTATTACATTCAAGAGAATGTAAATGCGACACTTCCTTGCTGGGAAGTTACGTTTGCAGATGTCTACGTATCGAAGCAATAGAGTTCTAATGCTTCTTAAATAGCCATATCGCATCTCATTTCTATGTTTCATGATAAGATATAATATTCGATGTGGAGTGTTATGTATACCAAGTATTGGCTTCAAAAGTATGTAAATGCGACACTTTCTTGCTAGGAGATAGTATTGGCAGGTGTCTACG
Source organism: Xylocopa sonorina (assembly GCF_050948175.1). NCBI lineage: Eukaryota > Metazoa > Arthropoda > Insecta > Hymenoptera > Apidae > Xylocopa > Xylocopa sonorina. Next base: position 3,084,156 of record NW_027490095.1, read on the forward strand.
TATCGAAGCAGTAGAGTTCAAATGCTGCTTAAATCGCGATATCGCATCTCATTTCTATGTTTCATGATGAGATATAATATTCATTGTGCAGTGTTATGTTTATATCGTCTACACTTCAAATGAATATAAATGCGGCAATTCCCTGCTAGGAAATAGCGTTTGCAGATGTCTAGATATCGTAGCAATAGAGTTCTAATGCTTCTCAAAACGCGATATCGCATCTCACTTCTATGTTTCATGATAAGATATAATATTCATTGCGAAGTGTCATGTATACCTCGCATACACTTCAAATGAATGTAAATGAGACACTTCATTGCTAGGAATTAGCGTTTCCAGATGTCTCCGTATCGAAGCAATAGAGCTCTAATGCTTCTTATATCGCGATATCGCATCTCATTTCTATGTTTCGTGATTAGATATAATATTCCTTGTGGACTGTTATGTATACCTCGCATTTACGTCAAAAGAATGTAAATGCGACACTTACTTGCTAGGAAATAGCGTTTGCAGATGTCTACGTATCGCAGCAATAGGGTTCTAATGCTTCTTAAACCTCGATATCCCATCCCATTTCTAAGTCTCATGACAAGATATAATATTCATTGCGAAGTGTCATGTGTACCTCGCATACACTTCAAATGAATGTAAATGCGACTCTCCCCTTGCTAGGAAGTAGCGTTCGCAGATATCTACGAATCGGAGCAACAGTGTCCTAATGCTTCTTAAAACGCGATATCGCTCCTCATTTCTATAATTCATGGTAGAATGTTATATTCATTGCGAAATGTCTTGTATATCTCGCATACACTGCAAATGAATGTAAATTCAACACTTCCTTGCCAGGAAATAGCGTTGGCAGATATCTACGTATCGTAGCATTAGAGTTCTAATGCTTCCCGAAACGCGATATTGCATCTCATTTCTATGTGTCATGATAAGATATAATATCCATTACGAAGTGTTATGTATTCCTCTTCTACACTTCAAATTAATGTAAATGCGACACTTCCCTTCTAGAAAATTACGTTACCAGATGTCTACGTATCGAAGCGATAGAGTTCTAATGCTTCTTAAAACGCGATATCGCATCTCATTTCTATGTTTCGTGATAAGATATAATATTCATTGTGGAGTGTTATGTATACCTCGTATTCACTTCAAAAGAATGTAAATGCGACACTTCCTTGCTAGGAAATAGTTTTTGCAGATGTCTACGTATCGTAGCATTAGAGTTCTAATGCTTCTCAAAACGCGATATAGCATCTCATTTCTATGTTTCATTATAAGATATAATTTTCATTGCGAAGTGTCATGTATACCTCCCATACACTTCAAATTAATATAAATGCGAAACATCCTTGCTACGAAATTACGTTTCCACATGTCTACGTATTGAAGCAATAGAGTTCCAATGCTCCTGAAATCGCGAAATCGCAACTCATTTCTATGTCTCATGATAAGATATAATATTCATTGTGCAGTGTTATGTATATCTCGTCTACACTTCAAATGAATGTAAATGCGACACTTTCCTTCTAGAAAATTACGTTACCAGATGTCTACGTATCGAAGCGATAGAGTTCTAATGCTTCTTAGAACGCGATATCGTATATCATTTCTGTGTCTCATGATAAGATATAGCATTCATTGTGCAGTGTTATATATACCTCGCATACACTTCAAATGAATGTATATGCGACACTTCCTTGCTAGGAAATAGCGTTGGCAGATGTCTACGTATCGTAGCATTAGAGTTCTAATTCTTCTTAAAACGCGATATCGCATCTCATTTCTATGTTTCATGATAAGATATAATATTCATTGTGGAGTGTTATGTATACCTCGTATTCACGTCAAAAGAATGTAAATGCGACACTTCCTTGCTAGGATATAGCGTTGGCAGATGTCTACGTATCGAAGCATTAGAGTTCTAATGCACCTTAAAACGCCATATCGCATCTCATTTCTATGCTTCATGATAAGATATAACATTCATTGTGCAGTGTTATGCATACCTCGTATCACATCAAAAGTATGTAAATGCGACACTTCCATGCTAGGAAATAGCGTTTGCAGATATCTACGTATCGTAGCATTAGAGTTCTAATGCTTCTCAAAACGGGATATTGCATCTCATTTCTATGTTTCATGGTAAGATGTTATATTCATTGCGAAATGTCTTGTATAGCTCGCATACACTTCAAATGAATGTAAATGCGACACTTCCTTGCTAGGAAATAGCGTTGGCAGATGTCTACGTATCGAAGCAATAAAGTTCTAATGCTTCTTAAATCGCCATAACGCATCTCATTTCTATGTTTCATGATAACATATAATATTCATTGTGAAGTGTTATTCATACCTCGTATTCACTTCAAAAGAGTGTTAATGCGACACTTCCTTGCTAGGAAATAGTGTTTGCAGAAGTCTACGTATCGTAGCATTAGAGTTCTAATGCTTCTTAAAACGCGATATCGCATATCATTTCCATGTTTCATGATAAGAAATAATATTCATTGCGAAGTGTCATGTATACCTGGCACACACTTCAAATGAATGTAAATGCGACACTTCTCTCTAGAAAATTACGTTACCAGATGTCTACGTATCGAAGCAATAGAGTTCTAATGCTTCTTAAATCGCGATATCGCATCTCATTTCTGTGTTTCATGATAAGATATAATATTCATTGCGAAGTGACATGCATACCTCGTATTCACTTCAGAAGAATGTAAATGCGACACTTCCTTGCTAGGAAATAGCGTTTGCAGATGTCTACGTACCGTAGCAATTGAGTTCTAATGCTTCTTAAATCGCGATATCGCATCTCATTTCTATGCTTCATGATAAAGTACAATATTCATTCTGGAGTGATATGTGTACATCGTATTCACCTCAAAAGAATGTAAATGCGACACTTCCTTGCTAGGAAGTAGCGTTTGCAGATGTCTACGTATCGTAGCATTAGTGTTCTAATGCTACTCAAAACGCGATATCGCATCTCATTTCTATGTTTCATAATAATATATAATAATCATTGCGAAGTGTCATGTATACCTCGCATACATTTCAAATGAATGTAAATGCGACACTTCCTTGCTAGGAAATAGCGTTTGCAGATGTCTACGTACCTAAGCAATAGAGTTCTAATGCTTCTTAAATCGCCATAGCACATCTCATTTCTAAGTTTCATGATAAGATATAATATTCGTTGTGGAGTGTTATGTATACCTCGTATTCGCTTCATAAGAATGTAAATGCGACACTTCCTTGCTAGGAAATAGCGTCTGCAGATGTACACGTATAGTAGAAATAGAGTTCTAATTCCTCTTAAAACGCGATATAGCATCTCATTTCTATGTTTCATTATAAGATATAATATTCATTGCGAAGTGTTGTGTATTCCTCGTCTGCAATTCAAATGAAAGTAAATGCAACACTCCCTTTCTAGGAAATTACGTTTCCAGATATCTGCGTATCGAAGCAATAGTGTTCTAATGCTTCTTAAATCGCGATATCGCATCTCATTTCTATGTTTCATGATAAGATATAATATTCATTGTGCAGTGTTATGTATACCGCGTATTCACTTCACTAGAATGTAAATGCGACACTTCCTTGCTAGGAAATAGCGATTGTAGATGCCTACGTATCGAAGCAATAGAGACCTACTGCTTCTTGAATCGCCATATCGCATGTCATTTCTATGTTCCATGATAAGATAGAATATTCGTTGTGGAATGTTATGTATACCTCGTATTCGCTTCACTAGAATGTAAATGCGACACTTCCTTGCTAGGAAATAGCGATTGTAGATGCCTACGTATCGAATCAATAGAGGTCTACTGCTTCTTGAATCGCCATATCGTATCTGATTTCTATTTTTCATGATAAGATATAATATTCATTGTGCAGTGTTATGTGTATCTCGTCTACACTTCAAAAGAATGTACATACGACACTTCTTTGCTAGGAAATAGCGTCTGCAGATGTCTATGTATCGTAGCAATAGAGTTCGAATTCTTCTTAAAACGCGATATCGCATCTCATTTCTATGATTCATGATAAGATACAATATTAATTGCCAAGTGTCATGTATACCTCGTATTCACTACAAAAGAATGTAAATGCTACACTTCCTGGCTAGGAAATAGGAAAACACGCCCTCAAGGATCGCAGATTTTCGAACGCTCCAAAAACATGCTTGGCATGTGACAGGAAGTGGATACGCATTTTACTTAATTTGCAATTATAAATAATTTATAATTTATATTTTTAATTTACAATTATAAATAATTGTATACATATAGTTCATATATCTGTATATCTGTTTTCATTACATCTATGCGTCATTTCGCTGCTTTTATAGAGGGCTAATTCATAAAATAAATTTTTGTTATCAAGTATCAGTAACAGGTTGATTGAAAATATAGATAGTACTCAAAAAACTGTTACCTTCCAATTTTAAAACACGAAGTTTGAAATTCTAAAATGCAGATCAATGAAACACTTTATAAGATACGATACGTACGACGATCCGCACAGATCAGCCGGCAATGGCTATTGTCACGTCACGAGTCGTGAAAACTTATCGTTTACCGGGAGCGACACGCAGCCTCGAACGGTTCGGCTCGCGGAATTGCGACGAAGACCGGGTTCTTTCTGGTTCGCGAAACACGTATCAAAAGGCACGAACGCGGATAAGAAAATATGACCTTACCTTTGATGTCTTGACAGCTGCTAATATTTAGTACCCTTGTTGCAGGTATCGTCGTCGGCACGGATCGCCCTCAGGTATAATCCGTGCGTACGGTCGGTGAGGCGTGATTGTCAGCGGGACGAGTACCCAGGTGGGCTGACCTCGGGGATGGATCGGCTCGGTCAAGCGGATCGGCGATGGATGCGGCTGTGCGGGACGGCTGTCCGATCGGCGTGCGGCGGAAGATGAGACGTTGCAGTGGTATTTGCACACGGCTGTACCAACGTATCCGCGCACAAATGAACGCAAGAAGTTCTTCCTTCCCGCGCGACGAGTTCGTTTAGTTGTACCGGAATGACGCATTCGAGTCGGTTTCCAAAAGTCCAGATACGGGTCCACTAAGCGTCGGTCCGCTCTAGTTTACCGGTTCAGAAATATGGAAAATCGACGAGTGTCCTTGCTCTAGCCTCGCTGTGGGTCGATGCAGCTAAGAGGCGGTCGGCTATAACTGATCGATTACCAAGTTTGACTAAAGCTCGGAGCTTGTGAATGTTCTTGAAGACGCGTGAACTCGTGGAAGACTTCGCAATGAATGAATTTATAATAATAATAAGGCAAGGAATATTTAGAATGATGAGAATTGTAGTACTGGTAAAAATAAAGTATATTCTAAATAAAACTAAGCTTACACTGATACTTCCCTATGCTAAAGTTGACTAAGTACTAGGATACGATAATTAGAGTTTAGAATAAGGACTTGAATTGAATTAGAGTTTAAGTTGAAATAGTAAGATTGGATTATGATAAAGGAGTGCTCGCTTGGAGCGAATGGCTCGAACTAGAGATTGGATTTGAGGGAGGTACGCTCGCTTGGAGCGGATGACTCGTATTGACTATCAGCTCGCGGGCCCGCGACCTCCTCGGATCGCGGGGCGCGCGAGTCGCAGGTCCCCAGAGTGGGGCGGACGCTCGGCTCACGTAGTGGGGTGGACAGTCGTGGTAGGGCGCGCGCGTTCGGCGTGAGCCGCGCACGTCGAGCGCTTCGCTTACTTCTTATTACGATTAATTATGATCTTAAAAATTAGAATATCACATGAAACGCCTTATGCTAGGTTGTGTGTGTTGTGTCGTGTGCGTACATGGAGTGTCGTGTGCTTAAGTTCTAGGATTCGCTTAATTATAATTATAATGGTATGCAAAGTATGGGTACGGGAGCGTAACGGCAGGCGACCCTTCCTGATACGTGGAATGGTCCTCGTGCGGAGGCTGTGGCTCGGTCGTGCTCCAGCTGTCTGGAAGGCACGCGTCGTAGCGCGGTCGTGTGGCCCAACTCCTGGTTGCGGGGGTGGCTGCCTTAGCTCGGCGATCGTATACTCGGTAAGCTAGTCTTTGTGGTGGCGACAGGCGATGCGTGTGGCTCTGCCGGGCGGTGAAGGAGGTACCGCGAGGTTCGGCGGACGTTACACAATAATGACTGTTTTTTCTTAAATTTAAGGAATGATTCAGTTGTTTCGCTTTGGTTTCGGAATGCTAGAGACTTCGATACCATCGTAACGTAACAGAAACATTTGCAGCTCCTTGCTCAGTTGCCGACTGAATAAAAAAAACGTGAAAACGAGATATATCGTGACCCGGTCGCAACGTTTAGCTTTCTAAAAACGAGATACCTCGTCACCCGTCCGCAATGTGTTAAAACGCGATATCGCATCTCATTTCTATGTTTCATGTTAAGATATAATATTCATTGCGTAGTGTCATGTATATCTCGCACACACTTCAAAAGAACGAAAATGAGACACTTCCTTGCTAGGAAGTAGCGTTTGCAGATGTCTACGTATCGAAGCAATAGAGTTCTAATGCTTCTTAAATCGCGACATCGCATCACATTCCTAGGATTCATGATAAGATACAATATTCATTGTGCAGTGTTATGCATACCTCGTATTCGCTTCAAATGAATGTAAATGCGACACTTCCCTGCTAGGAAGTAGCGTTTGCAGATGTCTACGTATCGATGCAATAGAGTTCTAACGCTTCTTAAATCGCGATATCGCATATCATTTCTATGTTTCATGATAAGATATAATATTCATTGCGGAGTGTCATGTGTACCTCGTTTTCACTTCAAAAGAATGAGAATGCGACACTTCCTTACTAGGAAGTAGCGTTTGCAGATGTCTACGTATCGATGCAATAGAGTTCTAACGCTTCTTAAATCGCGATATCGCATATCATTTCTATGTTTCATGATAAGATATAATATTCATTGCGTAGTGGCATGTATACCACGCATACACTTCAAAGGAATGTAAATGCGACACTTCCTCGCTAGGAAATAGCGTTTGCAGATGTTTAGGTATCGTAGCAATACAGGTCTAATGCTTGTTAAAACGCGATATCGCATCTCATTTCTATGTTTCATGATAAGATATAATATTCATTTCGAAGTGTCATGAATACCTCGCATACACTTCAAATGTATGTAAATGCGACACTTCCCTGCTGTTAAATAGCGTTTGCAGATGTCTGCGCACCGTAGCAATAGAGTTCTAAAGCTTCTTAAGACAAGATATCGCATCTCATTTCTATGTTTCATGATAAAATATAATATTCATTGCGAAGTGTCATGTATACCTCGAATTCACTTCAAAAGAATGTAAATGCGACACTTCCACGCTAGGAAATAGCTTTTGCAGATGTCTACGTAACGTAGCAATAGTGTTCTAAATCTTCTTAAAACAAGATATCGCATCTCATTTCTATGTTTCATGATAAGATATAATATTCATTGCGAAGTGTCATGTATACCTCGTATTCACTTCAAATGAATGTAAATGTGTTACTTCATTGCTAGGAAATAGCGTTTGCAGATGTCTACGTATCGTAGCAATAGAGTTCTATTGCTTCTTCGATCGCAATATCGCATCTCATTTCTACGTTTCATGATAAGATATAATATTCATTGTGGAGTGTTATGTACACCTCGTATTCACTTCAAAGGAATGTAAAGGCGACACTTCCTTGCTAAGCAGTAGCGTTTGCAGATGTCTACGTATAGTAGCAATAGAGTTCTAATGCTATTTAAATCGCGATATCGCATCTCATTTCTAAGTTTCATGATTAGATATAATACTCATTGTGGAGTGTCATGTATATCTCGTATTCACATCAATAGAATGTAAATGCGACACTTCCTTCATAGGCAGTAGCGTTTGCAGATGTCTATTTATAGACGCAATAGATTTCTAATGGATCTTAAAACGGGATATCGCATCTCACTTCTATGTTTCATGATAAGGTATAATATTCATTGCGAAGTGTCATGTATACCTCGCAAACACTTCAAATGAATGTAAATGCGACACTTCCTTTCTAGGAAATAGCGTTTGCAGATGTCTTCGTATAGTAGCAATAGGATTCCAATGCTATTTAAATCGCGATATCGCATCTCATTTCTAAGTTTCATGATTAGATATAATACTCATTGTGGAGTGTCATGTATATCTCGTATTCACATCAAAAGAATGTAAATGCGACACTTCCTTGCTAGGAAATCTCGTTTGCAGATGTCTCCATATCGAAGCAATAGGGTTCTAATGCTTCTCAAATCGTGATATCGCCACTCATTTCTATGTCTCATGATAAGATATAATATTCACTGCGACGTGTCATGTATACCTCGTATTCAATTCAAAAGAATGTAAATGCGAAACTTCCTTGCCAGGAATTAGCGTTTGCAGATGTCTCCGTATCGAAGCAATAGAGTTCTAATGCTTCTTAAATCGCTATATCGTATTTCATTTCTATGTTCCTTAATAAGGTATAATATTCATTGCGAAGTGTCATGTATACCTCGTATTCACTTCAAACGAAACGAAATGCGACACTTCCTTGCTAGGAAATAGTGTTGGCAGATGTCTGCGTATCGAAGCAATAGAGGTCCTATGCTTCTTAAATCGCAATATCGCATCTCATTTCTATGTTTCATGATAACATATAATATTCATTGCGAAGTGTCATGTATACCTCGCATACACGTCAAATGAATGTACATGTGACACTTCATTGCTAGGAAATAGCGTTTGCAGATGTCAACGTATCGAAACAAAAGTGTTCTAATGCTTCTTAAAACTAGATGTCGCATCGCATTTCTATGTTTCATGATAAGATATAATATTCATTGCGAAGTGTCACGTACACCTCGTATTCACTTCATAAGAATGTAAATGCGACACTTCCTTACTAGGAAATCTCGTTTGCAGATGTCTCCATATCGAAGCAATAGGGTTCTAATGCTTCTCAAATCGTGATATCGCCACTCATTTCAATGTTTCATGATAAGATATAATATTCACTGCGACATGTCATGTATACCTCGTATTCAATTCAAAAGAATGTAAATGCGAAACTTCCTTGCTAGGAAATAGCGTCTGCAGATGTCAACGTATCGTTGCAATAGTGTTCTAATGCTTCTCAATACGCGATATCGCATCTCACTTCTATGTTTCATGATAAGAGATAATATTCATTACGAAGTTTCATGAATACCTCGTGTTCACTTCAAAAGAATGTAAATGCGACACATACTTGCCAGGAAATAGCGTTTGCAGATGTCTCCGTATCGAAGCAATAGAGTTCTAATGCTTCTTAAAACGAGACGTCGCATCTCATTTCTATGTTTCACGATAAGATATAATATTCATTGCAAAGTGTCATGTATACATCGAATTCACTTCAAAAGAGTGTAAGTGCGATACTTCCGTGCTACGAAATAGCGTTTGCAGATGTCTACGTATCGTAGCAATAGAGTTCTAATGCTCCTTGAAACTCGATATTGCATCTCATTTCTATGCTTCATGATAAGATACAATATTCATTGCGAAGTGCCACTTATACCTCGCATACACTTCAAATGAATGTAAATGCGACACTTCATTGCTATGAAATAGCGTTTGTAGATGTCTACGTATCGTTGCAATAGAGTTCCAATGCTTCTTATATAGCGATATCGCATCTCATATATATGCTTCATGATAAGATATAATATTCATTGCGAAGTGTCATGTATACCTCGTATTCACCTCAAAAGAATGTAAGTGCGACACTTCCTTGCTAGGATATAGCGTTGGCAGGTGTCTACGTATCGAAACAATAGAGTTCTAATGCTTCCTAAAACGAGATGTCGCATCTCATTTCTATGTTTTATGATAAGATATAATATTCATTGTGCAGTGTTATGTATACCTCGCATACACTTCAAATGAATGTAAATGCGACACTTTCTTGCTAGGAAATAGCGTTGGCAGATGTCTACGTATTGAAGGAATAGAGATCTATTGCTTCTTAATTAGCGATATCGCATCTCATTTCTATCTTTCATGATAAGGTATAATATTCATTGCGGAGTGTCATGTATACCTCGTATACACTTCAAAAGAATGTAAATGTGACACTTCCTTGCTAGGAAGCAGCGTTTGCACATGTCCACGTATCGAGGATGTAGAGTTCTATTATCCCTTAATTGGAGATATCGCATCTCATTTCTATGTTTCATGATAAGATATAATTTTCATTGTGCAGTGTTATGTTTATCTCGCCTACACTTCAAATGAATGTAAATGCGGCACTTCCCTGCTAGGAAATAGCGTTGGCACATGTCTGCGTATCGAAGCAATAAAGTTCTAATGCTTCTTAAATCGCAAAATCGCATTTCATTTCTATGTTTCATGATAAAATATAATATTCATTGTGGAGTGTTATGTATACCTCGTACTCACTTCAAAAGGATGATAATGCGTCACTTCCTTGCTAGGAAATAGCGTTGGCAGATGTCTATGTATCGTAGCAATAGAGTTCTAATGCTTCTCAAAACGCGATATCGCATCTCATTTCTATGTTTCATGATAAGATATAATATTCATTGCTAAGGTGTCTTGTATACCTCGCATACACTTCAAATGAATGTAGAGTGAAACTCCCTTGCTAGGAAATAGCGTTTGCAGATGTCTACGTAACGTAGCATTAAAGTTCTAATGCTTCTTAAATCGCGATTTCGCATCACATTTCTATGTTTCATGATAAGATATAATATTCATTGTGGAGTATTGTGTATACCTCGTATTCACTTCAAAAGAATGTAAATGCGACACTTCTTTGCAGGGAAATAGCGTAGGCAGATGTCTACGTAACGAAGCAATAGAATTCTAATGCTTCTTAAAACGGGACATCGTATCTCATTTCTATGTTTCGTGATAAGGAATAATATTCATTTCGAAGTGTCATGTATACCTCGTATTCACTTGAAAAGAATGAAAATGCGACACTTCCCTGCTAGGAAATAGCGTTTGCAGATGTCTACGTATCGAAGCAACAGTGTTCTAATGCTGCTTAAGACGGGATACCGTATTTCATTTCTATGTTTCATGATAAGATATAATATTCATTGCGAAGTTACATGTATACCTCGTATTCACTTCAAACGAATGTAAATGCGACACTTCCTTCCTAGGAAATAGCGTTTGCCGAAGTCTGCGTATAGTAGCAATAGAGTTCTAATGCTTCTCAAAACGCGATATCGCATCTCATTTCTATGTTTCATGATAAGATATAATATTCATTGCGAAGTGTCATGTATACCTCGTATTCACTTCAAACGAAACGAAATGCGACACTTCCTTGCTAGGAAATAGTGTTGGCAGATGTCTGCGTATCGCAGCAATAGAGGTCCTATGCTTCTTAAATCGCAATATCGCATCTCATTTCTATGTTTCATGATAACATATAATATTCATTGCGAAGTGTCATGTATACCTCGCATACACGTCAAATGAATGTACATGTGACACTTCATTGCTAGGAAATAGCGTTTGCAGATGTCAACGTATCGAAACAAAAGTGTTCTAATGCTTCTTAAAACTAGATGTCGCATCGCATTTCTATGTTTCATGATAAGATATAATATTCATTGCGGAGTGTCACGTACACCTCGTATTCACTTCATAAGAATGTAAATGCGACACTTCCATTCTAGGAAATAGCGTTTGCAGATGTTTCCGTATCTAAGCAATAGAGCTCTAATGCTTCTTAAAACGAGATGTCGCATCATATTTCTATGTTTCATGATAAGATATAATATTCATTGTGGGGTATTGTGTATACCTCGTATTCACCTCAAAAGAATGTTAATGCGACACTTCCTTGCTAGGAAAAAGTGTTTGCAGATGTCTCCGTATCGAAGCAATGGATTTGTAATGCTTCTTATATAGCGATGTCGCATCTCACTTCTATGCTTCATGATGAGATATAATATTCATTGCGAAGTGTCATGTATTCCTCGTAGTCACTTCAAAAGAATGTAAGTCGGATACATTCTTGCTAGGAAATAGCGTTTGCATATGTCTACGTATCGTGGTATTAGAGTTCTAATGCTTCCTAAAACGCGATATAGCTTCTCATTTCTACGTTTCATGATAAGATATAATATTCATTGTGGAATGATATCTATACCTCGTATCCACGTCAAAAGAATGTAAATGCGACACTTCCTTACTAGGAAGTAGCGTTTGCAGATGTCTACGTAGCGTAGCATTAGAGATATAATGCTTCTGAAAACGACAAATCGCGTCTCATGTCTATGTGTCATGATAAGATATAATATTCATTGCGAAGTGTTATATGTATCTCGTATTCACTTCAAACGAACGTAAATGCGACACTTCCTTGCTGGGCAGTAGCGTCTGCAGATGTCTACCTATCGTAGCAATAGAGATCTAATGCTTCTTAAAACGCGATATCGCATCTCATTTCTATGTTTCATGATAAGATATAATATTCATTGTGCAGTGTCATGTATACCTCGTACTCTCTTCAAAAGAAGGTAAGGGCGCCACATCCTTGCTAGGAAATAGCGTTTCCAGATGCCTGTGTATCGAAACGATAGGGTTCAAATGCTCCTTAAAACGAGATGTCGCACCTCATTTCTATGTTTCATGATAAGATATAATATTCATTGTGCAGGTTATGTACACATCGTATTCACTTCAAAAGAATGTAGATGCGACACTTCCTTGCTAGGAAGTAGCGATTGCAGATGTCTACGTATCGAAGCAATAGGGTTCTAATGCTTCTTAAATCGCCATATCGCATCTCATCTCTATGTTTCATGATAAGATGTAATATTCATTGTGGACCGCTATATATACCTCGTCTTCACTTCAAAAGAATGTAAATGCGACACTTCCTTGCTACGAAATAGCGTTTGCAGATGTCTACTTATCGAAGCAATAGAATTCTAACGCTTCTTAAAACGAGATATCGCATCTCATTTCCATGTTACACGATAAGACATAATATTCATTGCGAAGTGTCATGTATACCACGTATTCACTTCAAAAGAATGTAAATGCGACACTTCCGTGCTAGGATATAGCGTTTTCAGATGTCTACGTATCGTAGCATTAGAGTTCTAATGCTTCGTAAAAAGCGATATCGCATCACACTTCTATGTTTCATGATAAGATAAAATATTCATAGCGAAGTGTCACTTATACCTCGCATACCCTTCAAATTAATGTAAATGCGTCACTTCCTTCCTAGGAAATAGCGTTTCCAGATGTCTACGTATCGAAGCAATAGAGTTCTAATGCTTCCCAAAACGCGATATCGCATGTCATTTCTATGTTTCATGTTAAGATATAATATTCATTGCGAAGTGATATGTCTTCCTCGTCTACACTTCAAATGAATGTAAATGCGACACTTCCTTTCCAGGAAATAGCGTTTGCAGATGTCAACGTATCGAAACAATAGTGTTCTAATGCATCTTAAAACGCGATATCGCATAGCATTTCTATGTCTCATGATAAGATAAAATATTCATTGCAGAGTGTCATGTATACCTCGTATTCACTTGAAAAGAATGTAAATGCGGCACTTCCTTGCTAGGAAATAGCGTTTCCACATATCTACGTATCGTAGCAATAGAGTTCTACTGCTTCTTAAAACGCGATATCGCATCTCATTTCTATGTTTCATGCTAAGATGTAATATTCATTGCGAAGTTTCACCTACACCTCGCATACACTTCAAAAGAATGTAAATGCGACACTTCCTTGCTTGGAAGTAGCGTCTGCAGATATCTACGTATCGTAGCAATAGATTTCTAATGCTTCTTAAAACGCGATAATGCATCTCATTTCTGTGTTTTATGATAAGATATAATATTCATTGCGGAGTGTCATGTATACTTCGGATTCTCTTCAAGAGAAAGTAATTGCGACACCTCCTTGCTTGGAAATAGCGTTTGCAGATGTCTACGTATCGAAGCAATAGAGTTCTAATGCTTCTTAAGTCGTCATATCGCATCTCATTTCTATGTTTCATGATAAGATATAATATTCATTGTGGACTGTTATGTATACCTCGCATTCTCTTCAAAATAATGTAAATGCGACACCTCCTTGCTAGGAAATATCGTTTGCAGATGTCTACGCATCGTAGCAATAGAGTTCTAATGCTTCTTAAAACGCGAAATCGCATCTCATTTCTATGTTTCACGATAAGATACAATAATGATTGGGAAGTGTCGTGTATTCCTCGCATTCACTTCAAATGAATGTAAATGCGACACTTCCTACCTAGGATATAGCGATGGCAGATGTCTACGTATGGAAGCAATATAGTTCTAGTGCTTTTTGAAACGCGATATCGCATCTCATTTCTATGTTTCATGATAAGATATAATATTCATTGAAAAGTGTCATGCATACCTCGTGTTCACTTCAAAAGAATGTAAACGCGACACTTCCTTGCCAGGAAATAGCGTTTGCAGATGTCTACGTATCGTAGCAATAGGGTTCTAATGCTTATTAAAACGCGATATCGCATCACATGTCTATGTTTCATGATAAGATATAATATTCGTTACGAACTGTTAGGTATCCCCCGACTACACTTCAAAAGAATGTAAACTCTACACTTCCTTGCTAGGAAATAGCGTTTCCAGATGTCTACGCATCGAAGCAATAGTGTTCTACTGCTTCTCAATTCGCGATATCGCATCTCATTTCGATGTTTCACGATAAGATATAATATACATAGTGCACTGTTATGTATACCTCGTATTTACTTCAAAAGAATGTAAATGCGACATTTCGTTGCTAGGAAGTAGCGTTTGCAGATGTCTACGTATCGAAGCAATAGAGTTCTAATGCTTCTTAAAACGAGATATAGCAACTCATTTCTACGTTTCATCATAAGATATAACATTCATTGCAAAGTGTCTTGTATACCACGCATACACTTCAAACGAAATAAAAGGCGACACTTCATTGCTAGGAAATAGCGTTGGCAGATGTCTGCATATCCAAGCAATAGTGTTCTAATGTTTCGTAAATCGCGATATCGCATCACACATCTACGTTTCGTGATAAGATATAATATTCATTGTGCAGTGTTATGTATTCCTCGCCTGCACTTCAAATGAATACAACTGCGACACATCCCTTCTAGAAAATAGCTTTTGCAGATGTCTACGTATGGAAGCAATAGAGATCTAATGCTTCTTAAATCGTGATATCGCATCCCATTTCTATGTTTCATGATAAGATATAATGTCCATTGTGGAGTGCTATGTATACCTCGTCTCACTTCAGAAGAATGTAAATGCGACACTTCATTGCTAGGAAATAGCGTTTGCAGATGTCCACATATCCTAGCAATAGAGTACTAATTCTTCTTAAACCGCGATATCGCATCACATTTCTATGTTTCATGATAGGATATAATATTCATTGCGAAGTGTCATGTATACATCGTATTCACATAAAAGGAATGTGTATGGGATACTTCCTTGCTAGGAAATAGCGTTTGCAGATCTCTACGTATCGAAGCAGTGAAGTTCTAGTGCTTCTTAAAACGGAATAAAGCATCTCATTTCAATGTTTCACTATAAGATATGATATTATTATATATCGCATTTCATCTCTATGTTTGGTGATAATGTATAATACTCATTGTGGAGTGTTATGTATACCCCGTATTCACTTCAAATGAATGTAAATGCGGCACTTCATTGGTAGGAAATAGCGTTTGCAGATGACTACGTATCGCGGAAATAGTGTTCTAATGCTTCTTAAAACGCGATATCGCATCCCACTTCTATGTTTCATGATAAGATAAAATAATCATTACGAAGTGTCACTTATACCTCGCATACACTTCAAATGAATGTAAATGCGACATTTCCTTGCTAGGAAATAGCGTTTGCAGATGACTACGTATAGTATTAGTAGAGTTCTAGTGCTTCTTAAAACAAGATTTCGCAGCTCATTTCTATGTTTCATGATCAGATATAATATTCATTGCGAAGTGTCATGTATACCTCGTATTCACTTCAAAAGAATGTAAATGCGGCACTTCCTTGCTAGGAAATTGCGTTTGTAGATGTCTACGTATCGTAGCATTGGAGTTCTAATGCTTCTCAAAACGCGATATCGCATCTCATTTCTATGTTTCATGATAAGATATAATATTCATTGCGAAGTGTCTTGTATACCTCGCATACACTTCAAATGAATGTAAATGCGACAATTCCTTGCTAGGAAATAGCGTTTGCAGATGTCTACGTATCGAGCAATAGGGTTCTAATGCTTCTGAAATCGCAATATCGCATCTCATTTCTATGTTTCATGATAAGATATAATATACATCGTCCAGTGTTATGTATACCTCGTATACGCTTCAAATGAATGTAAATGCGACACTTCCTTGCTACGAAGTAGCGTTTGCAATTGTCTACGTAAGAAACAATAGAGTTCTAGGGCTTCTCAAAACGCGATATCGCATCACATTTCTATGTTTCATGATAAGATATAATATTCATTGTGCAGTGCTATGTATATCTCGTCTATACTTCAAATGAATGTAACTGCGGCACTTCCTTGCTAGGATATAGCGATGGAATATGTCTACGTATCGAAGCAACAGAGTTAAAATGCTTCTTAAAACGAGATATCGCATCTCATTTCTATCTTTTACCATGAGATATAATATTCTTTCCGGAGTGTCATGTATGCCTCGTATTACTTTCAAAAGGTTGTAAATGCGACACTTCCTAGCTAGGAAATAGCGTTTGCAGATGTCTACGTATCGTAGCAATAGAGTTCTGATGCTTCTTAAAACGCGATATCACATCACATTTCTATGTTTCATGATAAGATATAATATTCATTGCGAAGTTTCATGTATTCCTCGTATTCACTTGGAATGAATGTAAATGCGACACTTCCTTGCCAGGAAATAGCGTTTGCAGTTGTCTACGTATCGTAGCACTAGAGTTCGAATGCTTCTTAAAACGTGATAACGCATCTCATATCTATGTTTCATGATAAGCTATAATATTCATTGCTAAGTGTTGTGTATTCCTCGTCTACAAATCAAATGTGTGTAGCAACAGAGTTCTAATGCTTCATAAAACGGGACATCGTATCTCATTTCCATGTATCGTGATAAGGAATAATATTCATTTCGAAGTGTCATGTATACCTCGTATTCACTTGAAAAGAATGAAAATGCGACACTTCCCCGCTAGGAAATAGCGTTTGCAGATGTCTACGTATCGAAGCAACAGTGTTCTAATGCTGCTTAAGACGGGATACCGTATTTCATTTCTATGTTTCATGATAAGATATAATATTCATTGCGAAGTTACATGTATACCTCGTATTCTCTTCAAATGAATGTAAATGCGGCTCTTCCTTGCCAGGAATTAGCGTTTGCAGATGTCTCCGTATCGAAGCAATAGAGTTCTAATGCTTCTTAAATCGCTATATCGTATTTCATTTCTATGTTCCTTAATAAGGTATAATATTCATTGCGAAGTGTCATGTATACCTCGTATTCACTACAAACGAAACGAAATGCGACACTTCCTTGCTAGGAAATAGTGTTGGCAGATGTCTGCGTATCGCAGCAATAGAGGTCCTATGCTTCTTAAATCGCAATATCGCATCTCATTTCTATGTCTCATGACAAGATATAGTATTCATTGCGAAGTGTCATGTGTACCTCGCATACGCTTCAAATGATTGTAAATGGGACACTTCCTTGCTGGAAATAGCGTTGGCAGATGTCTACGTATCGAAGCGATAGAATTCTAATGCTTCTTCAAACGAGATGTCGCATCTGATTTCTATGTTTCACGATAAGATATAATATTAATAGCAAAGTGTTATGCATTGCTCTTCAAACTTTCGAATGAATGTAAATGCGACACTTCCTTGCTAGGAAGTAGCATTTGCATATGTCTACTTATCGAAGCAATAGGGTTCTAGTGCTTCTTAAATCGACATATCGCATCTCATTTCTATATTTCATGATAAGATATAATATTCATTGTGCAGTGTTATGTATATCTCGTCTACACTTCAAATGAATGTAAATGCGACACTTCCATGCTAGGAAATAGCGTTTGCAGATGTCTATATATCGAAGCAATAGAGTTCTAATGCTTCTTAGAACGCGATATCGCATATCATTCCTGTGTCTTATGATAAGATATAGCATTCATTGTGCAGTGTTATATATACCTCGTATTTACTCCAAAATAATGTAAATGCGACACTTCCTTGCTAGGAAATAGCGTTGGCAGATGTCTACGTATCGAAGCAATAGATTTCCAATGCTTCTTAAAACGCGAAATCGCTCCCCATTTATATGCTTCATGAAAAGATATAATATTCATTGTGGAGTGTTATGTATACCTCGTATTCACTTCAAAAAAATGTAAATGCGACACTTCCTTGCTAGGTAATAGCGTTTCCAGATATCTACGTATCGTAGCAATTGAGTTCAAATGTTTCTTAAAACGCGATATCGCATCTCGCTTCTATGTTTCATGATAAGATATAATATTCATTGTGGAGTGTTATGCATACCACGTATTCACTTCAAAAGAATATAAGTGCGACACTTCCTTGCTGGGAAATAGCTTTTGCAGATGTCTACGTATCGTGGCAATAGTGTTCTAACGCTTCTTCGAACGCGAAATCGAATTTCATTTCTATGTTTCATGATAAGATATAAAATTCATTGCGAAGTGTCATGTATACCTCGTATTCGCTTCAAAAAAATGAAAATGCGACACTTCCTTGCTAGGAAATAGCGTTTGCAGATGTCTCCGTAACGAAGCAATAGAGTTCTAATGCTTCTTAAATCGCGATATCGCATCTCATTTCTATGTTTCGCGGTAAGGTATAATATTCACTATGGAGTGTTATCTATACCCCGCATTCACTTCAAAAGAATGTAAATGCGTCACTTCCTTGCTATTAAATAGCGTTTGCAGATGTCTACGTATCGTAGCAATAGTGTTCTAATGCTTTTTAAATCGCGATATCGAATCTCATTTCCATGATTCATGATAAGATATAATATTCATTGCAATGTGTCATGTATATCTCGTATTCACTTCAAAAGAATGTAAATGCGACACTTCCCTGCTAGGAAATAACGTTTGCAGTTGTCTACGTATCGTAGAACTAGAGTTCTAATGCTTCTCAAAACGCGATATCGCATCGCATTTCTATGTCTCATGATAATATATAATATTCATGGCGAAGTGTTATGTATTCCTCGTCCACACTTTAAATGAATGTAAATGCGACACTTCCTTTCTAGGAAATAACGTTTCCAGATATCTACGTATCGAAGCAATAGAGTTCTAATGCTTCTTATTTCGCGATATCGCATCTCATTTCTATGTTTCATGATAAGATATAATATTCATTGCGATGTGTCATGTATACCGTGTATTCACTTCCAAAGAATGTAACTGCGGCACTTACTTGCTAGGAAATAGCGTTTCCAGATGTCTAGGTATCGAAACAATAGAGTTCTAATGCTTCTTAAAACGCGAAATCGCTCCTCATTTCTATGTTTCATGATAAGATATAATATTCATTGTGGAGTGTTATGTATACCTCGTATTCACTTCAAAAGAATGTAAATGCGACACTTCCTTGCTAGGAAATAGCGTTTCCAGATGTCTACGTGTCGAAATAATAGAGTTCTAATGCTTCGTAAATCGCGATATCGCATCTCATTACTATGTTTCATTATAAGATATAATATTCATTGCGAAGTGTCATGTATACCTCGCATACACTTCAAATGAATGTAAGTGCGATACTTCCTTGCTGGGAAGTAGCGTTTGCAATTGTCTACGTATCGAAGCAATAGAGTTCTCATACTTCTTATTACGCTATATCGCATCTCATTTCTATGTTTCATAATAAGATATAATATTAAGTGCGAAGTGTGATCCAAAGTGTATACTTCGCACACACTTCAAACGAATGAAAATGCGGCAATTCCCTGCTAGGAAGTAGGGTTTCCAGATGTCTACGTATCGTAGCAATCGAATTGTAATGCTACTTAAAACGCGATATCGCATCTCATATCTATGTTTCATGATAGGATATGGTATTCATTGCCAAGTGTCATATATTCCTCGCATACACTACAAATGAATGTAAATGCAACACTTCCTTGCTAGGAAATAGCGTTTGCAGATGTCTACGTATCATAGCAATAGAGTTCTAATGCTTCTTAAATCGCGAAATCGCTCCTCATTTCTATGTTTCATGATAAGATATAATATTCATTGTGGAGTATTATGTATATCTCGTATTCACTTCAACTGAATGTAAATGCGACACTTCCTTTCAAGGAAATTGCGTTGGCAGATGTCTACGTATCGAAGCAATAGGTTTCTAATGCTGCTTATATCGCGATATCGCATCTCATTTATATGTTTCATGATAAGATATGATATTCATTGCGATGTGTCATGTATACCTTGTATTCACTTCAAAAGAATGTAAATGCGACACTTCCTTGCTTGGAAATAGCGTTTGTAGATGTCTAGGCATCGAAACAATAGAGTTCTAATGCTTCATAAAAGAAGATGTCGCATCTCATTTCTATGTCTCATGATAATATATAATATTCATAGCGAAGTGCTATATATTCCTCGTCTACACTTTAAATGAATGTAAATGCGACACTTGCTTTCTAGGAAATAACGTTTCCAGATGTCTACGTATCGAAGCAATAGAGTTTTAGTGCTTCTTAATTCGCGATATCGCAACTCATTTCCATGTTTCATGATAAGATATAATATTCATTGCGAAGTGTCACTTATACCTCGTATTCACTTCAAAAGAGTGAAAATGCGACACTTCCTCACTGGGAAATAGTGTTTGCAGGTATCTACGTATCGGAGCAGTAGAGTTCTAATGCTTCTTAGAACGAGATATCGCATCTCATTTCTATGTTTCATGATAAGATATAATATTCATTGTGGAGTGTTATGTATACCTCGTATTCACTTTGAAGGAGTCTAAACGCGACACTTCCTTTCTAGGAAATAGCGTTTCCAGATGTCTACGTATCGAAGCAATAGTATTCTAATGTATCTTAAAACGCGATGTCGCATCTCATTTCTATGTTTCATGATAAGATATAATATTCATTGTGCTGTGTTATGTATATCTCGTCTACACTTCAAATTAATGTCAGTGCGACACATCCTTGCTACTAAATAGCGTTTGCAGACGCCTACGTATCGTAGCAATAGATTACTAATGCTTCTTAAATCGCGATATCGCATCTCATTTCTATGTTTCGTGATAAGAAATAATATTTACTGTAGCGTGTTATGTATACCTCGTATTCACTTCAAAAGAATGTAAATGCGACACTTCCTTGCTAGGAAATAGCGTCTGCAGATGTCTACGTATCGTAGCAATAGGGTTCGAATGCTTCTTAAAACGAGATATAGCATCTCATTTCTATGTTTCATTAGAAGATATAATATTCATTGCGAAGTGTCATGTATACCTCGCATACACTACAAATGAATGCAAATGCGTCACTTCCTTGCTAGGAAATAGAGTCTGCAGATAGCTACGTAGTAATAGATTTCTAATGCTTCTTAAAACGCGATATCGCATCTCATTTATATGTTTCATGATAATATATAATATTCATTGTCGAGTGTTATGTATACCTCGTATTCACTTCGAAAGATTGTAAATGACATACTTCCTTGCTAGGAGATAGCGTTTCCAAATGTCTATTTATCGAAGCCATAGAATTTTAATGCTTCTTAGAACGCGATGTCGCATCTCATTTCTATATTTCATGATAAGATATAATATTCATTGCGAAGTGTTATGTATTCCTCTTCTACATTTCAAATGAATGTAAATGCGACACTTCTTTGCTGGGAAATAGCGTTTGCAGATATCTACGTATCGAAGCAATAGAGTTCTAATGCTTCTTAAAACGAGATATCGCATCTCACTTCCATTTTTCATGATAAGATAATATATTCATTGTGGAGTGTCATGTATACCTCGCATAAACATCAGATGAATGTAAATGCGGCACTTCCTTGCTGGGAAATAACGTTTGCAGATGTCTACATGTCGTAGCTATGGGGTTCTAATGCTTCTCAAAACGCGATATCGCATCTCATTCCTATCTTTCATGATAAGATATATTATTCATTGCGAAGTGTCATGTATACCACGTATTCACTTCAATAGAATGTAAATGAGACACTTCCTTCCTAGGAAATAGCGTTTGCAGATTTCAACGTATCGTAGCATTAGGGATCTAATGCTTCTCAAATCGCGGTATCGCATCTAATTTCTATGGTTCATGATAAGATATAATATTCATTGCGAAGTGTCATGTATACCTCGTATTCATTTCAAAAGAATGTAAATGCGACACTTCCATGATGGGAAGTAGCGTTTGCAGAAGTCTACGTATCGAAGCAATTGTGTTTTTTCATGCTTCTTATATCGCGATATCGCATCTCATTACTATGTTTCAGGATAAAATATAATATTCATTGTGCAGTGTTACGTATACCTCGTATTCACTTCAAAAAAATGTAAATGCGACACTTCCTTGCTAGGTAATAGCGTTTCCAGATATCTACGTATCGTAGCAATTGAGTTCAAATGTTTCTTAAAACGCGATATCGCATCTCGCTTCTATGTTTCATGATAAGATATAATATTCTTTGTGGAGTGTTATGCATACCACGTATTCACTTCAAAAGAATATAAGTGCGACACTTCCTTGGTAGGAAATAGCGTTTGCAGAAGTCTAGGTATCGTAGCAATAGTGTTCTAATGCTTCTCAAAACGCGTTATCGCATCTAATTCCTATGTCTCATGATAAGATATAATATTCATTGCGAAGTGTCATGTATTCCTCGCAAATACTTCAAATGAATGTAAATGCGACACTTCCTTGCTAGGAAATAGCGTTTCCAGATGTCTACGTGTCGAAATAATAGAGTTCTAATGCTTCGTAAAACGCGATATCGCATCTCACTACTATGTTTCATCATAAGATATAATCTTCAGTGTGGAGTGTTATGTATACCACATATTCTCTTCAAAAGAATGTAAATACGACACTTCCTTGCTAGGAAATTGCTTCTGCAGATGTCTACGTATCGAAGCAATATGTATCTAATTCTTCATCAAACAAGATATCGCAACACGTTTCTGTATTTCATGATAAGATATAATATTCATTGCGAAGTCTCATGCTTACCTCGTAATCACTTCAAAAAAATGTAAATGCGACACTTCCTTGCTAGGGAGTAGTGTTTGCAGATATATATGTATCGAAACAATAGGTTTCTAATGCTTCTTAAAACGAGATATCGCATCTCATTCCTATATTTCATGATAAGATGTAATATTCATTGTGGAGTGTTATGTATAACTCATATACACTTCAAAGGTATGTAAATGCGACATTTCCTTGCTAGGAAATAGCGTTTGCAGGTGTCTACGTATCGTAGCAATAGAGTTGTAATGCGACTTATATCGCGAGATCGCATCGCATTTCTATGTTTCACGATAAAACATAATATTCATTGTGGAGTGTTATGTATACCACGTATTCACCTCAAAAAAATGTAAATGCGACACTTCCTTGCTAGGAAACAGCGTTTGCAAATGTCTCCGTATCGTAGTAATAGTGTTCTTACGCTTCGTAAAACGCGATATCGCATCACACTATTATGTTTCATGATACGATATAATATTCATTGCGAAGAGTCACGTATACCTCGTATTCACTTGAATAGAATGTAACTGCAACACTTGCTTGCTAGGAAATAGCGTTTGCAGATGTCTCCGTATCGTAGTAATAGTGTTCTTACGCTTCGTAAAACGCGATACCGCATCACACTATTATGTTTCATGATAAGATATAATTTCATTGCGAAGTGTCATGTCTACCTCGTATTCACTTCAAATGAATGTGAATGCGACACTTCCATGCTGGGAAATAGCGTTTGCAGATGTCTCCGTATCGAAGCAATAGTGTTCTAATGCTTCTTAAAACGCGATATCACATCACATTTCTATGTTTCATGATAAAATATAATATTCATTGCGAAGTTTCATGTATTCCTCGTATTCACTTCAAATGAATGTAAATGCCACACTTCATTGCTAGGAAATAGCGTTTGCAGATGTCTCCGTATCGAAGCAAAAGAGTTCTAATGCTTCTCAAAACGCGATATCGCATCTCATATCTATGTTTCATGATAAGATATAATATTAATTGCGAAGTTTCACGTATTCCTCGTATTCACTTCAAGAGAATGTAAATGCGGCACTTCCTTGCAAGGAAATAGCGTTGGTAGATGTCTACGTATCGAAGCAATAGAGGTCTACTGCTTCTTGAATCGCCATATCGCTTCTCATTTCTATGTTTCATGATAAGATATAATATTCGCTGTGGAGTCTTATGTATACCTCGTATTCGCTTCAGAAGAATGTAAATGCGACACTTCCATGCTAGGAAATAGCGTCTGCAGGTGTCTACGTACCGTAGCACTAGAGTTCGAATTCTTCTTAAAACGCGATATCGCATCTCATTTCCACGTTTCATGTTAAGATACAATATTAATTGCCAAGTGTCATGTATACCTCGTATTCACTGCAGAAGAATGTAAATGCTACACTTCCTGGCTAGAAAATAGCGTTTGCAGATGTCTACGTATCGAAGCAATAGTGTTCTAATGCTGCTTAAATCGCCATATCGCATCTAATTTCTATGTTTCATGATAAGATATAATATTCATTGTGCAGTGATATGTATATCTCGTCTACACTTCAAAAGAATGTAAATGCGACACTTCCTTGCTAGGAAATAGCGTCTGCAGATGTCTATGTATCGTAGCAATAGAGTTCTAATGCTTCTTAGAACGCGAATCGATCCTCATTTCTATGTTTCACTATAAAATATAATATACAGTGTGGAGTGTTATGTATACCTCGTCTACACTTCCTAAGAATGTAAATGCGACACATCCTGGCTAGGAAATAGCGTCTGCAAATGTCTACGTATCGTAGAAATAGAGTTCTAATGCTTCTTAAAACGCGATATCGCATCTCATTTCTATGTTTCATGATAAGATATAATATTCATTGCGAATTGTCTTGTATACCACGCATACACTTCAACCGAATTAAAAGGCGACACTTCATTTCTAGGAAATTACGTTTCCAGATGTCTACGTATCGAAGCAATAGAATTCTAGTGCTTCTTAAAACGCGATATCGCATCTCACTTCTATGTCTCACGTTAAGATATAATATTCATTGCGAAGTGTCATGTGTACCTCATATTCACTGCAAAAGTATGTAAATCCGGAACTTCCTTGCTAGGATGTAGCGTTTGCAGATGTCCACGTATCGAAGCAATAGAGTTCTAATGCTTCTTATAACGCGATATCGCCCCTCATTTCTATGTCTCATGATAAGATATAATATTCATTGTGGAGTGATATGTATACATCGTATTCACTTCAGAAGAATGTAAATGCGACACCTCCATGCTAGGAAATAGCGTTTGCAGATGTCTACGTATCGTAGCAATTGAGTTCTAATGCTTCTCAAAACGCGATATAGCATTTCATTTCTATGAATCATGATAAGATGTAATATTCATTGCGAAGTTTCTTGTATAACTCGCATACACTTCAAATTAATGTAAATGCGAAACTTCCTTGCTAGGAAATAGCGATGACAGATGTCTACGTATCGAAGCAACAGAGTTCTATTGCTTCTTAAATCGCCATATCGCATCTCATTTCTATGTTTCATGATAAGATATAATATTCGTTCTGGAGTGTTATGTATACCTCGTACTCACTTCTAGGGATTGAAAATGCGACATTTCCTTGCTAGGAATTAACGTCTGCAGATGTCTACGTATCGTAGCAATAGAGTTCTAATGCTTCTTAAAACGCGAAACCGCTCCTCATTTATATGTTTCCTGATAAGATATATTATTCATTGTGGAGTGTCTTGTATACCTCGCATACAGTTCAAATGAATGTAAATGCGACACTTCCTTGCTAGGAAATAGCGTTGGCAGATGTCTACGTATCGAAGCAATAGAGTACTAGTGATTCTTAAATCGCGATATTCCATCTCATTTCTATGTCTCATGATTAGATAAAATATTCATTGCGAAGTGTTATGTATTTCTCGCCTACACTTCAAATGAATGTAACTGTGACGCTTCCTTGCTAGGAAATAGCGTTTGCAGATGTCTACGTATCGTAGCAATAGAGTTCTAATGCTTCTTAAATCGCGATGTCGCATCTCATTTCTATGTTTCATGATAAGATATAATATTCATTGCGAAGTGTCACTTATACCTCCCATACACTTCAAATGAATGTAAACGCGACACTTCCATGCTAGGAAATAGCGTTTGCAGATGTCTACGTATCGTAGCAATAAAGTTATAGTGCATCTTAAATCGTCATATCGCATCTCATTTCTATGTTTCATGATAAGATATAATACTCATTGCGAATTATCATGTATACCTCGTATTCCTTTCAAAAGAATGTAAATGCGACACTTCCTTGCAAGGGAGTAGCGTTTGCAGATGTCTACGTATCTTAGCAATAGAGTTCTAATGCTTCTTAAAACGCTATATTGCATCTCATTTCTATGTTTCATGATAAGATATAATATTCATTGTGGTGTGTTATGTATACCTCGTACTCCTTTCAAAAGAATGTAAATGCGTCACTTCCTTGCCAGGAAGTAGCGTCTGCAGGTGTCTACGTTTCGTAGCAATGGAGTTCTAATGATTCTTAAATCGCGATATCGCATCTCATTTCTATGTTTCATGATAAGATATAATATCCATTGCGAAGTCTTATGTATTCCTAGTCTAGACATGAAATAAATGTAAATGCGACACTTCCTTTCTAGGAAATAGCGTTTCCAGATGTCTACGTATCGAAGCAATAGAGTTCTAATGCTTCTTAAAACGAGTTATCGCATATCATTTCTATGTTTCATGATAAGATATAATATTCATTGCGAAGTGTCTTGTATACCTTGCATACACTTCAAATGAATGTAAATGCGACACTTCCTTGCTAGGAAATAGCGTTGGCAGATGTCTACGTATCGAAGCAATAGAGATCTACTGTTTGTTAAATCGCAATGTCGCATCTCATTTCTATGTTTCATGATAAGATATAATATTCATTGTGGAGTGTTATTATAACCTCGTATTCACTTCAAAAGAATGTAATTGCAACACTTCCTTGCTATTAAATACCATTTGCAGATGTCTACGTGTTAGCAATAGAGTTCTAATGCATCTTAAATCGCGATATCGCATCTCATTTCTATGTTTCATGATATGATATAATATTCATTGCGAAGTATCATGTATACCTCGCACACACTTCAAAAGAATGTAAATGCGACACTTCCTTGCTAGGAAATAGCATTTGCAGATGTCTACGTATCGAAGCAATAGATTCCTAATGCTTCTTAAATCGTCATATCGCATCTCATTTCTATTTTTCATGATAAGACATAATATTCATTACGAAGTGTCATGTGTACCTCTTATTCCATTCAAAAGAATGTAAATACGACACTTCCTTGCTAGGAAATAGCGTTTGCAGATGTCTACGTATCGAAGCAGTAGAGTTCTAATGCTTCTTTTAACGTGGTATCGCATCTCAATACTTCGTTCATGATAAGATATAATATTCATTGCAAAGTGTTATTGGCACATCGTCTACACTTTAAAAGAATGTAAATGCCTCACTTCCTTGCATAGGAAATGCGTTTCGAGATGTCTACGTATCGAAGCAATAGAGATCTAATGCTCCCTAGAACGCGAAATCGCATCTAATTTCCATGTTCTATGATAAGATATAATATTCATTGCGAAGTGTTGTGTATACTTCGTCTACAGTTCAAAAGAATGTAGAATATCCGTGCTAGGAAATGCGTTTCCAAATCTCTACGTATCGAAGCAATAGAAATCTAATGCTTCTTTAAACGCCATATCGCATCTCATTTCTATGTTTCATGATAAGATATAATATTCATTGCGAAGTGTCATGTATACCTGGTACTCACTTCGGAAGAATGTAAATGCGACACTTCCTTACTAGGAAATAGCGATTGGAGATGTCTACGTATCGTAGCAATAGAGTTCTAATGCTTCTTAAATCGCGATAACGCATCTAATTTCTATGTGTCGTGGTAAGGTATAATGTTCATCGTGGAGTGTTATGCATAACTCGCATACACTTCAAATGAACGTAAATGCGACACTTCCTTGCTAGGAAGTAGCGTTTGCAGATGATTACGTATCGAAGCAATAAATTTCTAATGCTTCTTATATCGCCATATAGAATCTCATTTCTATGTTTCATGATAAGATATAATATTCATTGTGGAGTGTTATGTATACCTCGAATTCACTTCAGATGAATGTATATGCGACACTTCCTTGCAAGGAAATAGCGTTTGCAGATATCTACGTATCGAAGCAAAAGAGTTCTAATGCTTCTTAGAACGAGATACCGCATCTCATTCCTATGTTTCATGGTACGATATATTATTCATTGCCAAGTATCACGTATACCTCGCACACACGTCAAATGAATGTATATGCGACACTTCCTTGCTAGGAAATAGAGTTTGCAGATGTCTACGTATCGAAGCAATAGTGTTCTAATGCTTCTTGAAACGGGATATCGCATGCATATTGCTAGGAAATAGCGTTGGCAGATGTCTACGTATCGAAGCAATAGAGATCTAATGCTTCTTAGAACGCGATATCGCTCCTCATTTCTATGTTTCATGATAAGATATAATATTCATTGTGGAGTATTATGTATATCTCGTATTCACTTCAACTGAATGTAAATGCGACACTTCCTTTCAAGGAAATTGCGTTGGCAGATGTCTACGTATCGAAGCAATAGGTTTCTCATACTTCTTATTACGCTATATCGCATCTCATTTCTATGTTTCATAATAAGATATAATATTAAGTGCGAAGTGTGATCCAAAGTGTATACTTCGCACACACTTCAAACGAATGAAAATGCGGCAATTCCCTGCTAGGAAGTAGGGTTTCCAGATGTCTACGTATCGTAGCAATCGAATTGTAATGCTACTTAAAACGCGATATCGCATCTCATATCTATGTTTCATGATAGGATATGGTATTCATTGCCAAGTGTCATATATTCCTCGCATACACTACAAATGAATGTAAATGCAACACTTCCTTGCTAGGAAATAGCGTTTGCAGATGTCTACGTATCATAGCAATAGAGTTCTAATGCTTCTTAAATCGCGAAATCGCTCCTCATTTCTATGTTTCATGATAAGATATAATATTCATTGTGGAGTATTATGTATATCTCGTATTCACTTCAACTGAATGTAAATGCGACACTTCCTTTCAAGGAAATTGCGTTGGCAGATGTCTACGTATCGAAGCAATAGGTTTCTAATGCTGCTTATATCGCGATATCGCATCTCATTTATATGTTTCATGATAAGATATGATATTCATTGCGATGTGTCATGTATACCTTGTATTCACTTCAAAAGAATGTAAATGCGACACTTCCTTGCTTGGAAATAGCGTTTGTAGATGTCTAGGCATCGAAACAATAGAGTTCTAATGCTTCATAAAAGAAGATGTCGCATCTCATTTCTATGTCTCATGATAATATATAATATTCATAGCGAAGTGCTATATATTCCTCGTCTACACTTTAAATGAATGTAAATGCGACACTTGCTTTCTAGGAAATAACGTTTCCAGATGTCTACGTATCGAAGCAATAGAGTTTTAGTGCTTCTTAATTCGCGATATCGCAACTCATTTCCATGTTT
This sequence comes from Xylocopa sonorina, assembly GCF_050948175.1. NCBI lineage: Eukaryota > Metazoa > Arthropoda > Insecta > Hymenoptera > Apidae > Xylocopa > Xylocopa sonorina. Next base: position 3,114,144 of record NW_027490095.1, read on the forward strand.
CATGATAAGATATAATATTCATTGCGAAGTGTCACTTATACCTCGTATTCACTTCAAAAGAGTGAAAATGCGACACTTCCTCACTGGGAAATAGTGTTTGCAGGTATCTACGTATCGGAGCAGTAGAGTTCTAATGCTTCTTAGAACGAGATATCGCATCTCATTTCTATGTTTCATGATAAGATATAATATTCATTGTGGAGTGTTATGTATACCTCGTATTCACTTTGAAGGAGTCTAAACGCGACACTTCCTTTCTAGGAAATAGCGTTTCCAGATGTCTACGTATCGAAGCAATAGTATTCTAATGTATCTTAAAACGCGATGTCGCATCTCATTTCTATGTTTCATGATAAGATATAATATTCATTGTGCTGTGTTATGTATATCTCGTCTACACTTCAAATTAATGTCAGTGCGACACATCCTTGCTACTAAATAGCGTTTGCAGACGCCTACGTATCGTAGCAATAGATTACTAATGCTTCTTAAATCGCGATATCGCATCTCATTTCTATGTTTCGTGATAAGAAATAATATTTACTGTAGCGTGTTATGTATACCTCGTATTCACTTCAAAAGAATGTAAATGCGACACTTCCTTGCTAGGAAATAGCGTCTGCAGATGTCTACGTATCGTAGCAATAGGGTTCGAATGCTTCTTAAAACGAGATATAGCATCTCATTTCTATGTTTCATTAGAAGATATAATATTCATTGCGAAGTGTCATGTATACCTCGCATACACTACAAATGAATGCAAATGCGTCACTTCCTTGCTAGGAAATAGAGTCTGCAGATAGCTACGTAGTAATAGATTTCTAATGCTTCTTAAAACGCGATATCGCATCTCATTTATATGTTTCATGATAATATATAATATTCATTGTCGAGTGTTATGTATACCTCGTATTCACTTCGAAAGATTGTAAATGACATACTTCCTTGCTAGGAGATAGCGTTTCCAAATGTCTATTTATCGAAGCCATAGAATTTTAATGCTTCTTAGAACGCGATGTCGCATCTCATTTCTATATTTCATGATAAGATATAATATTCATTGCGAAGTGTTATGTATTCCTCTTCTACATTTCAAATGAATGTAAATGCGACACTTCTTTGCTGGGAAATAGCGTTTGCAGATATCTACGTATCGAAGCAATAGAGTTCTAATGCTTCTTAAAACGAGATATCGCATCTCACTTCCATTTTTCATGATAAGATAATATATTCATTGTGGAGTGTCATGTATACCTCGCATAAACATCAGATGAATGTAAATGCGGCACTTCCTTGCTGGGAAATAACGTTTGCAGATGTCTACATGTCGTAGCTATGGGGTTCTAATGCTTCTCAAAACGCGATATCGCATCTCATTCCTATCTTTCATGATAAGATATATTATTCATTGCGAAGTGTCATGTATACCACGTATTCACTTCAATAGAATGTAAATGAGACACTTCCTTCCTAGGAAATAGCGTTTGCAGATTTCAACGTATCGTAGCATTAGGGATCTAATGCTTCTCAAATCGCGGTATCGCATCTAATTTCTATGGTTCATGATAAGATATAATATTCATTGCGAAGTGTCATGTATACCTCGTATTCATTTCAAAAGAATGTAAATGCGACACTTCCATGATGGGAAGTAGCGTTTGCAGAAGTCTACGTATCGAAGCAATTGTGTTTTTTCATGCTTCTTATATCGCGATATCGCATCTCATTACTATGTTTCAGGATAAAATATAATATTCATTGTGCAGTGTTACGTATACCTCGTATTCACTTCAAAAAAATGTAAATGCGACACTTCCTTGCTAGGTAATAGCGTTTCCAGATATCTACGTATCGTAGCAATTGAGTTCAAATGTTTCTTAAAACGCGATATCGCATCTCGCTTCTATGTTTCATGATAAGATATAATATTCTTTGTGGAGTGTTATGCATACCACGTATTCACTTCAAAAGAATATAAGTGCGACACTTCCTTGGTAGGAAATAGCGTTTGCAGAAGTCTAGGTATCGTAGCAATAGTGTTCTAATGCTTCTCAAAACGCGTTATCGCATCTAATTCCTATGTCTCATGATAAGATATAATATTCATTGCGAAGTGTCATGTATTCCTCGCAAATACTTCAAATGAATGTAAATGCGACACTTCCTTGCTAGGAAATAGCGTTTCCAGATGTCTACGTGTCGAAATAATAGAGTTCTAATGCTTCGTAAAACGCGATATCGCATCTCACTACTATGTTTCATCATAAGATATAATCTTCAGTGTGGAGTGTTATGTATACCACATATTCTCTTCAAAAGAATGTAAATACGACACTTCCTTGCTAGGAAATTGCTTCTGCAGATGTCTACGTATCGAAGCAATATGTATCTAATTCTTCATCAAACAAGATATCGCAACACGTTTCTGTATTTCATGATAAGATATAATATTCATTGCGAAGTCTCATGCTTACCTCGTAATCACTTCAAAAAAATGTAAATGCGACACTTCCTTGCTAGGGAGTAGTGTTTGCAGATATATATGTATCGAAACAATAGGTTTCTAATGCTTCTTAAAACGAGATATCGCATCTCATTCCTATATTTCATGATAAGATGTAATATTCATTGTGGAGTGTTATGTATAACTCATATACACTTCAAAGGTATGTAAATGCGACATTTCCTTGCTAGGAAATAGCGTTTGCAGGTGTCTACGTATCGTAGCAATAGAGTTGTAATGCGACTTATATCGCGAGATCGCATCGCATTTCTATGTTTCACGATAAAACATAATATTCATTGTGGAGTGTTATGTATACCACGTATTCACCTCAAAAAAATGTAAATGCGACACTTCCTTGCTAGGAAACAGCGTTTGCAAATGTCTCCGTATCGTAGTAATAGTGTTCTTACGCTTCGTAAAACGCGATATCGCATCACACTATTATGTTTCATGATACGATATAATATTCATTGCGAAGAGTCACGTATACCTCGTATTCACTTGAATAGAATGTAACTGCAACACTTGCTTGCTAGGAAATAGCGTTTGCAGATGTCTCCGTATCGTAGTAATAGTGTTCTTACGCTTCGTAAAACGCGATACCGCATCACACTATTATGTTTCATGATAAGATATAATTTCATTGCGAAGTGTCATGTCTACCTCGTATTCACTTCAAATGAATGTGAATGCGACACTTCCATGCTGGGAAATAGCGTTTGCAGATGTCTCCGTATCGAAGCAATAGTGTTCTAATGCTTCTTAAAACGCGATATCACATCACATTTCTATGTTTCATGATAAAATATAATATTCATTGCGAAGTTTCATGTATTCCTCGTATTCACTTCAAATGAATGTAAATGCCACACTTCATTGCTAGGAAATAGCGTTTGCAGATGTCTCCGTATCGAAGCAAAAGAGTTCTAATGCTTCTCAAAACGCGATATCGCATCTCATATCTATGTTTCATGATAAGATATAATATTAATTGCGAAGTTTCACGTATTCCTCGTATTCACTTCAAGAGAATGTAAATGCGGCACTTCCTTGCAAGGAAATAGCGTTGGTAGATGTCTACGTATCGAAGCAATAGAGGTCTACTGCTTCTTGAATCGCCATATCGCTTCTCATTTCTATGTTTCATGATAAGATATAATATTCGCTGTGGAGTCTTATGTATACCTCGTATTCGCTTCAGAAGAATGTAAATGCGACACTTCCATGCTAGGAAATAGCGTCTGCAGGTGTCTACGTACCGTAGCACTAGAGTTCGAATTCTTCTTAAAACGCGATATCGCATCTCATTTCCGCGTTTCATGTTAAGATACAATATTAATTGCCAAGTGTCATGTATACCTCGTATTCACTGCAGAAGAATGTAAATGCTACACTTCCTGGCTAGAAAATAGCGTTTGCAGATGTCTACGTATCGAAGCAATAGTGTTCTAATGCTGCTTAAATCGCCATATCGCATCTAATTTCTATGTTTCATGATAAGATATAATATTCATTGTGCAGTGATATGTATATCTCGTCTACACTTCAAAAGAATGTAAATGCGACACTTCCTTGCTAGGAAATAGCGTCTGCAGATGTCTATGTATCGTAGCAATAGAGTTCTAATGCTTCTTAGAACGCGAATCGATCCTCATTTCTATGTTTCACTATAAAATATAATATACAGTGTGGAGTGTTATGTATACCTCGTCTACACTTCCTAAGAATGTAAATGCGACACATCCTGGCTAGGAAATAGCGTCTGCAAATGTCTACGTATCGTAGAAATAGAGTTCTAATGCTTCTTAAAACGCGATATCGCATCTCATTTCTATGTTTCATGATAAGATATAATATTCATTGCGAATTGTCTTGTATACCACGCATACACTTCAACCGAATTAAAAGGCGACACTTCATTTCTAGGAAATTACGTTTCCAGATGTCTACGTATCGAAGCAATAGAATTCTAGTGCTTCTTAAAACGCGATATCGCATCTCACTTCTATGTCTCATGTTAAGATATAATATTCATTGCGAAGTGTCATGTGTACCTCATATTCACTGCAAAAGTATGTAAATCCGGAACTTCCTTGCTAGGATGTAGCGTTTGCAGATGTCCACGTATCGAAGCAATAGAGTTCTAATGCTTCTTATAACGCGATATCGCCCCTCATTTCTATGTCTCATGATAAGATATAATATTCATTGTGGAGTGATATGTATACATCGTATTCACTTCAGAAGAATGTAAATGCGACACCTCCATGCTAGGAAATAGCGTTTGCAGATGTCTACGTATCGTAGCAATTGAGTTCTAATGCTTCTCAAAACGCGATATAGCATTTCATTTCTATGAATCATGATAAGATGTAATATTCATTGCGAAGTTTCTTGTATAACTCGCATACACTTCAAATTAATGTAAATGCGAAACTTCCTTGCTAGGAAATAGCGATGACAGATGTCTACGTATCGAAGCAACAGAGTTCTATTGCTTCTTAAATCGCCATATCGCATCTCATTTCTATGTTTCATGATAAGATATAATATTCGTTCTGGAGTGTTATGTATACCTCGTACTCACTTCTAGGGATTGAAAATGCGACATTTCCTTGCTAGGAATTAACGTCTGCAGATGTCTACGTATCGTAGCAATAGAGTTCTAATGCTTCTTAAAACGCGAAACCGCTCCTCATTTATATGTTTCCTGATAAGATATATTATTCATTGTGGAGTGTCTTGTATACCTCGCATACAGTTCAAATGAATGTAAATGCGACACTTCCTTGCTAGGAAATAGCGTTGGCAGATGTCTACGTATCGAAGCAATAGAGTACTAGTGATTCTTAAATCGCGATATTCCATCTCATTTCTATGTCTCATGATTAGATAAAATATTCATTGCGAAGTGTTATGTATTTCTCGCCTACACTTCAAATGAATGTAACTGTGACGCTTCCTTGCTAGGAAATAGCGTTTGCAGATGTCTACGTATCGTAGCAATAGAGTTCTAATGCTTCTTAAATCGCGATGTCGCATCTCATTTCTATGTTTCATGATAAGATATAATATTCATTGCGAAGTGTCACTTATACCTCCCATACACTTCAAATGAATGTAAACGCGACACTTCCATGCTAGGAAATAGCGTTTGCAGATGTCTACGTATCGTAGCAATAAAGTTATAGTGCATCTTAAATCGTCATATCGCATCTCATTTCTATGTTTCATGATAAGATATAATACTCATTGCGAATTATCATGTATACCTCGTATTCCTTTCAAAAGAATGTAAATGCGACACTTCCTTGCAAGGGAGTAGCGTTTGCAGATGTCTACGTATCTTAGCAATAGAGTTCTAATGCTTCTTAAAACGCTATATTGCATCTCATTTCTATGTTTCATGATAAGATATAATATTCATTGTGGTGTGTTATGTATACCTCGTACTCCTTTCAAAAGAATGTAAATGCGTCACTTCCTTGCCAGGAAGTAGCGTCTGCAGGTGTCTACGTTTCGTAGCAATGGAGTTCTAATGATTCTTAAATCGCGATATCGCATCTCATTTCTATGTTTCATGATAAGATATAATATCCATTGCGAAGTCTTATGTATTCCTAGTCTAGACATGAAATAAATGTAAATGCGACACTTCCTTTCTAGGAAATAGCGTTTCCAGATGTCTACGTATCGAAGCAATAGAGTTCTAATGCTTCTTAAAACGAGTTATCGCATATCATTTCTATGTTTCATGATAAGATATAATATTCATTGCGAAGTGTCTTGTATACCTTGCATACACTTCAAATGAATGTAAATGCGACACTTCCTTGCTAGGAAATAGCGTTGGCAGATGTCTACGTATCGAAGCAATAGAGATCTACTGTTTGTTAAATCGCAATGTCGCATCTCATTTCTATGTTTCATGATAAGATATAATATTCATTGTGGAGTGTTATTATAACCTCGTATTCACTTCAAAAGAATGTAATTGCAACACTTCCTTGCTATTAAATACCATTTGCAGATGTCTACGTGTTAGCAATAGAGTTCTAATGCATCTTAAATCGCGATATCGCATCTCATTTCTATGTTTCATGATATGATATAATATTCATTGCGAAGTATCATGTATACCTCGCACACACTTCAAAAGAATGTAAATGCGACACTTCCTTGCTAGGAAATAGCATTTGCAGATGTCTACGTATCGAAGCAATAGATTCCTAATGCTTCTTAAATCGTCATATCGCATCTCATTTCTATTTTTCATGATAAGACATAATATTCATTACGAAGTGTCATGTGTACCTCTTATTCCATTCAAAAGAATGTAAATACGACACTTCCTTGCTAGGAAATAGCGTTTGCAGATGTCTACGTATCGAAGCAGTAGAGTTCTAATGCTTCTTTTAACGTGGTATCGCATCTCAATACTTCGTTCATGATAAGATATAATATTCATTGCAAAGTGTTATTGGCACATCGTCTACACTTTAAAAGAATGTAAATGCCTCACTTCCTTGCATAGGAAATGCGTTTCGAGATGTCTACGTATCGAAGCAATAGAAATCTAATGCTTCTTTAAACGCCATATCGCATCTCATTTCTATGTTTCATGATAAGATATAATATTCATTGCGAAGTGTCATGTATACCTGGTACTCACTTCGGAAGAATGTAAATGCGACACTTCCTTACTAGGAAATAGCGATTGGAGATGTCTACGTATCGTAGCAATAGAGTTCTAATGCTTCTTAAATCGCGATAACGCATCTAATTTCTATGTGTCGTGGTAAGGTATAATGTTCATCGTGGAGTGTTATGCATAACTCGCATACACTTCAAATGAACGTAAATGCGACACTTCCTTGCTAGGAAGTAGCGTTTGCAGATGATTACGTATCGAAGCAATAAATTTCTAATGCTTCTTATATCGCCATATAGAATCTCATTTCTATGTTTCATGATAAGATATAATATTCATTGTGGAGTGTTATGTATACCTCGAATTCACTTCAGATGAATGTATATGCGACACTTCCTTGCAAGGAAATAGCGTTTGCAGATATCTACGTATCGAAGCAAAAGAGTTCTAATGCTTCTTAGAACGAGATACCGCATCTCATTCCTATGTTTCATGGTACGATATATTATTCATTGCCAAGTATCACGTATACCTCGCACACACGTCAAATGAATGTATATGCGACACTTCCTTGCTAGGAAATAGAGTTTGCAGATGTCTACGTATCGAAGCAATAGTGTTCTAATGCTTCTTGAAACGGGATATCGCATGCATATTGCTAGGAAATAGCGTTGGCAGATGTCTACGTATCGAAGCAATAGAGATCTAATGCTTCTTAGAACGCGATATCGCATCTCATTTCTATGTCTCATTATAAGATATAATATTCATTGCGAAGTGTTTTGTATTTCTCGTCTACACTTCAAATGATTGTAAATGCCACACTTCCTTCCTATGAAATAGCGCTTCCAACTGTTCAATTCAACGCTTTTCAATTCTATATTTCATGATAAGATGCAATATTCATTGCGAAGTGTTATGCATAACTCGTCTATACGTCAAATGAATGCAAATGCCACACTTCCATGCTAGGAAGTAGCGCTCCCAGATCTCTACGTATTGAAGCACTTTTCTAATGCTTTTTAAAACGCGATATCGCATCTCATTCCTATGTTTCATCGTATAATATGATATTCAATGCGAAGTGATATGTATAGCTCGCCTACACTTCAGTAGAATGTAGATACGACACTTCCTTGCTGGGAAATGCGTTTCCAGATGTCTACGTTTTGAAGCAATAGAGTTCTAATGTTTCTTAAAATGCGATATCGCTTCTCATTTCTATGTTTCATGATAAGATACAATTGTCATTTAGAAGTGTTGTGTATACCTCGTCCACATTTCAAAAGAATGTAAATTCCACACTTCATGGCTGGGAAATAGCGTTGGCAGATGTCTACGTATCGAAGCAATAGAGATCTAATGCTTCTTAAAACGCGATATCGCATCTCATTTCTATGCCTCATTATAAGATATAATATTCATTGCGAAGTGTTTTGTATTTCTCGTCTACACTTCAAATGAATGTAAATGCCACACTTCCTTCCTATGAAATAGCGTTTCCAACTGTTCAATTCAACGCTTTTCAATTCTATATTTCATGATAAGATGCAATACTCATTGCGAAGTGTTATGTATAACTCGTCTATACGTCAAATGAATGCAAATGCCACACTTCCATGCTAGGAAGTAGCGCTCCCAGATCTCTACGTATTGAAGCACTTTTCTAATGCTTTTTAAAACGCGATATCGCATCTCATTCCTATGTTTCATCGTATAATATGATATTAAATGCGAAGTGATATGTATAGCTCGCCTACACTTCAGTAGAATGTAAATACGACACTTCCTTGCTGGGAAATGCGTTTCCAGATGTCTACGTTTTGAAGCAATAGAGTTCTAATGTTTCTCAAAACGCGATATCGCATCTCATTTCTATATTTCATGATAAGATATCATATTCATTGCGAAGTGTTATGTATAGCTCGCCTACACTTCAAAAGAATGTAAATGCGACACTTCCTTGCTAGGAAATATCGTTTCCAGATATCTACATATCGAAGCATTAGAGTTCCAATGCTTCTTAAAACGCGATATCGCATCTCATTTCTGTTTCATGATAAGACATAATATTCATTGCGAAGTTATATATATACCGCGTCTACACTTCCAATGAATGTAAATGCCACACTTCCATGCTAGGAAATGCCTTTCCAGATGTCTACGTATCGAAGCAATATAGTTCTAAAGCTTCTTAAAAAGCGATATCGTTTGTCATTACTATGCTTCATGATAAGATATAATATTCATTGCGAAGTCTTATGTATACCTCGTCTACACAACAAATGAATGTAAATGCGACACTTCCCTGCTAGAAAATAGCGTTTGCAGATGTCTACGTATCGTAGCAATTTAGTTCTAATGCTTCTTAAAACGCGATGTCGCATCTCATTTCTATGTTTCATGATAAGAAATAATATTCATTGTGGCGTGTTATGTATACCTCGTATTCACTTCAAAAGTATGTAAATGCGACACATCCTTGGAAGGAAGTAGCGTTGGCAGATGTCTACGTATCGAAGCAATAGTATTCCAATGCTTCTTAAATCGCGATATCGCACCTCAATTCTACGTTATATGATAAGATATAATATTCATTGTGGATTGTTATGTATACCTCGTGTTCACTTCAAAAGATTGAAAATGCGACACTTGCTTGCTAGGAATTAGCATTTGCAGATGTCTACGAATCGTAGCAATAGAGTCCTAATGCTTCTTAAAACTCGAAATCGATCCTCATTTATATGCTTCATGATAAGATATAATTCTCATTGTGGATTGTTATGTATACCTCGTATTCACTTCAAAAGATAGTAAATGCGACACTTCCTTGCTAGGTAATAGCGGCTGCAGATGTCTACGTATCGAAGCAATAGATTTCTAATGCTTCTTAAGACGCGAAATCGGTCCACATTTCTATGTTTCATGATAAGATATAATATTCATTGTGGAGTGCTATGTATACCTCGTATTCACTTCAAAAGAACGTAAATGTGACAATTCCTTGCTAGGAACTAGCGATTGCAGATGTCTACGTATCGTAGTAATGGGGATCTAGTGCTTCCCAAATGCGATATAGCATCTCATTTCGATGTCTCACTATAAGATATAATATTCATTGCGCGGTGTTATGTATACCTCGTATTCACTTCAAAAGAATGTAAATGCGACACTTCCTTGCTAGGATATAGCGATGGCAGATGTCTGCGTATCGAAGAAACAGAGGTCCACTGCTTCTTAAAACGAGGTTTCGCATCACATTTCTATGTTTTACGATAAGATATAATATTCATTGTGGAGTGTCATGTATACCTTGTATTCCTTTCAAAAGAATGTAAATGCGACACATCCTTGCATAGAAGTAGCATCCGCAGATGTCTACGCATCGTAGAAATAGTGTTCTAATGCTTCTTAAAACGCGATATCGTATCTCATTTCTATGTTTCATGGTAAGATATAATATTCATTGCGAAGTGTCATGTATACCTCGCATACACTTCAACTGAATGTAAATGCGTCACTTCCTTGCTAGAAAGTAGCGTCTGCTGATGTCTACGTATCGTAGCAATAGGGTTCTAATGCTTCTTAAAACGCGGTAACGCATCTCTTTTCTATGTTTCATGATAAGATTTAATATTCATTGTGGAGTGTTATGTATACCTCGTCTACACTTCAAATGAAGGTAAATGCGACACTTCTTTACTAGGATGTAGCGTTTGCAGATGCCTACGTATCGAAGCAATAGAGTTCTAATGCTTCCTAAAACGCGACATCGCATCTCTTTTCTATGTCTCATGATAAGATTTAATATTCATCGTGGAATGTTATGTATATCTCGCATACACTTCAAATGAATGTAAATGCGACACTTCTTTACTAGGATGTAGCGTTTGCAGATGCCTACGTATCGGAGCAATAGAGCTCTAATGCTTCTTAAAACGAGATGTCGCATCTCATTTCTATGATTCACGATAAGATATAATATTCATGGCGAAGTGTCATGTATACCTCGAATTCACTTCAAAAGAATGTAAACGCGACACTTCCTTGCTAGGAAGTAGCGTTTGCAGATGGTTACGTATCGATGCAATAGAGCTCTAATGCTTCTTTAATCGCCATATCGCATCTCATTTCTGTGTTTCATGATAAGATATAATATTCATTGCTAAGTGTTTTGTATACCTCGCATACACTTCAAATGAATGTAACTGCGACACTTCTTTGCTAGAATATAGCGATGGCGGATGTCTACGTATCGAAGCAATAGAGTTCTAATGCTTATCAAAACGCAATATGGCATCTCATTCCTATGTATCACGATAAGATAAAAAATTCATTACGAAGTATCATATATACCTCATATTCACTTCAAAAGAATATAAATGCGACACTTCCTTGCTAGGAAATTGCGTTTGCAGATGTCTCCGTATCGAAGCAACAGATTTCTAATGCTTCTTAAATGGAGATATCGCATCTCATTTCTATGTTTCATGATAAGATATAACATTCTTTGTGCAGTGTTATGTATTCCTCGTATTTACTTCAAAAGAATGTAAATGCGACTCTTCCCTGCTAGGAAATAGCGTTGGCAGATGTCTAGGTATCGAAGTATTAGAGTTCTAATGCATCTTAAATCGCGATATCGCATCTCATTTCTATCCTTCATGACAAGATATAATATTCATTGTGCAGTGTTATGTATATTTCGTCTTCACTTCAAATGAATGTAAATGCGACACTTCTATGCTAGGAAATAGCGTTTGCAGATATCTGCTTATCGAATTAATAGAGTTCTAATGCTTCTTAAAACGCGGTATCGCATATCATTTCTATGTCTTGTGACGTGGTGGCGTCACAAGGCTCGCACACCCCTCTCCTGCTTCGGTTAGACTAGCTCACAGATCACCACTCATGCGAGAAATGTGAAATACGCGATCATAGAACCTTTCCCCCCTTCCCCTCCCCGTTCTTTTCTCTCTCTCCGTTCTACGAATAAGACTGGCGAGCTAAAGAAGAAGCAACCCAGAAGACGCCCCTTCGGCGAGTACGAAGACCGCAGGTTTGCGGACGGGCTATGCGCCGAGGTAGAGTGACGAGCTCGACGGTGGAGGAGTCGGGAAGCGAACCAGAAGAAACCCTGAAGCCCGAAGGATAAGATCCAGAACCCTGCACCTATAAGACCGCTGCCATAGTCCATGGAGACGGACAGGAAAGACCTCGGGTGTGAGAAGGACCTCCACCCCTCCCCTGAGCCCATGGAGATGGAAACTCAAGATGAGCAGCGGAGCTGCAGGTTAGCCGAGGAAGTGCGGCGCGCGACACGCGCCGCAGTTCAAATAATCCAGAGGACCCTCGCTGGACACACCAGAGGGGGCGATCAGGGAAGATCGCCGAAATCCACCGATCGATGCCCCGAACAATCCCCACGCGCATAGCCCTACTCCACCAAGGAACCCTAGGAAGGATCCAAGGGGATCCGAGGACCCCCAGCAAACCTATATAAGTGCTAGCCAGCAGAAAGACATCCTCTTCTTCGCCTCTACTTCTTAGCGACTACTTAGCGACTACTCAGCGAGCAACCGAGCAAGCGATCATACGGAGCGATTCGGAGGAGAGAGAGAGAGATATATATAGACGGACTGAACGAGATCCAGACTTGCTGGAAGCGAGAACGTGAGTCCTTATATGCTAAAGCGTCCCAATTTGTTCCCTGCCGCATTTGTGATATTGCATATTGTAATTTTGTATTGTATAACGGGTGGTGATCCCCGGTCATTCGCGGCGTGTCGTATACCCTTTTGTTATACCGCGTCGAGACAATCTAGAAAGAAGCCGCAAGTTCAGTATCCCGCGACCCTATATTGCGCACTCGGCTAGAAGTAGTCGAGCGAGGGAGTATTTCGAGATTTCGAGGAGTATCATGCACCGGGTTTCCCCGGGTTGCGTGGTCTAATAGTTTTCGCTACTCCTTGAGTAGCTGGCGCCCAAAAAGTTCCCGCCTCGCAGTTACGAAATACTCACTAGATAGAAAATTCTCTGTTTTGTATTTGGCGTTGGCGAATTCATCGACGATCATACCACGTGGATATTTTGTACCCCGATATTCTGTACCCCGGATTAAACCTCCGTATACCCCTTCATTATTGTTTCGATCTCCCCCCTTTCTTGCGGATTGTAACGGGAAAACCCGTCACAGTCTCATGATAAGATATAGCATTCATTGTGAAGTGTTATATATACCTCGTATTCACTTCAAAAGAATGTAAATGCGACACTTCCTTGCTAGGAAGTAGCCTTTGCAGATGTCTACGTATCGAAGCAATAGAGTTCTAAAGCTTCTTAAATCGCGATATCGCATTTCATCTCTAGGTTTCATGATAGGATATAATATTCATTGCGAAGTGCCACTTATACCTCGCATACACTTCAAATGAATGTAAATGCGACACTTCCTTGCTAGGAAATTGCGTTTGCAGATGTCTACGTATCGTATCATTAGAGTTCTACAGCTTCTCAAAACGCGATATCGCATCCCATTTCTATGCCCCATGATAAGATACAATATTCATTGCGAAGTGTCTTGTATACCTCGCATACACTTCAACTGAATGTAAATGCGACACTTCCTTGCTAGGAAATAGCGTTGGAAGATGTCTACGTATCGAAGCCATAGTGTTCTAATGCTTCCCAAATCGCCGTATCGCATCTTATTTCTATGTTTCATGACAAGATATAATATTCATTGTGGAGTGTTTGTATACGTCGTATTCACCTCAACAGAATGTAAATGCGACACTTCCTTGCTAGGAAATTGCGTTTGCAGACGTCTACGTATCGTAGCATTAGGATTCTAATGCTTCCAAGACGCGATATCGCATCTCATTTCTATGTGTCATGATAAGATGTAATATTCATTGCGAAGAGTCATTTATACCTCGCATACACTTCTAATGAATGTAAATGCGACACTTCCTTGCTAGGAAATAGCGTTGGCAGATGTCTACGTATCGAAGCAATTGAGCTCTAATGCTTCCTAAAACGAGATATCGAATCACATTTCAATGTTTCATGATAAGATATAAAATTCATTGTGCAGTGTTATGTATACCTCGTATTCACTGCAATAGAATGTAAATGCGACACTTCCTTGCTTGGAAATAGCGTTTGCAGATATCTACGTTTCGTTGCATTAGAATTCTAATCCTTCTTAGAACGCGATATCGCATCTCATTTCTATGTTCTATGATTTCAATATTCATTGCGGAGTGTCATGTATACTTCGTATTCACTTCAAAAGAATGTAAATACGACACTTCCTTGCTACGAAATAGCGTCTGCAGATGTCTACGTATAGAAACAATAGGGTTCTAATGCTTCTTAAAACGAGACTTCGCATCTCATTTCTATGTTTCATGATTAGATATAATACTCATTGTGGAGCTTCTTGTACACCTCGTATTCACATCAAAGGAATGACAATGCGACACTTCCTTGCTAGGAACTAGCGTCTGCAGATGTCCACTTATCGTAGCAAATAGAGATCTAATGCTTCTTAAAACGCGATATCGCATCTCATTTCTATGTTTCACGATAAGATATAATATTCATTGCGAAGGTTCATGTATTCCTCGTATTCACTTCAGAAGAATGTAAATGCGACACTTCCTTGCTAGGAAGTAGCGTTTGCAGATGTCTACGTATAGTAGCAATAGATTTCTAATGCTTTTTAGATCGCGATATAGCACCTCATTTCTATGTTTCATGATAAGATATATTATTCATTGTGCAGTGTTATGTATACTTCGTATTCACTTCAAAATAATGAAAATGTGACACTTCCTTGCTAGGAAATAGCGTTGGCAGATGTCTACGTATCGAAGCAATAGAGATATTATGCTTCTTGGAAGCGAGATATCGCATCCCATTTCTATGTTTCACAATAAGATATAATATTCACTGAGCAGCGTTATGTATACCTCGTAATCGCTTCAAAAGAATGTAAATGCGCCTCTTCTTTGGCAGGAAATAGCGTTTGCAGATGTCTACGTATCGAAGCAATAGATTTCTAATGCTTCTGAAAACGCGATATCGCATCTCATTTCTATGTTTCATGATAAGAGATAATATTCATTGCGGAGTGATATGTATACCTCGCATTCACTTCAAAAGAATGTAAATGCGCTACTCCATTGCTAGGAAATAGATTTGCAGATGTCTACATATCGTAGCAATAGAGTTCTAATCCTTCTTAGAACGCGATATCGCACCCTATTACTGTGTCTCATGATAAGATATAATATTCATTGCGAAGTGTCTTGTATACCTCGCATACACTTCGAATGAATCTAACTGAGACACTTCCTTGCTAGGATATAGCGATGGCAGATGTCTACGTTTGGAAGCAATAGCGTTCTAATGCTTCTAAAAACGCGATATCGCAACTCATTTCTATGTTTCATGATAAGATATAATATTCATTTCGAAGTGTCATGTATACCTCGCATACACTTCAAATGAATGTAAGTGCGACGCGTCCTTGCTAGGAAATAGCGTTGACAGATGTCTACTTATCGAAGCAGTAGAGTTTTAATTCTTCTTAAAACGAGATATCGCAACACATTTCTATGTTTCATGATATGGTATAATATTCATTGCGGAGTGTCATGTATACCTCGCATACACTTCAAGTGATTGTAAATGCGACACATCCTAGCTAGGAAATAGCGTTTGCAGATGTCTACGTATCGTAGCAATAGGGTTCTATTGCTTCTTGAATCGCAATATCGCATCACATTTCTATGTTTCACGATAAAATATAATATTTATTGTGGTGTGTTATGTATACCTCATATTCACTTCAAAAGAATGTAAGTGCGACACTTCCTTCCTAGGAAATAGCGTTTCCAGATGTCTACATATCGAAGGAATAGAATTCCAATGCATCTTAAATCGCGATATCGCATTTCACTTCTACGTTTCATGATAAGATATAATAATCATTGTGCAGTGTTATGTATATCTCGTCTACACTTCAAGTGATTGTAAATGTGACACTTCCTTGCTTGGAAATTGCGTTTGCAGTTGTCTACGTATAGAAGCAATTGAGTTCTAATGCTTCTTAAATCGAGATATCGCATCTCATTTCTATGTTTTATGACAAGATATAATATTCATTGCGAAGTGTCATGCATACTTCGTATTCACATCAAGAGAATGTAAATGCGACACTTCCTTGCTTGGAAATAGAGTTTGCAGATGTCTACGTATCGAACCAATAGTGTTCTAATGCTGCTTAAATCGCGATATCGCATCTCATTTCTATGTTTCATGATAAGATATAATATTCATTACGAAGTGTCATGTATACCTCGTACTGCTTTGAAGGGAATGTAAATGCGACACTTCCTTGCTAGGAAGTAGCGTTTCTAGATCTCTACGTATCGAAGCAATAGGTTTCTGATGCTTCTAAAATCGCGATATCGCATCTCATTTCTATGTTTCGTGATAAGATATAATATTCATTTCTAAGTGTCATTTATACCTCGCATACACTTCAAATGAATGTAAATGCGACACTTCCTTGCTAGGAAATAGCGTTGGTAGATGTCTACGTATCGAAGCAATGGAGATCTACTGCTTGCTGAATCGCCATATCGCCTCTCATTTCTATGTTTCATGATAAGATATAGTATTCGTTGCGGAGTGTTATGTATACCTCGTACTCGCTTCAAAAGAATGTAAATGCGACACTTCCCTGTTAGGAAATAGCGATGGCAGATGTCTACGTATCGAAGCAACAGATTTCTAATGCTTCTTAAAACGAGATATCGCATCTCATTTCTATGTTTTATGATAAGATATAATATTCATTGCGGACTGTTATGTATACCTCGTATTCACTTCAAAAGAATGTAAACGCGACACTTCCTTGCTAGGAAATAGCGTGTGCAGATGTCTACGTATCGTAGCAATAGAGTTCTAATGCTTCTTAAAACGCGATTTCGCATTTCATTTCTATGTTTCATGATAAGATATAATACTCATTGCGCAATTCTATGTATAACTCGCAATCACTTCAAAAGAGTGTAAATGCGACTCTTCCTTCCTAGGAAATGGCGTTTGCAGATGTCTACGTATCGCAGCAATAGAGTTCTAATGCTTCTTATATCTCGAGATCGCATCTCAAATCTATGTTTCACGATAGGATATAATATTCATTGTGGAGTGTTATGTATGAAGCGTATTTACTTCAAAAGAATGTAAATGCGGCACTTCCTTCCTAGGAAATAGCGTTTGCAGATGTCTACGTATCGTAGCAATAGTGTTCTAAAGCTTCTTAAAACGCGATATCGCATCTCATTTCTATGTCTCATGATAAGATATGATATTCATTGCGAAGTGTTATGTATTCCTCGTCTACACTTCTAATGTATCTAAATGCGACATTTCCTTGCTAGGAAACAGCGTTTGCAGATGTCTACGTATTGTAGCAATAGAGTTCTAATGCTTCTTAAATCGCGATATCGCCTTTCATTTCTATGTTTCGTGATAAGGTATAATATTCATTGCGGAGTGTTATGTATACCTCGTATTCACTTTAAAAGAATGTAAATGCGACACTTCCTTGCTAGGAAATAGCTTTTGCAGATGTCTCCGCATCGAAGCAATAGAGTCTAATGCTTCTCAAAACGAGATGTCGCATCTGATTTCTATGTTTCATGATAAGATATAATATTAGTTGCGAAGTATCATGTATTCTTCGTATTCACTTCAAGAGAATGTAAATGCGACCCTTCCCTGCTATTAAATAGCGTTTGAAAATGTCTACGCACCGTAGCAACAGAGTTCTAAAGCTTCTAAAAACAAGATATCGCATCTCATTTCTAAGTTTCATGATAAGATATAATATTCATTGCGAAGAGTCATGAATACCTCGTATTCGCTTCAAAAGAATGTAAATGCGACACTTCCATGCCAGGAAATAGCGTTTGCAGATGTCTACGTATCGTAGCAATAAAGTTCCAATGCTTCATAAAACGTGATAACGAACCTCACTTCAATGTTTCATGATAAGAGATAATAATCATCGCGAAGTGACATGTATACCTCGTATTCACGTCAAAAGAATGTAAATGCGACACTTCATTGCTAGGAAGTAGCGTTTGCAGATGTCTACTTATCGAAGCAATAGATTTCTAATGCTTCTTAAAACGAGATGTCGAATCTCATATCTATGTTTCATGATAAGATATATTATTCATTGCGAAGTGTCATGTATTCCTCGTATTCACTTCAAAAGAATGTAAATGCGATACTTCCTTGTTAGGATGTAGCGTTTGCAGTTGTCTACGTATCGAAGCAATAGAGTTCTAATGCTTCTTAAAACGCGATATCGCATCTCATTTCTATGTTTCATAATAAGATATAATATAAAGTGCGAAGTGTGATCCGAAGTGTATACCTCGCACAAACTTCAAACGACTGAAAACGCGGCAGTTCCCTGCTAGGAAGTGGGTTTCCAGATGTCTACGTATCGTAGCAACAGAGTTCTAATGCTACTTAAAACGCGATATCGCATCTCATATCTATGTTTCATGATAGGATATAGTATTCATTGCCAAGTATCATGTATACCTTGCATACACTACCAATGAATGTAAATGCGACACTTCCTTGCTAGGAAATAGGGTTTGCAGATTTCTACGTATCGATGCAATAGCGTTCTAATGCTTCTTAAATTGCGATATCGCACCTCATTTCTATGTTTCACGACCAGATATAATACTCATTGTGCAGTGTTATGTATACCTCGTATTCACTTCAAACATAGGAAAATGGGACACTTCCTTGCTAGGAAATAGCGTTTGCAGATATCTACGTATCGAAGCAATAGAGTTCTCATGCTTCTTCAAACGCGATATCGTATCTCATTCATACGTTTCATGATAAGATATAATATACATTGTGCAGTATTATGTTTTCCTCGTATTCACTTCAATTGAATGTAAATGCGACACATCCTAGCTAGGAAATAGCGTTTGATGATGTATACGTATCGTAGCAATAGAGTTCTAATGCTTCTTAAAACGCGATGTCGCATCTCATTTCTATGTTTCATGATAAGATATAATATTCACTGTGCAGTGATGTGTATAACTCGTCTACACTTCAAAAGAATGTAAATGCGACACAACCTTGCTAGGAAATAATGTTTGCAGATGTCTACGTACCGTAGCATTAGAGTTCTAATGCTCCTTAAATCGCGATATCGCATCTCATTTCTATGTTTCATGATAAGATATAATATTCAATGCGAAGTGATACGTATACCTCGCATACACATCAAGTGAATGTAAATGCGACACGTTCTTGCTAGGAAATAGCGATTGCAGATGTCTACGTATCGAAGCAATAGATTTCTAGTGCTTCTTAAAACGAGATATCGCATCTAATTTCTATGCTTTATGATAAGAAATAATATTCATTGTGGCGTGTTATGTATACCTCGTATTCACTTCAAATGAATGTGAATGCGACACTTACTTGCTAGGAAGTAGCGTCTCCAGATATCTACGTATCGTAGCAATAGAGATCTAATGCTTCTTAAACCGCCATATCGCATATCATTTCTATGTTTTATGATAAGATATAATATTCATTGTGCAGTGTTATGTATACCACGTACTCACATCAAAAGAATGTAAATGCGACACATCCTTGCAAGGAAGTAGCGATTGCAGATGTCTACGTATTGTAGCAGTAGCGTTCTAATGCTTCTCAAAACGCGATATCGCATCTCATTTCTATGTTTCATGATAAGAAATAATATTCATTGTGGCGTGTTATGTATACCTCGTATTCACTTCAAAAGTATGTAAATGCGACACATCCTTGGAAGGAAGTAGCGTTGGCAGATGTCTACGTATCGAAGCAATAGTATTCCAATGCTTCTTAAATCGCGATATCGCACCTCAATTCTACGTTATGTGATAAGATATAATATTCATTGTGGATTGTTATGTATACCTCGTGTTCACTTCAAAAGATAGTAAATGCGACACTTCCTTGCTAGGTAATAGCGGCTGCAGATGTCTACGTATCGAAGCAATAGATTTCTAATGCTTCTTAAGACGCGAAATCGGTCCACATTTCTATGTTTCATGATAAGATATAATATGAAAGAACGTAAAGAACGTAAATGTGACAATTCCTTGCTAGGAACTAGCGATTGCAGATGTCTACGTATCGTAGTAATGGGGTTCTAGTGCTTCCCAAAACGCGATATAGCATCTCATTTCGATGTCTCACTATAAGATATAATATTCATTGCGCGGTGTTATGTATACCTCGTATTCACTTCAAAAGAATGTAAATGCGACACTTCCTTGCTAGGATATAGCGATGGCAGATGTCTGCGTATCGAAGAAACAGAGGTCCACTGCTTCTTAAAACGAGGTTTCGCATCACATTTCTATGTTTTACTATAAGATATAATATTCATTGTGGAGTGTCATGTATACCTTGTATTCCTTTCAAAAGAATGTAAATACGACACATCCTTGCATAGAAGTAGCATCCGCAGATGTCTACGCATCGTAGAAATTGTGTTCTAATGCTTCTTAAAACGCGATATCGTATCTCATTTCTATGTTTCATGGTAAGATATAATATTCATTGCGAAGTGTCATGTATACCTCGCATACACTTCAACTGAATGTAAATGCGTCACTTCCTTGCTAGAAAGTAGCGTCTGCTGATGTCTACGTATCGTAGCAATAGGGTTCTAATGCTTCTTAAAACGCGATAACGCATATCTTTTCTATGTTTCATGATAAGATTTAATATTCATTGTGGAGTGTTATGTATACCTCGTCTACACTTCAAATGAAGGTAAATGCGACACTTCTTTACTAGGAAGTAGCGTTTGCAGATGCCTACGTATCGAAGCAATAGAGTTCTAATGCTTCCTAAAACGCGACATCGCATCTCTTTTCTATGTCTCATGATAAGATTTAATATTCATCGTGGAATGTTATGTATATCTCGCATACACTTCAAATGAATGTAAATGCGACACTTCTTTACTAGGAAGTAGCGTTTGCAGATGCCTACGTATCGGAGCAATAGAGCTCTAATGCTTCTTAAAACGAGATGTCGCATCTCATTTCTATGATTCACGATAAGATATAATATTCATGGCGAAGTGTCATGTATACCTCGAACTCACTTCAAAAGAATGTAAACGCGACACATCCTTGCAAGGAAATAGCGTTTGCAGATGTCTACGTATCGGAGCAATAGAGTTCTAATGCTTCTTAAAACGCGATATCGCATCTCATTTCTGTGTTTCATGATAAGATATAACATTCATTGTGGAGTGTTATGTATACCTCGTATTCACTTCCAAAGATTGTAAATGCGACACTTCCTTGCTAGGAAGTAGCGTTTGCAGATGGTTACGTATCGAAGCAATAGAGCTCTAATGCTTCTTTAATCGCCATATCGCATCTCATTTCTGTGTTTCATGATAAGATATAATATTCATTGCGAAGTGTTATGTATACCTCGCATACACTTCAAATGAATGTAACTGCGACACTTCTTTGCTAGGATATAGCGATGGCGGATGTCTACGTATCGAAGCAATAGAGTTCCAATGCTTATCAAAACGCAATATGGCATCTCATTCCTATGTATCACGATAAGATAAAAAATTCATTACGAAGTATCATATATACCTCATATTCACTTCAAAAGAATATAAATGCGACACTTCCTTGCTAGGAAATTGCGTTTGCAGATGTCTCCGTATCGAAGCAACAGATTTCTAATGCTTTTTACATCGCGATATCGCGTCTCATTTTTATGTTTCATGATAAGGTATAATATTCATTGTGGAATGTTATGTATACCTCGTATTGACTTCAAAAGAATGAAACTGCGACACTGCCTTGCTAGGAAATAGCATTTCCAGATATCTACGTATCGTAGCAATAGAGTTCTAATGCTTCTTAAAACGCGACATTGCATCTCATTTCTATGTTTCACGATAGGATATAATATTCATTACGAAGTGTTATGTATTCCTCGTCTACACTTCAAATGAATGTAAATGCGACACTTCCCTGCTAGGAAATAGCGTTTGCAGATGCCAAAATATCGAAGCACTAGGGTTCTAATGCTTCTTAAAAAGAGATAACGCATCACAATTCTATGTTTCATGATAAGATTTAATATTCATTGTGGTGTGATACGTATACCTCGTATTCACTTCAAAACAATGCGAATGCAACACTTCCTTGCTAGGAAATAGCGTTTGCAGATGTCTACGTATCGTAGCAATATAGTTCTAATGCTTGTAAAAATTCGATATCGCATCCCATTTCTATGTTTCGTGATAAGATATAATATTCATTGTGGAGTGTTACGTATACCTCGTATTCACGTCAAAAGAATGTATATGCGACACTTCCCTGCTAGGAAATAGCGTTCCCAGATGTCTACGTATCGAAACAATAGAGTTCTAATGCTTCTTCAAACGAGACGTCGCATCTCATTTCTATGTTTTATGATAAGGCATAATATTCATTGCGAAGCGTTATGCATACCTCGTATTCACTTCAAAATAATTTGAATACGACACTTCCATGCTAGGAAATAGCTTTTGCAGATGTCTACGTATCGAAGCAATAGAGTTCTGGTTCTTCTTAAAACGCAATCTCGCATCTCATACCTATGTCTCATGATAAGATATACTATTCATTGTGAAGTGTCTTGTATACCTCGCATACACTTCAACTGAATGTAAATGCGACACTTCCTTGCTAGGAAATAGCGTTGGAAGATGTCTACGTATCGAAGCCATAGTGTTCTAATGCTTCCCAAATCGCCGTATCGCATCTTATTTCTATGTTTCATGACAAGATATAATATTCATTGTGGAGTGTTTGTATACGTCGTATTCACCTCAACAGAATGTAAATGCGACACTTCCTTGCTAGGAAATTGCGTTTGCAGACGTCTACGTATCGTAGCATTAGGATTCTAATGCTTCCAAGACGCGATATCGCATCTCATTTCTATGTGTCATGATAAGATGTAATATTCATTGCGAAGAGTCATTTATACCTCGCATAAAGTTCTAATGAATGTAAATGCGACACTTCCTTGCTAGGAAATAGCGTTGGCAGATGTCTACGTATCGAAGCAATTGAGCTCTAATGCTTCCTAAAACGAGATATCGAATCTCATTTCAATGTTTCATGATAAGATATAAAATTCAATGTGCAGTGTTATGTATACCTCGTATTCACTACAAATGAATGTAAATGCGACACTTCCTCTCTTGGAAATAGCGTTTGCAGATGTCTACGTATCGTAGCAATAGAGCTTTAACGCTTCTTAAAAGGCGATATTGCATCTCATTTCTATGTTTCATCATAAGATGTTATATTCATCGAGAAGTGTCTCGTATACCTCGCATACACTTCAACTGAATGTAAATGCGACACTTCCTTGCTAGGAAATAGCGTTGGAAGATGTCTACGTATCGAAGCCATAGTGTTCTAATGCTTCCCAAATCGCCGTATCGCATCTTATTTCTATGTTTCATGACAAGATATAGTATTCATTGCGAAGTGTCATGTATACCTCGCATACACATCAAATGAATATAAATGCGGCACAACCTTGCTAGGAAATAGGGATCAGAGATGTCTACGTATCGAAGCAACAGAGTTCTAATGCTTCCTGAAACGAGATATCGCATCTCATTTCTATGTTTTATGATAAGATATAATATTCATTGCGGAGTGTCATGTATACTTCGTATTCACTTCAAAAGAATGTAAATGCGACACTTCCTTGCTAGGAAGTAGCGTTTGCAGATGCCTACGTATCGAAGCAAAAGAGTACTAATGCTTCTTAAAACGAGATATCGCATCTCATTTCTATGTGTCATGATGAGATATAATATTCATTGCGAAGTGTCATGTATACCTCGTATTCAGTTCAAAAGAATGTAAATGCGACACTTCCTTGCTAGGAAATAGCGTTCCCAGATGTCTACGTATAGAAACAATAGGGTTCTAATGCTTCTTAAAACGAGACTTCGCATCTCATTTCTATGTTTCATGATTAGATATAATACTCATTGTGGAGCTTCTTGTACACCTTGTATTCACATCAAAGGAATGACAATGCGACACTTCCTTGCTAGGAACTAGCGTCCGCAGATGTCTACTTATCGTAGCAAATAGAGTTCTAATGCTTCTTAAAACGAGATATCGCATCTCATTTCTATGTGTCATGATGAGATATAATATTCATTGCGAAGTGTCATGTATACCTCGTATTCAGTTCAAAAGAATGTAAATGCGACACTTCCTTGCTAGGAAATAGCGTTCCCAGATGTCTACGTATAGAAACAATAGGGTTCTAATGCTTCTTAAAACGAGACTTCGCATCTCATTTCTATGTTTCATGATTAGATATAATACTCATTGTGGAGCTTCTTGTACACCTCGTATTCACATCAAAGGAATGACAATGCGACACTTCCTTGCTAGGAACTAGCGTCTGCAGATGTCTACTTATCGTAGCAAATAGAGTTCTAATGCTTCTTAAAACGCGATATCGCATCTCATTTCTATGTTTCACGATAAGATATAACATTCATTGCGAAGGTTCATGTATTCCTCGTATTCACTTCAGAAGAATGTAAATGCGACACTTCCTTGCTAGGAAGTAGCGTTTGCAGATGTCTACGTATAGTAGCAATAGATTTCTAATGCCTTTTAAAGCGCGATATCGCATCTCATTTCTATGTTTCATGATGAGATATAACATTCAATGTGGAGTGTTATGTATTCCTCGTATTCACATCAAAAGTATGTAAATGCGACACATCCTTCCTTGGAAATAGCGTTTGCAGATGTCTCCGTACCGAAGCAATAGTTTTCTAATGCTTCTTATATCGTGATATCGCATCTCATTCCTATATTTCATGACATGATACAATATTCATTATGGAGTGTTATGGATATCTCGTTATCATTTCAAAAGAATGTAAGTGCGACTCTTCGTTCCTATTAAATAGCTTTTGCAGATGTCTAAGTGTCGTAGCAACAGAGTTCTAATGCTTTTTAGATCGCGATATAGCACCTCATTTCTATGTTTCATGATAAGATATATTATTCATTGTGCAGTGTTATGTATACTTCGTATTCACTTCAAAATAATGAAAATGTGACACTTCCTTGCTAGGAAATAGCGTTGGCAGATGTCTACATATCGAAGCAATAGAGATATTATGCTTCTTGGAAGCGAGATATCGCATCCCATTTCTATGTTTCACAATAAGATATAATATTCACTGAGCAGCGTTATGTATACCTCGTAATCGCTTCAAAAGAATGTAAATGCGCCTCTTCTTTGGCAGGAAATAGCGTTTGCAGATGTCTACGTATCCTAGCAATAGAGTTCTAATGCTACTTAAAACTCGATATCGCATCTCACTTCTATGCTTCATGATAGGATATAATATTCATTGCGAAGTGTCATGTATACCTCGCATTAACGTCAAAAGTATGTAAATGCGACACTTCCATGCTAGGAAATAGCGTTCGCAGATGTCTACGTATCGTAGCAAAAGTGTTCTAGTGCCTCTTAAAACTCGATGCCGCATCTCATTTCTATGTTTCACGATAACATATGATATTCATTGTGGAGTGTCATGTATACCTCGTATTCACTTCAAAAGTGTTAAAATGCACCACTTCCATGCTAAGAAGTTGCGTTTGCAGATGTCTACGTATCGAAGCAATAGATTTCTAATGCTTCTGAAAACGCGATATCGCATCTCATTTCTATGTTTCATGATAAGGGATAATATTCATTGCGGAGTGATATGTATACCTCGCATTCACTTCAAAAGAATGTAAATGCGAAACTCCATTGCTAGGAAATAGCGTTTGCAGATGTCTACATATCGTAGCAATAGAGTTCTAATCCTTCTTAGAACGCGATATCGCACCTTATTACTATGTCTCATGATAAGATATAATATTCATTGCGAAGTGTCTTGTATACCTCGCATACACTTCAAATGAATGTAACTGAGACACTTCCTTGCTAGGATATAGCGATGGCAGATGTCTGCGTTTGGAAGCAATAGCGTTCTAATGCTTCTAAAAACGCGATATCGCAACTCATTTCTATGTTTCATGATAAGATATAATATTCATTTCGAAGTGTCATGTATACCTCGCATACACTTCAAATGAATGTAAGTGCGACGCTTCCTTGCTAGGAAATAGCGTTGACAGATGTCTACTTATCGAAGCAGTAGAGTTTTAATTCTTCTTAAAACGAGATATCGCAACTCATTTCTATGTTTCGTGATAAGATATAATATTCATTGCGAAGTGTCATGTATACCTCGTAATCACTTCAAAAGAATGTAAATGGGACACTTCCATGCCAGGAAATAGCGTTTGCAAATGTCTACGTATCGTAGCAATGGAGTTCTAATGCTTCTTAAATCGCGATATTGCGTCTCTCTTCTATGCTTCGTGATAAGATATGATATTCATTGCGAAGTGTCATGTATACCTCGGATACACTTCAAATGAATGTAAATGCGACACTTCCTTGCTAGGAAATAGCGTTTGCAGATGTCTAAGTATCGAAGCAATAGAGTTCTCATGCTTCTTCAAACGCGATATCGTATCTCATTCATACGTTTCATGATAAGATATAATATACATTGTGCAGTATTATGTTTTCCTCGTATTCACTTCAATTGAATGTAAATGCGACACTTCCTAGCTAGGAAGTAGTGTTTGCAGATATCTATGTATCGAAGCAATAGATTTCTAATCCTTCACAAAACGCTGTATCGCAACACATTTCTATGTTTCATGATATGGTATAATATTCATTGCGGAGTGTCATGTATACCTCGCATACACTTCAAGTGATTGTAAATGCGACACATCCTAGCTAGGAAATAGCGTTTGCAGATGTCTACGTATCGTAGCAATAGGGTTCTATTGCTTCTTAAATCGCAATATCGCATCACATTTCTATGTTTCACGATAAAATATAATATTTATTGTGGTGTGTTATGTATACCTCATATTCACTTCAAAAGAATGTAAGTGCGACACTTCCTTCCTAGGAAATAGCGTTTCCAGATGTCTACGTATCGAAGGAATAGAATTCCAATGCATCTTAAATCGCGATATCGCATTTCACTTCTACGTTTCATGATAAGATATAATATTCATTGTGCAGTGTTATGTATATCTCGTCTACACTTCAAGTGATTGTAAATGTGACACTTCCTTGCTTGGAAATTGCGTTTGCAGTTGTCTACGTATAGAAGCAATAGAGTTCTAATGCTTCTTAAATCGAGATATCGCATCTCATTTCTATGTTTTATGACAAGATATAATATTCATTGCGAAGTGTCATGCATACTTCGTATTCACATCAAGAGAATGTAAATGCGACACTTCCTTGCTTGGAAATAGAGTTTGCAGATGTCTACGTATCGAACCAATAGTGTTCTAATGCTGCTTAAATCGCGATATCGCATCTCATTTCTATGTTTCAGGATAAGATATAATATAAGTTGTGGAGTGTTATGTATACCTCGTACTCGCTTCAAAAGAATGTAAATGCGACACTTCCCTGTTAGGAAATAGCGATGGCAGATGTCTACGTATCGAAGCAACAGATTTCTAATGCTTCTTAAAACGAGATATCGCATCTCATTTCTATGTTTTATGATAAGATATATTATTCATTGCGGACTGTTATGTATACCTCGTATTCACTTCAAAAGAATGTAAACGCGACACTTCCTTGCTAGGAAATAGCGTGTGCAGATGTCTACGTATCGTAGCAATAGAGTTCTAATGCTTCTTAAAACGCGATTTCGCATTTCATTTCTATGTTTCATGATAAGATATAATACTCATTGTGCAATTCTATGTATAACTCGCAATCACTTCAAAAGAGTGTAAATGCGACTCTTCCTTCCTAGGAAATGGCGTTTGCAGATGTCTACGTATCGTAGCAATAGCGATCCAATGCTTCTTAAATCGCGATATCGCATCTCATTTCTATGTTTCATGATAAGATACAATACCCATTGCGAAGCGTTACGTATACCTAGAATAAGCTACAAATGAATGTAAATGCGACACTTCCTTGCTAGGAAGTTGCGTTTGCAGTTGTCTACGTATCGAAGCAGTAGAGTTTTAATGCCTCCTAAATAGCGATATCGCATTTCATTTCTATGCTTCGTGATAAGGTATAATATTCATTGTGCAGTGATATGTATATCTCGTATACACTTCAAAAGAATGTAAATGCGACACTTCGTTGCTAGGAAATAGCGTTTGATGATGTATACGTATCGTAGCAATAGAGTTCTAATGCTTCTTAAAACGCGATATCGCATCTCATTTCTATGTTTCATGATAAGATATAATATTCACTGTGCTGTGATGTGTATATCTCGTCTACACTTCAAAAGAATGTAAATGCGACACAACCTTGCTAGGAAATAATGTTTGCAGATGTCTACGTACCGTAGCATTAGAGTTCTAATGCTCCTTAAATCGCGATATCGCATCTCATTTCTATGTTTCATGATAAGATATAATATTCAATGCGAAGTGATACGTATACCTCGCATACACATCAAGTGAATGTAAATGCGACACGTTCTTGCTAGGAAATAGCGATTGCAGATGTCTACGTATCGAAGCAATAGATTTCTAGTGCTTCTTAAAACGAGATATCGCATCTAATTTCTATGCTTTATGATAAGATATAATATTCATTGCGAAGTGTCACGTATACCTCGTATTCACTTCAAAAGAATGTAAATGCGACATTTCTTTGCTAGGAAATGGCGTTTGCATATGACTACGTTTCGTAGCAATAGATCTCTAATGCTTCCTAAAACAAGATATCGCGACTCATTTCTATGTTTCATGAGAAGATATAATATTCATTGCGAAGTGTCATGTACACCTCGTATTCACGTCAAGGGAATGTAAATGCGACACTTTCTTGGTAGGCAATAGCGTTTACAGATGTCTACGTATCGAAGCAAGGGAGTTCTAATGCTTCTCAAAACACGATATCGCATTTCATTTCTATGTTTCATGATAAGAGATAATATTCATTGTGGAGTGATATGTATACCTCGCATTCACTTCAAAAGAATGTAAATGCGAAACTCCATTGCTAGGAAATAGCGTTTGCAGATGTCTACGTATCGTAGCAATAGTGTTCTGGTGCTTCTCAAAACGCGCTATCGCATCCCAATTCTATGTTTCATGTTAAGAAATAATATTCATTGCGAATTGTCATGTATAGCTCGTATTCACTTCAGAAGAATGTAAATACGATACTTCCTTGCTAGGAAGTAGCGTTTGCAGATGTCTACGTATCGAAGCAAAAGATTTCTAATGCATCTTAAATCGCGATATCGCATCACCTTTCTATGTTTCATGATAAGATATAATATTCATTGCGAAGTGTCATGTATACCTCGTATTCACTACAAAAGAATAAACATGCGTCACTTCCGTGCACGGAAAAAACGTTTGCAGATGTCTACGTATCGTAGCAATAGAGTTCTAATGCTTCTTAAAACGCGATATCGCATCTCATTTCTATGTTTCATGATAAGGTATAATATTCATTGCAAAGTGTCTTGTATGCAAATGCGACACTTCCTTGTTAGGAAATAGCGTTGGCAGATGTCTACGTACCGAAGCAATAGAGTTCAAATGCTTCCCAATTCGCTATATCGCATCTCATATCTATGTTTCATGATAAGATATAATATTCATTGCGATGTGTCATGTATACCTCGCATACACTTCAAGTGAATGTAAATGCGACATTTCCTTGCTAGGAAATAGCGTTTGCAGATGTCTACGTATCGAAACAATACAGTTCTAATGCTTCGTAAAACGAGATGTCGCATCTCATTTCTATGTTTCACGATAAGATATTATATTAATTGCGAAGTGTCATGTATACCACGTATTCACTTCAAAAGAGTGTAAATGCGATACTTCCTTGCTAGGAAATAGCGTTTCAAGATGTCTACGTATCGAAACAATACAGTTCTAATGCTTCGTAAAACGAGATGTCGCATCTCATTTCTATGTTTCACGATAAGATATTATATTAATTGCGAAGTGTCATGTATACCACGTATTCACTTCAAAAGAGTGTAAATGCGATACTTCCTTGCTAGGAAATAGCGTTTCAAGATGTCTACGTATCGAAACAATACAGTTCTAATGCTTCTTGAAACGAGATATCGTATCTCATTTCTATGTTTCATGATAAGATATAATATTAATTGCGAAGTGTCATGTATACCTTGTATTCACTGCAGAAGAATGTAAATGCGACATTTCCGCGCTAGGAAATAACGTTTGTAGATGTCTAAGTATCGTAGCAATAGAGTTCTAAATCTTCTTAAAACGCGATATCACATCACATTACTGTGTTTCTTGATAAGATATAATATTTATTGCGAAGTGTCACGTATACATCGCATACACTTCAAATGAATGTAAGTGCGACACATTCTTGCTAGGAAATAGCGATTGCAGATGCCTACGTATCGAAGCAATAGAGTTCTAATGCTTTTTGAAACGGGAAATCGCATCTCATTTCTATGTTTCATGATAAGATATAATATTAATTGCGAAGTGTCATGTATACCTTGTATTCACTTCAGAAAAATGTAAACGCGTACTTCCTTGCTATGAAATAGCGTTGGCAGATGTCTACGTATCGAAGCAATAGAGTTCTAATGCTTATCAAAACGCAATATGGCATCTCATTCCTATGTATCACGATAAGATAAAAAATTCATTACGAAGTATCATATATACCTCATATTCACTTCAAAAGAATATAAATGCGACACTTCCTTGCTAGGAAATTGCGTTTGCAGATGTCTCCGTATCGAAGCAACAGATTTCTAATGCTTTTTACATCGCGATATCGCGTCTCATTTTTATGTTTCATGATAAGGTATAATATTCATTGTGGAATGTTATGTATACCTCGTATTGACTTCAAAAGAATGAAACTGCGACACTGCCTTGCTAGGAAATAGCATTTCCAGATATCTACGTATCGTAGCAATAGAGTTCTAATGCTTCTTAAAACGCGACATCGCATCTCATTTCTATGTTTCACGATAGGATATAATATTCATTACGAAGTGTTATGTATTCCTCGTCTACACTTCAAATGAATGTAAATGCGACACTTCCCTGCTAGGAAATAGCGTTTGCAGATGCCAAAATATCGAAGCACTAGGGTTCTAATGCTTCTTAAAAAGAGATAACGCATCTCAATTCTATGTTTCATGATAAAATTTAATATTCATTGTGGTGTGATACGTATACCTCGTATTCACTTCAAAACAATGCGAATGCAACACTTCCTTGCTAGGAAATAGCGTTTGCAGATGTCTACGTATCGTAGCAATATAGTTCTTATGCTTGTAAAAATTCGATATCGCATCCCATTTCTATGTTTCGTGATAAGATATAATATTCATTGTGGAGTGTTACGTATACCTCGTATTCACGTCAAAAGAATGTATATGCGACACTTCCCTGCTAGGAAATAGCGTTCCCAGATGTCTACGTGTCGAAACAATAGAGTTCTAATGCTTCTTCAAACGAGACGTCGCATCTCATTTCTATGTTTTATGATAAGGCATAATATTCATTGCGAAGCGTTATGCATACCTCGTATTCACTTCAAAATAATTTGAATACTACACTTCCATGCTAGGAAATAGCTTTTGCAGATGTCTACGTATCGAAGCAATAGAGTTCTGGTTCTTCTTAAAACGCAATCTCGCATCTCATACCTATGTCTCATGATAAGATATACTATTCATTGTGAAGTGTCTTGTATACCTCGCATACACTTCAACTGAATGTAAATGCGACACTTCCTTGCTAGGAAATAGCGTTGGAAGATGTCTACGTATCGAAGCCATAGTGTTCTAATGCTTCCCAAATCGCCGTATCGCATCTTATTTCTATGTTTCATGACAAGATATAATATTCATTGTGGAGTGTTTGTATACGTCGTATTCACCTCAACAGAATGTAAATGCGACACTTCCTTGCTAGGAAATTGCGTTTGCAGACGTCTACGTATCGTAGCATTAGGATTCTAATGCTTCCAAGACGCGATATCGCATCTCATTTCTATGTGTCATGATAAGATGTAATATTCATTGCGAAGAGTCATTTATACCTCGCATACACTTCTAATGAATGTAAATGCGACACTTCCTTGCTAGGAAATAGCGTTAGCAGATGTCTACGTATCGAAGCAATTGAGCTCTAATGCTTCCTAAAACGAGATATCGAATCTCATTTCAATGTTTCATGATAAGATATAAAATTCAATGTGCAGTGTTATGTATACCTCGTATTCACTACAAATGAATGTAAATGCGACACTTCCTCTCTTGGAAATAGCGTTTGCAGATGCCTACGTATTGTAGCAATAGAGCTTTAACGCTTCTTAAAAGGCGATATTGCATCTCATTTCTATGTTTCATCATAAGATGTTATATTCATCGAGAAGTGTCTCGTATTCCTCGCATACACTTCAACTGAATGTAAATGCGACACGTCCTTGCTAGGAAATAGCGTTGGAAGATGTCTACGTATCGAAGCCATAGTGTTCTAATGCTTCCCAAATCGCCGTATCGCATCTTATTTCTATGTTTCATGACAAGATATAGTATTCATTGCGAAGTGTCATGTATACCTCGCATACACATCAAATGAATATAAATGCGGCACAACCTTGCTAGGAAATAGGGATCAGAGATGTCTACGTATCGAAGCAACAGAGTTCTAATGCTTCCTGAAACGAGATATCGCATCTCATTTCTATGTTTTATGATAAGATATAATATTCATTGCGGAGTGTCATGTATACTTTGTATTCACTTCAAAAGAATGTAAATGCGACACTTCCTTGCTAGGAAGTAGCGTTTGCAGATGCCTACGTATCGAAGCAAAAGAGTACTAATGCTTCTTAAAACGAGATATCGCATCTCATTTCTATGTGTCATGATGAGATATAATATTCATTGCGAAGTGTCATGTATACCTCGTATTCAGTTCAAAAGAATGTAAATGCAACACTTCCTTGCTAGGAAATAGCGTTCCCAGATGTCTACGTATAGAAACAATAGGGTTCTAATGCCTTTTAAAGCGCGATATCGCATCTCATTTCTATGTTTCATGATAAGAGATAATATTCATTGCGGAGAGATATGTATACCTCGCATTCACTTCAAAAGAATGTAAATGCGAAACTCCATTGCTAGGAAATAGCGTTTGCAGATGTCTACAGATCGTAGCAATAGAGTTCTAATCCTTCTTAGAACGCGATATCGCACCTTATTACTATGTCTCATGATAAGATATAATATTCATTGCGAAGTGTCTTGTATACCTCGCATACACTTCAAATGAATGTAACTGAGACACTTCCTTGCTAGGATATAGCGATGGCAGATGTCTACGTTTGGAAGCAATAGCGTTCTAATGCTTCTAAAAACGCGATATCGCAACTCATTTCTATGTTTCATGATAAGATATAATATTCATTTCGAAGTGTCATGTATACCTCGTAATCACTTCAAAAGAATGTAAATGGGACACTTCCATGCCAGGAAATAGCGTTTGCAAATGTCTACGTATCGTAGCAATGGAGTTCTAATGCTTCTTAAATCGCGATATTGCGTCTCTCTTCTATGTTTCGTGATAAGATATGATATTCATTGCGAAGTGTCATGTATACCTCGGATACACTTCAAATGAATGTAAATGCGACACTTCCTTGCTAGGAAATAGCGTTTGCAGATGTCTAAGTATCGAAGCAATAGAGTTCTCATGCTTCTTCAAACGCGATATCGTATCTCATTCATACGTTTCATGATAAGATATAATATACATTGTGCAGTATTATGTTTTCCTCGTATTCACTTCAATTGAATGTAAATGCGACACTTCCTAGCTAGGAAGTAGTGTTTGCAGATATCTATGTATCGAAGCAATAGATTTCTAATCCTTCACAAAACGCTGTATCGCAACACATTTCTATGTTTCATGATATGGTATAATATTCATTGCGGAGTGTCATGTATACCTCGCATATACTTCAAGTGATTGTAAATGCGACACATCCTAGCTAGGAAATAGCGTTTGCAGATGTCTACGTATCGTAGCAATAGGGTTCTATTGCTTCTTAAATCGCAATATCGCATCACATTTCTATGTTTTATGACAAGATATAATATTCATTGCGAAGTGTCATGCATACTTCGTATTCACATCATGAGAATGTAAATGCGACACTTCCTTGCTTGGAAATAGAGTTTGCAGATGTCTACGTATCGAACCAATAGTGTTCTAATGCTGCTTAAATCGCGATATCGCATCTCATTTCTATGTTTCATGATAAGATATAATATTCATTACGAAGTGTCATGTATACCTAGTACTGCTTTGAAGGGAATGTAAATGCGACACTTCCTTGCTAGGAAGTTACGTTTACAGATGTCTACGTATCGAGGCAATGGAGTTCTAATGCTTCTTATATCGCCATAGCGCATCTCATTTCTATGTTTCAGGATAAGATATAATATAAGTTGTGGAGTGTTATGTATACCTCGTACTCGCTTCAAAAGAATGTAAATGCGACACTTCCCTGTTAGGAAATAGCGATGGCAGATGTCTACGTATCGAAGCAACAGATTTCTAATGCTTCTTAAAACGAGATATCGCATCTCATTTCTATGTTTTATGATAAGATATAATATTCATTGCGGACTGTTATGTATACCTCGTATTCACTTCAAAAGAATGTAAACGCGACACTTCCTTGCTAGGAAATAGCGTGTGCAGATGTCTACGTATCGTAGCAATAGAGTTCTAATGCTTCTTAAAACGCGATTTCGCATTTCATTTCTATGTTTCATGATAAGATATAATACTCATTGTGCAATTCTATGTATAACTCGCAATCACTTCAAAAGAGTGTAAATGCGACTCTTCCTTCCTAGGAAATGGCGTTTGCAGATGTCTACGTATCGTAGCAATAGCGATCCAATGCTTCTTAAATCGCGATATCGCATCTCATTTCTATGTTTCATGATAAGATATAATACCCATTGCGGAGCGTTACGTATACCTAGAATAAGCTACAAATGAATGTAAATGCGACACTTCCTTGCTAGGAAGTTGCGTTTGCAGTTGTCTACGTATCGAAGCAGTAGAGTTTTAATGCCTCTTAAATAGCGATATCGCATTTCATTTCTATGCTTCGTGATAAGGTATAATATTCATTGTGCAGTGATATGTATATCTCGTATACACTTCAAAAGAATGTAAATGCGACACTTCGCTGCTAGGAAATAGCGTTTGATGATGTATACGTATCGTAGCAATAGAGTTCTAATGCTTCTTAAAACGCGATATCGCATCTCATTTCTATGTTTCATGATAAGATATAATATTCACTGTGCAGTGATGTGTATATCTCGTCTACACTTCAAAGGAATGTAAATGCGACACAACCTTCCTAGGAAATAATATTTGCAGATGTCTACGTACCGTAGCATTAGAGTTCTAATGCTCCTTAAATCGCGATATCGCATCTCATTTCTATGTTTCATGATAAGATATAATATTCAATGCGAAGTGATACGTATACCTCGCATACACATCAAGTGAATGTAAATGCGACACGTTCTTGCTAGGAAATAGCGATTGCAGATGTCTACGTATCGAAGCAATAGATTTCTAGTGCTTCTTAAAACGAGATGTCGCATCTAATTTCTATGCTTTATGATAAGATATAATATTCATTGCGAAGTGTCATGTATACCTCGTATTCACTTCAAAAGAATGTAAATGCGACATCTCTTTGCTAGGAAATGGCGTTTGCATATGACTACGTTTCGTAGCAATAGATCTCTAATGCTTCCTAAAACAAGATATCGCGACTCATTTCTATGTTTCATGAGGAGATATAATATTCATTGCGAAGTGTCATGTACACCTCGTATTCACGTCAAGGGAATGTAAATGCGACACTTTCTTGGTAGGAAATAGCGTTTACAGATGTCTACGTATCGTAGCAATAGAGTTCTAATGCTTCTTAAATCGCGATATCGCCTTTCATTTCTATGTTTCGTGATAAGGTATAATATTCATTGCGGAGTGTTATGTATACCTCGTATTCACTTTAAAAGAATGTAAATGCGATACTTCCTTGCTAGGAAATAGCTTTTGCAGATGTCTCCGTATCGAAGCAATAGAGTCTAATGCTTCTTAAAGCGAGATGTCGCACCTGATTTCTATGTTTCATAATAAGATATAATATAAATTGCGAAGTGTGATCCGAAGTGTATAGCTCGCACAAACTTCAAACGACTGAAAACGCGGCAGTTCCCTGCTAGGAAGTGGGTTTCCAGATGTCTACGTATCGTAGCAACAGAGTTCTAATGCTACTTAAAACGCGATATCGCATCTCATATCTATGTTTCATGATAGGATATAGTATTCATTGCCAAGTATCATGTACACCTTGCATACACTACAAATGAATGTAAATGCGACACTTCCTTGCAAGGAAATAGGGTTTGCAGATTTCTACGTATCGATGCAATAGCGTTCTAATGCTTCTTAAATTGCGATATCGCACCTCATTTCTATGTTTCACGACCAGATATAATACTCATTGTGCAGTGTTATGTATACCTCGTATTCACTTCAAACATAGGAAAATGGGACACTTCCTTGCTAGGAAATAGCGTTTGCAGATATCTACGTATCGAAGCAATAGAGTTCTAATGCTTCTTAGAACGAGATGTCGCATCTCATTTCTATGTTTCATGATAAGATATAATATTCATTGCGAAGTGTCATGTATACCTAATCTTCACTTCAAACGAATGTAACTGCGACACATCCTTGCTGGGAAATAACGTTTTCTGATGTCTACGTATCGTAGCAATAGAGTTGTAATGCTTCTTGGAACGCGATATCGCATACCATTTCTATGTTTCATGATAAGATATAATACTCATTGCGAAGAGTTATGCATACCTCGTATACACTTCAAATGAATGTAAGTGCGATACTACCTTGCTAGGAAGTAGCGTTTGCAGTTGTCTACGCATCGAAGCAATAGAGTTATAATGTTTCTTAAAACTTGATATCGCATCTCATTTCTATGTTTCACAGTAAGATATAATATTCATTATGGAGTGTTATGTATTCCTCGTCTACACTTCAAATGAATGTAAATACGACACTTCCTTGCTAGGAAATAGTGCTTCCAGATATCTACGTACCGAAGGAGTAGAGTTCTGATGCTTCTTAAAACGAGATATCGCATCCCATTTCTATGTTTCACGATAAGATATAATACTTATTGTGCAGTGTTATGTATACCTCGTATTCACTTCAAATGTAGGAAAATGGGACACTTCTTTGCTAGGAAATAGCGGTTGCAGATATCTACGTATCGCACCAATAGAGTTCTAATGCTTTCTAATTGCGATAACGCATCTCATTTCTATATTTCATGATAAGATATAATATTCATTGTGGAGTGCTATGTATGAAGCGTATTAACATCAAAAGAATGTAAATGCGGCACTTCCTTGCTAGGAAATAGCGTCTGCAGATATCTAAGTATCGTAGCAATAGAGTTGTAATGCTTCTTAAAACGCGATATCCCATCTCATTTCTATGTTTCATGATAAGATATAATATTCATTATGCAGTGTTATGTATACGTCGTATTCACTTCAATAGAATGTAAATGCAACACTTCCTTGCTAAGAAG
The DNA here is from genome assembly GCF_050948175.1 of Xylocopa sonorina. NCBI lineage: Eukaryota > Metazoa > Arthropoda > Insecta > Hymenoptera > Apidae > Xylocopa > Xylocopa sonorina. The sequence goes on from NW_027490095.1 coordinate 3,152,249, forward strand.
TAGCGTTTGCAGATGTCTACGTATATTAGCATTAGAGTTCTAATACTCCTTAGAACGCGATATTGCAACTCATTTCTTTGTTTCATGATAAGATATAATATTCATTGCGAAGTGTCTTGTATGCCTCGCATACACTTTAAATAAATGTAAATGCGACACTTCCTTGCTAGGAAATAGCGTTTGCAGATTTCTACGTATCGAAGCAAGAGAGATCTAATGCTTCCTAAATCGCGATATAGCATCTCAATTCTATGTTTCATGATAATATATAATATTCATTGTGGTGTATGATGTATACCTCGTATTCACTTCCAATGTATGTAAATGCGACACTTCCTTGCTAGGAAGTAGCGTTTCCAGATGTATACGTATCGAAGCAGTTATTCTAATGCTTCTTAAATCGGGATATCGCATTTCACTTCTATGTTTCATGATAGGATTTAATATTAATTGCGGAGTGTCATGCTTACCTCCTATTCACTTAAAAGATTTTAATTGCGGCACTTCCTTGCTAGGAAGTAGCGTTTGCAGATGTCTACGTATCGTAGCAATGGAGTTCTAATGCTTTTTACATCGCGATATCGCATCTCATTTCTATGTTTCATGATAAAGTATAATATTCATTGTGGAGTGTTATTTATACCTCGTATTCACTTCAAAAGAATGTAAATGCGACACGTACTTGCTAGGAAATAGCGCTATCAGATGTCTACGAATCGTACCAATAGTGATCTAATGCTTTTTACATCGCGATATCGCATCTCATTTCTATGTTTCATGATAAGATATAATATTCATTGTGGAGTGTTGTTTATACCTCGTATTCACTTCAAAAGAATGTAAATGCGACAATTCCATGCTAGGAAATAGCGAATGCAGATATCTACGTATCGTAGCAATAGTGTTCTAATGCTTCTTAAAACACGATATCGCATATCATTTTTATGTTTCATGATAAGATATAATATTCATTGCGAAGTATCACTTATAGCTCGCATACACTTCAAATGAATGTAAATGCGACACTTCCTTGCTAGGAAGAAGCGTTTCCAGATGTCTACGTATCGAAGCAATAGAGTTCTGATGCTTCTTAAAACGCGATATCGCAACTCATTTCTGTGTCTCATGATAAGATATAATACTCAACGCGAAGTGTTATGTATTCCTCGTCTACACTTCAAATGAATGTAAACGCGACACTTCCTTTCTAGGAAATAACGATTCCAGATGTCTACGTATCGAAGCAATAGAGTACTAATGCTTCTTAATTTGCGATATCGCATCTCATTTCTATGTTTCATGATATGATATAATACTCATTTCGAAGTGTCATGTATACCTCGTATTCACTTCAAAAGAATGTAAATGCGACACTTCCTTGCTAGGAAATAGCGTTTGCAGATGCTTACGTATCGTAGCAATACAGTCCTAATGTTTCTTAAAACGCGATAACGCATCTCATTTGTATGTTTCATGATAAGATATAATATTCATTGCGAAGTGTTATGTATACCTCGTATTCACTTCAAAAGAATGTAAATGCGAAACTTCCTTGCTAGGAAATAGCGAATGCAAATGTCTCAGTATCGAAGCAACAGAGTTCCAAAGCTTCTTAAATCGCGATATCGCAACCCATTTCTCTATTTCGTGACAAGATATAATATACATTGTGGAGTGTTATGTATATCTCGCATTCACTTCAAGAGAATGTAAATGCGACACTTATTTGCTAGGAAATAGCGTTTGCAGATGTCTGCGTATCGAAGCAATAGAGTTCTAATGCTTCTTAAATCGCGAAATCGCATCCCATTTCTGTTTCGTGATAAGATGTAATATTCATTGTGAAGTGTTATGTAAACCTTGTATTCAGCTCATAAGAATGTAAGTGCAACACTTCCTTGCTAGGAAATAGCGTTTGCAGTTGCCTACGTATCGTAGCAATAGATTTCTAATGCTTCTTAAAACACCATAGCGCATCTCATTTATATGTACATGATAAGATATAATATTCATTGCGAAGTGTTACTTATACCTCGTATACACTTCAAAAGCATGTAAGTGCGAGGCTTCCTTGCTACCAAATAGCGTCTGCACAAGTCTACGTATCGAAGCAATACATTTCTAATTCTTCTTAAATCGCGATATCGCATCTCATTTCTATGTTTCATGATTAGATATAATAACCATTGTGGAGTGTTAGGTATACCTCGTATTCACTTCGAAGACATGTAAATGCGACACTTCCTTGCTGGGAAATAGCGTTTGCAGATGTCTACGTATCGCATCAATAGGGTTCTAATGCTACTTAAAACGAGATATCTCATCTCATTTCTATGTTTGATGATAAGATATAATGTTCATTGCGAAGTGTCATGTATACCTCGTATTCACTTCAAAAGAATGTAAATGCGACACGTGCTTGCTGGAAAATAGCGTTTGCAGATGTCTACGTATCGAAGCAATAGAGTTCTAATGCTTTTTAAAACGCGATATCGCATCTCATTTCTATGTTTCATGATAAGATATATTATTCATTGCGATCTGTCATGTATACCTTGTATTCACTTCAAAAGAATGCAAATGCGACACTTCCTTTCAACGAAAGAACGTTTCCAGATGTCTACGTATCGAAGCAGCATATTTCTAATGCTTCTTAAAACAAGATATCGTACCACATTTCTATGTTTCATGATGAGATATAATTTTCATTGCGAAGTGTCATGTATACCTCGTATTGACTTGAAAGGAATGTAATTGCGACACTTCCTTGCTACGAAATAGCGTTTCCAGATATCTACGTATCGTAGCAGTAAAGTTCTAATGCCTCTTAAAACGCTATATGGAGTCTCATTTCTATGTCTCATGATAAGATATAATATTCACTGCGAAGTGTCATGTATAGTTCGTATTCACTTCAAATGAATGTAAATGCGTCACTTCCTTGCTTGGAAATAGCGTTTGTAGATGTCTACGCATCGAAGCGATAGAGTTCAAATGCTTCCTAAAACGCGATATCGCATCTCATTTCTATGTCTCATGATAAGATATAATACTCAAAGCGAAGTGTTATGTATTCCTCGCCTACACTTCAAATGAATGTAAATGCGACACTTCCTTTCTAGGAAATAACAATTCCAGGTGTCTACGTATCGAAGCAATAGAGTTCTAATGCTTCTTAAAACGCGAAACCGCTTCTCATTTATATGCTTCATGATACGATATAATATTCATTGCGAAGTGTCACGTATACCTCGCATACACTTCAAATGAATGTAAATGCGTCACTTCCTTCCTAGGAAATAGCGTCTGCAGATAGCTACGTAGCAATAGATTTCTAATGCTTCTTAAAACGCGATATCGCATCTCATTTACATGTTTCATGATAATATATAATATTCATTGTGGAGTGTCATGTATACCTCGCATACACTTCAAATGAATGTAAATACGACACTTCCTTGCTAGGAAGCAGCGTTTGCAGATGTCTAAGTACCGAAGCAATAGTGTTCTAATGCTTCTTAAATCGCAAAATCGTATCTCATTCCTATATTTCATGATTAGATATAATATTCATTGTGGAGTGTTAGGTATACCTCGTACTCACTTCGAAGGAATGTAAATGCGACACTTCCTTGCCGGGAAATAGCGTTTGCAGATGTCTACGTATCGAAGCAATAGAGTTCTAATGCTTCTTAGAGCGCGATATCGCATCTCATTTCTATGTTCATGATAAGATATAATATTCATTGCGAAGTGTCATGTATACCTCGCATACACTTCAAATGAATGTAAATGCAACACTTCCTTGCTAGGAAATAGCGTTTGCAGTTGCCTACGTATCGTAGCAATAGATTTCTAATGCTTCTTAAAACGCCATAGCGCATCTCATTTAGATGTCTCATGATAAGATATAATATTCATTGCGAAGTGTTACTTATACCTCGTATACACTTCAAAAGCATGTAAGTGCGAGGCTTCCTTGCTACGAAATAGCGTCTGCACAAGTCTCCGTATCGAAGCAATACAGTTCTAATTCTTCTTAAATCGCGATATCGCATCTCATTTCTATGTTTCATGATAAGATATAATGTTCATTGCGAAGTGACATGTATACCTCGTATTCACTTCAAAAGAATGTAAATGCGACACATGCTTGCTGGAAAATGGCGTTTGCAGATGTCTACGTATCGAAGCAATAGAGTTCTAATTCTTCTTAAAACCCGAGATAGCATCTCATTTCTGTGTTTCATTATAAGATACAATATTCATTGCGAAGTGTCATGTATACCTCGTATTCACTTCAAGAGAATGTATATGCGTCACTTCCTTCCTAGGAAATAGCGTTTGAAGATATCTACGTATCTTAGCAATATAGGTCTAATGCTTCTTAAACGCGATATCGCATCTCATTTCTATGTCTCGTGATAAGATATAATATTCATTGTGCAGTGATATGTATATCTCGTCTGCACTTCAAAAGAATGTAAATGCTACACTTCCTTGCTACGAAATAGCGTCTGCAGATGTCTGCGTATCGTAGAAATAGAGTTCCAATTCTTCTTGAAACGCGATATCGCATCTCATTTGTATGTATCACGATAAGATACAATATTCATTGCGAAGTGCCATGTATACAACGTATTCACTTCAAAACAATGTAAATGCGACACTTCCTTGCTAGGAAATAGCATTTGCAGATGTCTACGTATCGTAGCATTAGTTTTCTAATGCTTCTCAGAACACGATATCGCATCTCATTTCTATGTTTCATGATAATATATAATAATCATTGTGCAGTGTTATGTATACCTCGTATTCACATCAAAGAATGTAAATGCGGCAGTTCTTCCTGGGGAATAGCGATGGCAGATGTCTACGTGTCGAAGCAATAGAGTTCTAATGCTTCTTAAAACGAGATATCGCACCTAATTTCTATGTTTTATGATAAGATATAATATTCATTGCGAAGTGCCGTTCATTCCTCGAATTGACATAAAAGAACGTAAATACGACACTTCCTCGCTAGGAAGTAGCGTTTGCATATGTCTACGTATCGAAGCTATAGAGTTCCAGTGCTCCTTAAATCGCGATATCGCATCTCATTTCTATGTTTCATGATAAGATATAATATTCATTGTGCAGTGTTATGTATACCTCGTATTCACTTCAAAAGAATGATAATGCGTCACTTCCTTGCTAGGAAATAGTGTTTGCAGATGTCTACGTATCGAAGCAATAGGGTTCTAATGCTTCTCAAAACGGTATATCGCATCTCATTTGTATGTTTCATGATAAGATATAATATTCATTGCGAATGGTTATATATATCTCGTCTACACTTAATAAGAATGTAAAGGCGACACTTCCTTGCTTGGAAGTAGCGTTTCCAGATGTCTACGTATCGTAGCAATTGAGTTCTAATGCTCCGTAAAACGCGATATCGCATCTCATTTCTATGTTTCAAGATAAGATATAATATTCATTACGAAGTGTTATGTTTTCCTCGTCTACACTTCAAATGAATGTAAATGCGACACTTCCATGCTTGAAAATAACGTTTGCAGATGTCTACGTATCGAAGCAATAGAGTTCTAATGCTTCGTAAAAAGCGATATCGCATCTCATTTCTATGTTCATGATAAGATAAAATATTCATTGCGAATTGTCACTTATACCTCGCATACACTTCAAATGAATGTAAATGCGTCACTTCCTTGCTAGGAAATAGCGTTTGTAGATGTCTACGTATCGAAGGAATAGAGTTCTAGTGCTTTTTAAAACGCGATATCGCATCTCAATTCAATGTTTCATGTTAAGATATAATATTCATTACGAAGTGTTATGTGTTCCTCGTCCACACTTCAAATGAATGTAAGTGCTACACTTCCTTGGTAGGAAGTAGCGTTTGCAGTTTTCTACGTATCAAAGCAATGGAGTGCTGATGCTTCTTAAGACGCGATATCGCATTTCATTTCTATATTTCATGATAAGATATAATATACATTGTGGAGTGTTATGTATACTTCGTTTTCACTTCAAAAGAATATACATGCGACACTTCCTTGCTAGGAAATAGCGTCTGCAGATGTCTACGTATCGTAGCAACAGGGTTCGTATGCTTCTTAAAACGAGATATAGCATCTCATTTCTATGTTTCATTATAAGATATAATATTCATTGCGAAGTGTCATGTATACCTTGCATACACTTCAAATGTATGTAAATGCGACACTTCCTTGCTAGGAAATAGCGTTGGCAGATGTCTACGAATCGAAGCAATAGGGTTCTAATGTTTCTTAAAACGAGATATCGCACCTCATTTGTGTTTTAGGATAAGATATAATTTTAATTGCCAAGTGTCATGTATACCTCGTATTCGCTTCAAATGAATGTAAATGCGACACTTCCTTGCTAGGAAATAGCGTTTCCAGATGTCTAAGTATCGAAACAATAGAGTTCTAATGCTTCTTAAATCGCGATATCGCATCTCATTTCTATGTTTCATGATATGATATAATATTCATTGCGGTGTTATGTATACCTCGTATACACTTCAAATGAATGTAAGTGCGACACTTCCTTGGTAGGAAGTAGCGTTTGCAGTTGTCTACGTATCAAAGCAATGGAGATCTGATGCTTCTTAATACGCGATAACGCATTTCATTTCTATATTTCATGATAAGATATAATATACACTGCGAAGTGGCATGTGTGCCTCGTATGCATTTCAAATGAATTCAAATGCGACACTTCGTTGCTGGAGTTACTTTTCAGATGTCAACGTATCGAAGCAATGGTGTTCTAATGCTTCTTAAATCGCGATATCGCATCTCATTTGTATGTTTCGTGATAAGATATTATATTCATTGTGGATTGCTATGTATACCTCGTATTCGCTTCAAAAGAATGTAAATGCGACACTTCCATGCTAGGAAAAAGCACCTCCAGATGTCTACGTATCGAAGCAATAGATTTCTAATGCTTCTTAAATTGCGATATCTTATCTCCTTCCTATGTCTCATGATTAGATATAATATTAATTGCGAAGATTCGTGTATTCCTCGTATTCACTTCAAATGAATGTAAATGCGACACTTCCTTCCTAGGAAATAGCGTTTGCAGATGTCTACGTATAGTAGCAATAGTGTCCTAAAGCTTCTTAAAACGCGATATCGCATCTCATTTCTATGCTTCATGATAAGATACAATGTTAATTGCCAAGTGTTATGTTTTCCTCGTCTACACTTCAAACGAATGAAAATGCGATACATCCTTTCTAGGAAATAGCGTTTCCGGATGTTTACGTATCGAGGCAATTGAGTTCTAATGTTGCTTAAATCACAATATCGCATCTCATTTCTATGTTTCACGATAAGATATAATATTCATTGTGGTGTGTCATGTATACCTCGTATTCACTTCAAACGAATGTAAATGCGACACTTCCTTGCTAGGAAATAGCGATGGCAGATGTCTACGTATCGAAGTAATGGCGTTCTAATGCTTCTTAAAACGCGATATCGCTTCTCATTACTATGTTTCACGATAAGATATAATACACATTGGGCAGTGTTATGTATCACTCGTGTTCACTTCAAATGTAGGTAAATGCGACACATCCTTGCTAGGAAACAACGTATGCAGATGTCTACCTATCGAAGCAATAGAGTTTTAACGCTTCTTAAAACACGATATCGCATCTCATTTCTATGTTTCATTATAAGATACAATATTCATTGCGGAGTGTCATGTATACCTTGTATTCCTTTCAAAAGATTGTAACTGCGGCACTTCCTTGCTAGGAAGTAGCGTTTGCAGATGTCTACGTATCGTAGCAAGCGTGTTATAATGATTCTTAAAACGAGATATCGCATCTCATTTCTATGTTTCATGATAACATATAATATTCATTGCGAAGTGATATGTATACCTCGCATACACTTCAAATGAATGTAAATGCGACACTTCCTTGCTAGGAAATAACGTTTGCTGATGTCTACGTATCGTAGCAATAGAGCTCTAATGCTTCTTGAAACGGGATATCGCATCTCATTTCCATGTTTCATGATAAGATATAATATTAATTGCGAAGTGTCATGTATACCTCGCATTCACTTCAAAAGAATGTAAATGCGACACTTCCTTGCTAGGAAATAGCGTTTGCAGATGTCTACGTATCGTAGCAATAGAGTTCTAATGCTTCTTATATCGCGAGATCGCACCTCATATCTATGTTTCACGATAAGATATACTATTCATTGCGAAGTGTTATGTATACCTCGCATACACTTCAAATGAATGTAAATGCGACAGTTCCTTGCTAGGAAGTAGCGATTGCAGATGTCTACGTATCGAAGCAATAGAGTTCTAATGCTTCATGAAACGGGATATCGCATCTCATTTCCATGTTTCATGATAACATATAATATTCATTGCGAAGTGTTATGTATACTCGCATACACTTCAAATGAATGTAAATGCGACAGTTCCTTGCTAGGAAATAGCGTTTGCAGGTGTCTACGTATCGTAGCAATAGAGTTCTTATGCTTCTTATATCGCAAGATCGAATCTCAGATCTATGTTTCACGATAAGATATAATATTCATTGTGGAGTGTTATGTATACCTCGTATTCACCTCAAAAGAATGTAAATGCGACACTTCCTTGCTAGGAAATAGCGTTTGCAGATTTCTGCGTATCGTAGTATTAGATTTCTATTGCATCTCAAAACGCGATATCGCCTCTCATTTCTATGTTTCATGAAAAGATATAATATTTATTGCGAAGTGTCACGTATACATCGCATACACTTCAAATGAATGTAAATGCGACAGTTCCTTGCTAGGAAATAGCGTTTGCAGACGTCTACGTATCGAAGCAATAGAGTTCTAGTGCTTCTTGAAACGGAATATCGCATCTCATTTCTATGCTTCACGATAAGAAATAATATTCATTGCGAAGTTTCATGTATTCCTCGTATTCACTTCAAATGAATGTAAATGCAACACTTCCTTGCTTGGAAATAGAGTTTGCAGATGTCTACGTATCGTAGCAAGCGTGTTATAATGCTTCTTAGAACGAGATATCGCATCTCATTTCTATGTTTCGTGACAACATATAATATTCATTGCGAAGTGTTATGTATACCTCGCATACACTTCAAAAGAATGTTAATGCGACACTTCCTTGCTAGGAAATAGCGTTTGCAGATTTCTGCGTATCGTAGCATTATATTTCTATTGCATCTCAAAGCGCGATATCGCATCTCATTTCTATGTTTCATGATAAGATATAATATTTATTGCGAAGTGTCACGTATACATCGCATACACTTCAAATGAATGTAAATGCGACAGTTCCTTGCTAGCAAATAACGTTTGCAGATGTCTACGTATCGTAGCAATAGAGTTATTATGATTCTTAAAACGAGATATCGCATCTCATTTCTATGTTTCATGATAACATATAATATTCATTGCGAAGTGTTATGTATACCTCGCATACACTTCAAATGAATGTAAATGCGACACTTCCTTCCTAGGAAATAACGTTTGCAGATGTCTACGTATCGTAGTAATAGTGTTCTAATGCTTCTTATATCGCGAGATCGCATCTCATATCTATGTTTCACAATAAGATATAATATTCATTGCGAAGTGTTATGTATACCTCGCATACACTTCAAATGAATGTAAATGCGACAGTTCCTTGCTAGGCAGTAGCGATTGCAGATGTCTACGTATCGAAGCAATAGAGTTCTAATGCTTCTTGAAACGGGATATCGCATCTCATTTCCATGTTTCATGATAAGATATAATATTAATTGCGAAGTGTCATGTATACCTCGCATTCACTTCAAAAGAATGTAAATGCGACACTTCCTTGCTAGGAAATATCGTTTGCAGATGTCTACGTATCGTAGCAAGCGTGTTATAATGCTTCTTAAAACGAGATATCGCATCTCATTTCTATGTTTCGTGACAACATATAATATTCATTGCGAAGTGTTATGTATACCTCGCATACACTTCAAAAGAATGTTAATGCGACACTACCTTGCTAGGAAATAGCGTTTGCAGATTTCTGCGTATCGTAGCATTATATTTCTATTGCATCTCAAAACGCGATATCGCATCTCATTTCTATGTTTCATGATAAGATATAATATTCACTGCGAAGTGTTATGTATTCCTCGTACTCACTTCAATTGAATGTAAATGCGACACTTCCTTGCTAGGAAGTAGCGATTGCATATGTCTACGTATCGAAGCAATAGGGTTCTAATGCTTCTTAGAACGCGATATTGCATATCATTTCTGTGTCTCATGATATGATATAATATTCTTTGCGATGGGTTATGTATATCTAGTCTACACATCAAATGAATGTAAATGCGACACTTCCCAGCTAGGAAATAGCGTTGGCAGATGTCTACGTATCGAAGCGATAAAGTTCTAATGCTTCGTAAAACGCGATATCGCATCTCATTTCTATGTTTCGTGATAAGATATAATATTCATTGTGTAGAGTTATGTATACCTCGTATTCACTTCAAAAGAATGTAAATGCGACACTTCCTTGCTAGGAACTAGCGTTTTCAGATGTCTACGTATCGAAGCTATAGAGTTATGATGCTTCTTAAATTGCGATATCGCATCTCATTCCTATGTTTCGTGATAAGATATAATATTCTTTGTGGAGTGTCATGTATACCACGTACTCACTTCAAAAGAATTAAATGCGACACTTCCTTGCTAGGAAGTATCGTTTGCAGATATCTACGTATCGAAGCACTAGAGTCCTAATGCTTCTTAAATCGCCAAATCGCATCTCATTTCTGTGTTTCATGATAAGATATGATATTCATTGTGGAGTGTTATGTATACCTCGCATTCACTTCAAAAGAATGTAATTGCGACACTTCCTTGCTAGGAAATAGCGTCTGCAGATGTCTACGTATCGTAGCATTAGAGTTCTAACGCTTCTCAAAACGCGATATCGCACCTTATTTCTATGTGTCATGATAATGTATAATATTCGTAGTGCACTGTTATGTATATCTCGTAAATGCGAAACTTCCCTGCTAGGAAATAGCGTTTGCAGATGTCTACGTATCGTAGCATTAGTGTTCTAATGCTTCCCAAAACGCGATATCGCATCTCATTCCTGTGTTTCATGATAATATATAATAATCATTGCGAAGTGTCATGTATACCTCGCAACCACGTCAAATGAATGTAAAGGCGACACTTCCATACTAGGAGATAGCGTTTGCAAATGTCTACGTATCGTAGCAATAAGGTTCTAATGCTTCCCAAAACGCGATATCGCATCTCATTCCTATGTTTCATGATAATATATAATAATCATTGCGAAGTGTCATGTATACCACGCATACACTTCAACTGAATGTAAATGCGACACTTCCATGCTAGGAAATAGCGTTTGCTGATGTCTACGTATCGTAGCAACAGGGTTCTATTGCTTCTTAAATCGCAATATCGCATCACATTTCTATGTTTCACGATAAGATATAATATTTATTGTGGTGTGTTATGTATACCTCATATTCACTTCAAGAGAATGTAAGTGCGACACTTCCTTCCTAGGAAATAGCGTTTCCAGATGTCTACGTATCGTAGCAATAGAGTTCTAATGCTTTTTAAAAAGGGACACCGCATCTCCTTTCTACTTTTAATTATAAGATATAATATTCGATGCGAAGTGTCATGTGTACCTCGTATTAACTTCAAAAGAATGTAATGCGACACATCCTTGGTAGGAAATAGCTTTTGCAGATGTCTACGTATCGTAGTAATAGAGTTCTAATGCTACGTAAAACTCGATATCGCGTCTCACATCTATGTCTCATGACAGGATATAACATTCATTGCGAAGTGTCATTTGTACCTCCTATTCATTTCAAAGGAATGTAAATGCGACACTACCTTGCGAGGCAATAGCGTTTGCAGATGTCTACGTATCGTAGCAATAATATTCCAATGCTTCTTAAAACGCGATATCGCATCTCGTTTATATGCTTCATGATAAGATGTAATATTCATTGCGAAGTGTCATGTATACCTCGTATTCACTTCAAGAGAAAGAAAATGCGACACTTCCTTGCTAGCAAATAGCGTTTGCAGATGTCTACGTATCGTAGCAATAGAGATCTAATGCTTCTTAAATCGCGATATCGCATCTCATTTCTATGTTTCTTTACAAGATATAATATTCATTGCGGAGTGTTATGTATACCTCGTACTGCTTCGAAGGGAATGTAAATGCGACACTTCCTTGCTAGGAAGTTACGTTTGCAGATGTCTACGTATCGTAGCAATAGAGTTCTAATGCTTCTTAGATCGCGAGATCGCACCTCATATCTATGTTTCACGATAAGATATAATATTCATTGCGAAGTGTTATGTATACCTCGCATACACTTCAAATGAATGTAAATGCGACAGTTCCTTGCTAGGAAGTAGCGATTGCAGATGTCTACGTATCGAAGCAATAGAGTTCTAATGCTTCATGAAACGGGATATCGCATCTCATTTCCATGTTTCATGATAACATATAATATTCATTGCGAAGTGTTATGTATACCTCGCATTCACTTCAAAAGAATGTAAATGCGACACTTCCTTGCTAGGAAATAGCGTTTGCAGATGTCTACGTATCGTAGCAATAGAGTTCTTATGCTTCTTATATCGCAGGATCGAATCTCAGATCTATGTTTCACGATAAGATATAATATTCATTGTGGAGTGTTATGTATACCTCGTATTCACCTCAAAAGAATGTAAATGCGACACTTCCTTGCTAGGAAATTGAGTTTGCAGATGTCTACGTATCGTAGCAAGCGTGTTATAATGCTTCTTAAAACGAGATATCGCATCTCATTTCTATGTTTCGTGACAACATATAATATTCACTGCGAAGTGTTATGTATTCCTCGTACTCACTTCAATTGAATGTAAATGCGACACTTCCTTGCTAGGAAGTAGCGATTGCATATGTCTACGTATCGAAGCAATAGGGTTCTAATGCTTCTTAGAAAGCGATATCGCATATCATTTCTATGTTTCGTGATAAGATATAATATTCATTGTGGAGAGTTATGTATACCTCGTATTCACTTCAAAAGAATGTAAATGCAACACTTCCTTGCTAGGAAATAGTTTTTGCAGATGTCTACGTATCGTAGCATTAGAGTTCTAATGCTTCTCAAAACGCGATATCGCATCTCATTCCTATGTTTCATGATAAGATATAATTTTCATTGCGAAGTGTCATGTATACCTCCCATACACTTCAAATTAATGTAAATGCGACACATCCTTGCTACGGAATTACGTTTCCAGATGTCTACGTATCGAAGCAATAGAGTTCTTATGCTTCTTAAATCGCCATATCGCATCTCTTTTCTATGGTCTATGATAAGATATAATATTCATTGTGTAGAGTTATGTATACCTCGTATTCACTTCAAAAGAATGTAAATGCGACACTTCCTTGCTAGGAACTAGCGTTTACAGATGTCTACGTATCGAAGCTATAGAGTTATGATGCTTCTTAAATTGCGATATCGCATCTCATTTCTATGTTTCGTGATAAGATATAATATTCTTTGTGGAGTGTCATGTATACCACGTACTCACTTCAAAAGAATGTAAATGCGACACTTCCTTGCTAGGAAGTATCGTTTGCAGATATCTACGTATCGAAGCACTAGAGTCCTAATGCTTCTTAAATCGCCAAATCGCATCTCATTTCTGTGTTTCATGATAAGATATGATATTCATTGTGGAGTGTTATGTATACCTCGCATTCACTTCAAAAGAATGTAATTGCGACACTTCCTTGCTAGGAAATAGCGTCTGCAGATGTCTACGTATCGTAGCATTAGAGTTCCAACGCTTCTCAAAACGCGATATCGCATCTTATTTCTATGTGTCATGATAATGTATAATATTCGTAGTGCACTGTTATGTATATCTCGTCTACACTTCAAATGAATGTAAATGCGAAACATCCCTGCTAGGAAATAGCGTTTGCAGATGTCTACGTATCGTAGCATTAGTGTTCTAATGCTTCCCAAAACGCGATATCGCATCTCATTCCTGTGATTCATGATAATATATAATAATCATTGCGAAGTGTCATGTATACCACGCACACACTTCAACTGAATGTAAATGCGACACTTCCATGCTAGGAAATAGCGTTTGTAGATGTCTACGTATCGTAGCAACAGGGTTCTATTGCTTCTTAAATCGCAATATCGCATCACATTTCTATGTTTCACAATAAGATATAATATTTATTGTGGTGTGTTATGTATACCTCATATTCACTTCAAGAGAATGTAAGTGCGACACTTCCTTCCTAGGAAATAGCGTTTCCAGATGTCTACGTATCGTAGCAATAGAGTTCTAATGCGTTTTAAAAAGGCACACCGCATCTCCTTTCTATGTTTAATTATAAGATATAATATTCGATGCGAAGTGTCATGTGTACCTCGTATTCACTTCAAAAGAATGTAATGCGACACATCCTTGGTAGGAAATAGCGTTTTCAGATGTCTACGTATCGAAGCAATAGAGTTTTAATGCTCCTTATATCGCGATATCGCATCCCATTTCTTTGTTTCATGATTAGATATAATATTCATTGCGAATTGTCATGTATATCTCGTATTCACTTCAAAAGAATGTAAATGCGACACTTCCTTGTTAGGAATTAGTGTTTGCAGATGTCCACGTATCGAAGGAATAGAGTTTTAATGCTCCTTAATTCGCGATATCGCATGTCATTTCTTTGTTTCATGATAAGATACAATATTCATTGCGAAGTGTCATGTAAAGCACGTATTCTCTTCAAAAGATTGAAAATGCCACACTTGCTTGCTAGGAAATAGCGTTTCCAAATGTCTACGTATCGAAGCAAAAGAGATGTAGTGCCCCTTAGAACGCGATATGGCATCTCACTTCTATGTTCCATGATATGATATTATATTCATTGCGAAGTGTTATGTATACCTCCTCCACACTTCAAAAGAATGTAAATGCCAAACATCCTTGCTAGGAAATGCGTTTCCAGATGTCTACGTATCGAAGCAATAGAGTTCTAATGCTTCTTAAATCGCGATATCGCATCTGATTTCTATGTTTCATGGTAAGATATAATATTTATTGCGGACTGTAATAAATACCTCGTCTACACTTCAAAAGAATATAAGTGCACACTTCCTTGCAGGGAAATAGCGTTTGCAGATCTCTGCGTATCGAAGCAATAGTTTTCTAATGCTTCTTAAAACGCGATATCCCATCGCATGTCTATGCCTCACGATAAGATATAATATTCATTGTGGAGTGTTATGTATACCTCGTATTCACTTCAGATGAATGTAAATGCTACACTTCCTTGCTAGGAAATAGCGTTTGCAGATGTCTACGTATCGATGCAGTAGAGTTCTAACGCTTCTTAAATCGCGATATCGCATATCATTTCTATGTTTCGTGATGATATTATATTCATTGCGAAGTGTCATGTATACCTCGCATTCACTTCAAATGAATGTAAATGCGACACCTCCTTGCAAGGAAATAGCTTTTGCAGATGTCTACGTATCGAAGCAATGGAGTACTAATGCTTCTTTATACGCGATAACGCATCTCATTTCTATGTCTCATGATAAGATATAATATTCATTGCGAAGTGTGACTTATACATCGCAGACACTTCAAGTGAATGTAAATGCGACACTTCCATGCTAGGAAATATCGTTTGCAGATGTCTCCGTATTGAAGCAATAGATTTCTAATGCTTCTTAAACCGCGATATGGCATTTTACTTTTCTGTTTCGTTATAAGGTATAATATTCATTGTGGAGTGCTATGTATACCTCGTATTCACTTCAAAGGAATGCAAGTGCGGCACATCCTTGCTATTAAGTAGCGTTTGCAGATGTCAACGTATCGTAGCAATAGAATTCTAATGCTATTTAAATCGCGATATCGCATCGCATTTCTACGTTTCATGATAAGATATTATATTCATTGTGGAGTGTTATGAATACCTCGTATTCACTTCAAAGGAATGTAAATGCGAAACTTCCCTGCTAGGAAATAGCGTCTGCAGATGTCTACGTATCGAAGCAATGGAGTTCTAATGCTTCTAGAAAGGCGATATCGCATCTCATTTCTATGTTTCATGATAAGATATAATATTCGTTGTGGAGTGTTATGTATACCTCGTATTCTCTTCAATAGAATTTTAATGCGACACATCCTTGCTAGGAAATAGTGTTTGCAGATGTCTACGTATCGAAG
Organism: Xylocopa sonorina; assembly: GCF_050948175.1. NCBI lineage: Eukaryota > Metazoa > Arthropoda > Insecta > Hymenoptera > Apidae > Xylocopa > Xylocopa sonorina. The sequence continues at coordinate 3,168,583 of NW_027490095.1, forward strand.
CAATAGAGTTCTAATGCTTCTCCAAACGCGATATTGCATCTCATTTCTATGTTTCATGATAAGATATAATATACTTTGCGAAGTGTCATGCATACCTCGTATTCACTTCAAAAGAATGTATGTGCGACACTTTCTTCCTAGGAAATAGCATCTGCAGATATCTACGTATCGTAGCAATAGAGTTCTAATATTTCTTAAACGAGATATCGCATCTCATTTCTATGTTTTAGGATAAGATATAATATTCATTGCGGAGTGTTATGTATACGTCGTATTCACCTCTACAGAATGTAAATGCGACACTGCCTTGCTAGGAAATAGCGTCTGCAGATATCGACGTATCGTAGCAATAGAGTTCTAATGCTTCCTAAATCGCGATATCGCACCCCATTTCTATGTTTCATGATAATATAAAATATTCATTGTGCAATGTTATGTATACCTCGAATTCACTTCAAAAGAATGTGAATGCGACACTTCCTTGCTAGGAAGTAGCGTCTGTAGATGTATTCGTATCGAAGCAATAGGGTTCAAATGCATCTTAAACCGCGATATCGCATCTCACTTCTATGTTTCATGATAAGATACAATATTCATTGCCAAGTGTCATGTATACCTCGTATTCACTTCAAAAGAATGTAAATGCTACACTTCCTTGCTAGGAAATAGCGTTTGCAGGTGCCTACGTATCGAAGCAATGGAATTCTAATGCTTCTTAAAACGCGCTTTCGCATCTCATTTCTATGTTTCATGATAAGATATAATATTCATTGCGAAGTGACATGCATACCTCGTATTCACTTCAAAAAAATGTAAATGCGACGCTTCCTTGCTAGGAAATGGCGTTTGCAGATGTCTACGTATCGTAGCAATAGAGTTCTAATTCTTCTTAAAACGCGATATCGCATCTCATTCCTATGTTTCAATATAAGATATAATAAGCATTGCGAAGTGACAAGTATACCTCGAATTCAAAAAATTGTAAATACGACACTTCTTTGCTAGGAAATAGCGTTTGCAGATGTCTACGTATCGTAGAAATAGTGTTCTAACGCCTCATAAGACGCGATATCGCATCCCATTTCTATGTTTCATGATAAGATATGATATTCATTGCCAAGTGGCATGTATACCTCGCATACACTTCAAATGAATGTAAATGCGACACTTCCTTGCTAGGAAATAGCGCCTGCAGATATCTACGTATCGTAGCAATAGAGTTCTAATTCTTCTTAAAACGCGATATCGCATCTCATTTGTATGCTTCATGATAAGGTACAATATTGATTGCGAAGTGCCATGTATACCTCGCCTTCACTTCAAAACAATGTAAATGCGACACTTGCTTGCTAGGAAATAGCGTTTGCAGATGTCTACGTGTCGGAGCAATAGATTTCAAATGCATCTTAAATCGCGATGTCGCATCTCATGACTATGTTTCATGATAAGATATAATATTCACTGCGAAGTGTCATGTATACCTCGTATTCACTTCAAGAGAATGTAAATGCTACACTTCCTTGCTAGGAAATCGCGTTTGCAGATGTCTACGTATCGAAGCAATAGAGATCTAATGCTTCTTAAATCGCGATATCGCATCTCATTTCTATGTTTCATGAAAAGATATAATATTCATTGTGCAGTGTTATGTATACCTCGTATTCACTTCAAAAGAATGATAATGCGCCACTTCCTTGCTAGGAAATAGCGTTTGCAGATGTCTATGTATCGTAGCAATAGGGTTCTAATTCTTCTTAAAACGCGATATGGCATCTCATTTCTATGTTTCATGATAAGATACAATATTCATTGCGAAGTATCATGTATACCTCGTATTCACTTCAAAAGAATGTAAATGCGACACTTCCTTACCAGGAAATAGAGTATGTAGATGTCTCCGTATCGAAGCAATAGAGTTCTAATGCTTCTTAAAGCGAGATGTCGCATCTCATTTGTATGTTTCATGATAAGATTTAATATTCATTGCGAAGTGTCATGTATACCTCGCATACACTACAAATGAATATAGATGCGACACTTCCTTGCTAGGAAGTAGCGTTTGCAGATGTCTACGTATCGAAGCAACAGAGTACTAATGCTTCTTAAAACGAGATATCGCATCACATTTCTGTGTTTTATGATAAGATATAATATTCATTGTGCAGTGTTATGTATACCTCGTATTCACCTCAATAGAATGTAAATGCGACACTTCCTTGCTAGGAAATAGCGTTTGCAGATGACTACGTATCGTAGCAATAGGGTTCTAATGCTTCATAAATCGCGATATCGCATCTCATTTCTATATTTCGTGATAAGATATAATATTCATTGTGGGGTGCTACGTATGAAGGGTATTTACTTCAAAAGAATGTAACTGCGGCACTTCCTTCCTAGGAAATAGCGTTTGCAGATGTCTGCGTATCGTAGCAATAGAGTTCTACAGCTTCTTAACACGCGATATCGCATCTCATTTCTATGCTTCATGATAGGATATAATATTAATTGCCAAGTGTTATGTATTCCTCGTCTTAACTTCAAACGAATGAAAATGCGATACATCCTTTCTAGAAAATAGCGTTTCCAGATGTCTACGTATCGAGGCAATTGTGTTCTAATGCTACTTAAATCACAATATCGTATCTCATTTCTATGTTTCACGATAAGATATAATATTCATTGTGGAGTGTTATGTATACCTCGTATTCACTTCAAATGAATGTAAATGCGACACTATCTTTCAACGAAATAGCGTTTCCACACGTCTACGTATCGTAGCAATAGAGCTCTAATGTTTCCTAAAACGCGATATCGCATCTCATTTCTATGTTTCATGATAAGACGTAGTATTCATTGCGAAGTGTTATGTATACCTCACATACACTTCCAATGAATGTAAATGCGAAACTTCCTTGCTAGGAAATAGCGTTTGCATGTGTCTACGTATCGTAGCAATAGTGTTCTAGTGCTACTTAAATCGCGATATCGCATCTCACTTCTATGTATCATGATAAGATATAATACTCATTTCGAAGTGTTACGCATACCTCGTATACACTTCAAATGAATGAAAGTGCTAGATTTCCTTGCTAGGAGGCAGCGCTTGCAGTTGTCTACGTATCGAAGCAATAGAGTTCTGATGCTTCTTAAATCGCGATATCGCATCTCATTTCTATGTTTCATGATATGATATAATATTCATTGCGAAGTGTCATGTATACCTCGCACACACTTCAAACGAATGTAAACCCGACACTTCCTTCCTAGAAAATTAAGTTTCCAGATGTCTACGTATCGAAGCAATAGATTTCTAATGCTTCTTAAAACGCGATATCGCATCTCATTTCTATGATTCATGATAAGATATAATATTCATTACGAAGTGTTATGTATTCCTCGTCTACACTTCAAATGAATGTAAATGCGACACTTCCTTGCTTGGAAATAGTGTTTGCAGATGTCTACGTATCGTAGCAATAGGGTTCTAATGCTTCTTAAAACGCGATATCGCATCATTTCTATGTCTCACAATACGATATAATATTCATTGCGAAGTGTCACTTATACCTCGCATACACTTCAAATGAATGTAAATGCGACACTTCCTTACTAGCGAGTAGCATTTGCAGTTGTCACCGTATCGAAGCAATAGAGTTCTTATGCTTCGTAAACGCGATATCGCATCACATGTCTATGTTTCATGATAAGATATAATATTCATTTCGAACTGTTATGTATCCCTCGTCTACAATTCAAAAGAATGTAAACTTTACACTTCCTTGCTAGGAAATAGCGTTTGCAGATGTCCACGTATCGAAGCAACAGAGTACTAATGCTTCTTAAAACGAGATATCGCATCACATTTCTGTGTTTTATGATAAGATATAATATTCATTGTGCAGTGTTATGTATACCTCGTATTCTCCTCAATAGAATGTAAATGCGACACTTCCTTGCTAGGAAATAGCGTTTGCAGATGTCTATGTATCGTAGCAATAGAATTCTAGTGCTTCTCAAAACGCGATATCGCATCTCAATTCCATGAATTATGGTAAGACGTAATATTCATTGTGCAGTGTTATGTATATCTCGTCTACACTTCAAATGAATGTAAATGCGACACTTCCTTGTTACGAAATAGCGTCTGCAGATGTCTACGTATCGTAGCAATAGTGTTCTAATGCTTCTTAAAGCGCGAAATCGCATTTCATTTCTATGTTTTATGATAAGATATAATATTCATTGCGGAATATCATGTATACTTCGGATTCACTTCTAGAGAATGTAAATGCGACACTTCCTTGCTAGGAAATAGAGATGGCAGATGTCTACGTATCGAAGCAACAGAGTTCTAATGCATCTTAAAACGAGATATCGCATCTCATTTCTGTGTTTTATGAGAAGATATAATATTCATTGCGGAGTGTCTTGTATACTTCGTGTTCACGTCAAATGAATGTAAATGCGACACTTCCATGCTTGGAAATAGCGTTTGCAGATGTCTACGTATCGCAGCAATAGTGTTCTAATGCTTCTTAAAACGGGATTTTGCATTTCATTTCTATGTTTCATGATAAGATATAATATTCATTGCGAAGTGTCACTTATACCTCGCATACACTTCAAATGAATGTAAATGCGACACTTCCTTACTAGCGAGTAGCATTTGCAGTTGTCACCGTATCGAAGCAATAGAGTTCTTATGCTTCGTAAACGCGATATCGCATCACATGTCTATGTTTCATGATAAGATATAATATTCATTTCGAACTGTTATGTATCCCTCGTCTACAATTCAAAAGAATGTAAACTTTACACTTCCTTGCTAGGAAATAGCGTTTGCAGATGTCCACGTATCGAAGCAACAGAGTACTAATGCTTCTTAAAGCGCGAAATCGCATTTCATTTCTATGTTTTATGATAAGATATAATATTCATTGCGGAATATCATGTATACTTCGGATTCACTTCTAGAGAATGTAAATGCGACACTTCCTTGCTAGGAAATAGAGATGGCAGATGTCTACGTATCGAAGCAACAGAGTTCTAATGCATCTTAAAACGAGATATCGCATCTCATTTCTGTGTTTTATGAGAAGATATAATATTCATTGCGGAGTGTCTTGTATACTTCGTGTTCACGTCAAATGAATGTAAATGCGACACTTCCATGCTTGGAAATAGCGTTTGCAGATGTCTACGTATCGCAGCAATAGTGTTCTAATGCTTCTTAAAACGGGATTTTGCATTTCATTTCTATGTTTCATGATAAGATATAATATTCATTGCGAAGTGTTATGTACTCCTCATATTCACTTCAAATGAATGTGAATGTGACACTTCCTTCCTAGGAAGTAGCGTTTCCAGAACTGTACGTATCGAAGCAATAGAGTTCTAATGCTACTTAAAACGCGATATCGCATCTCATTTCTATGATTCGTGATAAGATATAATATTCATTGTGGAGTGTTATGTGTTCCTCGTATTCACTTCAAAAGAATGTAAATGCGACACTTCATTGCTATGAAATAGCGTTTGCAGATATCCACGTATCATAGCATTAAGTTCTAATGGTTCTCAAGACGCGATATAGCATCTCATTTCTATGTTCCATGGTAAGATATAATATTTATTGCGAAGTATCATGTATACCTTGTATTCACTTCAAAAGAATGTAAATGCGATACTTCCTTGTTAGGAAATAGCGTCTGCAGATATCTACGTATCGAAGCCATAGAGTTCTAATGCTTCTTAAAACGCCATATCGCATCTCATTTCTATGATTCATGATAAGATATAATATTCATTGCGATGTGTCATGTATACCTCGTATTCACTTCAGAAGGATGTAAATGCGACACTTCCTTGCTAGGAAATAGCGTTTGCAGATGTCTACGTATCGAAACAATATAATTCTAATGCTTCTTAATACGAGATATCGCATCTCATTTCTATGTTTCATGATAAGATATTATATTCATTGCGAAGTGTCATGTATACCGCGTATTCACTCCAATTGAATTTAAATGCGACAATACCTTACTAGAAAATAGCGTCTGCAGATGTCTACGTAGCAATAGAGTTCTAATGCTTCTTAAAACGCGATATCGTATCTCATTTCTATGTTTTATGATTAGATACAATATTCATTGCGATGTTCCATGTATACCTCGTATTCACTTCAAAAGAATGTAAATGCGACACTTCCTTACCAGGAAATAGAGTTTGTAGATGTCTCCGTATCGAAGCAATAGATTTCTAATGCTTCTTAAAACGAGATGTCGCATCGCATTTCTATGTCTCATGATAATATATAATATTCATTACGAAGTGTTATGTATTCCTCGTCCAACTTTAAATGAATGTAAATGCGACACTTCCTTTCTAGGAAATAACATTTCCAAATATCCACGTATCGAAGCAATAGAGTTCTAATGCTTCCTAACTCGCGATATTGCATCTCATTTCTATGTTTCATGATAAGATATAATATTCATTGCGATGTGTCATGTATACCTTGGATTCACTTCAAAAGAATGTAAATGCGACACTTCCTTGCTAGGGAATAGCGTTTCCAGATGTCTAGGTATCGAAACAATAGAGTTCTAATGTTACTTAAAACGCGATATCGCATCTCATTTCTATGTCTCATGATAAGATATAATATTCATTGTGCAGTGTTATGTATACATCGTATTCGCTTCAAAACAATGTCAATGCGACACTTCCTTGCTAGGAAATGGCGTTTACAGATGTCTACGTATCGAAGAAATTGAGTTCTAATGCTTCTTAAATCGCGATATCGCATCTCATCTCTATGTTTCGTGATAAGATATAATATACATTGTGTGGTGTTATGTATATTTCGTATTCACTTCAAAAGAATGTAAATGCGACACTTCCTTGCTAGGACGAAGCCTTTGCAGATGCCTACGTATCATAGCAATAGAGTTCTAATGCTTCTTAAAACGCGATATCGAGTCTGATTTCTATGTTTCATGACAAGATATAATATACATCGTGCAGTGTTATGTATACCTCGTACACACTTCAAATGAATGTAAATGCTACACTTCCTTGCTAGGAAGTAGCGTTTGCAATTGTCTACGTAAGAAGCAATAGAGTTCTAGTGCTTATCAAAACGCGATATCGCATCCCATTTCTATGTTTCATGATAAGATATAATATTCATTGCGACGTGTCATGTATACCTCGCATACACTTCAAATAAATGTAAATGCGATATTTCCTTGCTTGGAAATAGCGTTTGCAGATGTTTACGTATCATAACATTAGGGTTGCAATGCTTCTCAAATCGCGGTATCGCATCTAATTTCTATGGTTCTTGATAAGATATAATATTCATTGCGAAGTGTCATGTATACCTCGTATTCATTTCAAAAGAATGTAAATTCGTACTTCCTTGATGGGAAGTAGCGTTTGCAGAAGTCTACGTATCGTAGCAATAGAGTTCTAATGCTTCTTAAAACGCGATACGGCATCTCATATCTATGTTTCATGATAAGATATAATATTCATTGCGAAGTGTCATGTATACCTTGTATTTCTTTCAAAAGAATGTAAATGCAACACATCCTTCCTAGGAAGTAGCGTTTGCAGATGTCTACGAATCGAAACAATAGAGTTCTAATGCTTCATAAAACGGGACACCGCATGTCATTTCTATGTTTCATGATAAGATATAATATTATTTGCGATGTGTCATGGATACCTGGTATTCACTTAAAACGAATGTAAATGCCGCACTTCCTTCCTAGGAAATAGCGTTTGCAGATGTCACCGTATCGAAGGAATAGGGTTCTAACGCTTCTTAAAACGCAATATAGCATCTCAATTCTATGCTTCATGTTAATATATAATATTCATTGCGAAGTGTCATGTTTACCTCGTATTCACATAACAAGAATGTAAATGACCGACGCTTCTTTTCTAGGAAATAACCGTTTGCAGATGTCTCCGTATCGTAGCAATAGTGTTCTAATGCTTTTTAAAACGCGATATCGCCTCTCATTTCTATGTTTCATTATAAGATATAATATGCACTGCGTAGTGTTATGTATACCTAGTCTACACTTCAAAAGAATGTAAGTGGCACACTTCCTTCCTAGGAAATAGCGTTGGCAGATGTCTACGTATCGATGCAAAAGAGATCTACTGCTTCTTAAATCGCCATATAGCATCTCATTCCTAAGTTTCATGATAAGATATAATATTCATTGCGAAGTGTCTTGTATTCCTCGCATACACTTCAAATGAATGTAAATACGACACTTCCTTGCTAGGAAATAGCGTTGTCAGATGTCTACGTATCGAAGCAGTAGAGATCTACTGCTTCTTAAATAGCGATATCGCATCTCATTCCTATGTTTTATGATAGGATATAATATTCATTGCGAAGTGCCGTGTATTCCTCGAATTGACATCAAAAGAATGTAAATACGGCACTTCCTTCCTAGGAAGTAGCGTTTGCACATGTCTAAGTATCGAAGCAATAGCGTTCCAATGCTTCTTAAATCGCGATATCGCATCTCATTTCTATGTTTCATGATAAGATATAATATTCATTGTGCAGTGTTATGTATACCAAGTATTGGCTTCAAGAGTATGTAAATGCGATACTTTCTTGCTAGGAGATAGTATTGGCAGGTGTCTACGTATCGAAGCAGTAGAGTTCAAATGCTGCTTAAATCGCGATATCGCATCTCATTTCTATGTTTCATGATGAGATATAATATTCATTGTGCAGTGTTATGTTTATATCGTCTACACTTCAAATGAACATAAATGCGGCAATTCCCTGCTAGGAAATAGCGTTTGCAGATGTCTAGATATCGTAGCAATAGAGTTCTAATGCTTCTCAAAACGCGATATCGCATCTCATTTCTATGCTTCATGATAAGATATAATATTCATTGCTAAGTGTCATGTATACCTCGTTTACACTTCAAATGAATGTAAATGCGACACTTCCTTGCTAGGAAATAGCGTTTGCAGATGTGTACGTATCGAAGAAGTAGAGTTCTAATGCATCTTAATTGGCGATATAGCATCTCATTTCTATGTTTCATGGTTAGATATAATGTTCATTGTGCAGCGTTATGTATACCCCGTATTCACCTCAAAAGAATGTAAATGCGACACTTCCTTGCTAGGAAATAACGTTTCCAGATGTCTACGTATCGAAACAATAGATTTCTAATGCTTAAATCGCGATATCGCATCTCATTTCTATGTTTCATGATAAGATATAATATTCATTGTGCAGTTTTATTTATACCTCGTATTCGCTTAAAAAGAATGTAAATGCGACACTTCCTTGCTAGGAAATAGCGATTGCAGATGTCTACGTATCATAGCATTAGAGTTCTTATGCTTCTTAAATCGCGATATCGCATCTAATTTCTATGTTTTATAATAAGATACAATATTCATTGTGCAGTGTTATGTATACCTCGTATTTACTTCAAAAGAGTGATAATGCGTCACTTCCCTGCTAGGAAATAGCGTTTGCAGATGTCTATGTATCGTAGCAATAGAGTTCTAATTCTTCTTAAAACGCGATATCGCATCTCATCTCTATGTTTCATGATAAGATATATTATTCATTGTGGAGTGTTATGTATACCTCGTATTCACTTCAAAAGAATGTAAATGCGACACTTCCTTGCTAGGAGATAACGCTTCGAGATGTCTACGTATCGAAGTAATAGAGTTCTATTGCTTCTTAAATCGCGATATCGCATCTCATTTCTATGTTTCGTGATAAGATATAATATACATTGTGGAGTGTTATGTCTACCGCTTATTCACTTCAAAAGAATGTAAACGCGACAGTTCCTTGCTATTAAATAGCGTTTGCTGATGTCTACATATCGTAGCAATAGAGTTCTAATGCCTTTTAAATCGGGATATCGCATCTCATTTCTATGATTCATGATAAGACACAATATTCATTGTGGAGTGTTATGTATACCTCGTATTCACTTCAAAAGAATGTAAATGCGACACTTCCTTTCTAGGAAATATCGTTTCCAGATGTCTGCGTATCGTAGCAATAGAATTCTAACGCTTCTTAAAGCGCGATATCGCATCTCATTCCTGTTTCGTGATAAGATATAATATTCAATGTGCAGTGTTATGTATACCTCGTATTCCTTTCAAAAGAATGTAAATGCGACACTTCCTTGCTAGGAAATAGCGTTTGCAGATGTCTACGTATCGAAGCAGTAGAGTTCTAATGCTTCTTAAAACGAGATATCGCATCGCATTTTTATGTTTCATGATAAGGTATAATATTCATTGCGAAGTGTCATATGTACCTCGTATTCACTTCAAAAGAATGTAAATGCGACACTTCCTTGCTAGGAAATAGCGTTTGCAGATGTCTACGTATCGTAGCAATAGTGTTCTAATGCTTCTTAAAGCGCGATATCTCATCTCATTTCCATGTTTCATGATAAGATATAATATTCATTGCGGAGTGTTATGTACTCCTCGTACTCACTTCAACTGAATGTAAATGCGACACTTCCTTGCTATAAAGTAGCGATTGCAGATGTCTACGTATCGAAGCAATAGATTTCTAATGCTTTTTAAATCGCCATATCGCATCTCATTTCTATATCTCATGATAAGATATAATATTCATTGCGAGGTGTCATGTATACCTCGTATTCACTTCAAAAGAATGTAAATGCGACACTTCCATTCTAGGAAACAGTGTTTGCAGATGTCTACGTATCGTAGCAATAGAGTTCTAATGCTTCTATGACGTTAGGCGCACCGCCTTCCACCCTCTGGTGCCAACCACCATCCGCAGCATCCACAACCGGGACACCGTTCTTCCGCCAGCACCGGTATCCGGATCCTCCATACACGGGCCGAACGACGATTCGACGCCCTAAGACGAGGAGACAACGCCACGGGGACGAGGAATACCTCTCCACGTACGAATCCCAATTATCTGCGATCACACAACCATACGCTTATTTCTCATACACGCGATTCTAGATTAAGCACTGTACACAAATCATGTACATACACAATCCAACACACACCTAGATTTGAGCGAATATTTGTACAGTCATAATTTCTAAGACATATAGAATATAAGCTGCGAGGCGCGCCCGCGCGCACTCGACGCTCGCGGCTCACGCTGAACGCGAGCCGCACCCCACTCCGACCGGCTGCCCCACCGCGAGGGCCGAGCGGCCGCCCTATTACGACCGTACGCCCCACCGCGAGGTCCGAGCGGCCGCCCCACTGCGACCGTACGCCCCACTCGAAGGGCCCAGCGACGCGTGGGCTGCGCGTCCCGAGGAGGTCGCGGACGCGCCACCGAGAGATCAATTCCATCGAGTCCCATCTCGGACACAGTTCTAATCTCAACTCCGAATCGAGCAATACGCTCCTCTGCTACGCGCTGTCAGCTCTCATGCAGCCGACTGTATCGCATCTCCTTTAGCGGAGTCCGTATTGTATCTTAGTTCTATTTCTATTTCAAATTATATCTTTAGTTGATAACTTAAACATAGTATAGTGTAGTAGGATAGTGATATTATAGAATATACTCTTCTTTTACCAAATCTAAGTCTCTTTATTCGATTACAAGTTCCTTAAATTCTATTCCACGTGTACGCTTGTGATTCTTATTCAATTCACACGATTCATCTGCGACAGTTCTGTACGCTGGACGGTCTTTGAGTGCTCCAATGCTCGACTGCTCTTGCTGCATTTCTATCGTATCCAGGGTATCTTGAACAAGGATCGACCTCGGTAAGCCAGAGAGCACCATCGCTTGGCCGAGCCGTACTCTGTCCTAGTGCAAGTGCCCTTGATAAATTTCGAGCCACCGAAAAGGCGTAGACGACGCGCGGGGAGGAAAGAATATCTACGCCGCCTCATTCGTGAATACGCGAGTTGTACATCCGGACATCCATACGCCTGCAACGCCGTTTCCGTTCCTGCAAAGGAGGTATTCGCAACCGTAAGTCCAAATCGAATCCACGATCGCCCGGTTCCAGCGCCAGTTTCCTCCAGCCGCAGCTCGCCTGCCTGGAGACTCATTCCCGTCGGCGCTCCGCTGGTCCAGCAGTACGCCGCTGCTATTCCGGTCACGGATCCAAGGCGCCATAAACACCTGGAACGATATGCGAAACAGCATAAAGAAGACAACGAAAGGTAAGTTTTAAGGCGTAATTTTGGTTATATCGAGTTCCGACCACCAACGTATCCGGCTCCGTCTCAATTCGCGTAGGTTTACGGGAAAGGATACGAATCGTGCCACCGGATCGAGCACAATCGCACCACGGGACGTGACACATGTATACATCGTATTCACTTCAAAAGAATGTAAATATGACAATTCCATGCTAGGAAATAGCGTTTGCAGATGTCTACGTATCGCAGCATTAGAGTTCCAATGCTTGATAAAACGCGATATCGCATCTCACTTCTATGTTTCATGACAAGATATAATATTCATTGCGAAGTGTCATGTATACCTCGCATACACTTCAAATGAATGTAAATGAGACACTTCATTGCTAGGCATTAGCGTTTCCAGATGTCTCCGTATCGAAGCAATAGAGCTCTAATGCTTCTTATATCGCGATATCGCATCTCATTTCTATGTTTCGTGATTAGATATAATATTCCTTGTGGACTGTTATGTATACCTCGCATTCACGTCAAAAGAATGTAAATGCGACACTTACTTGCTAGGAAATAGCGTTTGCAGATGTCTACGTATCGCAGCAATAGGGTTCTAATGCTTCTTAAACCTCGATATCCCATCCCATTTCTATGTCTCATGACAAGATATAATATTCATTGCGAAGTGTCATGTGTACCTCGCATACACTTCAAATGAATGTAAATGCGACTCTCCCCTTGCTAGGAAGTAGCGTTTGCAGATATCTACGAATCGGAGCAACAGTGTCCTAATGCTTCTTAAAACGCGATATCGCTCCTCATTTCTATAATTCATGGTAGGATGTTATATTCATGGCGAAATGTCTTGTATATCTCGCATACACTGCAAATGAATGTAAATTCAACACTTCCTTGCCAGGAAATAGCGTTGGCAGATATCTACGTATCGTAGCATTAGAGTTCTAATGCTTCCCAAAACGCGATATTGCATCTCATTTCTATGTGTCATGATAAGATATAATATCCATTACGAAGTGTTATGTATTCCTCTTCTACACTTCAAATTAATGTAAATGCGACACTTCTCTCTAGAAAATTACGTTACCAGATGTCTACGTATCGAAGCAATAGAGTTCTAATGCTTCTTAAATCGCGAAATCGCATCTCAATTCTATGTTGCTTGATAAGATATCATTATCATTGCGTAGTGTCATGTATCCCTCGCACACACTTCAAATGAATGTAAATGCGACACTTCCCTTCTAGAAAATTACGTTACCAGATGTCTACGTATCGAAGCGATAGAGTTCTAATGCTTCTTAAAACGCGATATCGCATCTCATTTCTATGTTTCGTGATAAGATATAATATTCATTGTGGAGTGTTATGTATACCTCGTATTCACTTCAAAAGAATGTAAATGCGACACTTCCTTGCTAGGAAATAGTTTTTGCAGATGTCTACGTATCGTAGCATTAGAGTTCTAATGCTTCTCAAAACGCGATATAGCATCTCATTTCTATGTTTCATTATAAGATATAATTTTCATTGCGAAGTGTCATGTATACCTCCCATACACTTCAAATTAATGTAAATGCGAAACATCCTTGCTACGAAATTACGTTTCCAGATGTCTACGTATTGAAGCAATAGAGTTCCAATGCTCCTGAAATCGCGAAATCGCAACTCATTTCTATGTCTCATGATAAGATATAATATTCATTGTGCAGTGTTATGTATATCTCGTCTACACTTCAAATGAATGTAAATGCGACACTTCCCATCTAGAAAATTACGTTACCAGATGTCTACGTATCGAAGCGATAGAGTTCTAATGCTTCTTAGAACGCGATATCGTATATCATTTCTGTGTCTGATGATAAGATATAGCATTCATTGTGCAGTGTTATATATACCTCGCATACACTTCAAATGAATGTATATGCGACACTTCCTTGCTAGGAAATAGCGTTGGCAGATGTCTACGTATCGTAGCATTAGAGTTCTAATTCTTCTTAAAACGCGATATCGCATCTCATTTCTATGTTTCATGATAAGATATAATATTCACTGTGGAGTGTTATGTATACCTCGTATTCACGTCAAAAGAATGTAAATGCGACACTTCCTTGCTAGGATATAGCGTTGGCAGATGTTTACGTATCGAAGCATTAGAGTTCTAATGCACCTTAAAACGCCATATCGCATCTCATTTCTATGCTTCATGATAAGATATAACATTCATTGTGCAGTGTTATGCATACCTCGTATCACATCAAAAGTATGTAAATGCGACACCTCCATGCTAGGAAATAGCGTTTGCAGATATCTACGTACCGTAGCATTAGAGTTCTAATGCTTCTCAAAACGGGATATTGCATCTCATTTCTATGTTTCATGGTAAGATGTTATATTCATTGCGAAATGTCTTGTATAGCTCGCATACACTTCAAATGAATGTAAATGCGACACTTCCTTGCTAGGAAATAGCGTTGGCAGATGTCTACGTATCGAAGCAATAAAGTTCTAATGCCTCTTAAATCGCCATAACGCATCTCATTTCTATGTTTCATGATAGCATATAATATCCATTGTGAAGTGTTATTCATACCTCGTATTCACTTCAAAAGAGTGTTAATGCGACACTTCCTTGCTAGGAAATAGTGTTTGCAGAAGTCTACGTATCGTAGCAATAGGGTTCTAATGCTTCTTAAATCTCGATATCGCATGTCACTTCTATGTCTCATGACAAGATATAGTATTCATTGCGAAGTGTCATGTGTACCTCGCATACACTTCAAATGAATGTAAATGCGACACTTCCTTGCTAGGAAATAGCGTTGGCAGATGTCTACGTATCGTAGCATTAGAGTTCAAATGCTTCCTAAAACGCAATATCGCATCTCATTTCTATGTTTCATGATGAGATATAATATTCATTGCGAAGTGCCATGTATACCTCGGATACACTACAAATGAATGTAAATGCGACACTTCCTTGCTTTTAAGTTGCGTTTGCAGATGTCTACGTATCGCACCAATAGAGTTCTAACGCTTTTTAAATTGCGATATCGCATCTCATTTCTATGTCTCATTATAAGATATAATATTCATTGCGAAGTTACATGTATACCTCGTATTCACTTCAAAAGCATGTAAATACGACACTTCCTTGCCAGGAAATAGCGTTTGCAGATGTCTCCGTATCGCCGAAACAGTGTTCTAATGCTTCGTAAAAAGCGATATCCCATCTCATTTGTATGTTTCATGGTGAGATAAAATATTCATTGCGAAGTGTTACTTATACCTCACATACACTTCAAATGAATGTAAATGCGTCACTTCCTTCCAAGGAAATAGCGTTTGCAGATGTCTACGTATCGAAGCAGAAGTGTTCTAATGCTTTTTGAAACGGGATATCGCATCTCATTTCTATGTTTCATGATAAGATATAACATTAATTGCGAAGTGCTATGTATACCTCGCATTCACTTCAAAAGAATGTAAATGTGACACTTCCTTGCTATGAAATTGCGTTTCCAGATGTCTACGTATCGAAACAATAGAGCTCTAATGCTTCTAGAACGAGATGTCGCATCTCATTTCTATTTTTCATGATAAGATATATTATTCATTGCGAAGTGTCGTCTATACCTCGCATACACTTCAAAAGAATGAAAATGGGACACTTCCTTGCTAGGAAATAGTGTTCCCAGATATCTACGTATCGTAGCAATAGAATTCTAACGTTTCTTAAGACGCGATATTGCATCACATTTCTATGCTTCATGATAAGATATAATATTCGTTGCGGAGTGTTATGTATACCTCGCATTCACATCAGGAGAATGTAAATGCGACACATCCTTGCTAGGAAATAATGTTTCCAGATATCTACGTGTCGTAGCAATAGAGCCCTAATGTTTCTTAAAACGGGATATCGCATCTCATTTCTATGTTTCAGGATAAGATATAATATTCATTGTGGAGTGCGATGTATACCTCGTAATCACTTCAAAAGAATGTAAATGCGACACTTCCTTGCTAGGAAGTAGCGCTTGCAGATGTATTCGTATCGAAGCAATAGGGTTCTAATGCTTCTTTAATCGCGATATAGCACCTAATTTCTATGTTTCTAGATACGATATAATATTCATTGCGTATTGTCAGGTATTCCTCATACTCACTTCAAGAGAATGTAAATGCGACACTTCCTTGATAGGAAATAGCTTTTCCAGATGTCTACGTATCGAAGCAAGGGCGTACTAATGCTTCTCACAACACGATATCGCATCTCATTTCTATGTTTCATGATAAGACATAGTATTCAATGCGACGTGTCATGTATTCCTCGTACTCACTTCAAAAGAATGTAAATGCGACACTTCCTTGATAGGAAATAGCGTTTGCAGATGTCTACGTATCGAAGCAAGGGAGTTCTAATGCTTCTTAAATCGCGATATCGCAACTCATTTCTATGTTTCATGATAAGATATAATGTTCATTGCGAAGTGTCTTGAATAACTCGCATACACTTCAAATGAATGTAAATGCGACACATCCTTGCTAGGAAGTAGCGTTTGCAGATGTCTACGTATCGAAGCAATGGTGTTCCAATGCTTCTTAAATCGCGATATCGCACCTCAATTCTACGTTTCATGATAAGATATAATATTCATTGTGTAGTGTTATGTATATCTCGTCTACACTTCAAATGAATGTAAATGCGACACTTCCTTGCTAAAAAAATGGCGTTTGCAGATGTCTACGTATTATAGCAATGGAGCTCTAATGCTTCTCAAAACGCGATATCGCATCTCATTTCTATGTTTCATGATAATATATAATATTCATTGTGGAATGTTATGTATACCTCGTCTAGACTTCCTAAGAATGTAAATGCGACACTTCCTTGCTTGGAAATAGCGTTTGCAGATGTCTGCGTATCAAAGCAATAGAGTTCTAATGCTTCTTAAATCGTCATATCGCATCTCATTTCTATGTTTCGTGATAAGATATAATATTCATTGTGGAGTGTTATGTATATCTCGCATTCACTTCAAAAGAATGTAAATGCGACACTTCCTTGCTAGGAAATAGCGTTTGCAGATGTCTGCGTATCGAAGCAATAGATTTCAAACGCTTCTTAAAGCGCGATATCGCATCTCATTTCTACGTTTCATGATAAGATATAATATTCATTGCGAAGTGTTATATACTCCTAATATTCACTTCAAATGAATGTAAATGGGACACTTCTTGCTAGGAAATAGCGTTTGCAGATGTCTACGTATCAAAGCAATAGTGTTCTAATGCTTCTTAAATCGCGATATCGCATCTCATTTCTATATTTCATGAAAAGATCTAATATTCATTGCGAAGTGTCAAGTATACCTGGCATACACTTCAAAAGAATGAAAATGCCACACTTCCTTGCTAGGAAGTAGCGTTTGCTGATGTCTAGGTATCGAAGCAATAAGGTTCTAATGTTTCTTAAAATGGGATACCGCATCTCATTTCTATGTTTCATGATAAGATTTAATAATCATTGCGAAGTGCCATGAATACCTCGTATTCACATCAAAAGAATGTAAATGCGACTCCTCCTTGCTAGGAAATAGCGATTCCAGATATCTACGTATCGTAGTAATAGTGTTCTAATGCTTCTTAAAAAGTGATATCGCATCTCTCTTCTATGTTTCATGATAAGATATAATATTTATTGTGGAGTGTTATGTATACCACGTATTCACTTCAAAAGAATGTAAGTGCGACACTTCCTTGCTAGGAAATAGCTTTTGCAGATGTCTACGTATCGTGGCAATAGTGTTCTAACGCTTCTTAGAACGCGATATTGCATCTCATTTCTATGTTTCATGATAAGATATAATATTCATTGCGAAGTGTCTTGAATACCTCGAATACACTTCAAATGTATGTAAATGCAACACTTCCTTGCTAGTAAATAGCGATGGTAGGTGTCTACGTATCGAAGCAATAGCGTTCTAATACTTCTTAAATCGCCATATCGCATCTCATTTCTATGTTTTATGATAAGATATAATATTCATTGCGGAGTGTCATGTATACCTCGTAATCTCTCCAAAAGAATGTAAATACGACACTTCCTTGCTAGGGAATAGCGTCAGCAGATATCTACGTATCGTAGCAATAGAGTTCTAATGCTTCTTAAAACGCGAGATCGCATCTCATTTCTATGTTTCATGATAAGATATAATATTCATTGCGAAGTGTCTTGAGTACCTCGCATACACTTCAAATGAATGTAAATGCGACACTTCCTTGCTAGGAAATAGCGATGGCAGATGTCTACGTATCGAACCAATAGATTCCTAATGCTTCTTAAGTAGCCATATCGCATCTCATTTCTAAGTTTCATGATAAGATATAATATTCATTGCGGAGTGTCATGTATACCTCGTAATCTCTCCAAAAGAATGTAAATACGACACTTCCTTGCTAGGGAATAGCGTTTGCCAATGTCTGCGTATCGTAGCAATAGAGTTCTAATGCTTCTCAAAACGCGATATCGCTTTTCATTTCTATGTTTCATGATAAGATATAATATTCATTGTGGAGTGTTATGTATACCTAGTATTCACTCTAAAAGAATGTAAATGCGACACTTCCTTGCTAGGAAATAGCGTCTGCAGATATCTACGTATCGTAGCAATAGAGTTCGAATGATTCTTAAAACGCGATATCGCATCTCATTTCTATGTTTCATGATAAGATATAATATTCGTTGTGGAGTGTTATGTATACCTCGTATTCACTTCAAAAGAATGTAAATGCGACA
Source organism: Xylocopa sonorina (assembly GCF_050948175.1). Classification (NCBI taxonomy): domain Eukaryota; kingdom Metazoa; phylum Arthropoda; class Insecta; order Hymenoptera; family Apidae; genus Xylocopa; species Xylocopa sonorina. Next base: position 3,187,577 of record NW_027490095.1, read on the forward strand.
CTTCCTTGCTAGTAAATAGCGTCTGCAGACATCTACGTATCGTAGCAATAGAGTTCTAATGCTACTTAAAACGCGATATCGCATCTCATTTCTATGTTTCATTATAAGATATAATATTCATTGTGGAGTGTTATGTACACCTTGTATTCAATTCAAAAGAATGTAAATGCGACAGTTCCTTGCTAGGAAATAGCGTTAGCAGATATCTACGTATCGTAGCAATAGAGTTCTAATGCTTCTTAGAACGCGATATTGCATCTCATTTCTATGTTTCATGATAAGATATAATATTCATTGCGAAGTGTCTTGAATACCTCGAATACACTTCAAATGAATGTAAATGCAACACTTCCTTGCTAGGAAATAGCGATGGTAGGTGTCTACGTATCGAGGCAATAGCGTTCTAATGCTTCTTAAATCGCCATATCGCATCTCATTTCTATGTTTTATGATAAGATATAATATTCATTGCGGAGTGTCATGTATACCTCGTAATCTCTCCAAAAGAATGTAAATACGACACTTCCTTGCTAGGGAATAGCGTTCAGCAGATATCTACGTATCGTAGCAATAGAGTTCTAATGCTTCTTAAAACGCGAGATCGCATCTCATTTCTATGTTTCATGATAAGATATAATATTCATTGCGAAGTGTCTTGAGTACCTCGCATACACTTCAAATGAATGTAAAGGCGACACTTCCTTGCTAGGAAATAGCGATGGCAGATGTCTACGTATCGAACCAATAGATTCCTAATGCTTCTTAAGTAGCCATATCGCATCTCATTTCTAAGTTTCATGATAAGATATAATATTCATTGCGGAGTGTCATGTATACCTCGTAATCTCTCCAAAAGAATGTAAATACGACACTTCCTTGCTAGGGAATAGCGTTTGCCAATGTCTGCGTATCGTAGCAATAGAGTTCTAATGCTTCTCAAAACGCGATATCGCTTTTCATTTCTATGTTTCATGATAAGATATAATATTCATTGTGGAGTGTTATGTATACCTAGTATTCACTCTAAAAGAATGTAAATGCGACACTTCCTTGCTAGGAAATAGCGTCTGCAGATATCTACGTATCGTAGCAATAGAGTTCGAATGATTCTTAAAACGCGATATCGCATCTCATTTCTATGTTTCATGATAAGATATAATATTCGTTGTGGAGTGTTATGTATACCTCGTATTCACTTCAAAAGAATGTAAATGCGACACTTCCTTGCTAGTAAATAGCGTCTGCAGACATCTACGTATCGTAGCAATAGAGTTCTAATGCTACTTAAAACGCGATATCGCATCTCATTTCTATGTTTCATTATAAGATATAATATTCATTGTGGAGTGTTATGTACACCTTGTATTCAATTCAAAAGAATGTAAATGCGACAGTTCCTTGCTAGGAAATAGCGTTAGCAGATATCTACGTATCGTAGCAATAGAGTTCTAATGCTTCTTAGAACGCGATATTGCATCTCATTTCTATGTTTCATGATAAGATATAATATTCATTGCGAAGTGTCTTGAATACCTCGAATACACTTCAAATGAATGTAAATGCAACACTTCCTTGCTAGGAAATAGCGATGGTAGGTGTCTACGTATCGAGGCAATAGCGTTCTAATGCTTCTTAAATCGCCATATCGCATCTCATTTCTATGTTTTATGATAAGATATAATATTCATTGCGGAGTGTCATGTATACCTCGTAATCTCTCCAAAAGAATGTAAATACGACACTTCCTTGCTAGGGAATAGCGTTCAGCAGATATCTACGTATCGTAGCAATAGAGTTCTAATGCTTCTTAAAACGCGAGATCGCATCTCATTTCTATGTTTCATGATAAGATATAATATTCATTGCGAAGTGTCTTGAGTACCTCGCATACACTTCAAATGAATGTAAAGGCGACACTTCCTTGCTAGGAAATAGCGGTGGCAGTTGTCTACGTAACGAAGCAATAGAGTTCTAATGCTTCTTAAAACGCGAAATCGCTCCCCATTTATATGCTTCATGCTAAGATATAATATTCATTGCGGAGTGTCATGTATACCTCGTATTATCTTCAAAAGAATGTAAATACGACACTTCCTTGCTAGGAAATAGCGTTTGCAGATGTCTACGTATCGAAGCAATAGAGTTCTAATGCTTCTCAAAACGCGATATCGCTTTTCATTTCTATGTTTCATGATAAGATATAATATTCATTGTGGAATGTTATGTATACCTCGTCTAGACTTCCTAAGAATGTAAATGCGACACTTCCTTGCTTGGAAATAGCGTTTGCAGATGTCTGCGTATCAAAGCAATAGAGTTCTAATGCTTCTTAAATCGTCATATCGCATCTCATTTCTATGTTTCGTGATAAGATATAATATTCATTGTGGAGTGTTATGTATATCTCGCATTCACTTCAAAAGAATGTAAATGCGACACTTCCTTGCTAGGAAATAGCGTTTGCAGATGTCTGCGTATCGAAGCAATAGATTTCAAACGCTTCTTAAAGCGCGATATCGCATCTCATTTCTACGTTTCATGATAAGATATAATATTCATTGCGAAGTGTTATATACTCCTAATATTCACTTCAAATGAATGTAAATGGGACACTTCCTTGCTAGGAAATAGCGTTTGCAGATGTCTACGTATCAAAGCAATAGTGTTCTAATGCTTCTTAAATCGCGATATCGCATCTCATTTCTATATTTCATGAAAAGATCTAATATTCATTGCGAAGTGTCAAGTATACCTGGCATACACTTCAAAAGAATGAAAATGCCACACTTCCTTGCTAGGAAGTAGCGTTTGCTGATGTCTAGGTATCGAAGCAATAAGGTTCTAATGTTTCTTAAAATGGGATACCGCATCTCATTTCTATGTTTCATGATAAGATTTAATAATCATTGCGAAGTGCCATGAATACCTCGTATTCACATCAAAAGAATGTAAATGCGACTCCTCCTTGCTAGGAAATAGCGATTCCAGATATCTACGTATCGTAGTAATAGTGTTCTAATGCTTCTTAAAAAGTGATATCGCATCTCTCTTCTATGTTTCATGATAAGATATAATATTTATTGTGGAGTGTTATGTATACCACGTATTCACTTCAAAAGAATGTAAGTGCGACACTTCCTTGCTAGGAAATAGCTTTTGCAGATGTCTACGTATCGTGGCAATAGTGTTCTAACGCTTCTTAGAACGCGATATTGCATCTCATTTCTATGTTTCATGATAAGATATAATATTCATTGTGGAGTGTTATGTATACCTAGTATTCACTCTAAAAGAATGTAAATGCGACACTTCCTTGCTAGGAAATAGCGTCTGCAGATATCTACGTATCGTAGCAATAGAGTTCGAATGATTCTTAAAACGCGATATCGCATCTCATTTCTATGTTTCATGATAAGATATAATATTCGTTGTGGAGTGTTATGTATACCTCGTATTCACTTCAAAAGAATGTAAATGCGACACTTCCTTGCTAGTAAATAGCGTCTGCAGACATCTACGTATCGTAGCAATAGAGTTCTAATGCTACTTAAAACGCGATATCGCATCTCATTTCTATGTTTCATTATAAGATATAATATTCATTGTGGAGTGTTATGTACACCTTGTATTCAATTCAAAAGAATGTAAATGCGACAGTTCCTTGCTAGGAAATAGCGTTAGCAGATATCTACGTATCGTAGCAATAGAGTTCTAATGCTTCTTAGAACGCGATATTGCATCTCATTTCTATGTTTCATGATAAGATATAATATTCATTGCGAAGTGTCTTGAATACCTCGAATACACTTCAAATGAATGTAAATACGACACTTCCTTGCTAGGAAATAGCGTTTGCAGATGTCTACGTATCGAAGCAATAGGGTTCTAATGCCTCTTAAAACGAGATATCGCATCTCATTTCTATGTACCATGATAAGATATAATATTCATTGCGAAGTGTCATGTATACCTCTCAAACACTTCAATTGTATGTAAATGCGACACTTCCTTGCTAGGAAGTAGTGTCATGTCCTGGCGAATAAATTATTCGTATCCCAGCAGGCTGAATGACACAAGCCTTTTAGTCGAGAATTTGGTCCGGTATAAAACGCGTATGACCGCGTCCGTCGATTCTGGCAAGACGCGGGCACCGTAAACAATCGCGAACGCGTGTAAGGAGGGATTTTACTTACCTTTCGCTGATTACCCTCTTCTGCTTTCAGATGTGGCGATCGTCGAGGGTCGTTCTGGGGGGAGGAGTCGGCGTACGGCTGGCTGAAATCGGCGTTGTGATGGTGGAGCTGCGATGAATGTCGCCGTCCGTCGATGAACGAAGAATTCTGGCGTTTCACCAACGTATTCCGCACGAGATAATGGATTAAATTCTTCCTCCCGGCACTAAGAGTTCGTTTATAGACACTCAAGTTGTAACGAACTTGGAAAAATTTGTATTAAAATATAATTGAATTTAGAAATGGAGTTGGAATGAACTAGAACTTGATGTGGTAGAAAAATAATAAAGTATATTCTAGATCAAAGAGTACAAGAACAATTATTTCGAAGTATTAAGACTAGGTTAACTATGAATTAGGAATTAGAACAAAGACTTTAGAACTAGGAACCTTATCGAGGCTGCGCGACGACCCTAAGGCGCGACTTGGAAGAGACTTGGAATTGGAAGTGCCCGAAGGCGAGATAGAACTGTACCGTACTGACGGTACTGACTGACTGTGTCTCCCAAGATGCGTCTGCGACCTCCTCGACTCTCGGAGCGCTTAGGTCGTGTGCGAACGTAGGTGAGAGTATGTGGACGCCCGAGTGGGGTTTCGGCGTTGCGTGGTGGGGTTAGCGGCGCGTGCCGCTGAGGCGGTCGCGATCTCGCGCGTCGCGGGTTACTTAATTAGCGCAACTTATGAATATAGAGATACAAGTATGAAATTAGAAATTACGCGTTAAATGTAAAATGTGTGTTGTTTGTGTCGTTATAAAGTAGTGTCGTGTAAATTCTATGAGCTAGGAATACAGAGCTTAGAATGTAGGAGTATATATATAATGTTAATTAATAATCTTAGAAATAGTATTTTGGGCATGGCAGATCTGGGATGGTGAAATCGTAGAGTCCTTTGTACGGTGAGGGTTCCCGTCGTCGGATCTCGTGGAGGTTGATTCTCCTGGTATGTCCCTGGAGTGAGCGAGAGGGCGAGTTTCCCTGCAGGTAAGAGTGAGACGGTGGATGGCTCCTTGAGTGGGAGCGAGACAGCGCACATGGTCCTTGGTGCGAGCGAGATGGCGAGCACCTCTGCGGGTGCGAGTGAGACGGAGGGTATGTTCCCTGGAGCGAGAGAGACAGCGTGTTGCGCCTGGGTGTTGCCTGTGTTGCAGGCGCGTGAGGGTGGTTGCTGTGGTGCGCTGAGAGGGTGGCAGGCGGCACGCCTGACGTCACAGTAGCGTTTGCAGATATCTACGTATCGAAGCAGTAGAGTTCTAATGCTTCTCAAAACGCGATATCGCATCCCATTCCTATGTCTCATGATGAGATATAATATTCATTGCGAATTGTCATGAGTACCTCGGATACACATCAAATGAATGTAAATGCGACACTTCCTTGCTAGGAAATAGCGTTGGCAGCTGTCTACGCTTCCAAGCAATAGAGTTCCAAAACTTCTTAAAACGGGATATCGCATCACATTCATATGTCCCATGATAAGATATAATATGCACTGCGAAGTGTCATGTATACCTCGTATTCACTTCAAAAAAATGTAAATGCGGTACTTGCTTGCTAGCAAGTAGCGTTTGCAGAAGTCTACGTATCGATGAAATAGAGTTCTAATTCTTCTTAGATCGCGATATCGCATCCCATTTCTATGTTTCATGACAAGATATAATATTCATTGCGAAGTGTTATGTTTTTCTCGTCTACGCTTCAAATGAATGGAAATGCGACACTTCCTTGCTAGTAAATAGCGTTTGTAGATACCTTCGCATCGTAGCAATAGAGTTCCAATGCTTCTTAAATCGCGAGATCGCATCTAATTTCTATGTTTAATGTTAAGATATAAATCTCATAGTGCAGTGTTATATATACCTCGTATTCACTTCAAATGAACGAAAATGCGACACTTCCTTGCAAGGAAATAGCGTTTACAGATGTCTACGTATCGAAGCAATAGATTTCTAAAGCTTCTTAAAACGGGATATCGCGTCTCATTTCTATGTCTCATGATAAGATATAATATTCGTTGCGAAGTGTTATGTACTTCTCGTCTACACATCAAACGAATGTAAATACGACAGCTCCATACTAGGAAATAGAGTTTCCAGATGTCTACGCATCGAAGCGATAGAGTTCTAATGCTTCTTGAAACGCGATATCGCATCTAAATCCTATGCTTCATGATAAGGTATAATACTCATTGCGAAGTGTTACGTATACCTCGTATACACTTTAATGAACGTAAGTGCGACACTTCCTTGCTAGGAAGTAGTGTTTGCAGTTGTCTACGTATCGAAGCAACAGAGTACTGGTGCTTCTTAAATCGCAATATCGCATCTCAATTCTATGTTTCATGATAAGATATAATATTCATTACGAAGTGTCATGTATACATCGTATTCACTTCAAAAGGATGTAAATGCGACACTACCTTGCTAGGAAATAGCGTTTGCAGATGTCTACGTATCGAAGAAATAGAGTTTTATGCTTCTTAAACCCCGATGTCGCATTTCATACCTATGTTTCATGATAAGATATAATATTCATTGCGAAGTGACATGTATACCTCGTATTCTCTTCAAAAGAATGTAAATGCGACACCTTCTTGCTAGGGAATAGCGTTTGCAGATGTCTACGTATCGTAGCAATAAAGTTCTAGTGCTACTTAAATCACAATATCGCATCTCATTTCTATGTTTCACGATAAGATATAGTATTCATTGTGGAGTGTTATGTATACCTCGTATTCACTTCAAATGAATGTAAATGCGACACATTCTTTCTACGAAATAGCGTTTCCACATGTCTACGTATCGTAGCAATAGAGCTCTAATGTTTCCTAAAACGCGATATCGCATCTCATTTCTATGTTTCATAATAAGACGTAGTATTCATTGCGAAGTGTTATGTATACCTCGCATACACTTCCAATGAATGTAAATGCGAAACTTCCTTGCTAGGAAATAGCGTTTGCAGATGTCTACGTATCGTAGCAATAGAGTTCCAGTGCTACTTAAATCGCGATATCGCATCTCATTTCCATGTTTCATGATAAGACGTAGTATTCATTGCGAAGTGTTACGTCTACCTCGTATACACTTCAATGAATGTAAGTGCGACACTTCCTACCTAGGAAGTAGCGTTTTTAGTTGTCTACGTATCGAAGCAGCAGAGTACTGGTGCTTCTTAAATCGCGATATCGCATCTCATTTCTGTGTTTCTTGATAAGATATAAAATTCATTGTGAAGTGTCATATATACCTCATATTCACTTCAAAAGAATGTAAGTGCGACACTTCCTTGCTAGGAAATAGCGTTTGCAGATGTCTACGTATCGTAGCAATAGTGTTCTAATGCTTCTTAAAACGAGATGTCGCATCTCACTTCTATCTCTCACGATAAGATATAATATTCATTGCGAAGTGTCATTTATACCTCGTATTCACTACTAAAGAAAGTAAACGCGACACTTCGATGGTAGGAAATAGCGTTTGCAGATGTCTACGTATCGTAGCAAGAGAGCTATAATGCTTCTTAAAACGATATATCGCATCTCTTTTCTATGTTTCATAACAAGATAAAATATTCATTGCGAATTGTCATGTATTCCTCGTATTCACTTCAAGCGAATGTAAATGCGACCCTTGCTTGCTATTAAATAGCGTTTGCAGATGTCTACTTATCGTAGCAATAATGCTCTAATGCTTCCTAATTCGCGATATCGCTTGTCATTTCTATGGTTCATGATGAGATATAATGTTCATTGCGAAGTGTATTGTATACCTGTATTCATTTCAAGAGAATGTAAATGCGACTCTCCCTTGCTATGAAATAGCGTTTTTATATGTCTACGTATCGGAACAGTAGAGTTCTAATGCTTCTTAAAACGCGATATCGCAACTCATTTCTATGTTTCAGATAAGATATAATATTCATTGCGCAGTTATATGTATTCCTCGTATTCACTTCAAAAGAATGTAAATGCGACACTTCGTTGCTAGGAATCAGCGTTTGCAGATGTATACGTATCGAAGCAATAGAGTTCCAATGCTTCTTGCATCGTCAAATCTCATCTCATTTCTATGTTTTGTGATAAGATATAATATTCATTGCGAAGTGTCATGTACACCTCGTATTCACCTCAAAACAATTAAATGCGACACTTCCTTCCTAGGAAATAGCGTTTGCAGATGTCTACGTATCGAAGCAATAGAGTTCTAATGCTTCTTAACTCGCGATATCGCATCTCATTTCGATGTTTCGTGATAAGATATAATATTCATTGTGGAGTGTTATGTATACCTCGTATTCACTTCAAGAGAATGTAAATGCGACACTTCCTTGCTAGGAAGTAGCGTTTCCAGATGTCTAGGTATCGTAGCAATAGAGATCTAATGCTTCTTAATGCGCGATATCGCTTCCCATTTCTATGTTTCATGATAAGATATAATATTCATTGTGGAGTGTTATGTATACCTCGTATTCACTTCAAAAGAATGTGAATGCGACTCTTCCTTGCTAGGAAATAGCGTCTGCAGATGTCTACGTATCGTACCAATAGAGATATAATGCTTCTTAAAATGCGATATCGCATCTCATTTCTATGTTTCATTATAAGATATAATATTCATTGCGAAGTGTCACGTATACCTCGCATACACTTCAAATGAATGTAAATGCGACACTTCCTTGCTAGGAAGTAGCGTTTGCAGATGTCTACGTATCGAAGCAATAGAGTTCTAATGTTTATTAAAACGCGATATCGCATCTCATTCCTATGTTTCATGAGAAAATATAATATTCATTGCGACATGTCACGTATACCACGTATTCACTTCAAAAGCATGTAAACGCGACACATCCTTGCTAGGAAATAGCGTTTCCAGACGTCTACGTATCGAAACAATAGAGATCTAATGCTTCTTAAATCGCGATATCGCAACACATTTCTATATTTCGTGATAAGATATAATATTCATTGTGCAGTGTTATGTATACCTGGTATTCACTTCAAAAGAATGCAAATGCGACACTTCCTAGCTAGGAAATAGCGCTTGCAGATGTCTACGTATCGAAGCAATAGGCATCTAATTCTTCTTAAATCGCGATATCGCATGTCATTTCTATGTTTCATGTTAAGATATAATATTCATTGCGAAGTGATATGTATACCTCGTATTCACTTGAAAAGAATGTAAGTGCAGCACTTCCTTGCTAGGAAGTAGCGTTTCCAGATGTCTAGGTATCGTAGCAATAGAGATCTAATGCTTCTTAATGCGCGATATCGCTTCCCATTTCTATGTTTCATGATAAGATATAATATTCATTGTGGAGTGTTGTGTATACCTCGTATTCACTTCAAAAGAATGTGAATGCGACTCTTCCTTGCTAGGAAATAGCGTCTGCAGATGTCTACGTATCGTAGCAATAGAGATATAATGCTTCTTAAAATGCGATATCGCATCTCATTTCTATGTTTCATTATAAGATATAATATTCATTGCGAAGTGTCATGTATACCTCGCATACACTTCAAATGAATGTAAATGCGACACTTCCTTGCTAGGAAGTAGCGTTTGCAGATGTCTACGTATCGAAGCAATAGAGTTCTAATGTTTATTAAAACGCGATATCGCATCTCATTCCTATGTTTCATGAGAAGATATAATATTCATTGCGACGTGTCACGTATACCACGTATTCACTTCAAAAGCATGTAAACGCGACACATCCTTGCTAGGAAATAGCGTTTCCAGACGTCTACGTATCGAAACAATAGAGATCTAATGCTTCTTAAATCGCGATATCGCAACACATTTCTATATTTCGTGATAAGATATAATATTCATTGTGCAGTGTTATGTATACCTGGTATTCACTTCAAAAGAATGCAAATGCGACACTTCCTAGCTAGCAAATAGCGCTTGCAGATGTCTACGTATCGAAGCAACAGGCATCTAATTCTTCTTAAATCGCGATAGCCCATTTCAATTCTATGTTTCTTTATAAGGTATAAAATTCATTGTGGAGTGTAATGCATACCTCGTATTCACTTCAGAGGAATGTAAATGCGACACTACCTTGCTATTAAATAGCGTTTGCAGATGACAACGTATCGTAGCAATAGTGTTCTAATGCTTTTTAAAACGCGATATCGCATCTTATGTCTATGTTTCATGATAAGATATAATATTCATTGCGAAGTGTCATGAATACCACATATTCACTTCAAAAGGATGTAAATGCAACACTTCCTTGCTATTAAATAGCGATTGCAGATGTCTACTTATCGTAGCAATAATGCTCTAGTGCTTCCTAATTCGCGATATCGCATGTCATTTCTATGGTCCATGATGAGATATAATGTTCATTGCGAAGTGTATTGTATACCTCGTATTCATTTCAAGAGAATGTAAATGCGACTCTCCCTTGCAAGGAAATAGCGTTTTTATATGTCTACGTATCGGAACAATAGAGTTCTAATGCTTCTTAAAACGCGGTATCGCAACTCATTTCTATGTTTCAGATAAGATATGACATTCATTGTGCAGTTATATGTATTCCTCGTATTCACTTCAAAAGAATCTAAATGCGACACTTCGTTGCTAGGAAACAGCGTTTGCACATGTATACGTATCGAAGCAATAGAGTTCCAATGCTTCTTGCATCGTCATGTCGCATCTCATTTCTATGTTTTGTGATAAGATATAATATTCATTGCGAAGTGTCATGTACACCTCGTATTCACTTCAAAACAATTAAATGCGACACTTCCTTCCTAGGAAATAGCGTTTGCAGATGTCTACGTATCGAAGCAATAGAGTTCTAATGCTTCTTAACTCGCGATATCGCATCTCATTTCTATGTTTCGTGATAAGATGTAATATTCATTGCGAAGTGTAATGTATACCTCGTATTTACTTCAAAGGAATGTAAATGCGGCACTTCCTTGCTAGAAAATAGCGTTTGCAGATGTCTAGGTATCGAAGCAATAGAGTTCTAATGTTTCTCAAAACGCGATATCGCTTCGCATTTCTATGTTTCATGATAAGATATAATATTCATTGTGGAGTGTTATGTATACCTCGTATTCACTACAAAAGAATGTAAATGCGACACCTTCTTGCTAGGGAATTACGCGTCCTGATGTCTTACGTATCGAGGCAATAGAGTTCTAATGCTTCTTAAAACGCGATATCGCATGTCATTTCTATGTTTCATGTTAAGATATAATATTCATTGCGAAGTGATATGTATTCCTCGTCTACACTTCAAATGAATGTAAATGCGACACTTCCTTTCCAGGAAATAGCGTTTGCAGATGTCTACGTATCGAAACAATAGAGTTCTAATGCTTCCTAAAACGCGATATCGCATAGCATTTCTATGTCTCATTATAAGATAAAATATTCATTGCGGAGTGTTATTCACTGTAAGTATTCACTTGAAAAGAATGTAAGTGCAGCACTTCCTTGCTAGGAAGTAGCGTTTCCAGATGTCTAGGTATCGAAACATTAGAGTTCTAATGCATCTTAAAACGAGATGTCGCATCTCATTTCTATGTTTCACGATAAGATATAATATTCATTGCGAAGTGTAATGTATTTCTCGCATACACTTCAAATGAGTGTAAATACGACACTTCCTTGCCAGGAAATAGCATTGGCAGATGTTTACGTATCGAAGCAATTGAGTTCTAAGGCATCTTAAAACGAGATGTTGCAACTCATTTCTATGTTTCATGAGAAGATATAATATTCATTGCGGAGTGTCATGTATACCTCGCATTCACTTGAAAGGAATGTAAATGCGGCACTTGCTTGCTAGGAAATAGCATTTCCAGACATCTACGTATCGTAGCAATAGAGATCTAATGCTTCTTGAAGCGCGATATCGCTTCCCATTTCTATGTTTCATGATAAGATATAATATTCATTGTGGAGTGTTATGTATACCTCTTAATCACTTCAAAAGAATGTGAATGCGACTCTTCCTTGCTAGGAAATAGCGCTTGCAGATGTCTACGTATCGAAGCAATAGGGATCTAATTCTTCTTAAATCGCGATACCCCATTTCATTTCTATGTTTCTTTATAAGGTATAAAATTCATTGTGGAGTGTTATGCATACCTCGTATTCACTTCAAAGGAATGTAAATGCGACACTACCTTGCTATTAAATAGCGTTTGCAGATGACAACGTATCGTAGCAATAGTGTTCTAATGCTTTTTAAAACGCGATATCGCATCTTATGTCTATGTTTCATGATAAGATATAATATTCATTGCGAAGTGTCATGAATACCACATATTCACTTCAAAAGGATGTAAATGCGACACTTTCTTTCTAGAAAATGGCGTTTCCTGATGTCTACGTATCGAAGCCATAGATTCCTAATGCTGCTTAAAACGGGATACCGCATTCCCTTTCTCTATTTCAAGATAAGATATAATATTCATTGCGAAGTGTCACTTACACCTCGCATACACTTCAAGCGAATGCAATTGCATCACTTTCTTCCTAGGAAATAGCGTTTGCAGATGTCTACGTATCATAGCAATAGATTTCTAATGCTTCTCAAAACATGATACGGCATCCCATTTCAATGTTTCATGATAAGATATAATATTCATTGCCAAGTGTTACTTATACATCGCATACACTTCATATGAATGAAAATGCGGCAGTTCCTTGCTAGGAAATAGCGTTTCCAGATGTCTACGTATCGAATCAATAGATTTCTAAAGCTTCTCAAAACGCGATATCGCATCTCATTTCTGTGTCTCATGATAAGATATAATATTCATTGCGAAGTGTCATGTATACCTCGCATACACTTCAAATGAATGTAAATGCGACACCTCCTTGCTAGGAAATAGACTTTCCAGATGTCTAGGTATCGAAACAATAGAGTTCTAATGCTTCTTAGAACGAGATGTCGCATTTCATTTCTACGTTTCATGAGAAGATATAGTATTCATTGCGGAGTGTCATGTATACCTCGTATTCACTTGAAGAGAATGTAAATGCGACATTTCATTGCTAGGAAGTAGTGTTTGCAGATGTCTATGTATCGTAGCAATAGATTTCTAATGCTTCTTAAAGCGCGAATCGATCCTCATTCCTATATTTCACGATGAAATATAATATTCATTGTGGAGTGTTATGTATACCTCGTCTGCACTTCCTAATAATGTAAATGCGACACTTCCTTGCTAGGAAATAGCGTTTCCAGATATCTACGTATCGTAGCAATAGCGTTCTAATGCCTCTTAATACGCGATATGGTATCTCATTTCTATGTCTCATGACAAGATATAATATTCATTGCGAAGTGTTATGTATTTCTCGTCTACGCTTCAAATGAATGGAAATGCGACACTTCCTTGCTAGTAAATAGCGTTTGTAGATACCTACGTACCGTAGCAATAGAGTTCTAATGCTTCTTAGAACGCGAAATCGCTCCTCATTTCTATGCTACATGATAAGATATAATATTCATTGTGGAGTGTCATGCATACCTCGTATTCACTCCAAAAGAATGTAAATGCAACACTTCCTTGCTAGGAAATAGCGTTTGAAGATGTCTACGTATCGTAGCATTAGGGTTCTAATGCTTCTCAAAACGTGATATCGCATCTCATTTCTATGTTTCATGATAAGATGTAATATTCATTGTGTAGTGTTACGTATACCTCGTAATCAATTCAAAAGATTGAAAATGCGGCACTTCCTTGTTAGGAAATAGCGTCTGTAGATGTCTACGTCTCGAAGCAATAGTGTTCTATTGCTTCTTAAAACGCGATATCGCATCTCATTTCTATGTTTCATGATAAGATATAATATTCATAGCGAAGTGTCATGTATACCTCGCATACACTTCAAATGAATGTAAATGCGACACTTCCTTCCTAGGAAGTAACGTTTGCAGATGTCTACGTATCGAAGCAACAGAGTACTAATGCTTCATGAAACGAGATATCGCACCTCATTTCTATGTTTTATGATAAGATATAATATTCATTGTGCAGTGTTATGAATACCCTGCATTCACATCAAAAGAATGTAAATACGACACATGATTGCTAAGAAATAGCGTTTGCAGATGTCTACGTATCGTAGCAATAGAGTTCTAATGCTTCTTAAAACGCGACATCGCATCACATTTCTATGTTTCATGATAGGATATAATATTCATTGCGAAGTGCCACTTATGCCTCGCATACACCTAAAATGAATGTAAATGCGACACTTCATTGCTAGGAAATAGCGTTTGCAGATGTCTACGTATCTAAGCAATAGTGTTCTAATGCTTCTTAAAACGGGATACCGCATCCCATTCCTATTTATCATGATAAGATATAATATTCATTGCGAAGTGTCATGTGTACCTCGTATTCCCTTCAAAAGAATGTAAATGCCACAGTTCCTTCCTAGGAAATAGCGTTTGCAGATGTACACGTATCGAAGCAATAGAGTTCTAATGCTTCTTAAAACGGGATATCGCATCTCAATTCTATGTCTCATGATAAGATACAATATTCATTGCGAAGTGTCATGTATACATCGTATTCACTTCAAAAGAATGTAATTGCGATACTTCCATGCTAGGAAGTAGCGTTTGCAGATGTCTACGTATCGAAGCAATAGATATCCAATGCTTCTTAAAAGGCGAAATCGCTCCCCAATTATATGATTCACGAAAAGATATAATATTCATTGTGGAGTGTTATGTATACCTCGTATTCACTTCAAAAGAATGTAATTGCGATACTTCCTTGCTAGGAAATAGCGTCTGCAGATGTCGACGTATCGTAGCAATAGATTTCTAATGCTTCTTAAAACGCGATATCGCATCTCATTCCTACGTTTTATGATAAGATATAATATTCATTGTGTAGTGTTATGTATACCTCGTATTCAGTTCAATAGAATGTATATGCGACTCTGCCTTGCTAGGATATTTCGTTTGCTGATGTCTACGTATCGTAGCATTAGAGTCCTATTCCTTTTAGAACGCGATATCGCAAGTCATCTATGTTTCATGATAAGATATAATCTTCATTGAGAAGTGTCTTGAATACCTCGCATACACTTCATATGAATGTAAATGCGACACTTCCTTGCTTGGAAGTAGCGATGGCAGATGTCTACGCATCGAAGCAATAGAGTTCTAATGCTTCTTATAACGCGAAATGGCTCCTCATTTATATGTTTCATGATAAGATATAATATTCATTGTGGAGTGTTATGTATACCTCGTATTAACTTCAAAAGAATGTTAATGCGACACTTCCCTGCTAGGAAATAGCGTCTGCAGATGTCTACGTATCGTAGCAATAGAGTTCCAATTCTTCTTAAAACGCGATATCGCATCTCATTCCTATGTATCACTATAAGATATAATAAGCATTGCGAAGTGTCATGTATACCTCGAATTCTCTTCAAAAGATTGTAAATACGACACTTCCTTGCTAGGATATAGCGATGGCAGACGTCTACGTATCGAAGCAACAGAGTTATAATGCTTCTTAAAACGAGATATGGCATCTCAATTCTATGTTTTATGATAAGATATAATGTTCATTGTGGAGTGTTATGTATACCTCGTATTCGCTTCAAAAGAATGTAAATGCGTCACTTCCTGGCTAGGAAATAGCGTCTGCAGATGTCAATGTATCGCAGCAATAGGGTTCTAATGCTTCTTAAAGCGCGAATCGATCCTCATTTCTATGTTTCACGTTAAAATATAATATTCATTGTGGAGTGTTATATATACCTCGTATTCGCTTCAAAAGAATGTAAATGCGACACTTCCTTACTTGGAAGTAGCGATGGCAGATGTCTACGCATCGTAGCAATAGAGTTCTAAATCTCCTTAAAACGCGATATCACATCATATTTATATGTTTCATGATAAGATATAATATTTATTGCGAAGTGTCACGTATACATCGCATACACTTCAAATGAATGTAAATGCGACACTTCCTAGCTAGGAAATAGCGTTTGCTGATGTCTACGTATCAAAGCAAAAGAGTTCTAGTACGTCTTAAAACGAGATATCGCATCTCATTTCTATGTTTCATGATAACATATAATATACATTGCGAAGTGTTACGTATACCTCGCATACACTTCAAATGAATGTAAATGCGACTCTACCTTGCTAGGAAATAGCGATTGCAGATGCCTACGTATCGAAGCAATAGAGTTCTAATGCTTCTTGAAACGGGATATTGCATCTCGTTTCTATGTTTCATGATAAGATATAGTATTCATTGCGAAGTATCACTTATACCTCGCATACACTTCAGAAGAATGTAAATGCGACACTTCCTTGCTAGGAAACAGCGTCTGCAGATGTCTACGCATCGTAGCAATAGAGTTCTAAAGCTACTTAAAACGCGATATCACATCACATTTCTCTGTTTCATGATAAGATATAATATTCATAGCGAAGCTTTCACGTATTCCTCGTATTCACTTCAAATGAATGTAAATGCGCCACTTCCTTCCTAGGAAATAGCCTTTGCAGATGTCTACGTATCGTAGAAAGTGTGTTCTAACGCTCCTTAAACCGCGATATCGCTCCTCATTTCTATGTTTCATGATAAGATATGATATTCATTGTGGAGTGCTCTGTATACCTCGTATTCACTTCAAAAGAATGTAAGTGCGACACTTTCTTGCTAGGAAGTAGCGTTTGCAGATGTCTACGTATCGAAGCAAAAGAATTCTAATGCTTCTCAAAACGCGATATCGCATCTGATTTCTATGTTTCATGATAAGATATAATATGCATTGCGAAGAGTCATGTGTTCCTCGTCTTCACTTCAAATGAATGTAAATGCGACACTTCCTTGCTAGGAAATAGCGATTGCAGATGTCTACGTATCGAAGCAATAGAGTTCTAATGCTTCTTGAAACGGGATATCGCATTTCATTTCTATGCTTCATGATAAGATATAATGTTAATTGCGAAGTGTCATGTATACCTCGCATACACTTCAAATGAATGTAAATGCGACACTGCCTTGGTAGGAAATAGCGTTTGCAGATGTCTACGTATCGTAGCAAGCATGTTATAATGCTTCTTAAAACAAGATATCGCATTTCATTTCTATATTTCATGATAACATATAATATTCATTGCGAAGTGTTATGTATACCTCGCATACACTTCAAATGAATGTAAATGCGACACTACCATGCTAGGAAATAGCCATTGCAGATGCCTACGTATCGAAGCAATGGAGTTCTAGTGCTTCTTGGAACGGGATATCGCGTTTCATTTCTATGCTTCATGATAAGACATAATACTAATTGCGAACTGTCATGTATACCTTGTATTCACGTCAAAAGAATGTAAATGCTACACTTCCTTGCGAGGAAATAAGGTTCGCAGATGTCTACGTATCGTAGCAATAGATTTCTAATGCTTCTTAAAACGAGATATCGCATCTCATACCTATGTTTCATGGTAAGATATAATATTCATTGCGAAGAATCACTTATACCTCGCATACACTTCAGAAGAATGTAAATGCGACACTTCCCAGCTAGGAAATAGCGTTTGCAGATGTCTACGTATCGAAGCAATAGAATTCTAATGCTTCTTAAAACGCGCTTTCGCATCTCTTTTCTATGTTTCATGATAAGATATAATATTCATTGCGAAGTGACATGCATACCTCGTATTCACTTCAAAAGAATGTAAATGCGTCGCTTCCATGCTAGGAAATAGCGTTTGCAGATGTCTACGTATCGAAGCAATAGAGTTCTAATGCTTCTTAAAACGCGTCTTCGCATCTCATTTCTATGTTTCATGATAAGGTATAATATTCATTGTGAAGTGACATGCATACCTCGTATTCACTTCAAAAGAATGTAAATGCAACACTTCCTTGCTAGAAAGTAGCGTTTGCAGTTGTCTACGTGTCGAAGCAATAGAGTTCTAATGCTTCTTAAAACGCGTCTTCGCATCTCATTTCTATGTTTCATGATAAGGTATAATGTTCATTGTGAAGTGACATGCATACCTCGTATTCACTTCAAATGAATGTAAATGCGACACTTCGTTGCTAGGAAATAGCTTTTGCAGATGTTTAGGTATCGAAGCAATAAAGTTCTAATGCACCTTAAATCGTGATATCGCATCTCATTTCGATGTTTGATGATAACATATAATATTCATTGTGCAATGTTATGTAAACCTCGCATTCGCTTCAAAAGAATGTAAATGCGACACGTCCTTGCTATGAAATAGCGTTTGTAGATGTCTACGTATCGTAGCAATAGAGTTCTAATGCTTCTTGAAACGGGATATCTAATCACATTACTGTCTTTCATGATGAGATATAAAATTCAATGCGAAGTTTCATGTATTCCTCGTATTCACTTCAAATGAATGTAAATGCGGCACTTCCTTCCTAGGAAATAGCGTTTGCAGATGTCTACGTATCGTAGCAATGGAGTTCTAATGCTTCTTGGAACGGGATATCGCATCTCATTTCTATGCTTCATGATAAGATATAATATTAGTTGCGAAGTGTCATGTATACCTTGTATTCACGTCAGAAGAATGTAAATGCGACACTTCCTTGCTAGGAAATAAGGTTCGTAGATGTCTACGTATCGTAGCAATAGAGTTGTAATGCTTCTTAAATCGCGATATCGCATCTCATTCATATGTTTCGATATAAGATATAATATTCATTGTGTAGTGTTATGTATACCTCTCATACAATTCAAAAGAATGTAACTGCGACACTTCCTTGCTAGGAAATGGCGTTTGCAGATGTCTACGTATCGTAGCAATAGTGTTCTGATGCTTCCTAAAACGCGATATCGCATCTCATTTCTATGTTTCATGATAAGATATAATATTCACTGCGAAGTGTCATGTATACCTCGCATACACTTCAAAAGAATGTAAATGCGACACTTCCTTGCTAGGAAATAGCGTTTGCATATGTCTACGTATCGGAGCAATAGATTTCTAATGCTTCTTCAATCGCCATATCGCATCTCATTTCTATGTTTCATGATAAGATATAATATTCATTGTGCAGTGATATGTATATCTCGTCTGCACTTCAAAAGAATGTAAATGCGACAATTGCTTGCTAGGAAATAGCTTCTGCAGATGTCTACGTATCGTAGAAATGGAGTTCTAATGCTGCTTAAATCGCGATATCGCATCTCATTTCTATGTTTCATGAAAAGATATAATATTCATTGCGAAGTGTCATGTATACCTCGTATTCACTATAAAAGAATGTAAATGCCACACTTCCTTGCTAGGAAATAGCGTTTGCAGATATCTACGTATCGTAGCAATAGGGTTCTAATGCTTCTTAAAACGTGATATCGCATCTCACTTCTATGTTTCATGATAAGATATAATATAATATTAATTGCGAAGTTTCGTGTATTCCTCGTATTCACTTCAAATGAATGTAAATGCGACACTTCCTTGCTTGGAAATAGCGTTTGCAGATCTCTACGTATCGTAGCAAGCTTGATATAATGCTTCTTGAAACGAGATATCGCATCTCATTTCTATGTTTCATGATAACATATAATATTCATTGCGAAGTGTTATGTATACCTCGCACACACGTCAAATGAATGTAATTGCGACACTTCCTTGCTAGGAAATAACGTTTGCAGATGTGTACGTATCGAAGCAATAGAGTTCTAATGCTTCTTGAAACGGGATATCGAATCTCATTTCTATGCTTCATGATAAAATATAATATTCAGTGCGAAGTGTCTTGTATACCTCGCACAAGCTTCAAATGAATGTAAATGCGACACTTCCTTGATAGGAAATAGCGATGGCAGGTGTCTACGTGTCGAAGCAACAGAGTACTAGTGCTTCTCAAAACGAGATATCGCATCTCATATTAATGTTTTATGATAAGATATAATATTCATTGCGAAGTGTCAAGTATACCTCGTATTCACTTCAAAAGAATGGAAATGCGACACTTCCTTGCTAAGAAATAGCGTCTCCACATGTCTACGTATCGAAACAATAGAGATCTAATGCTTCTTAAAACGAGATGTCGCATCTCATTTCTATGTTTCATGGTAAGATAAAATAATCACTGCGAAGTGTCACTTATACCTCGCATACACTTCAAATGAATGTAAATGCGACACTTCATTGCCAGGAAATAGCGTTTGCCGATGTCTGCGTATCGCAGAAACAGTGTTCTAATGCTTCATAAAACGCGATATCGGATCCCATTCCTATATTTCATGATAAGATATAATATTCATTGGGAAGTGTCATGTATACTTCGTATTCGCTTCAAAAGGATGTAAATGCGACACTTGCTTGCTATGAAATAGCATTTCTACATGTCTACGTATAGAAGCAATAGAGCTTTAATGCTCCTTAAAACGTGATATCGCATTTCACTTCTATGTTTCATGATAATTGATAATATCCATTGCGAAGTGTCATGTATACCTCGTATTCACTTCAAAAGAATGTAAATGCGACACTTCCTTGCTAGGAGATAGCGTTTTCAGATGTCTACGTATTGATGCAATAGAATTCTAATGCTTCTTAAATCCCGACATCGCATCTCATTTCTATGTTTCATGATAAGATATAATATTCATTGCGAACTGTCATGTATACCTCGTATTCCTTTCAAAAGAATGTAAATGCGACACTTCCTTGCTAGGAAGTAGCGTTTGCAGATGTCTACGTATCGAAGCAGTAGATTTCTAATGCTTCTTAAATCGCCATATCGCATCACATTTCTATGTTTCATGATAAGATATAATATTCATTGTGGGGTGTTAGGTATACCTCGTATTCACTTCAAAAGAATGTAAATGCGACACTTCCTTGCTAGCAAATAGCGTTTGCAGATGTCAACGTATCGAAACTGAAGTGTTCTAATGCTTCTTAAAGCTAGATGTCGCATCGCTTTTCTATGTTTCATGATAAGATATAATATTAATTGCGAAGTGTCACGTACACCTCGAATTCACTTCATAAGAATGTAAATGCTACACTTCCATTCTAGGAAATAGCGTTTGCAGATGTCTCCGTATCGAAGCAATAGAATACTAATGCTTCTTAAATCGCCTTATAGAATCTCATTTCTATGTTTCATGATAAGATATAATATTCATTGCGAATTGTCTTGTATACCACGCATACACTTCAAACGAATTAAAAGGCGACACTTCATTGCTAGGAAATAGCGTTGGCAGATGTCTACGTATCGAAGCAGTAGGATTCTAACGTTTCTTAAAACGAGATATCACACCTCATTTCTGTTTTAGGATAAGATATAATATTCATTGCGAAGTGTTATGTATTCCTCGTCTGCAATTCAAAGGAATGTAAATGCAACACTCCCTTTCTAGGAAATTACTTTTCCAGATATCTACGTATCGAAGCAATAGTGTTCTAATGCTTCTTAAAACGCGATATCGCATCTCATTTCTATGTTTAATGATAAAATATAATACTCATAGCAAAGTGTCATGTATACCTCGTATTCACTTCAAATGAATGTAAGTGCGACACTTCCTTGGTAGGAAATAGCGTTTGCAGTTGTCTACGTATCGTAGCAATGGAGTTCTAATGCTTCTCAAAAAGCGATATCGCTGCTCATTTCTAAGTTTCATGATAAGATATAATATTTATTGTACAGTGTTATGTATATCTCGTCTACACTTCAAAACAATGTAAATACGACACTTCCTTGCTAGGAAATAGCGTTTGCAGATGTCTACGTATCGAAGCGATAGTGTCCTAATGCTTCTCAAAACGCGATATCGCATCTCATATCTATGTTTCATGATAAGATACAATATTCATTGCGAAGTGTCTTGTATACCTCGCATACACTTCAAATGAATGTAAATGCGACACTTCCTTGCTAGGAAGTAGCGTTTGCAGATGTCTAGGTATCGAAGCAATAGAGTTCTAATGCTGCTTAAATCGCGATATCGCATCTCATTTCTATGTTTCATGATAAGATATAATATTCATTGTGGAGTGTTATTATAACCTCGTATTCACTTCAAAAGAATGTAAATGCGACACTTCCTTGCTAGGAAATAGCGTTTGCAGATGTCTCCGTATCGAAGCAATAGAATACTAATGCTTCTTAAATCGCCTTATAGAATCTCATTTCTATGTTTCATGATAAGATATAATATTCATTGCG